>NC_138767.1:53616573-54816573 GCF_965113315.1 Podarcis vaucheri | reverse complement strand
CAGCTTAGATGCACGGCTTGTAACTACTAGAAACAATGTGTTTGGTGTAGAGGCGCCAAGCCTGTGGAACTCTATCCCAACTGACATTAATCAGGCCCCCTCCTTGCTTTCTGTGGATGTTTTTTATGTACACAACTAGAAATGCAAATATAGTCAGACCTTGGATCCTGAACGCCTTGGTACTCGGGTGTTTTGGCTCCTGAACGCTGCAAACCCAGAAGTGAGTGTTCCAGTTTGCGAACATTCTTTGGAACCTGAACGTCCAACGGGGCTTCCGATAGGCTGCAGGAGCTTCCTGCAGCCAATCAGAAGCCGTGCTTTGGTTTCCGAATGATTTGAAAGTCGAATGGACTTCCGGAACGGATTCTGTTCGACTTCCAAGGTACGACTGTAACTAGGTGGTATATAAATGCCTCAAATGCCTTAAATAAATAAAGACGTCTCCAACATAAATCGGCCAAACTCGGTGGCTGAACAGAAACAGAAACAGATCTCTGCTCATGGATTCGCCCTTCTGTCCACCACACAGAAGGGTGTTGCATAGGGGCAAGAATACTACTCATGGGAAGGAGCTGGTGCTCCAGAATACCAGCCAGTTTGTGAATTGCTTCATTCAGACATTTCTGGGATGGAATCTATGACCTGGACCCAAACTTTGCTTCTGTAAATAAAGCAAAGCTATGTTCACAGAGCAGGGCTTTTTCAGCCTCCCTCTCCCCTCTACAGAGCCCTGTGCCTTGCCCCAAATCTACTCCTGGAGGTCAGAGGCCTTTGGGAATGGCTTGGGATATGTCGCAGGGGCCTGTAGATGAAAGAGGAGTTGGCAGTAATCACCACCTCATTACTGGGAAGCAACTTAGGATCCAAGTCTATCAGTTTAAATCTTAACCAGAGTAATGAAGAATACTTACCACAGCGCCTCTTCTTGTGACTGCCTCTCCTTTCACCAGGACAGTATCTTCTTCCATAAGAGCAGGCCATACATGATAGGCCACCAAGGGAGCTGTAAATTCAGAGTCGTAGCTGCGACGATATCTGGTGAGGTGCAAAGAGGTTTAGCTTACAACAGAGTTAGCAGTCCACATGCTCCTCTTGCAGTTACTTTATTCCATCTTCTTTCAAGTAATTCAGAACAAGGGCACATGGAGCTATACCAATTAACTTTTTTAAAAAATCAGGTGAATACACAATAAAACAAAAATAATAACACTCTCTCCTACAAACGCATTTAAAAGGCCATAGAATGTTAAATCAGCCAAAGGCCTGGTTATAAAGAAATTTTTTTTGCCTGGAACCTAAGGATATGTAATTTTATTATTATTACTATTTACTGAATTTATATACCACCCTATACCTGGAGGTCTCAGAGAGGTTCACAGAAAAGAGCTGACATTCCACAAACAGGGAGCCACTGCAGAAAAGGCCTGTCCCATTCTCATGTTGCCACCCTCCAGACCTCTTGCAGAGGAGACCCATGAAGAAGGACCTCAGATGATGATCTCAGGGTCTGGGTCAGTTTGTATGGAGAGAGGCGGTCCTTGAGGCATTGTGGTCCTGAGCAGCAATGTACGTACACAATGTGGCACAGGCCACTTCTGATCATATGTGTACAAAGTGACTAACAATAGAATGCACCTTGCCAAGTTTCTAATTACTTATTATAACTACAGTCATACCTTGGAACTCAAACAGAATCCATTCCTGAAGTCCGTTCGACTTCCAAAACGTTCGGAAACCACAGAGCGGCTTCTCATTGGCTGCAGGAAGCTCCTGCAGCCAATCGGAAGCCCCGCTGGACATTCGACTTCCAAAAATAGTTCAAAAACTGGAACACTCACTTCCAGGTTTGCAACGTTCAGGAGCCAAAATGTTCGGGAACTAAGCTGTTTGACTTCCAAGGCATGACTGTATTAAATAACATTCACAATAACCAGGCAAAAGGCCTTCTTGGTAGTGGTGCCCTCCCTGTGGATCGCCTTCCCTTCAGATATCAAGGAGATAAAGAGCTGCACAACTTTTAGAAGACACCTGAAGGCAGCCCTGTCGCGGGAAGTTTTTAAGGTCTGATGTTCTACTATGTTTTTATATATGCTGTAAGCTGCCCAGAGTGGCTAGGGAAACCCAACCAGATGGGTGGGATGTAAATAATAAAGTTATTAATTATTATTATTACTATTATTATTATTAAAATTAGCTCTAATTCAGCATGTGCAAACAGAATTGACATATGATTGGAGGCAGTAAGCTTTGAATATGCTTTTGGAAACCAAAAGCATATTTCTTCTTTATATATATATAATTTTTAAACATTAATTGTCATACATTCCACAAAATTTCACATCTTATACAATCTTTTGGACTTCAATCAGCACCTCTGATGATCTCCCATTTTTATGATTTCTTCTGCATTTCTTACATTCATATTGCCTTTAATTATCTTAACTAACATCTTCCTTTTCATCCAATAGTGCAACAATTCAAATTATTCCCCTGAGAAAACTTCCTGCAACCCTACAAAACTAATCTGATCATCACAATTACTTTTCAAAATGTTTGGGGGTTTCCCATAGGGATCTGGCTGGCCACTGTGAGAACAGGATGTGCAAGTCGATGGGCCACTGGGCTGATCTCGCAGGCTCTTCTTCTATCCTTATACGCTGCCATGACTTTGGTACACTTTATTTTCCCCACTGGAAACACAAGACCCCATACTTTCATTCCACTCACTTGTACTCGCTGAAAAGTTCTCCATCCGTACCAAAAGAAATGTCAAGCGGAGGATCCAAAGTCTGCATTGAAAAGGCGACGCGACACAACTCGCGTATTAAGCCGCTGATCATGATAAAATCGGTTTCTGGTGGGAAGGAAATTTTGGGGTTGATATTCATTGCACGAATGACCTCCTGAAAAGAAAGGAACAGAAATGGTTCATTTTCTTCATTTAGGGAAGCTTTTAATGTTTAACTGACTATTGTATTTTAATATTCTGTTGGAAACCGCCCAGAGTGGCTGGGGAAACCCAGCCAGATGGGCGGGGTAGAAATAAATAAGAAAATTATTATTATTATTATTTCTAGAAAATACACAAAACTGAACCGACGGAAATTTTTGTAAGCGAGAGAGAATACAATTGATATATCCAAAGTGTCAATTGCCCTACTCATGCAAGTTGTCATATGTACATGGTGTTCAGTGGTGGTTTCTTGGGAGCAGGGGGGCAGGAAGGTATCATCTACACATTTCTCAAGTTTCATTAACCTAAGCAGAGCATTGGTAGGATAGAATGTTTTGAATGAATGAATCTTTATTTGCATCAGCCATTGGCCATAGCAATAAAACAACAAAACAATATACAAAGAATAGAAATAAAAAGTCAGTTATATAAAATACTTTTTAGGGTTTTGAATCAATAGTCAAACAGTGGATCTTATACTGATTGCCCCAGCTAAAAACCTTGCAACCTTTTCTGTCATCTGCTCATCTTGATCTGCCAAGAGAAAGGACACTGTGGCAGTGGCTGGGCGACCCAGAATGGACAATAAAAGAGGTGATAACCTCATTCCTCAAGTCTCTATAAAGAGTGCAAGCCAGAAGGACATGCGCCACCGATTTAGTACTGCCATCTCCACAGGGACATAAGCGTTTTTCATGTGGAATCTGTTGGAATAGTCCCTCAAGTACAGCCGAGGCCAATACATTCAATCTTGCGAGAGTAAAAGTGTGTCTATATTTTAGAATTGCTAGGTTATGCAGATAGGGTGCCAGAGAGATGAAATGGGAAGGTGGAAAATAGTCATATCATGGGCAAAGGGATAGAATGTTCTCACAGACTTACGCAGACGCTGGCTTGAACATCATACAGATCCTCCTGGCGAACAATGTAGTCCATGACCATGTCTTCAAGCGATTCAGGCCCTGAGTAACTTAGGGACAGGGTCTTTCGAACACGCATTTTGAACTGCCTGAAGGCCAACTTTGCGGCACGGAAAGACTCCTGCAAATGATAAAATAGTTAGTTACATCTAAAAGCCCAAGAAAACAGAGGCCATTTGCCGTATTGGCCTGAATATAAGCCGCACCCGCAAATAAGCCGCACCTTTAAAATTGAAGGGGGTTCAAAAAGGAAAAAAGACAGCACCTGGGCTGCTTTGGGGGGGGGGAGCCGCTCTGCTTTGCTGGTGGTGTAAGGTTGCGAATATAAGCCACACTTTAACTTTTCATGGTTGGAATTTGGAAAAAAGTGAGGCTTATATTCGGGCCAATGTCCGAATTTTCTGAATCCTAACTTCACAGGGAGAGTAAGTGCTCCTCAATGCGATAATTCATCTTGTAAAGTAACCCTGCTCCAGCTCCAAAGCTTGCATCTGGACATCCAATAATAGCCCTTGAGTCCTTGCAACACAAAGTTATCCCACCATATCCTTCCGTGATGGCAACTTATCACTTCCGCTCCAGGGGTCTTAAAAAAAATTAAATCTATAGCAAAACTAACAAAGTATTCTACCACTTCAAAGAAGAAAGAAAGAAAACCGAACATGGTCAGGTAAGGAGATGAAATATATAAAAAAGATGAAAGGAACTTGTACAAAAGAGGCAATTCAGCAATATTCCAAGACAAGGCATAAGCAGCAGATCAAAAACTCCTAAAATCAAAAACAGCACCAGACAAAATCATATTTGGATGGAATTTGCTATCCATGTGTCTGTTGGGTTCTTAAATAAATTACAAAAAAAACACAGACAGCCACAAAGTGAGTTGGGTCTGCTTCCCCTCTGAGAACCCAGAGTTGGTTGGTCAACTTCTCGGATGTGGCTATAAAGAAAGCTTTTTAAAACCAGTTTGGAAGAATGTAGGTGCAAGCATTCTACCAGCCTTGAGCTACAATTCCACTCTGTTTTATTTTCAAATGTGATCCCATTCAGTCCTAAGCTCCTCTATACCAGTACAAGTTTTTAAAATGAGACTGCTTGCCATATTAGAGGTTTACAATAACTTTCCATTGCAGCAGTGAGACCAGGCGCCAGAAACTCCAGCAATGAAAGAGAAGCTAATGAGCCGACAGTGAAACCCTGTATATGTCTGCTCAGACTGCAGCGAGTTAAACAGAGCTCACTCCCAGGTTAAGTGTGTTTAGGATTGCCAACTGATTGTTGTCGACTCCAGCTGATGTAAGAATAAGGTTTGTCTATTGCTGGGTTATGTGAGTGAGTGATTCTGAAAAGAAATATTGTTACACTTCCTACCACAACTGCAGTATAGATTATTCTCTGAACCATCTCCAGATCATCGACATAACTTCTCAGGAGGCTTTGAGCATCCAAGCGCTCCTGAGCATAAATGTCACTGAAGCGTTCCACAAGGCGAGCATGTCGGGAGGCGTTTGTAAGTCTCGCTCGTCCGGGTGAGGAACTTCTCTTGGGAAGCGGGCTAGGTGATCTGCTTCGGATAGATCTCGGGGAAGGAGATCGGCTTAGTGCAAGTCTGTAACAAAATTTAAAAATCGCATTAATGGAAGATCTTTATCCTTACAAATGTATGTTCTAGACCAGCGGTTTTCAACCTGTGGGTCCCCAGATGTTGTTGGACTGCAACTCCCATCATCCCTGAGCTCTGGCCTTGCTAGCTAGGGGTGATGGGAGTTGTAGTTCAACAACATCTGGGGACCCACAGATTGAGAAAGGCTGTTCTAGACCAAGGGTAAGGAACCCGTGGGCCTCTCCCATCAGCCCCAGAAAGCATGGCCTATGGTCAGGGATAAGGGAAGTTGTAGCCCAGCAATAACTAGAGGGCCATAGGTTCTGCGTCTCTGGTTTAGCCTATTATCTCAAGAAGCAGAATTTAAAGAAAGAGAACTTTCAAAACCAGTTTATTCATTAAAGATTATTGTTGTTTTGCCTGGAGAGAGACCTGTATTTTTCTTTGCTTACGTTACTCTATAAAGCATTGTGTAAACTGATGCCATCATCATGAAATAATCCACTGCTCTGAGCTACAATTTCTTTCAGTTTAATCAATAGAGTTGAGATATCGAAAGTCCCCCTTAGATAACTTGAAGCATAGCATCTCTGGAGCCAAACCATAATAGAACGATAGACAACAAAGCAGTTCTTTTCACACATGAAACTTGTCCTCTTCCTTCTCTCCTCAAGGGGCCCATGCCCTCCCCAAATTTGCTCTGGAGGGCTGGGGGAAACCCCAAAAACAGATTTAGAAGGCGCACAGAAGGTGCATGAGGAGAGGGAGGGAAGTTCATCTCCTTGTGCAAATGGTACTACTCTGTTGGTTTTAGTGTTTTAGTGGCTACTTAAATCAGATGAAAACCCTTACCTGTTTTGGAGAAGAGATTTTTGAGCACCAAGGATGGCAATCTCATCCTTCAGTGTTTGAAGCTGCTGCTCATAATCACTCATCCGGTCCAGATTTTTCAAAGCACACTCTTCTTTTACCCGAGAAGCCTTTAGCCTTTAGCACATACACACAAAAAATAATTCCGATCAAAATAGGTGTTTCTACAGCAATCAATATCCTGCTTTTAAACTATACCAAGTAATCTATTTGAAAGAGCTTATAAAACCATGAAGAATTTCAGAGTGATCACTATGCAGCAAGGGGAGTGCAAAATGAAGTTTGTCGTATGTACATTTTAGATATAAACCAACCATTTTTGCCCACCAAAAGCAATGCAAAATTTCTCAAATCACTTTTCAAGTTGTAATGCCAGAAAAATAGGTTTAGGGATGTACCGGTAATTATGTAGTATAGTTGCTTAGGGTATATATGTTACAAGCCAAGAACCTCCTCATCCTGCCTCCTTCTGCTTCTCAATCTCTCTTTGGGGTTTGATACCAGAGACCATGGCATTTTTCTAGACCAGCTCTGGGTTATGGGTATTTAGGGGACTGTTTTACAATGGTTCCATTCCTACCTAGAAAGTCATACTCAGATAGTAGCACTGGAAGACTGTGTTTCAGCTCCATGATCTTTGTGCTGTGGAATAACCTTGCCCCCAATGCTGTTTAACACCTATGAGAAGCCACTGTATGCACTAATTCTAAGACAAATTCTAAGCCACTGTATGCACTAATTCTAAGACATCTGAGTCAGGCAGTGGCGTAGCGTGGGGGGTGCAGGGGGGGCCGGCCGCACCGGGCGCAACATCTGGGGGTTAGGGTTAGGGGGCGCAAATCCACAGGTTAGGGGGCGCAAATTACTTGCCGACAACCCACGCTACGCCACTGGAGTCAGGGGAGGCTGTGCACAAGTGGGACTGTTGTCTGGGTGCAGCGGGGGGACTGAGTGATCACCAATAATCTGAGCTTGTGTGATCTTATTTTATGATATTGTATTTTTAACTTTTTATGGCAATATATTTATGAAGGGCAGGCTTTAAAAAAATAAAGTAAATAAATAATCCTTTAGCAAGAGACAGTTTTCAAACACACACACACACACACACACACAAATATCAAAACACAAAGTTATACATTTTGTGTAGTCAGTGTATGGCAAAAACATGTGCTGCATATGTACAAATGTAATACATTTATATCACATGATCTATCATCATTCAATTACAGTGGTACCTCGGGTTACATACACTTCAGGCTACAGACTCTGCTAACCCAGAAATAGTGCTTCAGGTTAAGAACTTTGCTTCAGGATAAGAACAGAAATTGTGCTCCGGCGGCGCGGCGGCAGCAGGAGGCCCCCATTAGCTAAAGTGGTGCTTCAGGTTAAGAACAGTTTCAGGTTAAGTACAGACCTACGGAACGAATTAAGTACTTAACCCGAGGTACCACTGTATTCTACACTTGATGTCTCCCCTGTAAAGGGGGAAACCAACTCTGAAGACTGATATTAGAGAACAGGCAACAGTTTCAACAAGTTATAATTATAGAAAAACAGGCTCACCTAAATCACAAGAACAGTGTTGTGTGTTTGTCAGGAAGAATCTAGCGACATAGCTTAGATAAGCTAATTTAAGATCATCAATGAAAGTAACTTGAACAGACTTTCATTTGGATTTGAGGAGTAACAAGACCCAAACCATTCAGTACACAAGGCATGGCTAATTGATTTTCTACGCACATTGGCACCACAACCAAAGAGTCATGCATCTGACCTCAAACAGCCTCAGATTTCTTAGATGGGGACATTCATGCTTCAGGAAGAACAGAAACAAAATGCATCATAGGCTTGAGTTTTCTCTACACAGATTACTGCAAATATAAAAGATGTGCCTAAGCTGCAATTTGCCAGGCAAAGATATGCTGAAAACCAGAGGAAACTATGTATAAATGCTTGATGTGCTTAAAGACCGTGGGGGCACATCTACACCACCCATGAAATAGTTTAAGAAGAATTCAGAGAATTGCAGATTTGTACTGAGAAGTTATGGCCGATATTCAATGAGAAAAACTATGGCAGCTCAACAAATTGAAAGTTGCAGTGTCAACATATATTGTTAACCACATGTGGCTAACCTGTGGCCCTCCAAATGTTGTTGTAAGTCCCATAATCCCTGACAACTGGCCAAGCAGGCCAGGGCTGATGGAAGTTGGGGTTCAATGATTTCCAGAGGGCAACAAGTTAGCCCCCTTACTGTAAACCAACTAAAAATAGCCAGCCACACATGATTATATTTTGCTCACATTATAACCAAAGCTCTTCTTTTCAGAGATTGGTACTGGGAGGAAGATTCATCAGCATTTGCCTAAAGCAATCTCAGTTCTTCAGCTGTTTTTGGACTACAATTCCCACCACCCCTTACCACTGGTCCTGCTAGCTAGGGATGATGTCCAAAAGCAGCTGGAGACCCAAGTTTGGGAAACCCTGGCCTTGAGCAACAGAAAATGGGGCAGTGGGAATCAACATTACACAATGGCTGTGTTTGTACATCCCACTAAACCATGATTTAGCACAACATGCACAAGTCGCAACAAGCCTGAGCGAGCCCTGGGCTCCCATGGTCTCCGCTCCTCCACATGCAGCTGCTGGGTGACCTTGGGCCAGTCACACTTCTGTGAAGTCTCTCAGCCCCACTCACCTCACAGAGTGTTTGTTGTGGGGGAGGAAGGGAAAGGAGATTGTTAGCCGCTTTGAGACTCCTGAAGGGGAGTGAAAGGCGGGATATCAAATCCAAACTCTTCTTCCAAACTCTTCTTTCTCCTGCACAGCCAGGAGGAAGAATTTGGAAGCCTTTCCCCCCCACTCTTTCAGTTTCCATTGAATTTGGCTTATGACTTCATCCAAACTCAGGGTTGCTGTTTATTCCTAACTACAGTAAGTTTCAAAACAAGCCAACTTCAAATCTTGGGTTATGAAGCCGGCTTGTTTAAATAAACTGTGCCTTATTCCTTGTTCAGATGCAACAACAAGCCATGTTCATTTCACAGCAATCCATTGCTGTGATGTTACAAATGCAACCACTATGACCAACCACACAAACATAATCCAAAACCAACTTTGCCAACCACCGTGTTTTCCTTACTCTGCTTTTAGCTGAACAATTTCATCCTCTGCTGCCAAAAGAGTGGTGGCGGATTTGGCCTTTGTGTCTTCAAGAGCCACCTGGGCTTCTGCTAAACTGCAAGAGAAATCAACACCCAGAGATATGCCTTTAATACAAATGGCACAAATTCTGCTAACACATTCAACAAAACAGGAAATAAAATCTTAGAAGGGTATTTGCATTTGGAAAAACAAGTACACTGCAGAGCCAGTCCTTCAACATAAAAGCACATCAGCTATAACAACTGCAGCATTAAACATCAACAAACACCAATTCCAAACTCAGGGCAATTTTTTATGCCCAGTACCCTATTTCAAAGTTCAAAATATATACAAGCATTTATGAATGGCATAGACAGATGGGGCAGCCAAACACAAACTGCGAAAGCCAAATCCTTTATAGGCCTACTTACACGAATTTTGCTTACAAAAGCAAAATTTGTACACCTGCTGCAAGCATGTATTTCAGGTCACTTCTCTCAAAAAACAGCATTTAAACCTGTCTTACGCCATTGGCCCATTGACTCCAGGAGCAATCTTCCCCAGGTTTGATCCCCGAGATCCTTTAACTGGAGATGGCTGGAAAGTGAACATTTGACCATCTATACAGAACAAAGCATAGGCTCTGGATTCATCCTAGGATATGAATTGATCATTAAATCTTCTCACAGATTGGCAAACACCATCTAACAACACTGCTTATTCATTCTGCTGTCCACACACACACACAAAAACAATCATATACACACTCCCTCCTCAAAACCCAATTCAATAGATTATCTCTGTATCAATTCCTCATGTCTTCTTTCATACACAGGCTGTACAGAGAAAGGGAACCAATTCTTTCACACAGCCGTGATAAACCATTGTTGTTGTTTTGTGTGTGATCAGTGCTTTTTCCCAGGGGGATGCATACTCCTAAACATTTTCTGAATCTAAGTTTGACCTCATGGAGGGGCAGTATTTCAATATGAGCAGGAAAACGAGAGTACCCCTAAACATTTTTTTAAGAAAAAAAAGCACTGTGCATGATTATTAGAACAAAGGTGAAAGGACAGAGATACAACAAAGGTTGTTGAAATAATTGATCTGAACACGTCACACTATCAAGAAACAGATTGCACATCTAAAAGCAACTGCAATTTCACTCCCTATATTGAAGTTCATTCTGAATGTGTGTCAATAGATTAAACTGAAAAGCTGTCTATATAGATGAACTTTCAGAAACTGACTGGCTGCAACAGTGAAAATAAGCTTTAGGGGACTCATTTCCAGTGTTGTGAAAGAAGCGAATTCCATTCAGCTTTTAAAAAAGAATGCTATAAATGTATAACAGATATATTGTGTTATTCACCTGAGATTAGCTAAAATGTCACTGAAGAGCACATTACTGGTATATTATGAAGTAAAAGACTTGGTCGTATGCCTTTTGATCTAAGGCATGCTCACACAATACTATTCAAGCTCTTGAGTCAACATTATAGCTTGTAACTGGAAGTACAAAAAATAAAGAAGTACCCTTTCCTCTGGGAAACTTCTGCGCCAAAAACAGGAACCTGTCCACATAGCACCAACTGATCCTGGACCCAGAAACAACCTTCTGAGCTGCATTGACAGAAGGGGACTGGACCGGTTGAATTACCCTATAAATGTGAACTGTTGGGGGGTCCAGTATGCTTTATAAGTTCATGTGGTCCACCCACATAAGCAGTTTACAGGCATGCTTCTATTCTACATCTGTGGAATCATCACAGCCATTACAGTGGTACCTCAGAAGTCGAACAGAATCCGTTCCGGAAGTCCATTCAACTTCCAAAACTTTCAAACCAGCTGTAATGGAAAAACCCCAGCAATATCCCAGGCCTCCTCTAGGGGAGCACCTTAGCAACAATGGTACTTTCCAAGCAACTTTTCCAAAAACAGTCCTGCCTTTTTAGCTTTCACTTTTCGTGTAAAGGCAACAGTTCAACATAAGGCAACAGTTTCCAGCTCACATGCAGAGTATTCACAAACAGTTATAAGTATCCATAAACGGTGCAACACTTTCTTATTGTCTCTGGCAGACCAATAGCAGGGATTAGGCAGTGGTCTTTTCCTCACTTCTTCCTCAAGTCCAAAAAAATTCCTTTCTCCCCCTCACTTTAAGAGGGGGTTCTTGTGTCTGACAGTGAAATTTAAAGTCCTCTTATTCTACTTCTCCAGCTCTAGCTTCAAAAGTCTTTGCTTTAATCTTATCTACAAAACCGGAAGACGGACTTCCTTTTTACATCTTCCCGCTTCAGAGTCAAATTCAGTTTGTTACGTCGGTCAAAGGCAAGCCATACCTTTGATCTCCCAATTTTAGGCAATCTTACTCATGGGTTGTAATTTAGAAGCTGAAATTTCAAAGGAAAAAGGATAGCGCTCTCCGGAAACCAATGTTTGGAAACCAAGGCGCGACTTCTGATTGGCTGCAGGAAGCTCCTGCAGCCAATCGGAAGCCACAGAAACTCCATCAGATGTTCGGGTTTCAAAGAACGTTTGCAAACTGGAACGCTCACTTCTGGGTTTGTGGTATTCGGGAGCCAAAACATTCAAGTCGCAAGGCGTTCGTGAACCAAGGTACTACTGTACTTAGATAAAGATGCAATTAACAAAGTCCAGTTAGGAAAAGGTGGGTTGAAAATGTCATTGTGGATATTATTATTATTATTATTATTATTATTATTATTATTATTAGCAGCAGCTTTTCACCACCATGTGGTGGCTTAAAAGGCTTTCACTACAGCCACAAATCTGCAATTCTACTTATCCTTATAGTTTCACACCTTAGTGCACGAAAAATGTATGAATGGAAAATAGTTAATTGTCCTACTCTTGTTGTACAAAACTGAGCTGTAAACGAGTGCTGTTCAGCTCTTTCTCCAGCTGATGGATTTCCTGGTCCCGGGTGCAGGCCAATTCCTTCATCCATCTGTCTTTTTCACGTGATTCCTACAGTGAAGTAGAAATACAGTGTGTAAAAGCTAGAAATGAATGTATGTCTGGGGGCGGGCAGGGAGTTCTGTTAATGTTTCAGAAATATTGTGATATATCTTCCATGTATCTTAAACTGATTTTAAATAAAGTCCTTGCATTTTATTCAGTAAAAGGAAACACAAGCCTCGGGAGAAATTAACTTCTATCAACAATGTTTGTTACACAGCAAAGTCTACTTGAATGTGGAGACAAGCCCCTCACCAATAAGAAATTTCACCTCCGAAGCATGCCTGATCTCCACCCCCATCGTTCAGTCCAGACACTGAGGTCCAGCTCCGAGGGCCTTCTGGTGGTTCCTTCACTGCGAGAAGTAAAGTTGCAGCGAAGCAGGCAGAGGGCCTTCTCAGTAGTGGCACCTGCCCTGTGGAATGCCCTCCCATCAGATGTCAAGGAAATCAACAACTACTTGACTTTTGCAAGACACTTGAAGGCAGCCCTGTTTAGGGAAGTTTTTAATGTTTCATGTTTTATCACTTTTTTATTCGGTTGGGAGCCACCCAGAGTGGCTGGGGAAACCCAGCCAGATGAGTGGGGTATAAATATTATTAGGCTAATATTTCCATTATACAAAAATATAAAACAGCCACAGTTCTCAACTATGGAAGACTTCCACAACGCAGCTATAGATTAGAAAAGTAACAATAATGCATTAGAGGAAAGTCACCTTCCACCTTCCTATGGGTGCATATCTGCATCCAACCTATTGTAACACAACGTCTTATCTGCCTTGAATGTGGCTTTTATCACAATAAATCTGGATATGCAGTATATCTCTAAAACATAATCCTTCATTTGAAGCATGAACATCAACTCAGCCCCTCTTCTCAAGGGAAAGAAAGAGATAAGCGCAAGACTGGAATCAAAGCCTTTCTATCTTATGGTTTACCCATTCTAGAAAAAAAGGGGGGGAATTACAAGTTTATTGTACCTGCAAGTGAGAAGAGCTTCCACAAGTGTGGCTAGAAAAACAAGTCCCCAGCCATGGCAACAGACGAGACTTTATTGTATCCACACCGGCATAATGTCCACCTGGGTCAGTGAGCGAAAGAGAAAGGAAGGGCAATAAATATTGATAAATATCTGGGCACAAGCTAACCATCACCTGTAATAAATATATGCACATAAACCATACATGCAGAGCTTGGAACAACCTCACCTTCTTGGCTTGTTTTATTCAGGATTGTGAAGAGCTGCCCCTGAATCATGGAGTTCAGTTCCATGATTTCACAGCATCGGGTCAGATTCTGATCACATGAGTTAATCTGAAAATTAGAATTACTTTGGTTACTCCAATTCTGCCAATATATCACACCTTCATTATTCCTTCCACCAACGGAACTCAGTTCAATAAAAGCTATAATGCATCGCATTCCCTGTGATCAACAAGATAATAATATTGCATACTAACCAATAGATCAGAGGCCAAAATGTCATGGAATATTAAATCCCACAGCAGAAAGTAAAGGGGATTTCCCTTTAAAAAAGGGAAAAGTTGACAGCTATGCTCCCCACCACAACCCCAGTATTTCTACGTACTATTCCTGTTTGATTGTCAATCACAGTGAAGATCACATTCGGTTTAGATCTGGATGTGGCACTCAGGACAGCACAGAAACCTTTTTCTGTAACAGAGAATTCTTAGCACCTTTGCTATGTGCCTACAGATCTATACTAACATGCTTTACCCCGGCAAATGTCCATGCCTAACGTGGACATTCATTATGTGGACACTCATGCTCACTTTACTTCTAGTGTGACTTCTCTCAAGAATAAAATCAGGTTCAGAGCTGTCTTGTTGCAGCCAATATTTTTTTTTGGAAAGAAACTCTAAACACACTTCTGTCCAGACAAATCATGGGATGGTTTTTGACTCCTTTACTGAACTACCATGTCTTGCATGAGAACTCAAGGAATAATAGCATTAGCCACCACAGCTCAGGGGTTACGGTTTGAAGTGACCACAGTGGAAGGGGGAAAAACTGGTCTGAATGTACACTTACTTAATATGCCACACAGATCCTTAGCAGAGGAAGCTGTTCATAGTTTAAACCTTATTTTATATGCTTACATTTAATTTTTCTAATTCCTGTGTAGTACAATAGAAAAAGTCCTACTGCCAGGCATGTTTGTGTTTTGGTTGAAAATCTTACCAGGTGCAGCATTTTGCATTGATAGATAGCTTTTGGAAAGCATGTGATCTATACAATCTTATGCCAGCCTTTATTCACACACACATGCTAGTTCCTTCATGACTTATGGCATCAGGTGATAATCTGCATATGTAAACAGACCGCCATGGGTACACCACCAGAAACAGAACTGAAATATCACATCATATAGCACAATGCTTTTTTCCCTTGAACCAGTTCACATATTCTGCTGTCTGCCATCCATGGTAATCAGGTGGCATACATGCACAGGCAAACCATCTCAGAAACTCCTGTTAGATCCAACACATATAAAGTCAAACACTGTGCTGGACACATCATGAGTCCAAAAGCCACTACTCTGGAACACAAAATGTGGACACAGAAGTTGGAGGAGAAAAAGCCAGTAGAGGAATGTAGGCTTGAAGGTGCTGGTAATAATCATTGGTTTCTACTGGTGAGAAAGCAGGGAAATGCACCATGGTGATGTAAATTGAAGTTACAGGGAGAACCAGTACTGGGCTGCTGTTTTTGGCAAGGGCTGCATGTGGACCACTATCATTTTAGTTCCAGCCTTTGCCTGGAAAGATCAGGGTTCAAACCTCAGCTATTAAATCCACTGGGTGACCGTGGGAAGTTGCTGTTCCTCAGTTTGACCTATCTCACAGGGTTGTTGTCAGGATAAAATGGGAATCACCATTTACGCTGGCCTGAGCTGCTTGGAAGTAATAGGAGGATTAAAAATTAAATGTAGAGAAGTACCGTAGTTCCAATCTTAAAACAAACAGTTAAGGGTGTTAAATGTGTAAAGGAAAAATAACGTGTTCGGGCGAGGGGGAGCTGTGATTAAATGTAACCGAATCAAAAGACTCAATCACAGCTCAGCAGAGGAGGAGGAGGAGGAGGAGGGAAAGAGACTTGAGCAATCCCTCGTTGCAAATCATTGCTGTTCTTACTACGTTTCCCGGGTAGAGTATCGTGGCGTTCTATAACCATGGCAACCACAACAGTGTCTGCTTGGCGCTGAAAACCGGCGTCCTTAGTTACTACTTTCCCGGGAAATGGCTGGAGGTTTCCAACACACCACCAGCTCTGCCCTAATCTCCCGCGATAAAGTGACCTCTCCGCGCGCAACAAGCTCAAACTCACAAAGCTGCGTTTGGTTGCAATGCTAATCGTCTCCATCTTTCCTAAAGATGTTCATATCATTGTAGTTAAGGTTAGTTTCTGAAACGACCTCGCCGTTTCCTGCAGTTTTCACCTCGCCAGCTCCGGTTTTAGCAAGGGCGGGGTGGGTGGGTGGGAAGATGAGTTAATATTTTGCCAGGTACAGATTCAAAGGGGACAACATCGCAGATGCATCTAGCTGCCTCCCCATCGTTATTAGTCAGCGCGCCGATTTCCAAAACACGCGTTCGCGCACACTCACGTGATAATCTTTATACCAGTTCTCCAACTTCTCCTGTAAAATCCTGCAGGTCTCGTTGTTGATCAGTCTTCTCAGGCTATCAGCCATGGCTCCCTTTCAAAGGTGAGAGAGATCAGGGATGAATGGAGGATGGATCTAGAAGCTTTGGGGGAAAGAGGCTTCCCTTCCTACAAAACAGCTAGCATCGACGTGCCTGCTTCCCGGGTATTTTCTTTTTAGCTGCCCTAGAGTATCAAAGGTGGGAAGATCGGCGAAGGGAGATCTGCTGCTGCTTGTTGGCTTTGCGCTGACCTCAGCCTTATTTCCCCCCTCCGCGAGTCTCCTCTATGATTGGAGCATTTTATACTCGGCGATTGTTAAACAAACTGACGTTTGCTTTGCTCGGGTGCCAGGGACGCGGCGGCTGCGCGAAGCGAGCCTTTTGGTTGTAGCAACGCCGAGAACCCCACCTCCCTCCTCGGCCCTGCCCTCCCGGTCCTCCGGGTCTGAACTCGAGGAGCCGAGGGAAATGATCCCGCTGGGTCTCTGCTGGAAGCCAAGAGGGGAAATCCTAGGAAAAGGAGCGCGCGTGTTTGTGTGGGTCTCCCTCCGCGAAATCAAATGGCCCGAGTTCGAGGGGGGTTTCCTTACGCATCAGGAGACCCCCCACATGGTCTTCGTCTCCGCGGCCGCCTCTTCTCTTCCTGGCTTGCCGGCCACCTCTCGCCAAGCTTGCAACTCGCGTGTGAGGCACAGCGAGGCCACAAAACGGCCTTTATTACGCTCCCCATAATAATGGGGGAAGAAATCAACCCCGCGAGGGCTTTGCGCATAGCTGTCAACTTTCCCCTTTTCTTGCGAGGAATCCTATTCGGAATAAGGGAATTTCCCTTAAAAAAGGGAAACGTTGACAGCTATGGCTTTGCGTAATGGGCATTTAAAAGACCAGTATAACTCCGCCACTGGGAAAGAGACCACGCCCACGACCCCTCCCTCCAAGGACTGTCCCGTCTCTTGGGAATCTCCACGCGTGCAAGAAAGCAGGTCGTGAAGAGTGAAGAGCTTGGTAGCCGCTTTGCCCTCCCTCGATGGGTCGCACATGGAGTAGTTAAAAAATAATGCTAGGTCACATTTAGGCACTAAATGAACCAAACCTAGTTGCTCATGCGCTCCTTCATCTTCTCCACTCTCGATTTCACCTCCCACGTCAGATTTAGCAGCAAAATATAGCTTGCGGTTACATTCAGATGAGGCAAAGCGTAGTTTTGCTGCTGAACCTCAACAGAGACGGGAAAGTAGAGCACAGTTCGTGTGGTATACTCATGAAAAAATCCAGTGTCAACTGTATCAATATGCTAACTTTTAAAAACAAAAGCCAGTCACTTCACTAGCAAAATGCAACCTTGGGTAGGTCTACACTCACGCCCCAATTTTTGGGGTGGGGACGGGGTGGGTTTAAGCCTTTTCCCAATCCAAATCCCCGTGAAATGGAATAATAAGGCTTTCCATGTGGCTGACTTGGAAGATTGGATTTCCTTGACGCCACAAATACTTGGCCATGTGCCACAATGCGCTACTGCTCAAGAAAAACATTTTTGTTTTAAATGTTCGTTTGAAACTGGTTTGGCAGAATAAAGAGACTTTTGCACAACTTGTGGAGGGGTGGTGGAACTTTGTGTAACCAGTTACACAACACTGCTAAGTTTCAGTCTCGAAGGGGACTTCTATCTAAAGAGAGAACTTTAAGTGACAGGGGGGCTGCCCCACTTTAGACTTTGTGCTTGTGTTATGAGTTTAAGCTCTTTTGAATGCTGATTTAAAAACCTCTCCACAAACAGAAAGCTTCCACCAACAGGCAGAAGTTTCTTAGCTCTGCTATGCTGGTTTTCCATTTTCAGGGAGTTTCAAAGACATGGAGTTTTTTTAAAAAATGATGCAACTTCCAGCAGCCAGTTTCAGCAGTGTATTACAGTATATACCAGCTTTTCCCACCTTTCCCCCTATGTTGACTGACTCAGTCTAAAGAGAATGGGGCCCTTTGGTGGCACAATGCAGTATGTGCCCACTTGATCTTCAGATACTGTATTTATTTTAAATATACATTATTGAGCCAACAGATACATTAGGCACAAGGCAATACGAGATATATTAATTTCTGAGTAAAACCTGTTATAGACAAGTATTCATACATTCCCCCACGCTGCCATAAATTTCCCTTCACGCGCATGACAAATGTCTTTTGTGAAAACACCCCTCCCCGAGATTTCCTTAAAGGGTTTTAGAACGTATTTTTTTTTTGGGGGGGGGGAGTTTGAATGCCAGGCTCCCACTCTCAGCTTTGGCCACTACAATTTGTAAGAAAGAATTTCATATTGAGGGGAAAATATGTCTTTTACTTGTTTATTTCACATGTTCCACCCAATGTAATTTTTTGTTGATTGTAGGTTACTTGCACGGGACCAAAATGTGTGACGTCACTCCCAACTTCTGAGTAAAGATTTGCATGTAATAATAATAATAATAATAATAATAATAATAATAATAATAGTAATAATTTATTTATATCCCACCCATCTGGCTGAGTTTCCCCAGCCACTCTGGGCAATTGAGTGTTAAAAACAATATAGCATTAAATATTAAAAACTTCCCTAAACAGGGCTGCCTTCATATGTCTTTTAAAAATAGGATAGTTGTTTATTTCCTTCACATTTGATGGGAGGGCGTTCCACAGGGCGGGCGCCACTACCGAGAAGGCCCTCTGTCTGGTTCCCTGTAACCTCACTTCTCGCAATGAGGGAACTGCCAGAATGCCCTCGGCGCTGGATCTCAGTGTCCGGGCTGAACGATGGGGGTGGAGACGCTCCTTCAGGTATACAGGACTGAGGCCGTTTAGGGCTTTAAAGGTCAGCACCAACACTTTGAACTGTGCTCGGAAATGTACTGGGAGCCAATGCAGATCTCTCAGGACCGGTGTTATGTGGTCCTGGCAGCCACTCCCAGTCACCAGTCTAGCTGCCACATTCTGGATTTATTGCAGTTTCCGGGTCACCTTCAAAGCTAGCCCCATGTAGAGTGCATTGCAGTAGTCCAAGCGGGAGATAACTAGAGAATGCACCACTCTGGCAAGACAGCCCGTGGGCAGGTAGGGTCTCAGCCTGCGTACCAGATAGAGCTGGTAGACAGCTGCCCTGGACACAGAATTAACCTGCGCCTCCATGGACAGCTGTCAGTCCAAAATGACTCCCAGGCTGCGCACCTGGTCCTTCAGAGGCAGTTACCCCATTCAGGACCAGGGAGTCCCCCATACCTGCCCGCCCGGTCCCCCCAAAACAGTACTTCTGTCTTGTCAGGATTCACCCTCAATCTGTTAGCCGCCATCCTTCCTCCAACTGCCTCCAGGCACTCACACAGGACATTCACCGCCTTCACTGGTTCTGCTTTAAAACAGAGGTAGAGCTAGGTGTCATCTGCATACTGCTGAACACCCAGCCCAAACCCCCTGATGATCTCTCCCAGCGACTTCATATAGATATTAAAAAACATGGGGGAGAGGACAGAACCCTGAGGCACCCCACAAGTGAGGGCCCAGGGGTCTGAACACTCATCCCCCCCACCACTTTCTGGACACGGCCCAGGAGGAAGGAGAGGAACCACTGCATGACAGTGCCCCCAGCTCCCAGTCCCTCTAGACGGTCCAGAAGGATGTTATGGTCGATGGTGTCAAAGGCCGCTGAGAGATCCAGCAGAACTAGGAAACAGCTCTCACCTTTGTCCCTAGCCCGCTGACAATATGGCACCATATAAAAGCATGATCTAGTCTCCATTTTAACATGAACACTTTACTTCCAAAAGAAGAGACAAAGTCAGTGTAATTAAAATCTACTTTAACAACAACAGCAAAAGTTTTATTAAAAAGAAAAGAATTAACACACTGAATAAAGGAAGTGAAAATATACGGAAGACCAGCTTCTGTTCTGACTATTTGCAGTATCTGTCAGCTTTCAATTTTGATCTCCTGCAAGACAAAGTGGGGTAGGGGAAAGGCAAGGTAAAATAATTGGTATATCAAAGTAATACAACTGTCAATAAAGTAGAATTAGTACTGGCACACTTTTAAAAGCCAGAGGTGGTTCATTATTAATTTCTATTTAGGGCAGGAGTGACAAATTTATTTTGGCTCAAGGACCATATTCCCCCTTGGCCAATTCTCCAGGGGCTGCATGCCATCAGTACGTGATGCCAAAAGTGGATGTGGCCAACTCACACCTTCGCACAGAACTTATACAAAGCTACAGTCCAGTTAGCTTACCATCATGGAAAGCATGATTAAAGTTAATCAAAGACTGAAGCACATTCTTTCTACAGTGCTAAACAGCTCTGTTAACAGTCACCTGAAGTCTGATAACGCCATTATCGAGATTGCACCAGATATGGACAAAGAATAAAAACAGCGATGAGTATGTACATTTCAGTATTGAAGTTCATCATACACAGGCACCACTCATGATAAGAATTTACTTTTAAGAAGGCAATCAGCCATGGGTTGTAATGCTCAAAGGCACTCAACAAAATGTTTTTTAAAATCCCTCTTGGAAGAGCTTTGAGTAGCAGCTGCATGTAAGTATAGCTGCATGAAATCTGCCAGTATACATTAGCACATTTTGTAGAATACGGCAGACTAAGGACAAGTTCATATCCACATGCCCACCATCTGACAACTGCAACGTCAAGGGATGGATGCGCACATGTGAAGCAGCCAGAGCTCAAAACAATCTAGAGCTTTTCCATCACTGGAGGCCACCATCCAATATCAACGCTTTACATTCAGCTGAGCCCTTGTCTACACAACATCCAGTTAAATGGTTGAACTGTTGCATTGCTTCACAGTGAAAGCAGCATCAGCTGCACACATGAACACTCCCCTATGGGAAATTAGGAACACCTCATGTAGAAAGAGGAGAGTGCAAAATATGGTTTGAAGCTCAACATCAAAAAAAAGAAGATCATGGCCACTGGTCCCATCACCTCCTGGCAAATAGAAGGGGAAGAAATGGAGGCAGTGAGAGATTTTACTTTCTTGGGCTCCATGATCACTGCAGATGGTGACAGCAGCCGCGAAATTAAAAGACGCCTGCTTCTTGGGAGAAAAGCAATGACAAACCTAGACAGCATCCTAAAAAGCAGAGACATCACCTTGACAACAAAGTCCATATAGTTAAAGCTATGGTTTTCCCAGTAGCGATGTATGGAAGTGAGAGCTGGACCATAAAGAGGGCTGATCGCCAAAGAATTGATGCTTTTGAGTTATGGTGCTGGAGGAGACTCTTGAGAGTCCCATGGACTGCAAGAAGATCAAACCTATCCATTCTTAAGGAAATCAGCCCTGAGTGCTCACTGGAAGGACAGATCCTGAAGCTGAGGCTCCAATACTTTGGCCCCCTCATGAGAAGAAAAGACTCCCTGGAAAAGACCCTGATGTTGGGAAAGATGGAGGGCACAAGGAGAAGGGGACGACAGAGGACGAGATGGTTGGACAGTGTTGTCAAAGCTACCAGCATGAGTTTGACCAAACTGCGGGAGGCAGTGGAAGACAGGAGTGCCTGGCATGCTCTGGTCCATGGGGTCACGAAGAGTCGGACATGACTAAATGACTAAACAACAACAACAACATGTAGAAAAGTAGCACGAAACAGAGAGGGCAAGCCATACTTCCTGATAAGCTCATTTTTGGTGTACAGGGCATTTTTGCAAAACAGCTCTTATAATACTGTGTTTGCATGTTTGTTGTGTTTGCTAGCACAGCTGCTCAGCACGTCTGACAACTGCCATCCCATTGCAACAGAAAGAGTACCTGTCCAACAGTGCCTCGTGAAAGGTGCCTTCTTTCCTAGCTTTTTTCAGAGCTTTACTGTCTTCTTGGCTTACTTTTAGTTTACGGTCTTGAAAACTCTGAAACTTCTTCCTGGAAAGAAAAATGCAGAAGGTAAATATCTTCAGCCTGTACGAAATACAGTGGCCGAGTGTCGATAGGACTGCAGCCAAAACAAGCCCACGGAGAAATAAAAAAATGCAGGGTATCAGTGAACTCCAAGGGATCTAAGAGGTATACAAAGTAATGGAGAGAGCCTTGGGGACTGAGCATGCCCAGTTGCTTCCAAGAACCACATAATGTGGAATGCCAGCTGGAAAACTGTTGGGTGTGGTGGGGTAGGGCAGTGAATTGGTCTGCTTTGAGATCCTTCCACTTGGAGGACGACACATTCCTGTTAGGGGTGAGGATAACCTTCAGCAGGTTGTTGCAAATCACACTTGCAAACATTAATAAGCCTATAGTAAGGTAAAGGGACAACCTGACCATTAGGTCCAGTCACGGCCGACTCTGGGATTGCAGGGCTCATCTCGCTTTATTGCCTGAGGGAGCCAGCATACAGCTTCCGGGTCATGTGGCCAGCATGAGTAAGCCACTTCTGGTGAATCAGAGCAGCACACGGAAATGCCATTTACCTTCCCGCTGGAGTGGTACCCAGTTATCTACTTGCACTTTGACGTGTTTTTGAACTGCTAGGTGGGCAGGAGCTGGGACCGAACAACGGGAGCTCACCCCATTGCGGGGATTCAAACCGCCGACCTTCTGATCGGCAAGTCCTAGGCTCTGTGGTTTAACCCACAGTGCCACCCGCGTCCCAATAAGCTTATACCATGCATTTAAAAGCCCCACTAAGGAATTAAAGAGGTATTGTGGGTTGGGGAAGAAAGGGCGTTGCATTTGTTATAAAACAAATATCCAAAAAATTCATAAAAGTAATAAAGTTCCATTTATGGATTATACTAGGGATAAACAGAAAGACAAGTGGTGCAATGTATCAGGCTTGCATCTGAAAACAAAAGCACATCTCCTTGTCTTGTGAAATAAAGTTGGTCCTTAGAACAAAACCCACCAGATCCTCATGATGATAAACTTTCTTCAGCTTTTAACATGTTTACACAAGGCTCGGGACCCAAAGGTTTTCGATCAAGGAAACTAGGGGTTATTTGCATTCCAATACAACTTGCTTTTGTTTTATTTTTAGCCAAGAAACCCTTGTTACGTACACGTAATTGATTTCACATTGCTTAACATTTCCTTGGTCTTCTTCCGGAATGTCATCCTTTTGCTTGGCTTCCTTTTCAGCACACGTCCTGATCTAAAAAGAAGCATGGGGAGAGACAGTGCTATTTTACAGTTGGTTTAACTGAAAAAGTTCAAAGCCCAAAATATCCTCTCCTCTCTCTTGATATTATTCTTTCCTGATTAGCTTTCCAGTTTCACTGGACACTGAATGCAACAGTCACACACCAGTATGCAAAGGAGCTTCTCTGACAAAATCTTCTTGTAATGCCTCTGCAAATGCATTTACACATATATGCAAACTGAAGAAATATCATATTGACATATCACATTAGCAACAGTGGTCAATATGGGGAGACAGGGTGTGCATACTGCAAGGACTACTGGGGGAGCAGGAATTAATCGAGTATGCAGCTAGGTTAGAGCACATGTCTAGTTTCCCCTGGGCAGGGTAGAGCACTCTGCTATGCAAATTGAAGCCCTATCTACCTTCTGAAGCAATGCAGTCCAAAACCCAGTTTGACTCCTCACCAGCTCTTTCAGCTAAAATCAGTGAGACTCCTCCCTTCCAGTAAAATAAAAAGAGAGAGAAAAAGTTCAGAACAGAGATGCATTCCAGTTAAAATGGATGCTCCAAGTCATCTGACCAGGCAACATACGCTTGGGTTAAACAATTATTTTGCCTGTGACAGCCACTGAAGAAGTTCCACACTGAAATGTTCTGCCCGTTTCTGCATTTTTCCTTTAAGCAGTCACACAGACAAATATAAGAACTGCACATACAGGCCATTTGAATTACCTTAATCATTTCCTCGTTATCTGCAGTTTTACTTTTGGCTACAATATCGCCTTCTTCATTACAGCTGATAAAGCAGCTGTTTGCTGCTAACAGCGCCATTTTCCCCTGAAGGGAAAAAATAAAATCAAAACAAATTAGGAAGACTCTTATTATATTTCTACAAGAACGTCTCACAATTTTATCCGATATTACTTCAATAGCACTGTAACAATCCACTTCATTCAAAACCCATTCATTTCAATTTAAAACTTAAACTCATTTCGCATGTTGATTTTAAAACTCATAATTAGCCTTCTTGTCATTTTATGACAATTACAACATTGGCATTTGAGAATGCAATTTAGAATTCAAACTTGGTATTTGTGGATCAGTTTCAATGCTGCATTTGCCAAGCTAAACATTATTTTCAAGGCCATAAAACTATTTCAGTATGATAGAATGAAACAGCCACTTCTAAAATTTTGATATGGCCTCTTAGTTAATGTTGCATCACTGGCATCTGATATCAATAAAAGCAGCTATAATCTAAAACCATTGGATTATGTATTAAGACATTATGTATTAAGAATGACTGCTGACACTTGCCTCTTGAAACACTGGCTCCCACTGCTCCCTCGAACCTATTGCATCAGAACGTCCAATAACCAGCCCATCTGAGTTAATGCCAAGGTATTTACCATAGCCAGATTTCAATGCAATTCTTAGAAAAAGAAACAAATAAGCAAGTTATGACACTGGAAATTGATTAGTTCATTATCAAGGGCTATGGTTTTCAAATTATGTTCCAGGATCTTTTGAAAGTTTGTTTGTTTTAATAACTTTCATTTTCCAAATTTCAGTTTTATAACAATCATGAAAATTAACAAACTTTCCAATAAAATACACCATTTGACTCTCTCCTTTCTGTGGTTTCTTATATTATAGTTTGCTTGCTGCATCTTCAAATTAATTCCAATTATTATTTAATCCCTAATATTTCTTTGACAAATATGCTTATCTGCTTGTTGAGTTAATCCTGCTAATGAATTCAATTGTTTACAATAGTTTTTCAGATAGTCCACGTATTTTGCCCTTTCTTTATTAAAAGTTTATTCTTCTTGGTTTATTCTTCCATTAAGTTTTGCCATTTCAGCATAGTCCATTAATTTTGTTTGACACACCTCCTTGAATGGTGAAAGCTTGTAATCATAAGAGCAGCGCTTACTGAAATCTCAGAAGCCAGGAGTATTGAATAAGATTTCAGATAGCCACATAGGTCTATTGTCCCCACCCTCAACTCTACCAGAAACAGAACTAATTACCCAAAATAAGAACAAACAACACAAATAAGCTTACTTTAGGCAAGTTAGAGAATTAGAGCAACCTTGGAACAACTTTATTTTCCTCTGCAGAGAACAATTCTGCCTAATAATCTATAGATCACAAATGCATGCTTTAGCAACTGCAGGGGTGTCACGACCCAACTCTGAGTCAGAAATTTTTAATCCATGCATCCATGGACATGCACAAGATGTACTCTACCACATTCCTTTATTTAGGTCTCACATCTAGTTTATCAAAGGGGCAAAACACTGTTTCTAAGCTAGGATTAGAAAGTAAATCTAAGGAAAGGCAGTTTCAAACACTCTTGTGTCCAGTAACCTAAGAAAGCCTGGTTAACTTAATGGTTAATATAAAGCCAAGGTGAGTACCTACCTTGAATCTGAAAGCTTGACAGCAGTAAATTGTTCAGGAGGGTATGGCCCTTCATCTGGAAGCATTAAAAAGAAATTAGACACACACAGGCCAGAGAATCCTGTTATGAACTGCTTATGCAAGAGAAGATACCAAAGGCGCTGGGGATGTTGTGTTGTATCCAATTTTAGCCATACTCAGAACAGACCCATTTAAATGACTGCATGTGACTAATTTAAGGGCAAAAATATTAATGGTTCTACTGCAAGTTATTTTGTTTTCCCATTCTCAATGCACACACTTCTCTGTTTTCCATACTGAAATAAATAACAATCCACTTATATAGCAATAGGTTGGTTTTCTGATAAACATTTTGCACTCAGCTACTAGAGCACAAGAGGCAAATTTGTACAGGATAAAGGCTACACTGGTCCATTTTCAAAAACTGGCAGCTAAATAATGTGGTCAGCATAATTTACCAAAAGTTCATTACTATAAATAAATAACTTAGATATGTGTGGGAAGGTGCACAGTCTGGAAACTCTTTTGGACTTATTTGGAAAGCTGGGTCATAGTACAGTTGGTGCCACAGGGCAATACAGAATCATTAAAATAAGTGAGGCTTACTTATCCATGCCAAAAATGAGATAGGGAGGGAGAAAATTTCCCTCCACTTTTGCCCATACCAACCTTTATGTGGTGCTCCAAGGGTAAAAAGGCCATTGTCAAGAGCACTGATATAGGTTCCAAGACCCATCTCTATCGCTACGGTTCCTGTGATTTCACCAAAATTTGAAACAGTCCACCACCCTTCTAATAAGAGAGGAAACAAAAAAGAAACAAGAACACATTTGTTTTCTTCACAATTGCTTGCTGGGAATGTTTTGAAGAGACCAAGCAACAAAGCAACTTTTCCATCTTAACCAAGCATAATGCACAATGACAGTTTACTTAATAAACTTAAAAACTGTTAGTGACAAGAAACCATTAAATAGCTGAAAAGATCTTTTTATAATCTTTGGTTTGGGATGAAACAAGTTCTGCAGTCTTGAAAGCTACTAAGAACAAATACTTCTGGCTAGGCATACAAGAAAGCTGCATGACTCCTTATTTGATCATAATGCAAGCCCTCATAGTTTGGACATCAAAATCACACTAGGAATGTTGAATACAATACAGATATGGCAATTCAAATAAGTACAAATATGACATTCTGGATGCTTCCATCTACTTCCTTCATGCTCCTCTGAAGATCAGAGGCTGCTTAGAGCATATCTTGTAATGAATAGTCCATGTCTTTCAATTTTTATAAGGGAACAACTGAGAGTCATTATGAAAGCATGATGCAGTGGCTAGAGACTTTGACCCGGATTGGAGACACCCGGGTTCAAATCCCCACTCAGCCATGAAGCCTGTTATGAACTTTGGGCCAGGCACTGTCTCTCAGCCAACCTTCCTTACAATGTTGCTGTGAGGATAAAAGAACTATATATGACACCATGGACCTATTGGTGGAAGGGGGGCATACAAAAATAATCAATACACAATAAAGTATGCTGCTTTTTAAAAGCAAAATTCTCAGTCTGACAGCCAACTAAGGCTCAGCTTACATGTAAAGCTAAGCTAACCCATGGCTTAGTGCAAATGTTTAGGCTCCTGAAGAGGAGGTCACAGCTGCTTTGCTCCTCCTCCAGTCATTTTACTGCTATGCTAAGCTAAACTGTGGTTTGGCTTAGTGTGTCATCTGAACTAGGGCTTGTGGTTTACCTCTTTCCAAGCAAACCATAAGCTGTAGCAAAGGTTTGTCTCATCCTTTACAGCTCACAGGTGGTTTGGAAGGGTTAAGCCACAAGACTGGGTTCAGACAACACACTAAACCAGAGGTTTTCAACCCTTTTGAGTACACAGCTCCCTTGACATTATTTCTACGGCACCCCTGTGGGGCTCAGGAGCCCAGTTACATCACCCCATGCCTGCAGAGCTGGCAGCCTCTCACTCTTTTCCAGACACCCTCGCTTGTGGAATGTTCCCTCAGCCTCCTCTCCTCTCCACTCCCTTGGGAGTCTTCTGGGCAGCCGCCACAGCCATCCCTGGTCTCTGAGCTCCCTCAGCTCCTGGCAACCAGCACCCCCTGGCCAGCCCCAGAGACACCATTTGTCTGGGGAGCTTGTAGCCAGGGCTGCTGCAACAAACAGCTGTGCAAGCCATTGGGAGGCAGAGGCATGAGAGGGCATCAGAGGAGGGAGGGAAGGAAAGAAGGACAGAGACCAGTGTGGCCCGCGGCATCCCTGGCCATCATTTAAGGCACCTCAGGGTGCCACAGCACACTGGTTGAAAATCACTGCACTAAGCCGAGCCATGGCTCAGCTCAGGGCAGGGCAGCAGGAAAACAACTAGGGAGAAGCAAAGGACTACCAGTGTTCTCCTTCATGCCCCTTTGTGGAAAAATGAGCTTACCAACAATATCAAGTTTATCCTCAGCATCTTCATCTCTTTTCCGTTTTTTATCTTTGTTTTTCTTCTTACTGCAAAATGACACAAAGGGGGGAAAAATCAATTGCATGCTTTGTGTATGATACACAATCACCAAACAGGTACTACCAAGAGAAACAAACATGTTTCATGTAGGGAAAGGTGTGCATACCAGAGAAGCCCAATTTATCACAAAGGCTGCAAGTGAACGTGAACGACTATTTTGATTCAGACAAGGCACATGTTTTACTCCAGGGCTGCAGATGGCATCAGTGCTAGGACCTCCTCAGCCCAACAGAGAAAAGAGTCTGGGAGAAGTGTGTATGTGTGGGAATACTGGGTTGTTTTCATTATATATTTTGTGGTTTTATATCTTGATTTTATTCTGTGAACCGCCCTGAGACCCCCAGGTATAGGGCAGTATATAATAATAAATTATAAATTTATATATATATATAAATTCAATTAATAATAATAATAATAATAATAATAATAATAATAATAATAATAATAATGTGCAACTGCGAACTTTCGCCTTCATCAGGAGACAGGCTACTTACATAAAACCCCGAACTCCTGAGTCGCGAAGCGGAGTTTCTGCATATAGAAAGAGGCAGAACAGAAGGGGGGAAGCGCACAATCACAACTTAGCCTCGATCGGGCGCTTCCAGCAGGGCTCCCCTTTCGTCCTTAAAAAGCACGATACGGTTTTTCCGCAAGGAAGAGAGGCCGGGGTTCAAAGCTCCCCCGAGGAAATCGTTAGTTCCTGACGCCGAAACTGCGCCCGCCCGAAATCACCATCGTCGCGGTGAAATGCCTCTGAGCGTGTGCAGAGCGCTTTTCCACCCTCCGCTAAGCGCAGCGGAGAGGCAGAATGCACTCTGCACACGCTCAGAGGCATTTCACCACGACGATGGTGATTTTCGGACCCGGCAACCGAGGCCCGGACTCGAAGAAAGGAGGCAGGATCCCACCTCCTCTTCCCAGTACCTGGGGAAACCCGACCCGCAGGAAGAGCCTCACCTTTTCGATTTCGTCCCCTTCAGTACCAGCTTGGTTCTTCTGACAGCAGAATACTCCGCCATGTTTGGCCGCTTCTACGGAAGCCGCGGAGGGACAAGCTCCGCCCCTCCTCTTTCTTCCCACTGCCGTACGGCGGCCCTTGAGGGACACGCCGCGCTTTTCTCCTCCGGAGGCACTTGGGACGCGACGCCTTTGAGAGCTGCTGGCACGTTTGGCAGCGAGGGAGGCAGGCAGAGGGCGAGAGGGGAACCCCAGGCTCGGGCTTCTCTTCCTGCCGCCGCCTCGCTCGCCCTCCTGGGCCAGAGGCAGAAGAGGAAGCCGGCAAGAGCCGGCCTTGAGTCAAAGCAACAGTGGGGCTCTTGGGGTTTTGATCATGTGTATCTTAGGAACCACAAAGCGGCTTACAAACGACATACCCGCCAACATCTCTCTGATGAACAGAGGGACGTCCCAGTCCATAATGATTATTTTACCATTTATACCCCACACATCTTACTAGGTTGTCCGAGCCACTCTGGGCAGCTTCCAACATATATTAAAAAAAACATAATAAAACATTAAACATTAAAAAAAAAACCCTTCCCTGTGCAGGATTGCCTTCAGACAGCTCAGGGGTCGGATAATTTCATACCCTCCAACATTTCTCCAATGAAAATAGAGACATCCTACCATACTCTCCAATATTTCTCCAGTGAAATTAGGGACGTCCTAAGGAAAAGCAGGACATTCTGGGATCAAATCAGAAATCGGGATGGCTTCTCTAAATCAGGGACATCCCTAGAAAATAGGGACATTGGAGGGTCTGAAATGATGAGTAACAGTAAGATAACGGAACCTCACAAAAACATACCCCCCAACATTTCTCCAGTGAAAATAGGGACGTCCTATTCAACAACAACAACAAAACAACAACAACAACAGTATTATTTATACCCTGCCCATCAGACGGGGTTGCCCCAGACACTCTGGGCAGCTTTCAACATGTATAAAAACATAATCAGACATTAAACATTTAAACACTTCCCTATACAGGGCTGCCTTCAGTCAGATGGCTTGGGGGTCAGGTAACTCCATACCCTCCAACATTTTTCCATTTCTTTCTCTCTCTGTCTTGAGAGGCAACGGAGTATGCCTCTGGGGCTGAAGTCAAAGTGCTGGAGAATCACAGGGGCTGGTGTGGCTGCAATGACTGGTAACTCATCACTGCTGCCTCCAACTTTGCCAAGTTAGCAGCACTGAAGTGACCTCTCTGGGCACAAGCCTGGGTAGTGTGTATGTATGGAGGTATTGGGCTCCCCAGACAACAAGACCCCCCTCTCAGCTTCGATGCAAAGGTGCAAAGGAAAGCAGAGCAAGATGTTTAGCACCAGCGTGGCTGCAGGAGTTGCTGGGAGGAGGCATACAAGGTGCCATCCAGCTGTCTTAGGGACTCCGCTCTGGATTTGTGTAAGATTTACTCCTTAGCCTTTTCTTCTCCATAAGATGTCCTGCAAGGCATTGAGCATAAAGGTCAATAAAAGCTGGTTATTAGCAATCTCCTTTCTACACACTGGAAGCAGTGGCGTAGCGTGGGGGGTGCCAGGGGGGCTGGCCGCACCGGGCACAACATCTGGGGGGCGCGCGCTCGCTGCCTCCGGAGTCGCCGAAGAGCCTCCGGCGCAGGCTGTAGCAGAGCCCCATGTCTCGTGGAACCGACGAGCTGTGCGCGCGCCCGGGCTGAAGGCGTCCGGCAGGCAGCGGCTGTCAGCCCCGCGCGTCAGGGCCGCGGAGGACGCGCCAGGCAGCCCCTCCTCACAGCCCCGCCTCCGCTGCTGCTGCTGCAGCTGCTGGGCCATGTTGCATTTTCCTCGCCTCTCTGCCCCCCTCCTCCTCCGGGCAAGCGGCGTGGTTTGGGCGGCAGCGCCAGCGGCAACTCGCCTCAGATCGGCAGGTTAGGGGTTAGGGGGGGCGCAAATTACTTGCCTTGCCCCGGGTGCTGACAACTCACGCTACGCCGCTGACTGGAAGAAATCTACTTTGGATATGTTATGTACTGAGTTGAATAGGATCCAAACTGCAGCAGTCTGATTGGTCCTAGAACAATAGGATCCAAAATGCAGCAGTCTGATTGGTCCTAGAACAATAGGATTCAGAATGCAGCAGTCTGATTGGTCCTAGAACAATGCAGCAGTATGATTGGTTGACAGGAACCACCCAATCATGCTTCAGGTAGAAGTGAATCCACAACCTGATTGGCTTACAGTAGAATTCGGGAATTAGCCAATCATGTGCAGCCCATTGTGTAAATAATGTATATAAAGCAGATACTTTGAGGGGACATTCATTCATTCCTCCTCACCACTATGAGCTGAATAAAGAGCATGAAATCACTCTGCGACTCTGAGTATATTTCAGGATATTTCCCACTATTTCCACCAGATGTTGCTGGCACTACAAAAATAACTCTACATCCAGTAAAGGAACAAGTCTTGTCAGAAATTCACACTACACTATAGTGGACTCTGCTGGCATTCTGCCGTTGAAAGGAAGAAAGTGGGGGTTATATGTTGGCCCTCAAAGTCAGGGTTAACACTTAGCTATTATACTCAGTATGAGCAACCCAAAATCACAAAGCTTTTCAGAGAGCTTTGCCGTATAACAAATTCTATAATTTAGTACAGTGGTATTCAGACTGTGTTTCATGGCCCTCTTAGGTTTCTTGGGAAACTAGTTAAGGTTGCCTGATCTGTAATGGTGGATAATCACTCCTGAAAGAGAGTTTGCCCACCATTGCATGGGTGTTCGGTGTGGGTACAGTCTTACACCTCACTGCATAATGGTTGTGCCCTAGAGACTGGACCAGCACTCAGTGTGAACTGACTTGCACCCTAGAACTAATGTCAGAAGTATTTTGCAGCCCACAGGAGCTCCTCCTGAGACACATCATGAAAAGTGTTCCCTTAGGCATAACTGTTGAAAGTCACTCGGTATACGATGGCTATTCTGACAAATCTCACAAGAATGAAAAACAGATTGTAGTGTTTATATGCCTTTCTTTGAGAGCCAGGAGATATATTCTCTTTCAAGCTCAAGAATCCTTTCCGAATTTTCTTTGAACTAAACCCTGTGGATATGCTGTATTATGAGTAATCCCTATATCTTTCTGAAAATATACACTCTGTGTTAGCTTGTGCGTAACCAAATTATTCTGAAAAGGCTTCTATATATAAGCTTATTTGCATTTATGCAAAATTCTGATGGCTGTTTGGCTAAATGAAGGTAAGATAAAAGGAAAATACTAGGAACAGCCAATTAACAATCTTAACACTCAAGTTCCATTTTTAAAAAAGTAAGTGTGCCTGTTGAAAGCCAACCATGCAATGATTTTAATAGTGTCATTTGTTACAGTCTTATATCCAATTTAGCAAGTGAGATCTGCACTTGAAAACAGGCTTCCACAAGTGCAGCCCATATAAATTTACATTTGGATGAACATATGCATAGCATACCCACACAGGTGGCGTTGTGGGTAAAACTTCAGTGCCTAGGACTTGCTGATCGTAAGGTCGGCGGTTCGAATCCCCGCGGCGGGGTGAGATCCCGTCATTTGGTCCCAGCTCCTGCCCACCTAGCAGTTCGAAAGCACCCTTAAGTGCAAGTAGATAAATAGGTACCGCTTTATAGTGGGAAGGTAACGGCGTTTCCGTGTGCGGTGCTGGTGCTGGCTTGCCAGCTGCAGCTTTGTCATGCTGGCCACGTGACCCAGAAGTGTCTTCGGACGGCGCCGGCTCCCGGCCTCTTAAGCGAGATGAGCACGCAACCCTAGAGTCGGACACGACTGGCCCTGACGGGCGGGGGTACCTTTACCTTTACCTTTTATGCATAGCAATGCCTACTAGCTCCTTGTTGAACTGGCTGGATGTGTTTTGAGGTGAATATAATTAGAGCTAGATTGGGACTTTAATTTTTTCCATGACATTCAAGAACTCAGCAAAAAGCATGATTGTGAAAAGCAGAGAAATAAAATGGAACCCTTATACGGTCTGGGTGTCAATATTCTATTTATTATTTCTAATTTTTAAATCAGCACTTATTTCAACATTATTTCCCCACTCTTTTTAGTGATATACTTAGGGCAAAATCCATCATCATAGTATCAACTTGTGTTAGCAAGATTGGTCTCAGTTATGTTTTCGTATCAGCTAGTAAGCAGTGACTAAAATGGGCCTTTTTAAAGACAGCCATTTAGGTGCAATTTGCCAGCTAGCATTTTTAAGAAAAATAAAAACATTGTATCCAATGTACTAGTTATGATTATTTAAACAATGAAAATGATTCAGTTTCTTGGTGGTGAAGGAAAGAAATGGAGCTTCATGTTTGTAGATGTAGAAAATGAGTAAACCTTTTTAACAACAACAAAACTGTAGTTGAGTTTTCCTGCAGGTTTCAATGCTGGTATAGGTGATTTCTTTTAGGTGGGTGGATCTGCATTTCCTCACATTACAAAGGCCTTTCTTAGAACTTCCCTCCTCAAAATTTTTTCTTCCTGATCTAGACCTTGAAAGGAAGGAGGAGATAGGGGTGAAAGGATACTTGAGCAAAGCTCTGTAACACTAGGAGTTTTTCCTTCTTGGCTTTTAAAGTGTTCCATTCTCTCATTGTCCATGTAGAATTATGTTTCGAAATTTGGTAGTCTATATATTACTATTGAAGGACGACAAATCACGTCCTCCCCCTTTTGCCTTGTTGGCACTGGACTGTTGATTCTCTGTAAATTATTCCCCAACCTCAAATCTTGGGAGACAATGCCTGATGTCCTTTATAGTCTCCCTTGGTGCCTGCCCTGGCAGAGCTTAAAAGAAAATGAATCCTTGGCAGCATGTCCGTGTGCACTGCTGCTGCACTTCTTGGTGATAAAACTGTAAGCTTTTTTCCTTTGAAAATTGTATTTACTGCCCCAGAGGAGCGCTGTATCATTTGGTTATACAAATGCTTCTCTAACTGGCTTGAGGTGATTGGTCTCCATCTCAGGGTTCTTCGCTTTGCCCACATGGATTTGGGCCTAAGTGACTTTGTTGTGTTTTCTCTCTTGTAGTGCTGGATTATACTGGGTCACGTGTCCTGAATCCAGGTATTATTTTCACAAGAGACTGAAGTTTTTGAACTAAAGCATTAAAAATGTTTTATTATGTTTTTATATATGTTGGAAGCTGGGGCAACCCAGTAAGATGTGTGGGGTATAAACAGTAAAATAATCATTATGGAATGGGACGTCCCTATTTTCATCAGAGAAATGTTGGAGGGTATGTCCTCCACAAGAGGTCTGGAGGACGGCAACATGTGAACAGGCCTTTTCTGTAGTGGCTCCCCACTTGTGAAATGCTCTCCCCAGGGAAATTCGGCTGGCACCTGTGGCACTGTGGTCTAAACCACTGAGCCTCTTGGGCTTGCTGATCGGAAGGTCAGTGGTTCGAATCACCGGGACGGGGTGAGCTCCCATTGCTTTTCCAGCTCCTGCCAATCTAGCAGTTCGAAAGCATGCCAGTGTAAGTAGATAAATAGGTACTGCTTCGGTGGGAAGGTAAATGGCGTTTCTGTGCACTCTGGCTTCCGTAACAGTGTCCTGTTGTGCCAGTAGTGGTTTAGTCATTCTGGCCACATGACCCGGAAAGCTGTCTGTGGACAAATCTGGCTCCCTCGGCTTGAAGTGAGATGAGCACTGCAACCCCATCGTCACCTTTGACTGGACTTAACCATCCAGGGATCTTTACTTTGACATTTTTTATATACACCTTTAGGCACCAGGCAAAGACATTGCTCTTTAACCAGGCGTTTGGCTGATTGACACCCAATGCCCTTTTAAAATGTGTTAGGGTGGAGTTCATTGAGTTGTTTTTTGTTTTTATTATGTATTTTGTGTTTTTATATTGTGATTTTATGTTGTCACTGTCCTGAGACCTGTGGGTATATGGCGGTAAATAATAATAATAATAATAATAATAATAATAATAATAATAATAATAGAAGAGATGGTCAGATCCAGCAGGGCTCTCCTTTTGTTTTTTTATAAAAGGCTAAGTCTCATCCCTGTGTTTCAGACCACATGTAATTATTCTATAGGGGCAATTTGCAAATGGAACCAGTTACCTAAAGCGATGGTGGTGGGCCCTCCCTCACTGGAGGTCTTCAGGGTAGGCCAGACAGCCACCTGCTGAATATTTGTTTATTTAATAAAGTTTATACAGTACTCAATTGTAAACAAAAAACAAAAAAAACCTCAAAGCAGTTTACAAAAGACAAAGCAGTAAAATTAAGAAACAAAATTGCAACCCTACTTTAAAATATACAAAAGTTAAAATACTAAAACAAATTAAGACGACCTTAGCTTTCTAGGCATTTGGGTAGGCTTGTCTAAACAGGAATGCTCTGCCTCTGGATTTCCTGCATCTAGCAGATACAGATTTTTAGCTGTATTACTGAATTTTATGAAGTAGCCACACAAATCCTCTTGCATTATGCTACTTTGTTGTTACATTTTATCCATGGCTGTATCATAAACCATGCATTTCAGCCTTGCCATGGATCTTACTTCTGCCTCTAAAAAGAAGAAATAACACTCTTTGGATCTAAACTGGTTTAAATCAAAGTATGCAGTCTTATCCAGTTAATGGTTCTGGGTCTCTGCAGCAGTATACTCAAGATCACTTAATATCCACAGTCAATGCTCTAAAAATATTTCTGACTCAGTGTGCCAGCTTCTTCTGTTCCCAGCTTCCAAGCATCTTGAAAGGATTAGACCCTCTTGACTCTTCCCTTTCTTTACAAATCCCCTCAGTTTTGAGAGATTTCCTTTTCTGTGGTGAAATGTTATCTCTTGGTTCTAGGTTCATATATGCTGACTTTGATTGTGGTGACAGTTTTCAAGTGGTTTAATGGCAGCTCTTGTAATCATTTGGGGACCTCTCAGGTTGTATTCCATAGTCACCTTCACTACTGTTCCAAGGCATTGTTGTTTCATTTATAGAAATTCTGTCTCTTTGTGACTGAATGTACATTGTGCCCAGTCAGTGTGAAGGGTACTAGAAGTTCCCCATCATTACATTTTCTTTTGGCTGCCTCTAATTTTCCTCTGCTTCAAGATCACCCTCTGAGCTTTGGTACTATAGTATTGTTATAGAGCTGGGGAGAGGTCCCCCTAAACACTAGGAATATGAGGATTTTCATTGGGATACGGGTTAAAAAAAACCCTAACTGCAGAGCTGTGCCAGACAAGGAATTCCTGGACTGCCCTTACGCAAAACAGCTTTGCTGGTTCTTGGAAGAGCAGACCTGTTAGATTACAATAGAGAGCCGTGGAGGGTCATCAACAAGGTAAGTGAACTTCTTGCCCCAGGTGTGCCCAGAGACTGGAGATTTGAAAGGTTGCCAGGATAACTGCTCTGTTGGGAGAACAAGGTGCTTCTGGGAAGAAGAAGGAGGAGGAAGTAGGGCTGAGAACCATCTTGGAGAGGAAGACAAAAGGTTTTTCTGCACTGCTGTAAGATCTAGACCAGTGTTTCCCAAACGTTTTTGGGCAACGGCACACCTGTTTACTGAAAAAAAATCTTGCGGCACACCACCATTAAAGCCCCGCCCCGTGACGTCAGCGTGCAGCGTCACGCCGGGAGGGACGCACAAAAGTGAAAGTTTTTTCCCTCGGCAGCTCCTCTCAGCTGCGCTCAATCCGCCTCGGAGCGCAGGAGCGATGCCTCTCTCTGGCTCTCCCTCCGCGCAGGCTGAGGGAGGGAGGGAGGGGCGCGTGTGACCCGTCTCTGCTGGGAGACCAAACCCAGCGAGGCAGAGTCGCGCGGAGGCGCCCAGGCAGCGCTGCCGGCTGCGAGGAGGAGCGCCAGGCAGCAGCAGGAGGCGCGGCCTCTCCTCGCCGCCGCCCCGCCTCTCGCCGCCCGACTCGCCCGCCTCCCTCCAGGTATCTCGCGGCACACCAGCCGATGTCTCACGGCACACTCGTGTGCCGCGGAACACCGCTTGGGAAACACTGATCTAGACTCCCTCCATGCAGACTGAAGGTGTAAATAGGAGAATAAACCCTATTTCTTAAACCTATTTCTTAAACCATGACAGTCTCCACTGTCTTTTATTCTGCCTTTGACCCCTTTCACTCTTGCCACTGCTTGGCAGAGAGAGGGGCAGACACCGAGCTTTTGTAACAGTAACCTTTGTATCTGATTTTTTTCAGACACAGTGCTTCTAGATCTGCTCTAGAATGTTGGGGGACCTCCAAGAGCAGATTTAAGGGGAACCTGGGTAGACTACAGGGGGAGTCACTGAAGATTGTTTCCTTCCCTATTCTGCTGTTGCCTTATGTTGCATAAAGGCACAGGTAAAGGGACTACTGACTGTTAGGTCCAGTCGTGGACGACTCTGGAGTTGCGGTGCTCATCTCACTTTACTGGCTGAGGGAGCTGGCGTACAGCTTCCGGGTCATGTGGCCAGCATGACTAAGCTGCTTCTGGCGAACCAGAGCAGTGCACGGAAACACTGTTTACCTTACCACGAGAGTGGTACCTATTTATCTACTTGCACTGGTGTGCTTTCGAACTGCTAGGTTGGTAGGAGCAGGAACCGAGCAACGGGAGCTCACCCCGTCATGGGGATTCAAACCGCCGACCACATCTGTTTAACTTCAGTGACCAGCCCAGACCCTAGCCCCTAGCTGTTCAGGTTTACCAATCTAAGACCACTTGGTCAATCAACTGTTTTAAAATTTTCACAGAAAAAGCATTCAGCATTGTAGCTGTTGATATATTTTCTGTAACTTTTGCTTCTTTCTTTTCTGTGCATAAGGCAAAAAAGGGTATCCTCCTGATTAGAGCACTCAGTCCTTGTGATACAACAACAGAGCTTTGATATACACATTTTCAATTGCAGACAAAGATCAAAGCCTCATTACAGTTACAGGTTGATCTGGCCATGATCGTCATGTGTTGATTGATTCAGGTGGGTCTGGGTGTCATAGAGCAGTTTGGGAAGGTCTTGAATTTCAGGGCGACCGACATGGAGGTGCCAAATTTGGCTCTAGACTTGAAAGCGCTTTAATAGTTTCCTCTCAGGACAGGCCACACTCAGAATAAAGGTTTAACAGCTTCCAAGTGGGTCAGTGAATCATAGCTGCTGATTTTAAAAACCAAACAGGATTTGGTCTCCCAAATGGACCTTAATGCCCGACTACATGGAAGATGGTCACAGCTACACCATATATAGAGTCCTGGAAACTATAGATTCTTCAGGGTGCTGGTAGTTGTAGCTCTGTGAGGAGTGAACTTTGGTTCCCAGGATTTTTGAGGGGATGCTATGCACTATAAATAAATGGTGTGGATGTGGAATATATTTGTTCTCTCAACACAACACATGTGTGAATTTGAAAACAGCCTGGTGCTGGAGGAAGGGGTTCTTAAGTCTTTTGCAGGCTATTTTGTGATCAAGATTCCCTGCCCAAGCAATTGCAGCTAGGATTCTTTATGCACAAAAATGGAAGGAACAAGAAGTTCCCTCCATAGAAGAATGGATAAATAAGGTGATGGAGTATGCAGAACTGGCAAACTTAACAACCAAAATAAGAGAACCTAATGATGAAGGTTTTGTGGAATAACGAAAGCCTTATTTTTGTCCCATCGACCCTGGCGAACTTATTTTGGGCATTTGTTGGCACACCACTGATCCCGAAATATTTTTGCCTTATTTACCCAAAACGCCTTGCTAACAAGAAAAGAAAGGGGGAGATAAAGGGAAGTCTTCTTTCTGCACATAACTGTTAGTCTCTTTCTGCACAAACTGCTCCATTTTGGGGAAGCCTTGCTCCTCTTTTCTTATGCTTTCTGAGAAGTTTTGCTTGTAGGCTTTTCCCTGCTTTTGCACACACTGTACGAACCTGCTCTTCACGCCTAGCTGACCACAATTACAGAACCTGATTGTTATATGCTATGATCAATCATTAGTAACAGACATCCTAAGCTCATGGAAAACAAACTGTACCTGCTCTCCATGCCTAGCTGACTACATCTACAGAACTTGATTGTTATATTGTTTGTGCCATATTAATCTCTAGTTACAATTCAATTAGGAGGCTTCATGCCTGTCTAGCTCTAGCTCCGATTCCCAGCCTTTACTCCATCAATGATAAATGATCACATGTAATCCCCACCTCTCACATGTAATTCCCGCCTTAGTAGTTATGTTAACCAATCACAAGTTTCTTTGTGTATGTATCAACCAATCAGCCACAGGCCCACCTGTGGCAATGCTTGTAACATTCAATAAAAGAGGCTCTCAAGGCCCGCCCTGACAGACGCCTCATGTTACACCTGCCTCTCTCGTCTCCCGTGATTTTTCATTTCTACACTATTTAAACAAATATTATTATATGATGAATATGTGAGCAGGATTTGAACTATGAGCAACAGGAGAACTTAAAGATTATAGTAGTGTTGTTAAGATACAAGCTAGGATGCAGCAGAGGGAGAGAAACAAAAAGAAAAAGAAAAAATGTTTTATGATGTATTGAAATGTATGTGTTAAATTTTTGGAAAATTTGATAAAAAAACCAAAATTCCCTGCCAAAGCTACTTTTCTATTGACAGGGAAATACAGTTGAGTTCCCATGTGTTCCCACCCCATGGGCTGGCAGTTGGGAGGAAGATTTTGCTTGCAAAAAGAGACCTGTGGGGAAAGGGTTAAGTACGCCTTCCTCAACCACTGCTGCTGTTTTCAGACCCTTTGCAGATCTCCCATGCAATGTGTAATTTGGTCTTGTGGGCCAGTGGGCCTAATGTCTACAAGTGCAGAGCTGTTATCTAAATTGAAAACTTGCACTTCAAGCATGTTGAACATCAGCTCACTCTCTCTCTATATATATATTTGGTAGCATTTTATGTTTTCCCATCAATGACTTAACAAGGTGATACGTATCTGAGGACCACAGCCAGCTGTCTTTTGTCACCGTTTCCTCCATCGATTGCAAAGTGATGGGTTGTGTTGTGGAAACCGTAGTTTGAAAGCCTCTTCTGAAGCCTGGTGGAATCCAGCTTTGCCATTTGTCAATAGCCCAGCAATTCCCCTCAGATCCTATAGACGGATGATATGGGAGGCTGATTGGTTTGTGGCTCCCCCCACCCATCTAGCTTTATCTCTCTCAGAAGACTAATAACATTATTCCAGTCTGCTAGCATTTTGCAAAGGAGAGGAATGTGTGTTGAATCAATAAAGCAATCCCCTGTTTTAGAGCCAAAGGCACACGAAAACGCCGCGATTTAAATCTTTTAAGTTATTTATCCCTCTTAAAACACCTCCAAAGTGCCATCCTTTTGATCTATGTGTTGCTTGATTTATTTGGATTCCTCTGACGTGAAGCACGCTCCATTTGAAGCTTTTCCAGGGTTGTTAAATTAATAGATTAGTTTTAGTTGCAAACCAGTAGGAGTTAATCAATTGAGTACAACGGGAGAGATGCTGTCTGAGCTAGGCTGGATTTTGAAGGGTTTAATGCTAATCACAGCTGGAGAGCTACAGCTGCTTTTTGCTTGTTTAGTAATAAGAGTTGATGAGGAGCTAATTTAAAAAGAAAGCCCAGGCACAGGTGTAGAGTTCTTCCAGATTGTCAGATTATTCTAAGCTTCGCTGCATTAATGGAAAGGATTTTCTATTGTCAACATGTACAGGAATTGGACTTATTCTTTCCTTTATTCAGGATTTCTACAGTAAAAGCAAGACGCCCCCCCCCCCTTCGGTGGCCAGGTGAAAAAGGGAGCAGGGCTCCTGCAGCTTTTTAGAGGTGTGTAGATGAGGGGAGTTTAACAGGTGTAGCTTACATGATATGTACGCCTACTAAAAGCCCCTCTTCTACATGACTATTAAAGGTGCAGGTGCCATCTTGGACTCTGTCTGGTGTTCATGTGAATGCCTGGATTGCCAGGCTGCCTGTTTAACCACCCAGCAACTGCTAAAGGAACATGAGGGACGTAGTTGGCATTGTGGTCTAAGCTGCTGAGCCTTTGGTTTGCCGATCAGAAGGTAGCCGGTCTGTTTTATGGCCTGCTTGCCACAGCAGGCAGAGGAAGGACACAGGAAATAAGGGGAGTGGCTAAGGAAAGCCAAGGCTCTCTTGGGGACTGTGCCAGGGGATTGAAAGGCATGGGAGTGGCTTCCAGGTGGCCATGGTGGTGGTTCCTTTCCCTTCTGCTTCTTAAAGAAGAAGAATCTCATTCACTATAGAAGACGGATGGGTGATGGATGTGGAGGGGGGGAAACTTGGATGTATTCTCATTTGCAGCTGTAAGGTTGTTAAAGAGTCAGGAACTGTTTGGTTTCTGTCTTGGTAATCCTAAATGTTATAAATGGAATGCTGAATGTTGAAAGGAGTAACTTTTTTTCAGAATCAAATTTGCAGTTAAAATCAAACGCTCACCTCTCAGAATTTCACAAACACACTCTCTCGTAAGTAAACGCAGCACCCCTTGCTTCGTGGACAATTAATGGGGGAGAGGTACAGAGTGAAAGAGGACAAGCTGGTTTAGTCCATATGCAGCATCCATTGTGGTACAGTCAAAGTCATTTGAGATTCTGTACTCCCATACTTGTTATTTGCTTAAAAGTCATAGGGAAATTTTGCCCATGAAAGGGGATTAGTTAGGACCATATTGGTGCATGTTGCTCCTGCCTGTACATACTTTGTTGGGAAAAGGTAATGGATAGGAGCTGGGATTCTCTGTCATAGTGAAGCACCAACATAACTTCAAGAATAAACAAGTGTGCCTTTCCATAATCATATGCCCTACAGATTAGAATTTGCTCTTCACTGATTTAAGTTAACATCGTATGCATTCTGGAGAATAATAATAATAATAATATTTTTTTATTTATACCCCGCCCTCCCCAGCCAAGGCCGGGCTCAGAGCGGCTTACAAGCAATAATAAAAACAAGATGAATGATTACAACTTAAAAACAAAAATAAAATACAACATTAAAATAATGGAACATTAAAATATTAAAATGTAGCCTCATTGCAGGAGAAGGAAAAGAAAAAGAAAATGGGGGGGGGGGGGAGGGAATCAAATTGGCTCCAAGCCAAAGGCCAGGCAGAACAACTCTGTCTTACAGGCCCTGCGGAAAGAAATCAGATCCTGCAGGGCCCTGGTCTCATGAGACAGAGCATTCCACCAAGCTGGGGCCAGTGCTGAAAAGGCCCTGGCTCTGGTTGAAGCCAATCTAACTTCCTTAGGGCCTGGGACCACTAGGGTGTTGTTATTTATGGACCTTGAGGCTCTCCGTGGGGCATACCAGGCGAAGGAACAGTTTCAGTTCAGTTGTTTGCATTTTTTAAAAAACCCAAAGGTGCTCTTCCAGCTTATTGTGGGCATCTATTCAAACTGAAATAATGCATTTTCATATCGGCAAAAAGAGTACCGCGTGGTGTGAAAGCACCTGTTCTCTTACAATTTCTCTTTGTGTAGGTTGAGATTTTGAGTGATAGGTTCCTCTGGGACTTTGTGCTCTCCAGCGTTTGGAAGAAAAGAAGAGGACTACTTTTGTGACAGCCTCTTGGCATTCCTGGCTGTTCTGGCTATTTTGTTTTGAGACGGCCAATTTCATTTAATGCCCAGGAGCGAAAAAATGGTGTGCTCTGACCCATCCGTGTCAGGTACCCATTGGATCAAGGCAGGTGGGTAGTTGCAGCACCATGGACAGCTCAGAGCGAAAAACTTGCTTCAACAAAAGCTGGTGGTAGCCTTATGTTTCTCTTCCTCCTGTCCACCTTTCCCAGTCTCTACCTCATTGACATGAGGGAGACTGGGCTTCTTCAAGGGCTAACCTCTTGTCTTGAAGGCAAGTAGTTCTTTGCATTTTCGTGATCTCATACCTGGCACATTCTCTACATCATTCAGCAAGTGTGGAGGTGCAGGCAGCACTTTCCTCCTCTGGTGACTCAGGCTTGGAAAATGGCATCCATGAGAATCACAGCTCAGGCCCTGCAGCTTCCACACCACCACCTGTAGGTTAATTGATCTGTGAAGCATCAACAGGAGCCTGGCCCAATCCCCAGGTGGTTGTGTAACAACCCTGCATTAGGCCTGTTCTTCCTCTTCTAACTCTGAGCTTAAGACGGGGAGCATGGCCTCATGTTGGTCACATGGATTTTAACTGGTTGTGGAAAACCACTGTGCGAAGAAGTGATTTAGCTTAGTGGGTGAAAATATGAAACGTGAAGTTCATTGTTCAAATCCTCCCCCTGCCGAGTAAATAATTATTTTGCTTATCATGGATATACAGGCTTAAAGGATTGTTGTGGTGAGAGAGCCAGTGTGGTGTAGTGGTTAAGAGCGGTAGTCTCGTTATCTGGGGAACCGGGTTCGCGTCTCCGCTCCTCCACACGCAGCTGCTGGGTGACCTTGGGCCAGTCACACTTCTTGAAGTCTCTCAGCCTCACTCACCTCACAGAGTGTTTGTTGTGGGGGAGGAAGGGAAAGGAGAATGTTAGCCACTTTGAGACTCCTGAAGGGGAGTGAAAGGCGGGATATCAAATCCAAACTACTACTACTACTACTACTACTACTACTACTACTACTACTACTCCTCCTCCTCCTCCTCCTCCTCCTCCTCTTCTTCTTCTTCTTCTTCTTCTTCTTCTTCTTCTTCTTCTTCTTGTAAGCATGGTTAATAAGAACATAAGAAGGGGCTGCTGCATCAGGCCAATGACCTATGGGAAGCTCAAAAGCAGGACATAAGGGCAACAATGTTCTATCCAGGGCTTTTTTTTAGCCGGAACTCACTGGTGCTTTCAGGTGGGCACCACTGCCATTCTAAGAGTTCATGGTGAGTTCATGGTGAGTTCTGGCACCTCTTTTTCTAGAAAAAAAGGACTTGTTCTATCTACTTGTGATTCTCAACGATTGGCATTCTGAGGCAGATTGCCTCCAACAGTGGAGATAAAACTCTGAATTTAACTATGGATACAAATGGAAAGCATTGTTATAGCAAAAGACATTTCGTTCTTTCTGTAAATGTCAATTGGTCTTTCTGGCATCAGGAACCACCTACGATTGATTGAAGAGCCTTATCTCACCCAAGGAAACAATCAAAATGAAGCCTGTTTATCTAAAGCAGGTTAGACATGGAACATAATGCTTGGCTGTTCCTTGGTGATGGCAACAGCCCTTTCTCACCATCCCTTAGCTCTCTGCTAAACCTGTAAGGTGCAATTTGGTTTTGCACTCCTCTCTTATTTCCTCTGAATCCAATATCTTCTGAAGAGGGAGAGGACATACTGTGTAAACCTCCAGCTATAATGTAGAGGGTAGTGTGAGAAGCACTTACTGTGATGATGTTACCATCGGAAGGAGGCATAAATGATAAGAGCACATGTTTTGCATGCACAAAATCCCCAGCTCAATTCCAGGCATCTTCAGTTAGAAGATTAGTTGCCGTTGGCAATCTGTACTCTGAAAACACAATTTCTGCAAGAGAGATGCATTGTTCAGGCCAAAGTGCTAGGTCTGAGTTAGCGCAGCTTTATATTGCCAGATGCCACCTTTTTGTGACCGTGCCTTGTAGAAATCCGATGTTACCTGCTGAATCAGATCTCATCAGATGCACAGAAAATCTGAAAAGTGGGTTTTGCTTAACCAAGCTTCAGTCCAGCAGGTAAGATAGGATTTTCACAAGGCACAGCCATGGAAGAACTGGAAAATCTCTCGGACCTGGGGGAATTAATTGGTACACAATACAATCAAAATATGGGTCAAGCAAAAGTGTAGATGAGCCCTTTGTTACAGGTACATCTTGGTATTGTTTGAGCATCTTGAACTGAATGATTCAGGTGTGAATGGTTGTGGCAGAACAGTTTGAGAAGGTATTAATTTTCAAAAAATATAGATAGGGAGGTGGCTTATTAATGTTCAGGAGCTGAGATGGCTTTGACAGTTTCCCCAGAGCTCCTCCTGGTAGCAAAGGATGCTCCTGGGTTATTAAAGCAGGTTGGGGCAAAAGAATCATAGCTGCAGGTGTCAAAGTGCCTAGATTTGAGGTTCTCAAACTGTAACCCACAGAGCTTCGCAAGTGGTCTGTGAGCTTCACTCAGGTAGTCTGCAGCATGTCTGAGGATTTGCGGTTGAAGACAGGATGTGACACATCCATCACATTCACCTTTCTAATATTTTATTGTATTACAGTTTGAATTCTATGGAATTCAAATTGTGATACAATTGAGTGCAAGATAGAAGCAATAAAGAAAGCAATAAAAACACCATTAAAAATGATGCAGTATCTAGCACAGCACATTCCAATTGCTACAACGTGCAGGAAGAAATTTGCAAAGTTGTCTTCCAAGGCCCTCATAAATTCTCAAGTGCTCTGCAGGAGGAAAAGGTTTGGGAATCACTGGTCTGGAGGCTCGGTGGCACCTTTCTTCAATGGATATGGTATGAGGGGACACAATGAAACTGTCTTGCTGAAGCTAAGCAGGTTCTGGCTTTGGTCAATGTCTGGATGGGAGATCAGCTGGGAACCCCGTGTGCATTATTGTAAGTTCTGCAATGGAAGAAAAGTGTGATGTAGATGTTCTGAGTCAGGAATTGCCAACCCTGGCCACATGGGCGCTATTGTACCTGTGAAGGCCTTCACTGGTGCCTATGGGCATCAGTTTGGCAGCCCCGATGTGCTAGTCTTGAAGTTCATTTTTAAATGGCAAGGACTTTCTTCTCCTCACAGACCTACAGTTCTCAGAGTTTCCTGGGAAGAAGGATCAATTGTTACTTGTTACTTGTTACATCACTCTGGGAATTGTAGATCTGTGAGGGGAACAGGAGTCTCCTAACAACTATCAGCACCCTTATAAATTACTGCTCCCAAGATTCTTTGAGGGAAACTATGACTGTTGAAGTGCTTTAAATGTAAGGTTTGGAAGTGGCCCTGGTTTAAGGCAGCTCTTTATAAATAAAATCATTTAGGAGTTGATTAAGCATCCAAAACATATAGTCAGTGCTCAGGTTCAAATCATGCTTTGATGCCATGTTACATTGCCAGTTGGGATGTATTTTTAAAATATATGAATTGCTAAGACATTCTCCTCTACCCTGCAGTGTTATCTGAGGATAGCTACAGATAATCAGGTTCTGATAGCAAAGAGTTCATGCCCCTAGTGTTATACTTCAGTCTTTTTCTTCTGGCAGGTCTTAAAAATCATAAATGACTGTTTCAGCTTCCTCTTATCTCCAGAGGCTCAGAGGCCACCCACATGCTCAGGAAGGTGAGACGAGATTTAAAGGGTTTTGAGACTCCTCAACAGGTCACTAGGTCCATTATGTACTTCACTATAGAAGACTGAATGCCCCTGCAGTGATGGTGACCCAATTTGTTCCTAATGCTTACAAATACAAAATGACTCCCTTGCTCAGGTGGCTCCAAAGGATGGTAAGGGGATTTGACTTTATTTTAGTCTATCATTCCTGGGTTAATATTACTAAAAGATGAACATTTATGTAACAGCTTGGTTAACCAGGAAGATCTCACTAGTCAAAAAATCCTGCTTCCGTTAGACCAATTAATTTACTATCATTATAATATGCAGAGTTCTGTGCATTCTCTCTCTCTTTTCTATTGGTTTTCACATATTGCATTACAATACAGATGTACCAAAGCCAACACCATTTCCTTCCCATCCCCCCATACATTTACATTTCTATTTGCTCAATCCATCATATTATTCTTTTCTCCTTCCTCCCACTTCCCTCCGCCCCCACTCAATTTCCTCCACATTATATGATTTACAATAATCTTTGCATTCTACAATCTTCTCAAATCATCCATATATTATTATTACCTTTCCTTACTAATTTTTCTTCCATCCAGTACTTCACATTTTAATTTAGGCATATTAGCGTATCTTTTTTTGGAGAAATATTTTGCCATATGTTCATCAAAACATTTCCATGGAAATGTGTTGTGTTGTGTTCTGTGCATTCTCTTGCATCCCCACCGTTCATATTTCATGCTAAGGAAACTCAATTGCCACCCCCAGGGGAATGGTGTAAAGTGAGGGTGAATTTAGTCTTTTCGTTGGTTTGCTTCTTTTTCTAGAATCTGAAGGAGCGTCTCCACCCCTATTGTTCTACCCGGAAACTGAGGTTGAGCACCGAGGGCCTTCTGGAAGTTCCGTCACTGCGAGAACAACAATGAGAACAACTACCAGACTTTTAGAAGACATCTGAAGGCAGCCCTGTTTAGGGAAGCTTTTAATGTTTGATGTATTACAGTATTTTAATATTTTTTTGGAAGCCGCCCAGAGTGGCTGGGGAAGCCCAGCCAGATGGGCGGGGTATAAATAATAATAATAATAATAATAATAATAATAATAATAATAATAATAATCTTCATGCTCCATCAGCATGTTTTCCCTTTTCAAATCAAGAGTACATCCAAAGCAAGCTCTTATATCATCTAAGGAACAAGTAATCTGTGTTAAATAATCCTGAGTTTGTAAGATAAAGGTAAAGGACCCCTGGATAGTTAAGTCCAGTCAAAGGTGACTATGGGATTGTGGCGCTCATCTCACTTTCAGGCGGAGGGAGTCAGAGTTTGTATGCAGACAGCTTTCTGGGTCATGTGGCCAGTATGACTAAACTGCTTCTGGCGTAATGGGACACCGTGATGGAAACTAGATCACACGGAAATGCCGTTTACCTTCCTGCCACAGCAGCACCTATTTCTCTACTTGCACTGGTGTGCTTTCGAACTGCTAGGCTCACCCCGTCTTGGGGATTTGAACCACCAACCTTCTGATCCACAAGCCCAAGAGGCTCAGTGGTTTAGACCACTTGTTTAAGACCATATAAAGCACCATCCTGGGTCCAACCAGTGTCTGCCTAGTCCATTATTTTATTTTATTTGCAAGAATTCCACCAACCAGCACATATGTTGATCATGGATGTCATGGGTACTTTACCTGAGACTCCTGCATTGCAGGTGATTGGACTAGATGACTCTTGGGTCCCTTCTAATGCCATGATTCTATGATGCAATGTTAGTTTGCACAAATCAGAAGCAAATACATAGCTATTGAGTTTATTATATCACCCCAGTGATTTTCATTGGGAGGTATTTTCTCCTGTCCCAACGTTTGTAAGTAGAACTTTTGTCAGTCTTGTAGACCTTCTTCTCTTTAGCTGTATGCAATTCTTGGGCTCAGAAATGAGCTGGCAGCCAATGCAAGACTGAACAACACCCAAGTAATATGCTGCAGAATGTGAATAGTATGTAAGGCAATATTCTGGCAGTTTCAGCTTGTGCCAGTTGAAGTTTCTGGGTACTTTTCAAAGGCAGCCGCACACAGAGCATGTTCCCATATCTAATCGGGATGTGATCAAGGCATAAGCATGAATAATACTGCACATATAGATACCGTAAATGGATTTTATATTTGCTGGGAATGGGCAAGGTTATTTAAGAGAGGGGCTGTAATGGAACGAATATCATTCCTGCTTATTTTGCTTGTAAAAAAAGCAGTGAAAGGCTTAATAGAAAAAGAAACTGCTTTCTAAACAGCTATAATATTGGAATGATTGACACCCGTAGACTTGGCCCCCTGTACTTCTATGAAAGCTGTGATTATAACTTATTTTTTATTAGCTGTGGCACCACAGCAGTACATATGGAACTCTTAGCCATAAATTTTACAGTGAAAAATGCCTCTGTGTTCATCATTTTAAAGATCTGTGCAACCATTCTGCATTGCCAGATTTGACATTATTGTGTAGTGAACTCCATATTGCTTCATACAAGATGCTAGCACGTTTGTTTAAAAACTCTTTGCCACATTCATTCGACAGTATTCTTGCCTGGCTAAAAATATATCTATTTCCTGACCATCTTTGTGTGTGTGTGTGTGTGTGTGCGCGCGCATGTGTGTTTAAAGCTGCAGCCTAAGCATATATAGACAAAATGTCCACCTCTGTGAAAATTATATTGGCAGGATTTGTTGCATCAAAAAAACTTGACTGTGTTAGGTCAACAGACTATGGTCTCAGCTGCACATACAGTTGCAGTTTTAAATGCCTATTCCAGCTCTAGCAACAGATAATAGGAACCCTAGGCTGGAAAACATTCATCGTGTATGGATTTGGTCATGGCTGCTTACTGTGCTATCTTGGGAACGATGTAGGAAGTTTATCTCTTCTTCTTTTTCTCCCTACCACCAAAGGATGTTTCAACCTTGCCTAGTTGTCAACATGTCTTTCTTTGCAAATGTGAATTTTAGAAACATACTTTAAAAAACCCTAGTGGTTAATACACATGCCCATTCCCCCTCACAACAACAGAGCCTTTTTTTAAAAATCACAAAGTGGAGCTGGGCTGTTGTCAAGCCTGGGTGTAGCTTGTTGAGTCATTTCCATGGAGTCTTAATCTGACACAAGTAAGACTGTGGCCATATGGGCCAGAGGTTGGAGGCTTAGTCATAAATGGTTAGAAATAACCAGCTTAGACACTCAAAAGCAGAGGGCCAGGGTCAAGGTCACAAACAGTACAGGAAGGGCAGGGCAGCTATGAGGAGACTGCAGGTGAATATCTACATTGTTATTTGATGAGACAAGTTACTCAAGACCACCAGACCAGCCTAGAAGGAAGATCTTTATAAGACCTCGTGCCTCTCTGTTGGCTTGGGAGGTCAACTGGCCTTTGGGAGGCTGTAGGGTCAGCTATCAGCATTCAGATCAGAACTGCAGATTAGGGGACTTCCTTGCCCTATGGAGCCTGGTCTGACTGGAAGTTAAATGGTCCAGAGCAATCATGGTGCATTAAGATGCAGGAGGCCCCAGTTTGAGACCACCCTTACCGTGCAAGAGGCAAAACTGGGAAATGATTCCAGTATGTATTGGACCCTTCCTACAGCCCAATTTCTCATTGTTTTCCAGCACATGATGGTTTTGAAAGAATGTCCCATTGTGGGGGAAATGGCTTGGCATGAATCCATTCTGAGACTGTCAAAAAGCCAAAGTGTACATCTGATTCTAGAGTTCTCCCTTGTTTGGTGGCCATACATATTCATGGGGTATAAAGCCCTGCCTTGCTATTGTGTGCAATGCCATAATTAAAATGGTAAGGCATCATGAAAGCTACCGTAAACACAATCCTGATGTAGAAATGGTATTTGTACACATTGACTATACTTATCGTAGTTTTCTTATCCTAGATTCGTGTTTTCGTTAAGCCATTTCCAAAGGTGTTGTGTGAAATCATAAGCAAATGTATTTTATTGTTATAATGCTGTTGTTTGCCTCAATTTTAGTTATCTAGGCACAGTTCAGATTTTGTTGTTCTATTGATTTATAGAGCACTCATCTGCAGAAAGCAGCAGCACACACATGAATAAGAGAACTCAGACAGGATAAAATGCTCATTATCTGCTGAGATAAAACTTATCTGTTGCTTACCTGGAAAAGTGATAGTGATATTAATGGTGGCTGAGCTCTTATCCATGAAGACTTCTTACTGGGACTCCGAAGTGCATTTTCTGCACTAACCTTATCCTGATTCTGAAAACATTGAACAGAACTTAGAGCTAAAACGAATGAGCAGAAGAAACCCTGTGTTACGGATCTGTTCCTAAGCCCACCTTGCAGATAGGCGGATCTGCAGAAGCCTGGGCAATATTGTGTTATATCAGCCACCTGGGGTTTGAGCCTAGTGGGTAGCAGGCTACATTGCAAATGCTCTGTCTAATGCAGCCTTGACTACAGCTCAAAACACAGGGAGTAACCAAGCAGATTTGTGACACAGGCTAAGCCCCAGGTAGGTCAAATCATACATGACTCCTCATGAAACAGACAGGCACCCAGTCTGATACACACAGTACAGTGCAGACAAGAAAGACACTGTTTTGGGGCTTTAGATCAGAGTTATCATTCAGAGTAAGTGCTACACATGTGTTGTGCTTTGTGTAAGCTGGTTAAAACAACAACAACAACAACAACAACTAATAATAATGATGATGATAATAATTTTATTATTTATACCCCACCCATCTGGCTGGGTTTCCCTAGCCACTCTGGGCGGCTTCCAACACATATAAAAACATAATAAAACATTAAACATTAAAACCCTCCTGATACAGGGCTGCCTTCAGATGCCTTTTAAAAGTTGTGTCTCTTATAAGGGGTTAGTCCAGTTTGCTAGGAAAACTGTACTACTGTGTCGCAAAATGATGCATGCCTAAAAAGTGTGTCACGCACATGAAAAGTTTGGAAAGCTCTGTTCTAACCACTACTCCACACTGGCTCTCTGCCAGTTGGCCAGATGTCTTCATCTACAATGGAGTGCTTTCCCCTCGAAAATAATAATAATAATAATAATAATAATAATAATAATAATAATAAAATTTCTAACACATACAAGGCTAAAAATGTATAACTTTTAAAAGAGACACATTTTTTTGCCTTTCAGTTCTTGGTCACAACAACCCAAGGCAAAATTAAATATGTAAACTCATTGATTTCAATGTTAAGTGTGCATTATGTTGTGTTGGGACACATGGTTTGTATATAGCTTTATATATCCCTTTATGTTATTAGGAAATTTGAAGGCTTGTTCTACACATTGCTCCTTATGAGGAAGCTATGAAGCTATGGATTTCATTTAATTTTTTCTTCTACAACCACCATTTCAGAGGGAGCTCTGGTTCTGTGCCACATTTTTCAGTGTATTCATTGTATAAACTCCGCACAGAGAAATCTTGGGCTGTATCAATAGGCTCATGATATTACATTCTACACTGGTAACTTGCCCAGAGCAGTTAACCAGGGAGGAATAATAGACCTATGAAGAAGAGCAAAAGTACTCAACCAAATTAATGTAGTCTAATTTATTCCTTTTTCTTTCTTCATTAATTCTGAGCCTTGTTTTCAGTTACTGGAAAGCAGAAGAAACCAGGTCTAACAGATTTGCTGCACTTAAACAAATTTCAACTTAATTCTATGGTCTGCAGATCACAGCAAAATGCAGATAGGATATGCTAGGGCCCATGCAGTAATGAAATCACGAATTTTGAGGCCGCACCGGTGATCTGAGGCTGTGCTTGCCTGTAGATAAGAGTTCAGGGAAGTAAGGAGGAAACATTACTGGAGGCAACTGTGATCTCATGGGACACTTTCCATCATGTTTTGCAGTACCATAAACTGAATGTGCATAAATATTATGTTGTATCATAAGTTGCTGTAGGCACTGTATAGGTGTGTTCCTTGAATAGGACATGTCTAATAGCTCTAGGTACTACAGAGTTAGGGACAAGGGTGGTGCTGTGGGTTAAACCACAGAGCCGAGGACTTGCCGATCAGAAGGTTGCGGTTCGAATCCCCGCGACGGGGTGAGCTCCCGTTGCTTGGTCCCTGCTCCTGCCAACCTAGCAGTTTGAAAGCCCATCAAAGTGCAAGTAGATAAATAGGTACTGCTCCGGCGGGAAGGTAAACGGTGTTTCTGTGCTCTGGTTTGCCAGAAGCGGCTTAGTCAAGCAGGCCACATGACTGTACATGGCTCCCTCGGCCAATAAAGCGAGATGAGCGCCGCAACCCCAGAGTCGGCCACGACTGGACCTACTGATCAGGGGTCCCTTTACCTTTACCTTACTACAGAGTTAGGCATGCCTAAGCCCATTGGTTTCAAAAGGTTCTGGTGAGCCTGACTGCAGAAAAGGATGTTATAAAAACTCTCTTGCAATCCTTTCCTTTTTCTACAACTGAGCCCATCAAATAAAACGTGTGATGCTTGCTTGTGGATGAAGATAGACTATGAGAGCTTCTGGACATTTGCAAATGTGGTCTGTACAAGCCTACCATTTTAATGCTGCATTTTAATGTTGTATTTTAATCTTGTTTTTTTAAGTTGTATTTCAATCAATTGTTTATATCTGATGTTAGCTGCCCTGAGCCCGGTCTTGGCTGGGGAGGGCGGGTATAAATAACATTTATTATTATTATTATTATTATTATTATTATTATTATTATTATTATTATTATTATTATTACCACACACTCAATAGGTATTTGCTTGAGTAACAAATGACATGTGGATTTGTGTTTCACTGCTGGAGAGCCTTTGAGCATGAACAGAGTGCTCTTAGGAAAGGGGCTACAATTTCAGTGGTTCGAAGGTAGGTGGGGCCAGAGTAGACTGGACTCCCTGCTTCCCACTCTTTTCTCACACCTCCTTTCCCCTCTCTGCCACTCCCTACCCTCTCCCCCTATTCACCTGCTCATTGCAGACCCTCCAAGTGTCCCTATTTTTTACAGAAGCCGTCCTGCTTTCTGATTTGATCCCAGAATGTCTCACATTTCCTTAGGATGCCCCTATTTTCATTGGAGAAATGTTGGAAGGTAAGGAGTTATCCGATCCCCGAGCCATCTGAAGGCAATAGGGAAGTTTTTTTTTAAAAAAAAGAAAAAAGTTTAATGTTTTATTTTTTATATATATGTTGGAAGCTGCCCAGAGTGGCTAGGGCAACCCAGTAAGATGGGTGGGGTATAAATAGTAAAATTATCTTTATGGAATAGGACGTCCCTATTTTCATCGGAGAAATGTTGGAGGTTATGTCATTGTTACCCACATGAAATTAGGGTGGGGCCTTCCTGCAGTTTCATGCTACAGGTTCCACAGGCCTGGGCATGATAGACCAATGATCTGACTAGATATACGCCAGCTGTCAGCTGCAGATTTCTTTAGACTGTTTTTTCATCACAGTGTATGGGACGCAGGTGGCACTGTGGTCAAAACCACTGAGCCTCTTGCCAGGGAGAAGAAATGGTGGAGGAAGGTTGAAAGAAATTTAAATACTATTTGCAGAAATACTGTAAAATTAATGAATGTTAAAATGATGTTGGGTTGAAAAGAAGTGGTTTTGGTAATAAGGTTAATAAGAATAGGTAAATATAGATAGTTATACGGATGAAAATGTATAGTTATAATAGGTTAAGTATAGTGCAAAGTCAAATGAAAGAGGGTAAGGATTTGCTGAAAAGACTTGGAAAACGGGAATACAAAAAGGGAGGTGTGAGGAGGTCAAGGAAATAAGCAAATGAGATCAAAGATGCTGAAAAATGGATTTATCCTTTTTTAAAATATCTTTTTCTTCTTCTTCTTTTTCCTATTTCCTTTTTTCTTCTTTCTAGGTTGCCTTTTTGTCAACTTTCTTGTTAGCTTGTGTTTGTTAGTTTTTGTTTGTTTTTTCTTTATGTGTATTTTTTTGTATAATCTCAATAAATATTCTTTAAAAAAAACCAAAAAACCACTGAGCCTCTTGGGCTTGCCGATCAGAAAGTCGGTGGTTAGAATCCCTGAGACGGAGTGAGCTCCATTCCTCTGTCCCAGCTCCTGACAACCTAGCAGTTCGAAAGCATGCCAGTGCAAGTAGATGAATAGGTACTGCTGTGGTGGGAAGGTAAACAACGTTTCTGTGCGCTCTGACACTTGGCACGGTCCTCTGTGCACCAGTAGCGGTTTAGTCATTCTGGCCACATGACCTGGAAAGCTGTCAGTGGACAAACGCTGGTTCCCTTGGCCTGAATGTGGGATGAGTGCCACAATCCCATAGTCCCCTTTGACTTGACTTAACCCTCCTTGACTTAACCTTTACTTTTACCATTATATTCAGGTCTCTGAGAAGGTCAATTGTTTTGACCAAGGGGGGCAACTTTTAAGAAGGTAGTCTTTTATACGAAATACAGTGGTACCTCGGGTTAAAAACATAATTCCTTCTGGAGGTCTGTTCTTAACCTGAAACTGTTCTTAACCTGAGGTACCACTTTAGCTAATGGGGCCTCCCACTGCCGCTGCGTGATTTCTGTTCTCATCCTGAAGCAAAGTTCTTAACCCAAGGTACTATTTCTGGGTTAGTGGAGTCTGTAAACTGAAGCGTCTGTAACCTGAAGTGTCTGTAACCCGAGGTACCACGGTAAACTTTGTTTATACTAAGCAAGTGTGATATTAGTTATATAATACCTCAAGCACCACCTCTCCTCATATGTACCAACCCAGACCTTGCAGTCACCATTTGAGTCCCTTCTTCGTGTGCCTCCTCCATGAGAGGTCTAGAGCAGAGCTTTCCAAACTGTGTGTCGTGACGTTTTAGTGTGTTGGCTGCAGTGGGTTGGTTTTATTGCACGAATACTCCCCATGCCCTTCCCAGGGCTGGAAAGGGGTTAGTTTAACCTCTGGTTTGCTAGTAAAACTGAATTAGTGTGTCACCAACATGACAACTTTGGAAAGCTCTGGTCTAGAGGGTGGCAACATGAGAATTATCCCTTTTCTGTGGTGGCTCCCCATTTGCAGAATACTATCCCCAGGGAGGATATTAGATATCTTTAGGCAACAGGCAAAAACATTCCTCTTTTCTCAGGCCATTGGCTGATTAAACAATCTATGGCCTTTGAAACAGTGTGTGTGTGTGTATTGGGTATGTGTGATATATTTTTGTTTGTTACTATGATATGCAATTTGGTATTTTTATATTGTAAACTGCCCTGTGATCCTTGGATGAAGCGTTTCAGATAATTTTTTTTTAAAAAAACAAACAAACAAGTACAAGGGCCAATAGGTGTGCTGAGAGGTTAAGGGTTGCAATTAGAGATGGAATCTACACACATATAAAATGCTTTTTTAAAAATGTTTTGAAAAATAGATTGAATTTGCCATAGCTCAGCATTGCCACCTAGTGTCTCATTTGTATATTGCACTTTACAACACACTTAAAATGTTTTATTTGCAGCTGTATAGCTGAGGCCACACATGTAAACTTTATTATGTTCTATCTTTTCCAACCGGGACGCGGGTGGCACTGTGAGTTAAACCACAGAGCCTAGGATTTGCTGATCAGAAGGTTGGCGGTTCAAATCCCCATGATGGGGTGAGCTCCCGTTGCTCGATCCCTGCTCCTGCCAACCTAGCAGTTCGAAAGCACGTCAAAGTGCAAGTAGATAAATAGGTACCGCTCCGGCGGGAAGGTAAACGGCGTTTCCGTGCGCTGCTCTGGTTCACCAGAAGCAGCTTAGTCATGCTGGCCACGTGACCCGGAAGCTGTACGCTAGCTCCCTCGGCCAATAAAGCGAGATGAGCGCCCCAACCCCAGAGTCGGCCATGACTGGACCTAATGGTCAGGGGTCCCTTTACCTTTACGTCTTCCAACAAGGTGAACTGGTTCTCTGTTAGTGCTACAGTAAGGTCTAGTAGTATGGATAACCACATGGTGTCGCTCTTTCTCTAACCCTCCCCCCTCCCCTGCCAATTTAAATGGGTACAGTAACTTTCTAGGAGCAGTTTAGAGAGGAAACCAAAGGCAAAACCCCAAATCTTTCTCTGGATATGATGGGTTTGATAGCTGAAAACGTTAAAGTCGCTTAAATATGGTATGATTTATGAAGACCACGTGATTCAGTACAGAACAAGGTGAACTATAAATAGTGATGCACCTTGTAGATGCAGATAATGTCATAATATGATTTATGAGTAAGGATTCCAAAGCAGATAAAGGGGATTTTATATGCATCAACGATAAACTCTTGGAACTTCGGGCTTTAAAACTTTACAATATAGAGAGGGGATTAGATGGTATTTGTTTAGTAAATTGCTGAATAGTGATTAAAAGCGGCAAAGCAAAGCAATATGAGTAGAAAATAGGTTTGAAATGCATTCATGAGAAAGATTATAAATGAAGTGGGATTGCATGGAAAATAAAACAGCCTGAAGCTTGGTTCTTTCCCTCTTTTTCTTCCCTTGACAGTTAATTTTGGCCAGAAAATTAAATGGCAAAGGATGAATCCTCTCAAATATATATTTAAAAACTTTTAAGATTAGGGTAGCATTTAAAAGTTCCCTTTGCAAGAGTTAAATGTAAATCCTGAGATAAACTTTCTTTCAATATCCAGTATATATTTTGCTTCGTTTTTTGCATGGGAAATCCTGTTGATGCAAAACAAGGTTTAATACTGCTGCACACCACCCGAATCTTCAATTGATGTGAGATTCCAGGTACTCACTCAGGGTTAGGTGTTTCCTTTTGGGAATGAAGCACAGCAGAGACTGTAGTGTCTTTAGGATATACAGTATGGTTTATTTACACATACATACAGCCTGAGGTTTACAGCATCAACACCCCAAGGAGGTCTTGCTTCTCCCATAGCCACAGCCTTGGATTCAAACAGACATTCAATATTGCTCTCTAACGCTTATCTCTCTCTGACAATGAGTCAGGCAGGAGAGCTTGGGCTGCTGGTGTCCTCTTTCTCCCAGTCTGGACTTTTGCTACTTGTCCTCTATATGTGTATCTTTTCCAGAAGATATTTGTACTTTGAGGATATAGTGATCTAGAATGGTCATTTCTTCCTGCCTCTGTTTACTTCTCTCTAACTCTTGTTCTGCTCTTTGATGGCTGAGAACAGCATTTAATTTGTTGGAAGGGAATGATAATGCAGGGTACCTTCTGACCTTTGATGTTAGACATTGTTTGGAGGAATGTGTGGTATTGGAAGAGGGGGCTAGTTAATAATTTGCACTAGCTAGTCGGGCAAGGCATGTAGGCTAACAAGTTGTTGTTTAGTCATTTAGTCGTGTCCGACTCTTCGTGACCCCATGGACCAGAGCACGCCAGGCACTCCTGTCTTCCACTGCCTCCCACAGTTTGGTCAAGCTCATGCTGGTAGCTTCGACAACACTGTCCAACCATCTCGTCCTCTGTCGTCCCCTTCTCCTTGTGCCCTCCATCTTTCCCAACATCAGGGTCTTTTCCAGGGAGTCTTCTCTTCTCATGAGGTGGCCAAAGTATTGGAGCCTCAGCTTCAGGATCTGTCCTTCCAGTGAGCACTCAGGTTGATTTCCTTAATAATGGATAGGTTTGATCTTCTTGTAGTTCATGGGACTCTCAAGAGTCTCCTCCAGCACCATAATTCAAAAGCATCAATTCTTCGGTGATCAGCCTTCTTTATGGTCCAGCTCTCACTTCCATACATCACTACTGGGAAAACCATAGCTTTAACTATATGGACTTCTGTTGGCAAGGTGATGTCTCTGCTATTTAAGATGCTGTCTAGGTTTGTCATTGCTTTTCTCCCAAGAAGTAGGTGTCTTTTAATTTTGTGACTGCTGTCACCATCTGTAGTGATCATGGTGCCCAAGAAAGTAAAATCTTTCACTGCCTCCATTTCTTCCCCTTCTATTTGCCAAGAAGTGATGGGCCCAGTGGCCATGATCTTGGTTTTTTTGATGTTGAGCTTCAGACCATATTTTGTGCTCTCCTCTTTCACCGTCATTAAAAGGTTATTTAATTCCTCCTCACTTTCTGCCATCAAGGTTGTGTCATCTGCATATCTGAGGTTGTTGATATTTCTTCTGGCAATCTTAATTCCGGCTTGGGATTCATCCAGCCCAGCCTTTCGCATGATGAATTCTGCATATAAGTTAAATAAGCAGGGAGACAATATACAGCCTTGTCGTACTCCTTTCCCAATTTTGAACCAATCAGTTGTTCCATATCCAGTTCTAACTGTAGCTTCTTGTCCCACATAGAGATTTCTCAGGAGACAGATGAGGTGATCAGCCACTCCCATTTCTTTAAGAACTTGCCATAGTTTATTGTCTGCCTTGCCGTGGTGAAGGGGCTTGAATAACTCAGAGAAGCTATGAGCTATGCTGTGCAGGGCCACCCAAGATGGACAGGTCATCGTGGAGAGTTTTGAGCAAACGTGATCCATCTGGAGCAGGAACCGGCAAGCCATTCCAGTATCCCTGCCAAGAAAACTCCATGGACAAAGACAACAGGCTAACAAGTTAGCTATCTATAAATTGGATGGTTTGGGGGCATAGTTCAGAGAAGCTCATGCATGGACTGATCGATCGCAGGGCTGTGCATCCTGAGGCTACCTGGGGGTCACTTCATCACTTGAGGGCTTCCCAGTGGCAGATCGAAGTGCTTGCTTGGTAATGTATATAATGCTTGCTGCTTAGAATAAAATCTTTAATCTTCTCACTCACTTGTCTTTGTATTGCTTCTGAAACTCATTAAAAGAACCACCTTACATTTAGCAAGACAATATACCACCAGTCTCTGTACAAAGTAAGGCACACTTATTCATGATTTTGTAACCTCCAGAGTAGACTGCTATAACGCTCTCTGGGTAGAACTGCCATTCAAAAGCATCTGTTTATGTATTGGACTGTGATAGTTAAGGTATCCTTATCGTCTTTGTTGTTGTATTGATTGGTATAAGAGGCGTTGGAGTTGTATGCAAGTAAAGAAGCTGGTCATTGTTCTCTTTTTGGTTCTTTAAAACCCATAATTGAGAGCCTTAAAAAAACAACAACCCCACAGACCAAAAACAAAGAATTTAGAATTTATTATCCTAGTACTGTACTGGTCTGCACTGGTTGCCAGTTTGCTGTCTGGCTCGATTCAAGCAGCTTGTTCTTATACTTAGAAGCCTAAGTCCCTTGGGACCTGAGTATCTGAAAGATTGCCAGGTTAAAAAAACATGGCAATGGGAACTCTCTACTCATGGCTGGTTTGTAGCCATGAAGAGACTCTACGAGTTGTTGAACCTGGAAGACATTACAAGTGCCAGGGAGTATCACTTGACCTGTTTTGACCTACTGCTGTTGAGGAACATTCTCCTTTTGGCCAAAGGTGGCCGGTGATGCACAAGCCAAATCCATGCCTGACAACTTCCAGAATTTGATATTGACTTCAGTCCACTGCTGACGACCGTGCAATCTGGCTCTGGACAAACAGACAACCTGTTTATTGTGCATTCATCCTGATTAGTTGCACACAGCTTATACAGAGGATAGATTATATTTGGTCTTAACCAAGCATTTCTTTGCAGGCTGATTATATGACAATGTGCATTCACCTTGATTTGTTTGCAAGGTGTCTTTCTCTTAATAACTTGTTTGTCCCACATGTTTAAATGCATTTTCCTGTCACTTTCCTATCACCAAAAAGTCAGTTTCTTTTTAAAAGTGGATTTGTTGCACTGGGACATCAAGCACTTTGCTCCATTCAATTGTTCAAACCTACATTTCTTGGTATGCCTTCAAATCCTTCAGCCAAAATACTGCCAGTCTGGGGGCGCCCTCTGTCAAACTTATGTTTAGTCCCCATCAAGTTCTGAGTCTTTTTTCCGCCAGGTAAACATTGACCTGCCATTCCTCTTCTTTGTTTTGTTAATGTTGATGCAAATTAATAACAGAATTGAAACATCACTGGACACAGGGAGAAGGCCGCACATTCAGCTGGTCTTCTGTGTTTTTGTCTTGGTCTAGCAAGGATAGTTTTGTTTGCTTGATAAAGTGAGCAGGTGTGATATTAGGACGCTGAAAGAGCTGTCCTCTTATGAAGTTAGTTTTCTTGCTGGAACAGAACCGTGGCTCCACATTGTCAACTCCCCACAGGCAGAATGTGTTCTTGTGTTGATTTTCTGTTTGATAAAGATTCAGTCTTCATAATGAGAAATTCCTCCCCAAAGCACCCATTTTCCTTGAGCTGTTGTTATGATTTTTATATTCTTGGAGCTTTTTGGAGAGTATCGTTAGGCCTTTGAAAATGAAAACAAGTGGGAATTCTAAACCTGCAGTTATTTGAATACTAGCAGTTTATTTTCTGCCAGGGATTTCTGCAGTCCCATAGCATATGTGATGGAGCACTCCCAAGTGGAAGCACGACAATTTGCTTACGCTGGCAGTCTCTCTGCTTTGTAACTTTGCAAGTGGAGGGTGCTGTTTGATGCACAGAATCGAGCCTTTCTAGTTCACAGAAAGCATATTGGATTGGTTTCTCAGATGAAAGCCCTGCTGAGTCAGGCTAAAGGCCCATCTCAGCCAATGCTCCCTTTCCAACTGTGGCCAGGCAGATGCCTCTGGGCTTAACGAGCAATGGCGTCTCCTTCTTATTTGTCCCCGACAGAGCTTTGCTGCCTCTTCTCTAGAAGGTTCCATTAACTATAATGATGAATTTACCTCCACGGTGTACCTGCAAGGCACACGGTCTCTCGCAAAGAATCCTGGGAACTGTATGGATGCTGGGAATTGCAGGTTTGTGAGGGGTAAACTACAGTTCACATGATTCTTTTGGGGAAGCCGTGTGCTCTAAATGCATGTTAAATGTATAGTGTGGATCACCCACGAACCCTTTTGCACATTTCAGTGAGCGCTGAAACAGGAAGAAGGCTGAGCCATGTTTCTTATGCTTCCTTACAAAAATATTTTTAAAGGAAACTAATGCATCTCACCAGTGGAAAGATGCGGAGATAGCATGTGCACTCCATAGAGTGCATTCTATGGAGAACATTCCAGGCACAGGCACCTAGGGTTGCCATATTCACAAAAATGAAAAAATGTTGATTTTTTTTTTGGGGGGGTCATAGTTGTTGAGCTTTTCTTGGGAACTGACAGGGACTGTGCTGAGGAGGGCTGCACTAAGGAAGAATGGTGGGAGCCACCCCATCCTCCTGATCCTGATCCTGACTCTTCCCAGGAGGAGGAGGAGGAGGACAGTATAGATTTGGAACAGTGGTTTGCGGAGGGGCATAGTTCAGAAGGCAGAAGCTGGGAAATACTGGATGGGGAACAGCTAGCAAAAGAAACACTAGAAGAGAGAGAGTTAACAGATTCATAATCTCTGGACAGTAATATGCTACCCTCCAGCATCTGCTGCCTGAGGGGGCTACCTCATTCTACCTAATGGCAGATTTGGTCCTGCAACAATGGTGAAACTGCAAATGCTTTAGAGTGATTTTCTCTTGCTTTCAGGCATGCGGTCCCAAGCATGCTGTATTTGAACATAGGTCTCATTGGAAATGAATGGGGTTTGCTTTGGAGTTAACTTGTTTAGGGCTGAGGGATAAGAAATAGTGTTGTGACCTGGAGGCACCATGGCTGATTACATACATGGTCCGTGTGTACTTTATCCCTGTAGGATTGTGATGGGCTTGGCAATATTCATTGCATATCCCTGTGAAAATCAGCTTTTGCTAGCAGCCCCCTATGGCATTAGTGAAATGTAGACTCCAGACAACCTGTTTATTGAGCATTCATCCCGATTTGCTTGCATGGATTGTTTGTTCTGATTTTTCTGCAGGGCAGTTATTGAGCAATGAGCATTCATTTAGATTTGCTTACAGGGTGTTTCTACATCTATCCATTAATTGTTTGCTCATTCCACACTTTCCCCCATAACTTTCCTACCTGCAAGCCCCCCTCTTTTTTGAAGTGGATTTGTTGCACTACAGCAACAGAGCGCTTCAAACCACTTTAATTGTGCGGAGCTAAATTTTTGGCATGCACTTGAATTCCACCCAACCAAACACTGACAATGTGGAGGCAACCATAACAGAAGTAGTACTATTCTTTTGTTACTTTCTCCCTCGGCTTTTACGTTTGCTCTGAAGGTTAATGAGCAGTCATGAATCTTAACAAATGTGCTGTGTGCTAGTGTGCAGCCACCCTCAAACTTGATAGTTCTTGATGGTTTCATGTTTCCTCTTATCTCAGGGCTGTCAGATCTACTTAGTTTTCATTCTAGTACCGATTCATGCCTTACCAGTGACACTGGCTTTCTTCCAGTTCCAAATCGGCATCTTTCAACTTGAAAGCTGGCGGCAGTGAGAGTGAAGGTTTTCCATTTATCTGTGACGTAGGCAGTCACAATGAGCTCTATCGGACCCCGCCTAATAGCTTTGACCCTGACCTAGAAGGAGAGCTTTTTCTCCCCCCCCCCGGTCTTTTAATGGTGTGAAGTTGTACAGTCTCGAAAGGAGTCTCAATTTAGTTTCTCGGCAGAAGAGGCTGACTTGCGTGTGGCTCTTTTGAGATATGAGTTTCTTTTGAGTGAAGATAATGAAACCCATTTCAGTCAGCTCCGAGGATAAGAGCACCTTAGAAGTATATTAGGAATGCATCTATGCACTGAGCAATGCGCATTTTAATGTCGTAAGCGGATCTTTATTTGTTTAAAATTGATACACGGCACAGGAGCTGTGTACTGCATCGGAAATGTCAGACAGGGAAAGTGCCAGAAGGACGACTGCGAGGAGATATTAATAGGGGTTTGCATAAGCCCAATAACGTTGCAAAAAGTAAAATAATGTTTCTTTCTGGCAGTAATTTAGAGCTCCTTCCTTCCTTCCTCGCCCTATTGATTTTCGACTACATGATCAATGATTTGAGGCGCCTTCCCATTTGTTACCTTTTCCTATATGTTAATTTGGTTTGTTTTATCATTGGGTAACGAAAGATTTGCAACACTTGGGTGGGAATAAAAACACAGATGGAAAAATAATAATTCACAAATGATCTAAGCCGAGTTTACATCAGGGGTGCAGAATCAGCAACCTGTGGATTGGATGCAGTCTGTAATGGTCTCCATCCAGCCCACAGCATCCTTTCATGACCTCCATAGAAGTGGAGTTTTAGGCTGAAAAAAGCCTTGTATTAGAGGAACCCAAAGCCTAATTGCGTAGGCTCCTTTTTTGGGGTGTGTGTGTGCGTGCGCTACAGCTGAGGAGGAAAAGATTGACAATCCCCTCCCTGGATGCTCTGACTTCCCACTTGAAAATGGCCACAAATGCTACCTTTAGGCATGTCAGCAGCCTTCTATTGACACCACTGCCCCCTTTTCCTTAAAGGGGGCGTTTTTGGCATTGAAGGCCATAGCACACAGGGAAGTGATAACCTTTCCCATGCACTGCACCCCCTTGCTTGCACAGTAGCCCCTGTGCTGCAATTCGGCTTGGAAGTCCAGCTGTTTCCCAAGCCTAACTGCTGCGCAGAAGTGGGGCCTTTCTTGGGGGAGGTGGGGGGCCCTTCCTGTGTGCAATGACACGCCTCTGGCTGAAATGGCCATGCTGCAGATGATCTCTCCTGGCAATTCAGCTTGAACATAACTAACAGGCTGTTTTCCAGCCTAATTAATTACTGGGAGGCAGGTAAAAGTGTGTGTGCATGTGTGTGTGTGTGTGTGAGAGAGAGAGAGAGAGAGAGAGAGAGAGAGAGAGAGAGAGAGAGAAAGCCACAGGAACATAGGTCAATGGACTGCTGGGTAATGCAGCTTCCTATCTAGCTCAGTATAGTCTATACCAGGGGTCAGCAAACCTCTTCAGCAGGGGGCCGGTCCACTGTCCCTCAGACCTTGTGGGGGGCTGGACTATATTTTTTTGGGAAAAAATGAACGAATTCCTATGCCCCAGAAATAATTTCATTGTAATTAATTGTTAATTTCATTGTACACAGGTTGTACATTGACAATAAATTATTATTATTATTATTATTATTATTATTATTATTATTATTATTATCATCATCATCATCATCATCATCATATTATTATTATTATTATTATTATTATTATTATTATTATTATCATTATTACCCAGAGATGCATTTTAAATAAAAGGACACATGTAAAAACACGCTGATTCCTGGACCGTCTGCGGGCCAGATTTAGAAGGTGATTGGGCCGCATCCGGCCCCTGGGCCTTAGTTTGCCTACCCATGTTGTTTACTGACTAGCAGAGACTCTCAAGGGTTCCAGGCAGAAGTCTTCCTTCTGCCCAACTTAGAGAAGCCAGGGATTGAATGTGGTCACTTCTGCATGCAGAGCAGATGCCCGACTACTGAGCTGTGGCTCTTCCCTATGCCCACTCTACCCCACTCACTCTTGTTTTGTTTGTGCTATTGCTGGCATTCACCCTCCGGGGGTTATGTGGCCCCTGGACCAGAAAAAGTTTCCCCATCCGATTTACATCCTCACGCAGGATGAAGCGGATTGCAATTCCCCCCTTGTTGGAATTTGCAGGCAGAATGCCTTCTTAGCCATTTTACCAGGCTCTCTTTTGTTTCTAATTTCTCTCTTTCTAGAGGTAAAAAACTCCTGCAGTCAGCTTCCGTTGGGGCTCGTTTGGTGCAGAGGTGGAGTTTGATGCCAGCACAAATCAAGGCATCCTGTCCCGAACTGCTGAATCCATCCCTCTCTGATGCTGATGCATCTGTGTTTTGGCTTCCTGCCATTGCTCTCCCCTGCCCACCTTCAGCGCCTGCCCAGTCATTGTGCCAATAACTGTTACCTGAGAACTGTCCAGTTATTCTGGTTATTAAGCAGTAAGTCACAGTTGGCTGAACTTACCGGCCCTCATCACAGTGTGCCAAATTCTTTGTAGGGCGGATGGTTGCCAGACAAATTGCTCCCAGGCAAGTAGGGTGTTTGGAGAGATTTTCACATGGCTGAAAAATCATGCCCAAGGTAGCATTCACGCAGTGTGTCTTCTGCGTATGAAATGTCAAGATGCAATTGGATTGCAGCTTTCAGCCTCGGTATTTTGTGACATAAACTTCACTGAAGCAGGAGTTTTCCCACTAGTTGCTCACACCTGCCAAGCATTATAATCACTTTATTATTTTTCCACATCCTACGAACCTGAAACCAGTCTGAGGCTCCAGTTACACGTGTCTTCAAATGTGAACCTGTCCCAGTCAGATTTAGATTGGCTAAACTAGACAATATATTAAATAAGTGGTTACATATGCATACAATATCTTTATTTTATTTTTTGAAGTGGAGACAGGTGATCATTTAACTACCTGGATGTTTCCAGGCCATATGATGTCTTGAAGATAAACACCAGCACCTTGAATTGCCCCCAGAAACAGACCCAGAACCAGGGCAGATGTTTGGGCATCAGTGAGATATGATCCCAACTTTTACTCCCAGTTAGCAGCTTAGTATTTTGGACTAACTGCAATTACTGGCATATCTTCAAAGGCAACCAACATGCAACACATAATCTAAACTCAAGGTTAAGGTGGCCATGTTCCCTCTTTTCAGAGAAGAGCTGTCAAAGGAGAGTCCTCTGTTTACAGGGCTGTCCAGTTTACAGATAAAGAATAATAAAAAGGGGGCACTGAGATCTTGAAGTTACCTGTCAACACTTAGCACCCAGACAGCAGACCTACCAGGCACACAGGTCACCTGGTCTTCCACAGCATGCTGAGATGCATTTCTATTTTAATTATAGTATTCTCTATCTATCTATCTATCTATCTCAATCTCTGAACAATGTGAGATTCCAGGGATACTTACCCAGGGTTCATGTTTCCTCTTAGAATGAGACACAGTGGAGACCGTGGTGTCATTATAATATATGGTTTATTTACACACATATATAACTTGAGCCTACGATGAAGGGGTTCAGCACATTAACATTCTCAAAGGGTCTTGGTTGTCTTGTAGCTGAAGCCTTGGATTTAAACATTGCTTTCAAAAATTGTGCTCTCTCTCTCCAGCTCGCTGCTTTACTTCTAGGTCACATCACTGCAACTCAACTCCAAATTCTGGCTTTGTCCTTCTAATTAACTGTGATAGCTACAAACTAGGGGAGGGGACCTGCACGGAGCCCCTTTCCTTTGTTCCCCTTAATGGCCCATCACACAGGTGATCATCTCATCAGGAATCTTGCCTGGCTTATATTTGAACACTTGCTGGATTCAACGGTTAGAAGGATTTCATATACAGCTTACTTCATCCCCTCCAAAAACTCATAAACACATGCAAATTTTATGCAAAAAATGTGTCCTCTTTGGATGTCTTCTGCTAGTCATGAGAAAGTTGCAAGCCTAGTGTATTTCTCTCAACACTGAATAAACTAATGTCTGTAGCTGCTTACCGCTTGAACTTACCTCCATTTTAATTGCAAGTTGGTTAGATACCCTTTTTTTAGAGGACTCCTCTCTATCAGCCACACCGATCAAACATGGAAGTTGCTTCTTAGGATGATTTTTAATCTAATAAACAGGAGGCATAAACATATTCCTGCCCTTTTCAGTTTCAAGCATCAGAGTAAATTAAATGGGGAAACTAACAGCACTATTGCCATTAGTTTTGCACAGAAGGCGAAAACAATGTCGCCTTTGCTTCTGGCAGAACTGTATTTAGAGAGGTTGGTAAAACACTGAAAGTGTATTTCTTTAGAATGTTCTCCTGTACAAATTGTACAATCTTTTTTTAACCAATTAGTGAATGTTAGAAGAATACATGGAGGAAAAGCAGGAAAGAACCCATAGCAGTTTTCTTACCAATGTTCCACCACTGTCACTGGATATACTGAACTCTGGAAACCTCATTTCAACTTGTGGCTCTTTATGGATGTTTCTCAGTGATAGGAAACATAATGCGGGTTCCATCAATGGCCCAAACACTTGAGTGAATTCTGAAGCATCTCTTGAGGTTTTCCTGCTCTATCTAACCTATATTACAAGCCCACCTTATGATATGGATAATGTATGTGAAGTAAGTTGCATGCATGAAATACGCTTGATGCTGATATCTAGTTGTGGGTAGATTTGCCAACTCTAGACATCAACAATTCTGGTCCTGAGGTGGGGCCAGGAGGAGAGTCTGGAGATGCAAATGCTATGTATGGACCTTCTGCGTAAAAATAAGGAAAAGGGGACTAGGGTGTATGCTGTTGCCACTTGCCTTTTGGGGAACAGGATGTACTCTGGGTAAAACTGAGTTGAATACTACCCATTGTGTGTGGGGTGAGAAGAAAGTTCATCTTTTCATGTGGGGTTATATCTGCAATGACTCATTCATGCATGAAAGCCATCAAATTATGAACAGGCTTGTTTGAACCAGCATTAATCCCCCTTTAGAAGGAGCAGGGCCCTGGTTGAGCCCTCCCCACATCAGTACTCTTGCACCAGCCAATGTTAGTTGAGACCCATATCTGGTACCTGCCTATGGATGCATTGGACTTTGGACAGAGGTCATGTGAATTATGCAACAATATGCTGAGGCCATGCGTCTTGAATGGCAGCAAGTCAGTATGTCAAGTCTCCAGTCCAGGGTCAATCCACTTGTCAAAAGTCCAAAGAGAAGCACATTCCCACAGAGATCCTGGAGCATTCAAGCTGAGGCCCATCAACATGGGCAGTTGAGCAGACACAAGACTTCAGCTCTGCTTCCCTTTTGTTCCTTGCATGCTGACTGCAGCATCTGGACTTGATGAGGCAGGTGGCCCTACTCCAGCTGAGGAATCACACCCCTCCTCCCAGAGCTAGTGAGCCCCACCTGGCCAGCTGGGCTGTGGACCCTTGACTGCCTCAGCCTCCTAAAGTACCACTCCCACTGCTTCCTATCCCTCAGAGCCTGTTGTGTTTGTGGACACAGGAGTCCCTCTGGCTCTGGTGATGGATCCCAATGCTGTGGTTCCCCTGCACTAACCCCCACCTCATCATCCTTCATCACCTCGTGAGTCCTTCCTACACCAACCTCTCGTTCCCCAGTTTGCCCTGGCGTGTCCCAGTCCCTGCTACACCCCTTGCCAGGGTCCTCTTCCTCCTCCCCGTTGTCCTGCCAGCTCGCAAGACCATGTTTAAATCTCACTTGTTGTACGCACCCTTGACAACGGCTCTGCGGCAGAAATGGGATTTGCACACCTATACAAAAACGCAGCAGAAGGTAAGACGAACAGAGGACTTTGCCGCTGTTCACATTTTTAAGAGCTTTAATCAAAATCTTTATGCCACTATCTGGCTTCGTGGGTGATTAGAGTCACAATGGGCAGCCTCTGTGGGGATGCTTCTGCTACGAAGCATTACACAAGCTGCACGAAGGATGCATAGTATTCCTCTGCCTCAGCTTGTGGTGTTTTGATATCTATGCTCCGGTGCGAACTCTGAATGGGTTTTGAGATGGGCCATTTTGCTCTTAAAGGGCAATAACAATGACCCTTTTCTATAGGAATGGGACTCATGTGCTTTGCTGAGGTCCTCTTCCCAACATTCTCTAAGTGACTCTGCTCTCTGTAAATAAATCTGCTTGTGTGGCCTTTTGGTCTCTATATAATGAAAGATGGATAACAGTAGACTTATTTATTAGCTTGCTATTCTTTAGGAGCCAGGGTGCTATTTGTTACGTCTACAGTAAACGCTTTATAAATGTCCAGACGGAAAGGAGTGCAAGGGTGAATGTGGAGCATTACCCCCCTCTCCTTTCTGTGGCTCCCTTTGTCTTCGACAAGGTGTAAGGAAGGGCTTTGAAGTCCTGGGAAAAGTTGGCAGCGGAAAGAGTTCAGAAATAACCTCATGCGGAGATTGGATTTTTCAAGCCTTAATGAACAGCTTTTGCATTATAATGCACATAACATGCAGAGCTGCTTTTTGTTGAAGAGGTGCTTTTTGTGATCTTCTCTCATTATGTATAAATTTAAATTCTGAGTTTCTCTAAATGATATAATGGCCTATCCTCACTAGCCTCAGGTAATGGAGCAGGAGGCTGTCATTTCTTGGTGTTGATGGAAAGATTGTTGGTACATGGTCAGAAGGATGGTTTGCTTTTTTAATATTGCTTTACAGGCTGGATGGGTGCATTTCTAGTCAAAGCCCTACAGATACGAGATTGAATAACATTGCTTGTCTATGCTAAACTCCAGTGCTAAAGATTGAACTATAACCTTCAGATCTGCAGTATATATATTTAGATGTAGTTGGAGGGTTAGGGCAGATCAGCAATTTCTGGATGTGCTGCTCCTAAATTGTCCATCTGGAAATACCCAGAGTCAGTTGTGAACTGATCTTTTGGCAAAAGTCTACCCTGTGCTCCTCACATGCCACTCTTTTAGATTTGGCTGTTAATGAGGGTTGCTAATAAGGTCCTCCCAATGCACTACGGCATTACTGAGCACAAAAAATTAACCAGCCCTGCTGATTGTAGCAGTGATTATAGCTATAATACATAATTTGGGCTTTTTTTTCATGCTTAGCATTTGCTTTTTTTAATACGGAGGGAGAGTTTAGATGCATCTTCCGGGCTTGACTCGACTCTTGCCAAAATATAATTAGTCACAGCGAGTCATTTTTGTGTGTCGTCTAAGATACGCTGTAGTTCAAAGCTAGAAAGGAACTGAAAGATGAAGAAGGCCCCTGTGATGCTTCATAAGGGACTAAATATTTTGAGGTTTTTCTTCAAGGATGAAAAGCAGAGGCCACAGTGCAAGAGAAATGGATTTACAATGTACAGAGAAGGCAGGGTGTGAGAGAATACCGCTTAAATACTGTGCACTCTTTATTATTCTCTTCCTTGAGCAAAATGCAGAGGCCAGCCCAATCCATGAGAGACAAGAGTGATTTAGTGATTTCAGAACAGCCTAGGGGCCAAAGGATATTCTGAGTTTTAATTTTGGTCTGGTGTGGACTCTCTCCTTTTGTGTCCAGCTTAATTGGTCTGGCGCGGATGTTTGGAGACCTGGGAAATGAATTATTCTTGGGGCGTAGGTACAAGCTTATTAGTTTATGTTTACTTAGGTTTTATTGTGCAAAAGCATCGCTAGAAGCATATTCAGAGTTATTTTATCTGTAATGATCCTTTCTCCCCCCTCCTTTTCTTCCTCTGCGCCTCGCCCATACACGAAACATCACTCATTCCTTGTTTTCGTGGTTTCACGTACTCCTCCATAATTTACCTAGCTTGTCATTCTTGATTGAATAGGTCTGCTGCTGCCTCTTGTGTCTTATCCTTTCAGAACCGAAGACTGCAGCATACATAGCAGAGCTTGCTGAGCTGTATGAAAGTCAAACCTTTTGCTCTGGTAGAAACTAATAAGACTAACAATAGCAATGCTCTGCTCACTTATGTACTGTGAGATATGGAAATGAAGAATTCCATTGCTACATTTATCAAACACCGAATCAGTGCTAGCATGAGACCATCTCTGGAGCCCAAGCTTTGTCAGCCTTTGTTCCTGGAATCTGTTTTCAGGGCCATGAAATAGACACGAGCTTCTGAGCATGTATAGCTTCTAAGGCAGGTTAGAACTCTGCAAATTCAAACAAATTCAGCACTATCAAATGAGGTGCCTGTTGCTGTATCTTCTTCTTCTTTGTCGATCACTCGTAGCCGAGTAAGATTGTGTTCCATAAACACGGTTTAAACAATGAGTCCATAAGTGGCTGTGGAGGCCAATTCTGGATCCACAGGTCCTTCCACAGTAGGGACATTGGTTTCCAGGCGGGAGTTGATCACGCTGTGGATTTGCCAAGCGTGCCTTCCTCTTAGTACGTTTCTCCCTTGCGTCCTGAGTTTGAGTGTCTTCAAAGCCCATGACACCTTTGGTAAAGGCTGTTCTCCAACTAGAGCGCTCACAGGCCAGTGTTGCCTGTTGCTGTATCAGTGTAGCCTATCTACATTTGACTAGAAGTCATCCCTACGGAATCCATCCAGTAAACCCCAAGCTACTCTTGCTTTGTCCTCTTCGTTGCCTGTTTCCATCACCCTTAAAACCTCAGATTTAGATGGTCATGAAGATCATTGAATTGAAGCCCATCTCATACCCTTTATCTTATACCACTCTCTCACCACTCCCCCATGCTATATGACCTACTCTGCTTCAGAGGTGACCATCCTTTTTCCTGATGAGGACTGCGTTCTTGTGTGAGTAATCTATTAGGGACTGCATGATGGTGGTGCGCAGGGACAGGGCTAAAGGTTGGTGGTGCCACTGTTCTCTTTTTTAATTTTACCACTCCCTCTCCCTCTCCTTCACTTCCAATTTTTCTCTCCTTGCCATCCATGTGAAATCAGGCTGAGGTCTATAGGTTGCCCATTCTTGGTCCATCAGGTTGCCCAGTTTTGTAGTGACGATAAACAGTAATGGCTCACATGAATGCTATCCTGAATTCTTTGGAGGAAAGCTGGGATGCTGCTGCTTCCACCAGACTTTACAGAGCAGACCTCACAATCTCTATTCAGAAATAAGTCCTATTAAATTCAGTGGGGCTTAGTCCAGGTAAGTGGGATGAGGACTGAAGCCCTTGTGGTTTTAGGACCAACAAGGAACTGCATTCAACTTGGGTGTGGCAAGAGAGGATGAGCTATTTAGAAGTCAGCCGGTTTTCTAATAATAACGGGAAGGTACTGGAAGCCAAAGCACTGGTATAATATGTTTGCAGGAGCTTTCTCTTAAAAAGATAAAATATGACTTGAATTCAGATACCTGACATAAAGCAAACCAGAAAGTGCCCAAAATTATCACTGAATAGAAGGAATGGGGGGAAAATATTGTTGAAGATACCATTGACTGCTACACATTTTCTGTAGGATTTTCAGAGTATGCTAGGAACTATTGCCATGGCAACTAGAGCAGCATTGCTATTGGAATTGCAGTGTATCTGCAAGGAAGTGATGCCATTCCTTCTCATGTTCACGTTGCCCATCTGCCAGGAAAGGGCATTGTTGTTTCAGGAAAGGTAAACTTATTATCTCACATAACTACTGCTGGCAAAGTGTAGAACTGACAAACACAGAAGGGGATTAGACAAATTCATGGAGGGGAAGGCTCTCGATGGTTACTAATTGTGATGGCCTTATAATGCATCCAGGATAAAAAAAATCAATGTGAAAATTCATCAACATTTTAGTGTGAATTTCTCCTAATGAACACATTTACTATGTACTTTTGACTAATGCACACATTTCTGCAAGCTATCGCTCCTAAAACAATGCATTTCTGTATGATTGTTTATTAATATCTTGTTTTTTGTGCACACTGTTCCCAAATATTTTTGTAAATATTGGTTGGAGGGTTGCATTGAAAAATTCAGATAAGTGCAAGTTTTGAAGGATAGCTGTATTTTGGTTTGGAAAGTGTGAATTTGATAGATTAGCCTTCAAATGAGTACTGAATTGAAATTCTCTTCCATCCCTAACAGACATGCAAGCAGATCTGGAAACAATCTGGTAGCACACTTTCCTCTACTTGTTCATCCTTTGAACACATCCTTTTAAAATTGCATTTTGTGGCTTGGATACAGGGTTTTGCATGCATGGTTTATCCCCGCTGTACAAGATGATAAATTAGCACACATGGAACTGATCACAGTCCGCACACATAATTTGTGGAATGGTAACTTACATTGTATATCTTCCCATGAATTGCAACACATACACACACACGTTGCTGCAATGCTGGTCATGCAGGTCAGTATTATCAGCTTTAAAAGTGATGATGAACTGTTTACATCATTCTCCCCGTCCCCAGAGGCTGAGTGGATAGTTGCATAGCCCCTCACCCGGCAATTTGGGCAGTTTCCTGATTCCAAATCCAGCTCCGGGCTTCACCTTCTATCAGAGTGAGTTGAACTGGTTCTCAACGGTAGACTTACTGCATTCCAAGTGACAGGTGTAACTCTGGAGAATTCACCCATGACTTTTAACAGCAACAAGAGACATGGCTCTGAGTGTTGTGCAATTTCAAGGAGTTCCTGCATGCTTAAAAACTTACACCCCCCCCCAACTATACTTGAGTAGCCATGTAAATTGGCTTATGTTTTATTGACTTCATATTTTCTAACAGGATCATGTGCCAACCTTCCCATCCCGTGCTATATTTCCACAGGTGCATTCAGAATGACATCCATTTGATGGAGACACATTAGTCAAACCCGACGCTGACATTTTCTATTTATAGAGTCACATAAGCGCATGCAGTTTTGAAAATTAGGGCTTACTTTTTCCGGTGTAAAACTGAAACGGTGCTGCCATAGGAATCCTGACATGATTTACTGCCAGCAAACGTGACCCCATGCTAAGCCTATTGGACCAGCGTACACCTGATGCTTGCTAGTAGTTGCCGCTCTCTGTAACTCAGTAACTCATTAAAAGAGAGAGAGAGAGAGCAAAGCGCACAGCGAAATAGTTACCACATGCTGGAAAATTAGCAATGTGGCATTCAAGCTTTTGTGTGGCATTGGATCAACAGATGGAAAAAGTTAAGTGTCGGCCTCGGTGCCCTGCATGTGTTTGCTCGAAGTGAATGAAAAGCTTATAAGGCGTGACATTATTTAATTTTTATAAAGTCTGTCACATCCAGTGAGATTTACAACACTTGCTTTAAAAATATCTCCTGCAGGTGCCTTCTGAACGTGTTCCAATTCAAACATTCCTGTGTGCACTTAAGCGACTGGACCCTATACCGCAGTATTTAAATCAAGTGCCATAGTAAAATGATTTAGTGTAATCCAATAGCATTTGAGGGATTTGGGTTGCAATATACAAGCAAAGAAGTACTTAGATATAATCTTCCAAAAACTGTTGAGTGATGTTGCAAAGGCCATGCTGGCTGGTTTGTACTGTGTGCTTACCCTGGACATCATTCATTTGTAAGTGCCTGTTTCTGGTCCAAACCTCCACAATGTGTGACCCAAATGCAGCCCACCAGCCCATGTATGATGATACACCAGAGGCTCTATAAACCTCTTGATATTGCTGCCTGCCTGAGTGTGGTCACCTTCTTCATTGTAGGTCTTGGTGTGTGTGTGTGTGTGTGTGTGTGTGTGTGTGTGTTACAAATTGTGTTGGCCAATTCTACAGTGTGGTCTTGATTCCAATAACTCAAATGTATTGGAATACAAGCATGCATTCATACTGCAGCTGTGATGCTACAATGGAAGTGAGGAAGGGGAAGTAACTCACAAAAGAGGTACCAAATAACATGGGATGCTGGAGGTGCTACAGTCACTAATTTGGATTGTGGCACCTCAGCTGATCTTCAGCTATTCCATGTGGACAAATCGCAGCAACCTCAGGGTTCAGTACATTACTCAAGTGGATGCCTGTGGGCACAATGGACATCTGAAGGTGGCTTGGACAGGTAGGTCATATAGGATAGCTCCAAGCAGACATCTTGCTCCCCAAAGGCCTGGAACTCAGCTTTATCTTTCTTGGGCTCTACTACGCTTCCTAGGCTCTACTCACTTCTTGAAGAGTGTGGGGCCTTCAAGGGATGAGAGACAGCATCCAGTCACTTCCAATACTGTGCATGGTTTTTGCTGGTAAACATAAACATGAGATGATGAGGCAATGAGATGTTATAAATGGCAGTAACTGACCATAACTGTTGCTGCATTCACACAGTAGCATAATAATAATAATAATAATAATAATAATAATAATAATAATAATAATATTTATACCCCACCCATCTGACTGGGTTTCCCCAGCCACTCTGGGCAGCTTACAGCACATATAAAAACATAAGAAAACATAAAACATTAAAAATTTCCTGATACAGGGCTGCCTTCAGATGTCTTCTAAAAGTTTTCTAGTTCTTTATCTCCTTGGCATCTGAAGGGAGAGCGTTCCACAGGGAGGGCACTACTACCGAGGAGGCCCTCTGCCTGGTTCTCTGTAACTTCGTTTCTCGCAGTGAGGAAACCAGCAGAAGACCCTCAGAGGAGGACTTCAGTTTCCAGGCTGAGCAATGGAGGTGGAGACGTTCCTTCAGGTATACTGGGCTGAGGCCGTATCCCATTGTTTCCCTAACTGTTAATTTCCACATTAAATTTGAGCTTTCACATAACACAAAAACTACTTCCAGAAAACTAATGAAATATAGTGCATGTTTAATACTCATTTCCACTTTTTTTTATTCCAGAAAAATACATTTGCAGCCCCCTTAACCCAGAAAATCATGGGAGTAAAGGGACAAAATTTGGGGTGATATACAAGCGCACAGTTATTTCCTGCCTTTTAAAATGATGGACTCTTTGGAGAACATGTGCATGTGCAGAAAGAGTGGGGGTGTAGCATGGTTGGATATTTGTTGTTGTGTCACACCATACCCAGTGGTGTGAATGAAATTTAGCATGACATGCCAGTTTATTGGTCAAAAAGTCACCGTTCTATTACATTACAGGTACTGCAGTGTGAAAGGAACATCGGAAAACAGGGCAGAAGTGCTAGCTTTATAATCAGGAAAACTAATGCAATATTCCCCATGTCTGAAAGCACACCCTGAGTTCTAATAATATTTATTGAAAAATGTTATGTCAAGAAACTTTGGTCGCATTTATGCTTTTGCTATACAGGGGAAAAGGTCATTCTTCCCACCAGATAGGTGAGATGATAATTCCCCATAAAATTTGTTTTCTGAAATCAAACGGCAGTTTTGCATTTTGAAAGGTAATGGTTCTCCGTAGCATCACATTTGAAGGACTGAAAAGGGATTATAATAGGCTACTCTTCCAAGGAACCTTGGCCATTTTTATTGTTTTCGATTATTTATTTATTTCATAACATTTATACCCTGCTTGTTTGACCAAACTGCAGGAGGCAGTGGAAGATAAGGAGTGCCTGGCGTGCTCTGGTCCATGGGGTCACAAAGAGTCGGACACGACTAAACAACAACAACATACCCTGCTTGATTGTAAAACAGCAACAACATCAAAGCAGTTTACAAAAGATAAAACAGTAAAACCCAGAAAAAAATTACAAACCTAAAATAAAACATGCAAAAGTTAAAATACAAAAACACATTAAAATTTACCTCAACTTTCTAAGCATCTGGTTGGGCTTGTCTTAAAAGGGATGCTTGGGAGCACATGCTAAGGATTCCCTGAGACCTTTAGGGATCTCTCAACTACAGATTGCAGGGTTATAACATAAAATATATACATGTTCACTTGAAAGAAGGCTCCCACTCTGGTGGCGACCAGACCCAGCCTTGCTTGGGCCTCTGATATCGTAGTGAACATCAGACCTTCAAGTCATTCAAACGGGTTATATGGGAGGAACTCATGACAGTTACTCCATCTTGAGTTTGCAGTGTACCTCTTACCCTTAATGGTGAACTCGCTTGATCCCTACAATGTCAAATGACAACAAGCAAGTGGGGGAAAGCTATTGGGGATTTAGCATCACAGACAGCAATCTTCCTTATCGTTTCACATTCCTTCAGGCACCACACTTTTCAAAGGAATCAGTTCACACATTCAGCTGCCAGTGATCAAATGTAGGGAAGTGATTATTTATGTGTTGGAATCAGCCTTTTCTTTTAAAAACAACAATTCATCTGTGTGATCACTGATCAGTGACTGCTTTGCTACTCTCTCAAGTGCCAGGTGGGATTGCGAAGATGAATATTCATGATCTAGAACTCTTATTGTTTAATTCATTCGAGTCTTCTACAAAAAAGCTTCCCTCATAAGCATGTTTGAACTGGGTAAAAAGTGGCACTTATTTACAATGGGAAAGATAATTTTATGCCAGATAAGTGCGGAAATTTTGACTCCCACAGGTATAGTGTCACAGGCTGGAAAATATATTATAACAATCCTCTCATTGATAAGCTTTTTCGGCTTGTGCTATGACACCTTTGACTGTCAGCATTTAGCTATTACTTATATTCGTTTGAAGTAGCTGCCAGGCGATCAAAAGCTTGGAAGAGCGGCTCAGTTTAACTACCTGTAAACATCAGGGGTCTTTAACTTGAGCACTTTCTTTTTATTATTATTTTCTGAGTTTTATGATAATGTAAAAATGAAAAGTAGAGCAGGCATTGTCAGGAAGTTGAACTGTACTCCTGAGGCTGGCTCTGGATGCATTGCATATTTCAAATTAGGCAGAAAGAGGTGACTTTTCAGCCTGGCCAGTGTAGCTATTATTGGCAGGTACTGAACCTTTTCTACGGCAAAGTTAACCTACTCACCCCTATTGCTCATTTGTTGTGTAAGGTCACTCAGCAAAGGTGCTTGAAATGAGATGAGACTATCCAGATAAGATCACTGGAAAAAGGATGATTATGCTTTAGCTGTCAGTAGACTTAACTTGGAAGAAAATTAACCATTTTGAGGATTTCTTCTTTTATACTTACAGGCCTTTCTGGCCTTTTTAACCCAGTTTAGTTAAAACATTCAGAGTCAGAAGCTAGTTTCAAATCCTAGTTAAATTCTGGCCGTAGTCATCATTCAATCTAACAGCAGATGCAACACTTACAAGGGTACACAGTGGAAGAGGAATTTAAGAACGTAACTCAGTGGTACAGCACATGCTTTGAATGCAGAATATCCTAGGTTCCATCTTCAGCGTCTCCAGGAAGAGCTAAAAAAAGCTAAGCTAGATGGAACAATGACCTGACCAGGGTCAGCCCATCCATGAGGCAAGGTGAGACGATCGCCTCAGGCAGCAGAATCCACAGGGGCAGCAGATCCTGATGTAAATCTTTATTCCCCCTTGTTCCTGTTGTAGATCTTCACTCACCCCTTCTTCTCTGGTAGGGAGGGTGGTAGTGGTATTTTTGTGGGTCACCTCAGGTGCCAAAATGTCTTGGGCTGGCCTTGGGTCTCACTGTATAAAGTAGTTTCCTATATTTCTTTTTGTATCAAATTAAACGTCAATCAATACCAGCTTTCTGTTTCCCTCACTGGCCAAATGCATTCAGAAAGCCCACTAGGGGAGGTTGAAGGCAATGGGACTTCTCTGGTGCTTCTGCTCAACAACTGATATTATGTGCCTTTCTTTCTCTGAAACTGGGGTTTTCATGAAGCAAAAATTGCTAGTAGCTATTGATGGGTCAAGCTTCCACAAATTTGTCTAGTATCCTTTTAAAGCTATCTAAATTAATGGATGCTACTGTACTTTGTGGTGGTGGATTCCATAAATGAATGTGTACATTAGGTGAAGAAATTCTTCTCTTCCTATGTCCTGAATCTGCTGCCCACCAAGTTCACTAGTTGATCCTAAGCTCTACGTACTATGAGGAAGTGAAAGAGAGAGCAAATATCTGCCAGTCCTCTTTGTCCGCACTATGCATAATTATATAGACCTCTCTTAGGACTGCTCTCCTCCCCACATCTTATTTACCTTTTTGATAAACTGAAAAGCCCCAAACAAGTCCTTGTAGAGAATGTGTTTTGTTTGGGAGGGATGTGGTGGGAGAGGAAGTAAACAAACCTGTGCAAGACTCCTGAATGATGGTTGCAAGGTGAAGGAACAGAGCTGCCCAGGGCACAGGCGGAGGAAAAGGAGTGCGGGGGGAGTGCACCGCCCCGACAGCGTGATCCAGGGGGGTGCCATTGTAGCTGCCCCCCTGCCCATGCTGGGCGCCCCACTCCCAGGACGCGCCTCAGCCCCTCCCCCGCCTGCTCTCCACTTCCCAGTGCTGAAGCATGAAGCTCCTCCACTGGCCCTGGGAATGACCATGCTTTCTCCTGAGGCATTATTGCATCTGATCAGAGACATACCAGCAGATGTGTGTCTTCTGACCCCGATCTGCCCTAAATGGTGCCCTAGCTGGCCATTTTTTAAAAATAAAGCCATTCTATCTACAATCTGATCAAAATCAAAGGGAATGGTGTTTGAGTAGGCTATGCTGATGTTTCGCCGGCATTTTTTGAGGGGCGATCTTTTAAAATGCATAGGTATTCATAGGGTGTCAAACCGTTAAATCTCTTTGCAACAGTTCCCTTTTTTTGCAACTGTCTTTATGCTCCAAGACAAAAGTTTAATTTTAGATCTGATAAGTTGGTTTTCTTTACAGAGCAGTCTTTGAGTTCCCCTTGAAAGCATCCCCTTGTCAGATAATAACCATAGCTCCATGGTTGACTGGGAATATTAAATTCTAACATTTCCACCTATCATTTTTCAGATATTCAAAAGTGATCGCTTCAGGCACTTCAGCTTTAATGATGCATGTTATGTCAGCCATCGAATCCCCTGCCTCCCCCTGTTTGCTATACAGAGGGTAGTTGCTGGTTTTGTTCTAGGGGCTCTTCCAGATGAGAGGTTTTTGAAGAATGGCCACGCCTTGTCCATTCACATTTGATGGAGGTCCAGATGAGATCACCATCCTTGTGCAATCAGCCTGTATTTTCCCCAGGGATTGCCCTATGTGTCCCCCTCCCACAGAAAATCTGATATAAATAAATAGATTGGAGCCATAATGGAAACTCTGCAGATGGAAAGGATCCTTATTGCCATTTTTGCTTCCATTTTAAAGACTCTTCTTCCTGGTTTCCACCTGATTAAATGCTTCCTCACTGCACTAGTGCTAATCCGATTGGTCGCCTAATTAGAGAGTTCCTATTGCCCGGTTTGTGCATTTTTAATTGATCCAGCTACAAAGAGGGAAAGAATGGTGGTTTCTTACAACATGGAGAATTTTAACTTTCTTTTAAAAAAGCGCAGTAATTGCCCACTCAGAGGGAAAGTCGCTTTGCATATGCTTGTTTACTGTCTCATGTTGGAAGGGGGGGGGGACAAGTTCCAGAAATAATTAAGCAACGTAGCAAAGGAGGGGAATAGGGGCTGTAGTGTAGGTGCTCTGTTGCAATTCAAGATGCAGCATAAAATGGAAAAGGAAGAATCGGAGAATGATGTGCCTTCTGTCCACCCCAGGTTATCTTTTGAGTGAACGCTTCCTTTGCCTTTTTGTTCGTCTCACCCCGACTCTTTTCTAATAAAGTATAATAAAATACATGCAGCTAGAGACAAACTTATCTCCTCTCTGTTCTAGAAAGCAAACCTGTTAAAAGGTAGCATTTGTGCAGCCAGTGCCAGAGGCTCGAATAGTTGGGTTATGGTTATATGCCTTCAGAAGCAGGAGGAGATTGCCAGGAGTGTAACTCAGGAGACAGAGAGGCTTCCAGGTTAACTCTGCTTCCTCCTAGTCTCTCTCCTTAGATGGTATGTGCCTCCCAGCTAAAAAAAAATGCTAATTGTAAAATGGGGAGGGGTGCAGCAACTGAAATGGTCAAGCCCAGAGGAGACCCACTGATGGTCTGCTGCTTGGCAGGCCCTCAAAAATCTTGACCTTGTTTTGAGCATTTGCACAAACTATCTAGAGCAAAGACACTGTCTTAAGGCTGAAACACTTCCAGTAATTAAACTCTAGGTAAGCTACCTGGAAATCACTTGGGGAACAATGCCAGCATTCCTGCCCAGATCTTAATTAAAGAAGAGCAAGCTAGCAGTGAGTGGTGCTATTAGCAGAATTAATGCACACTTTCCTAGAGTTGTGGGCATCATACTGCCTCAAACTTTCATCTGGATATTATCTTGCGGGCTGTATCATGAGGCGAGAGCTCATTCCGCAAACCAAATTGTTCTAATAAGGCTATTAACACATTGCCAAAAAGCAAGAAAAGTGTCTCCAAAAAAGGGGACGGATTTACATAAAGCGTACATGCTAATTTTTATCAATGGATGCAAGTTCAGAAGTAATTACTGTAATTGAAAAAGAAATATATCTCACTGCAGAGTGGAAGAGCGCTGGCACTTCCAGTCGGTCGCTTTTTTGCATCACATACCGTCAGGTTGAGGTTGAGCAATTAAAGTTGAGATGGAGGTCTTGTGCAACAAACCCACTTCCCCAAAAATTGGACTTCTTGAAATGTGGAAAGTGCCCTTGAAAGTTTGGGACAGCATTTGTTTTGACGCACCATTATCTAACCTCACCCAAGCAAGTTGGAATGAATGCTCATTAAATAGGCAACATATGGGGACATTCGTGAATGCATGAAGCTGTTGACATGGCAGGTGACCACTTCATAGAAATGTAGAGACTAGGGCTCTGCTGTTGGCTGTTTGATGTATCGGCACAGCAGTAGACAGCACCCACATCCAGTTTGGCTGAATGCACCTTGCCAAATGGCTCCAGTTGGATTGCACACCTGAATGGGAATACCCTCGTGCGGCAGTGCTGTGCATAAGCATTCATAAAGCACAGCATTGGCAGCACATGCATGCACACCACATCCACAGTGCAGCTGCCGCTCTAAAGCGATGCCTCAGTTGCACATGTGCATTAAGACAGATTGTATACTAACAGGAGGTGAAATAACAGGCTTTGTTGGCATCCCTCCCCCCTGGCTTTCTGTCCTTTAGCTCTGGCAACAGATCAAAAGGGTAAGACATGGTGGGAGCAGCAACCTGATATCCAGTGCAAAGCTTGCAAGCACTAAGACAGTGCTGAAATCCTCTGAAGTCCTACCCACTGAATGAAACTCCTAAGAAATACAGTCGTACCTTGGTTTTGGAATGGCTTAGTTCCCGAAAGTTTTGGCTCCTAAATGTCGCAAACCTGGAAGTGACTCTTCCGGTTTGCGGACTATTTTGGGAAGTCGAACTGGGCTTCTGCAGCTTCCAATTGGCTGCAGGAGCTTCTGGCAGCCAATCGGAAGTCGTGCTTTGGTTTCCAAATGTTTTGGAAGTCAAACAGACTTCCGGAATGGATTCTGTTCGGCTTCCAAGGTATGAATGTGCAGTCATACCTTGAGTTGATTGTGCTTTGGGTTGAGCGCGTTCGAGTTGCGCTCCGTGGCAACCCGGAAGTAATGGAGCGCGTTACTTCCATGTTTCGCCGTTTGCGCATGTGCAGACCCTTTAAATGACACCACACGCACGCACGGAAGCGGTGAAATGTGACCCGCGCACATGCAGACGTGCCATCGCGTCTTATGTTCCATTCGGCATGCCAACGGGGCTCCAGAACGGATCCCGTTCGCATCCTGAGGTACCACTGTACACAGAATTAACTCCTGTACCATTTCCATACAATTATAAGCATATCTATCTATCTATCTATCTGTCTAGTTATCTAGCTATCTAGCTATCTAGCTATCTAGCTAGCTATCTGATACTGCTTCTTGATTCAGAATAGGTAGTCTACATCCTCATCAGATTGATAAAGGTGCAATAAAAGCACAACTCCATCACAAAAAGGCCCCTTTTCTCTAGAGGGGCCTGAGCAGTTGTGTCCATTAATGCAACTCTCCTAAAGAGAGGCCCTTGCTTGTCATTATAGTTTATCTGCTCTTGGCACCTGTAGGAATCCCATGCAATACTGCACCTGTCCTGCACTGAAAAGGCGAATGCAGAATTGACAACACTTGCTTGCACTTATACCCACTGGAATCCCCATTAAGGTCCATAAGGAACCCTATCTCTCTCCTCTCATGTCTCCAAGAAGTTGTAAAGCATTATGCCCTAGTCCCGCATGAACGAGTTCTTTGAACGGTCTGGTGTGATAAAAAATTTAAGCAATAATTTAGACAAGACATAATTAAGTGAACAGGGCTAATAAAACTCAGTTGGAATATTGTCAAGATATAAAAATGTGAATACCCCCTGAAGTATACTTGTTCAATGATGTCTGCCCATTCAAGAATAGAGGTCCCTTCACTTGAATACACGTTTGCTGTCATTCTGTGATGGCTTAGCTAATGGGACATCCCTGTTCCTGTTGAATATTTCATTAGCATAGGTTTCTCACTTGTCGCAGTTGTCAAAAGCATCACAGTTGATATGGCTTCTTAGTCCTGAAGCTTGCATTTTTTCTGGTCTGTTGAACAGCCTTTGGTTTAGACCGTAGGACTGCAAAAAGGACAAGTGTCCAAATCAGCCGTCTCCAACATTTGTATGTAGTTTCCAATGTGCACACCTAAGTTAAGACAAGTCTAGGCTTGAATCAATTCACTTTCTGCACTGAGGCCTGCCTATATGTGACACTTTCTAATATCCAAAATTTTCTTTCCTATGCTTATTCCTTATAACGTAGTTTTGCAACTCTGGGTTATTTTTTCCATTATCATTCGTAAAACACCCATATTCTCTGGGTGCTTAACACTAATAATAATATCATTATCAACAGCAGCAACAAATAAGGACTATTGCAGTGTGGCGTGTTCTTGTTCAATGTACCAGCCAGCTGTGCTCTTTTTGAGAATACTCCATTCCACACCACGCCCAACTAAGCATTTTGTGGCCACTGAGCAAGCCAAGCTCAGTCCTCACTGGGCTGGGAGGGGGAGTCTAAAGGTTTTTGCTACTTCTGCAAAATAAGATTTCCCCATTGTGCTGATACCCCCTCCTTGTTTCTCAGTGGCCTGTTTTGGCTACCACCCTGTTAATACTCATCAGCTGAGTTCACCATTAGAGGGTGAAACCAACAAACAAATATAGAGTTTTTTTACTATGTGTAGGATTGCACTGTGAACAAGCAGCCGGTTTGAGCATCCTGCTTACATGGAACTGGGTAATTCCTACGAAATAAAAATGCACTTTCTTATAACCAGGTACCACACAAAAAAGAAGTAAAGATTGTACCAGTGATGCTTACAATTGCATTGTAAGGCAGGCCATGCCTATCATCACCCTCGTCTTGCAAACACAGGGGCTAGCATAGGCTTACCTTGGGCCCATTTGTGTTTGGTTCAGTGTTGAACACAAAATTGGGGTGAACAGCACCTTCATTTACTGGCTGTGGGGCAGGGATCGCAAATGTGATGCTCTGCAAATGTTGTGGACTGCAACTCCTGTCAGCCCCAGACAACATGGCCAATGGTCAGGAATGATGGGAATTGTAGTCCAAAACCTCTGGAGGGTACCATGTTGGGTACTCTAGAGGCACCTGGCTGGTTGCTCTTGGAAATGGAAAGTTGGACTAGATGGGCCCTTGACCTGCTCCATAAAGACAATGACTATTTTCATATATACAGACCAGCCTTTTGGCTTTGAAAGCACCAGGTGCCTATTCTATAGGAAAGGAGACCATTCAACTGATACCAGTGCCCGCAGCCAGCATACCTCTCCTTTATGGCTGTTGTCACTCACACTGTCTACTCACCCTTTCAATTTCTCCTCTTGTCCACCGCATAGGACTTGTAAGTAAGGAAAACAAATGAGAAATGGCAAACCTTATGGGTACATTCTTTTGGACGGCCTTTTGTACATGTCAGTTCGACTACACAAATGGAAAGGGAAGGATGTTGGATGGATGAAGAGGATGTATGCGTTGACATTTGGCACTTTTTACTTGTGATGAGAAAAGAAATGAATAAAAATGGTAAAGCCCAGCAATGACCCCATTTATGTCAATCTCTATCTGCCTAAGAGTTTAACTATCATGGGATTGCTGATGGTGGAGGGAGAGAGAGAATGAGAATTTATTACGGCTGTATCCTGCAATGACCTTTTGCTTCCTGAGTGATAGATCAAGAGTGGAGATAAAGGTCATGTCATAAGACAGCTATCAAATCCTTCCATTAGCTGATCATCTGTATTATTTATAAAGTCCTTTTCTGAAAGGCACCCTTGGAAGTTGTGTAAAGGCGCTCCAATGAGAACAAGGCAACACAACTAAGCCTAAGGAAAACAAACCCAATGTGATTTTCCGGAAAGAACAACTAAATAACATAAAATATATGCTGTGTAGATAAAACGGAGCAGGGACCAAAATAACAACAACAAGAATGATGAATCAAGAGTCCAGAAAAGTCTCCAGGTCTTTAAGAGGTGTTAAAAGCTGGATATTGTCTTTGCCTCTTGAACTACCCAGGGAAGCACATTCCAAAGGGCAGGTTCTACAAAGGAGAATGCCTTCTTCTCTCTTGAACCAAGCGACAGTCCTCTGGTCATTGAATGAGCAGCATGGCTTCTTTGGAAGATCTTGAGACTTGGCTTAGCATGTACTAGGGAAGGCAGGTGGATTTAACCAAAGCAGCTAAATGGGTAGAAGAAATATCCTTCTGACTATTGGATGCTGAGCATGAACAACAGAGGCAAGCTGTTGACTTCAGACCTTCTTGAAAAGTTCCTCATTGGGGATAATGGGATATGTAGTCGAACAGCCTCTAGGACTACAGGTCCCCTTTCTGAGAAGTAGTTCTTCTTTAGTGCAGATTGACCCCTTTCAGTGGGTATAATCTATTGTTCCTGTTTCCAGAGGAGGAGGAACTCCTTTCTAAACATTGTCTTTTTAGCTCCATCTTGTTTCGCTAGAGTAATTATTACAGGAATTGATCTGTAAGTACTCAGTCCACCATCCTTTTCTTTCAGTATGGCTTGCACGAGTCTTTCCTCCTCTTTTTCTATGAGCTTGTATATAAATCAGCCAAACCAAGGCAAGCCTACTTGGGTCAAAAAGCCATGCCCGTCTGGGAGTCTGTTTAACTAGTCATTCAAATTGGGGGGCAAGAAGAAAGGGTAAAAACAATAAACAACGTTCAAAGCTGGGTAATTAGGGGACCCATTGAAATCAGGAAACTGGGACAGCTCGAGAGGAACAGGAAGAACAGAGCCTGCTTTTACACATTTTAGTCAATTCATTAGGGGAAATTTGGAAAGAAATCAAACACTCTTGTTATTGCCTGTCTGAATGAAACAAAGCACTGTTGGCATTTGTTTCTGCTTGATGGTATTTTTTTTTAAAAAAAAGGACTCAGAAAAGCGTGAAAGATGTGTTCTATCTGTAGCTATAAAATATTCATAAAAGTAGGCAGTTCTGTCGCTTTTGGGGCTATAATGTTTTATCACATATGGGGCTATAGGGGAGTGATAAAAGCAGGCTGTTCTGTCACTTACGGGGCTCTGGGGAGCGAAACTTCTGTGAATTGGCCCTGCACATTGACCTCGAATGTAATTTGTGTCTGTTGGGTACATGTGCTTAAGGCTATTGATTTGACTGGATTTGATTGGACTGAGTGCAGGGTTGTATTTTAGTGCTATAATCCATCAAATGAAACCCCTCTCCAGAATCAGCCTTCTATGCATAAATTCTCCCCTGGAGCGGCTTTGCCTAGGGTGCTCTGCTGGTGGTTTCTGTTGCTGTGTCTAGCTCTTGGGTCCACACCTGACATTACTTTTGCTGGACTAGATTATGTTCTTTTGAGCATTTATCCTCATTTGCTTCTACAAGGCTTATGTGGAGGTTAGACTATGAATGGTCTTTCCTGAGGATTTGTTCTGATTAATTTGTGGAATTGATATATATATATATATATATATAAATTATTATTATTAATTAAATTTGTATACCGCCCTATACCCATACGTCTTAGGGTGGTTCACAACATAAAATTACAATATGCAAAACACAAAATACACATCATCCCGATATGCTTGTGGGATGATTCCCCATTAAGCATGCACTCATCCCACACTTTTCAGTGCCATACCACTTTCCTAACAGCAAAACGTCAGTTTCTTTTTTTAAAATGTAGATTGTTTTGCTAGGGTGACAGAGTGCTTTAATTCACTTTAATTGTGTTCGTCTAAATTTTTGGCACGAGCTTGACTCCCACCTGCAAAATAGAGACAATCTGGAGGCAGGCTTTCACCAAACACACAGTGAGGAACTAAGGATGGGGAGAAATTTTATTCAGTTCACATTTAAAGGTGAACCTCTCTTATTCATAGAATCATAGAATTTTTGAGTTCAAAGGAACCATGAAAGTCACCTAGTCCAACCCCCTGCAATGCAGGAATCTTTTTACCCAACATGGGGCTTGAACCCACAACCTTGAGAACAAGAGCCTCATGCTCTACCAATTGATGTACTTTCCAAAACAATACGTGAACCAAAATGTAGCCACCCTTTTGAAATTTGCACTTCTCTGAATTTTGCAATGCAGTTCTCCCGCTGGTGCGCAAAAATTCACATACTGAGGTAAACTTTACATTAAAATGCATAAAATAGTGAAAATAACATACAAAATGCGTGGTATTAGGCAGAATTGCATACATATAACTGGTAATTGAGATTGGGGGTGCCCCGATCATACTTGGTTTCAATCCCCGTCGCATTTCCTGCTGTGAGATTCCAGACATGTTTCTCGTTGATAATTTATTTATTTATTTATTTTCTTATTACAATTAAAACCCATCTTTTGAGCTCATGGCTTTGCCCCTCTTCATATTATCCTCACAACAACCCGGTGAGGCGCGTTTGGTGGAGAGGTAAAAAGAGAGCTGGTGATTGGCCCAAGGTTACTCAGTGTGCCGAGTGGGGATTTGAACTCTGGTCTCCCAGGTCATAGTCTGGCACTCTAACCGCTATAGCACACTGGCTCTGTGTTCCAGACACAAATGTGTGGACCACTGGAAAGCTGGTGGTGGTGAGGTACAGTGGTACCTCAGGTTACATACGCTTCAGGTTACAGACTCCGCTAACCCAGAAATATTACCTCGGGTTAAGAACTTTGCTTCAGGATGAGAACAGAAATCGTGCTCTGGTGGCACGGCAGCAGCGGGAGGCCCCATTAGCTAAAGTGGTGCTTCAGGTTAAGAGCAGTTTCAGGTTAAGAACGGACCTCCAGAACGAATCAAGTACTTAACCTGAGGTACCACTGTAGATGCAATGGAAAAGCAGTGATAGAGAAAGGGTTAGGTGCACTCCAAATCTTTCTCTCTGAAAAAGGCCTCCTTTTGATTGCTGCTGTGTGAGTATAAGTGAAGTGGTTTGGGAAAACTCAAAAAGCGGGATATAAAATTCAGAGTATTGTGTTTATTATGTCTATTTCTGTATTAAAGGAGAACGATGGAGACAAGAAGAAAGGGAAAAAATAGTAAGGAGTGGCTAGATGGCAATGCTGCAGCGAAATTAAAATCTCATTCCAATATATTATAATAAAATATACATTAACATTTAAGTTTGATGTCAAGGGACATAGTTTAGTTCTATGAGGCTGGAGTCAAGATTTTTATACGGAGGAATAAATCTTGCAAAATATACTCAGCTGGGCTTTTTGAATAGAAATAGAATATTAGTGGAAGATGGGGACACAATAGATTACCAGATTTTTGTGAACTGACTGATATTAACATGCTTCTGAAATGTTAATTTGTATTTCCATGGGTAGGAGCTGGAGTGCAGACTTAAAACCTGCTAAAGGATTAGAATATGAAACAAGGGGAAATGGGATTTTGCTGTAAACCTGAATTGCCCAGCAGGCTTTCGAAACTGGAACCCATCCAGTCTGACAGCTACAGATAGAAGGCAGCTTCTCACGGTACTTTTCCTACGTACTCAGTCTGCCCGAGTTCAGTGCACACATGCTGCCATGTTTGTGCACGTTTCTTGGTGTGAAGATTGTCTTCTTCACCCTGCATTGGACCAGAGGCTCACCTTGTGCCCTTTGAGTTTCCCCATCTTTGACTCCAGCCTCCTAGCACTCCTTTTTAAGCAGGAAGAGGATGTTAGCAAGCTGATGGACCTCTTCTGCTGAAAGCTCCTTTGTGTTTATGACTTGTGTACGCTTTATGACTTTTCTTCTTTCTCCCTGAGGGTGCTTCCTCATGGGAGGTTCATTGTGAACTTGGTGACATTCCTGCATGCAAGCTTCCCCCCTTCAAAACACCATCCCATAACCTTTTCTCATTTAATCCTGAATTACCTTTTCCAGGTAAGATCCTCCCTCTATTGTGTGGGCAGGTAATCCCTCCCCTACCTGGCCTGGTCTCCTTGGCAACGCTTCCCCCAGGTGGGATTGGACAACTGACTGAGGTAGGCGGAGACCTCCAGGTATCCCACCTGAGGGAAGGCAAAGCCAAGCCTATGCTGATGGGGCCGCTCCAGATTCAGGGCTGTGCGCGTCCACACAAAGGGCGCCCCCCGTTTTAAGCGTGGAGCGGTCATTCCCATTTAATCCTGAATTACCTTTTCCACATTTGTTTGATTTATTGGATTTCCCACAGAAATGGCAAATAAAGTGTGTTCTCATTAAAAGAGAGCTTGTGTTGCGGTTGGGGCCAGCCAAGCCACCCCTCTGTTGCTGGGCGGGTTAGGATAGATGGCCTCTAGCAGGGATTGGTAGATGGTGTTGCTGGGGTAAAACTGATGTTGCCATTTAGGGGAAGGGAACAGAGGTTTTTTAAGCATTGCACGCAGCGTGAGAGCTTTCACTTTTGCTGCGTGCAACGGATCACCTGCCTACCCTCCCTTATTTTGTTATGGTGTGTTGACCTTGCTATGCCTGTCATGGGGTTGTCTGCTGTTGGGGCAGGGGCCTGGTAGGAATTTTGTCCATTTGGCTGATTGGCTGGTGCCATTTGGTTTTTGCCTACTGCGTAGCAAATCGTCACAACTTGTAAGGTTGCAGTTAGGCATTGGTTAAATAATTGGTTGGAGGAGGGGTAAGGATTGGCTGGGCCTGCCCCTCCAATGGTGCTGCTGCAAGTGAATTCCATTAAAGGAATTCAGGGGCTTGCCATCCTTTCGTCCAAACCCCTGGAATCGGATTTGGGCCGTGCAAGCCCCTGGGAGCATGAGGGGAAAAGGTGAGAGCCTGTGGCGCAGCTCCACTTTCTACCCAATATTGTTTCCCCTCACTGACTTTTACTGGAATCCAGAAGTCAGTTCTGTCCCCAGGCGGGGGGACAGATAGTCCTAACCAATGCCTAAGCAACCATTCACATCCATGTATGTTAATAAAGTTGTGGCCAAAATTATGCCAAAAACCTTAAACAAAAATTCTGTGTGATGTGTGAGTTATTGGGGGGGGGGTGTGTCTTGGGGACCTCAACACGCAATAGGTAAATAATATGGTATGGCATTTTGACCAGGACAATGTTATATGGATGCTGCATAGAACATGCAGGCGTGAACATTGCCAAGTCCCCAATACACTCCCCTGTGGAAATGCCCTGAATCCCACAAGCTTGTTTATTTTTTATTTATTTGTCAGGATTAGATCCTACCTATCTTCCCAAAGGAGCCCAAGGTGGCAAAGAGATGAAAACAGAAACAAAGTGAAAACATTATCAAACAGTTAAAGCAGTCAAAAACCAATTACAGTTAAAAAGCCCCTAAAAGCAGCTACAGTTAAAAACATTCTTCCAACCCTTGACCTCAGGGTTACCAGGAACCGTATTCTTTGGTTGCCAGATGCCTGGGGAAGCAGGACTGTTTTCAAAACCCTCCTGATATTTAAGAATGACGGAGACAGGTGCGTCTCACTAGGGAGGGCATTCCACAGCTGAGGAACCACCACTGAGAAGGCCCTGTCAAGGCTCAGTTCCTTGGTGATGGCACCACCAAGAAGGCCTCACCCACTGGTTGTAGAGTCTGAGATGGCTAGTATCTGATAGTTGGTTTGTCTGCCCTTCCTCTTTCCCCTAGATTTCTGTGCCGCCCATGTATCAGGTTTCTCCCTGACAAAAAACACACACAACACAACACACACAAGTGGCAGATGGGAATGGTACCTCCACCTTGGACTGCTTCATTTAAAAAGATTTTAGTGTTTGCAGTTTTAGTGGTTAACAAAGTGAGATTTGAGCTTGGAAGTCCCTAGTGCAAGTGGATGCTGTTAAGCCAGTATTTGTCAGCCTTCTGTCTAACATGGGAATGATAATATGGTTTCAAAGCTACTGTCATCTCTGTTCCAACCGGTCAAGAAATATGCTAGCTGGATTCAGGCAGAAGGCACCAAGTAGTTTATCAGCAAAGGGGTGAAGCTGCTTGATCCTAAACCACTTGGTATATTCTGCCAGCAGAGGGAGGGAGGGAAAGATGGATGGATGAGTTTGAGGCAACAGGGAAGAGAAGGGGAGGGGAAAGTCTTTGCTGTTGCCAAGGTAATACATATTATCTCAAATGGAGATGCTGGGAACTGTGTCTGCAGTTCACGGTTCCCCCTCTCACTGCAGCTTCCTACCCAGGTAGCCTGCCTTCTACAGGTAGTTAAGTAAGGAGTTCTAGAGCTCCCAATTGCCCAGAGATCCTTCAAAATTTGAATGGAGAATGAACAAAAGATAAATCTTCATCTCTAAGAAGGTTTGAATATGAGGGGAAAGACTAAGATCCTGTGTATAGGTGGGGCTTTCTCCATCTTTCCAGTGATTGTTTAAGCCTTTCTCTTTATTCCTACCCCTTTCTCTTCACCTCAGCATGTCATTCTTTTCTGTTACTCTGGATTGAATTTCTTGCTCCCAGGTACCTTCTGTTTACCCTCTGATTGTCTCACTTATTTGAAGTTCCCGGTGATACACACACACACACACACACACACAGAGTGGTACCTCGGGTTAAGTACTTAATTTGTTCCAGAGGTCCATTCTTAACCTGAAACTGTTCTTAACCTGAAGCACCACTTTAGCTAATGGGGCCTCCTGCTGCCGTGGCGCAATTTCTGTTGTCATCCTGAAGCAAAGTTCTTAACCCAAGGTGCTATTTCTGGTTTAGCGGAGTCTGTAACCTGAAGTGTCTGTAACCTGAAGCATAAGTAACCTGAGGTACCATTGTATATATATATACCACCTCTTAAGGCACCTGTGTTACTGATCGGTGCCTGAGGTCAGCATCATTTCTGCCATGGTTGCTGCATCTTTAGCAACTGCAGGAAGCTTCTCATCACTGCATCTTTCAGCTGGGAAAAGCTTCTCCAGTCAAATTTAGGCCATGCAGCTATAGATGGCAAGCATTTCACCAGCACAAAATCTTCATATGTAAGCAGATGTATGTAGGACTGAAGCGTGAATGTGAAATATTGAGATGTCTGGATAGATTGGGAAAGCTTATCTTCAGTATACGCTTCTTGTCTTCAGGATCTTCTTTGCACTCCATAATATATTCCCACCTTGCAGCCAAAACATTAGGGAGAGGGCCTATCTCCTTATATGCAGGGATTTAAAATAATAATAATATGTGAACATTCAAGCACGAGTTCCCTAACCTGCTTCCCAAAGTGCTATAACCTAGGACAGGGGTGGCTAACCTGGTGTTGTCCAGATCAGCTCACTGCAGTTGCTGGGGGGGGGGGGGGAGGCAGGCAGGAACAAATCTGCCTGTCCTACACGCCCCAAGTGAACTTGTTGCCAGTGTTGAAGTAAGGTTTAACTGCTGGCCTCGTTGCCTTCAATGTGACTTTGTGTGTGTGGAGGAGGGAGAAGTTTGTTTTCTGCCTCAGGCAACAATATGTCTTGGGCCTGCCTTGTTCGGGGTTTCTAGCTAATCACTTCCATTTACCCTGACCATTGGGCATGCTGACTGACACTGATGGGAGTTGAAGTCGAACAATATCTGGAGAGCAGCAGCTTAGCTACCCTTGCTCTAGGAAAAACAAAACAAAACATGTACTACTTGATTCTGTTGCATGCATAAACTACAAGCCGGCAAAGTTTCCTCCTAAGTATAATATTTGCTTCACCATTCTCCGTGGAAATCATTGATTTTCTGCAGAGGCACAGTAGACAACAGGACCTGAAGAGGGCAGTAAAGATATGTCATTCTTTTCATTGCACTCGCTTTCTTGATTGTACATTGTATCGGGAAACTGCACCTCTGGCCGGTACACCTTTTGAGGCGTTAAACATTTCTGCAGCTATGCCGTAGAAAATATATTGTTGGGTCAATGAAATCTTTTGTCAAGATTTATCCACCTAGATCTCACTCCTTCACATGACAATGCAGAATTGGAAGCCTTGTCCATCACTCATTTTCTGCAAGTAGCGGGTGGATAATGAATCTCCTAAGCCAGCCAGAGTTCAGCCGGGTCATCTGCCTGAGATAAGATCATCATTTAGTTCTGCAAACGGATGAAAGTAATAATTTTACAGGTTGCCAAGAAATGAAATATGCTATTTTCATACTTTGTCTTAACAATTTCAGAGAGGCCAAGTTCCCATCAGAAAAAGACCAATGGGATTTCTCTTGCAGGATGGAGGCTTAATTTTTCCAATCATTTGTCTTGAGAGCGGCTTGGCAGCTAGGTTTAAATGGAAAACGTAGGTAATCTTATATGTGAATCTTATAGGAAAGGAGGGAGAAAGGGACAAATGTACTTATAGAACAGCCTGAGTCAAAATACCTTATAAATTTGTTGGACAGTCTGCTGCAAACCTTTCCCTTAGAGGAAAAAGCACTTTATTTTTCCGAAAAATTAACATAGTTTTAACTCTGAAATGCTATGTTTCCCATCACAATTAAAAATATGAAATCTGGAGAGAGATTAAAACCGGATCAGTTTAAACCACATATATATTCAGATGCTTGGCAATCTTTTTTAAAGGACACATACAGTCATTTACATAGTCAGGGAGATGCAGCAGTTAGGGGACTAGCAAAAGAAAATATAAGGGAAAGGAAAGGAAAGGAAAGGAAAGGAAAGGAAAGGAAAGGAAAGGAAAGGAAAGGAAAGGAAAGGAAAGGAAAGGAAAAGGAGGGATCATAAAACCAGGCATATGAACCCAAGCTCAGCTCAGGTGGGTTGATGCAAATTAAGGCAGATGTATATTTGTTAACCTGTCTTGCATGTGATTCCTAGGTGGTCTTCCTCATCCAAGCAGTACTCAGGACCAGATTTGCTTTTTTTATCTTAGTTACATCATGTACTTTGAGACCATTTTCTGGAAAAGAGAAATTGCCGTTTCCAGGCAGTGCCAAAACACTGTGAAGCCAAATAAAATATATGTGAGGGTGGCAGATAATTGCAACATAAGCCCTCATCAGATTTGCATTAAGTTCTGGGCTATAAGGAGGAGTATCAAGTACTGACTACATTCCACGAAGGGGCAGGATTCATTTTCTTCATACAACTTCACACAACTTGACAACTTGTGTCATTACAAAGCAATGCCTTTGCTTTTGCCACCCTATCGCTCACTTCTTGCACTCTCTATTCCAAGGATTGACAACCATTTTGGCCAGCGGGCATATTTGGAGTTTTGAGAAAGTGTTGGTGTGCGTCAGTCACAAAATGGCTGCTGCGTGCTGTGTGGCAAAACACAAAATGGTTGTCACATCTAAAAAGAGCAGAAAAAGAGACAGGAACAACAACAACACAAAAGGTGGAGACATCTTCCCTGTCAATGGAAAAAGATACCTATACTGACTGTCTCCATCCTTGCTCACAAACAAAATGTCTTTGTACCTCTCCCCTTTGAAGAATGGAAGGAAAGGTGGGTGCTCACTCCTGGCATCCAATGAAATGTGGTCATGCTTAAAGAGCACGTGTTCAGTGTAAGAGAGGCCAAGTCTGTGCAAAAAGGAAATCAGCAGGAAGGGTAAAGTGTTTGGATTTTTGATGGAATATTTACTGAGAACTTTTGCGGGTGCCATAGGAACTATTGGCAGACACATTGGTGCCTGCGAGCACTGGGCTCATGACCCCAGCCTTAAGAGATTTGACTCTCAAATGCTTCTGGAAGAAGCCTTTGCCCTGTTCAAGTAAATTTTCATCTACATTATTATCCTGTTAGTAGTTCATGAATGCAGCAAGCATGTTAGCAGTGCTGCTGATGTGATTTCAAGACTCGTCTCAGTGGCTTCACATGGAGCTCATGTTGTCTTTGGAGAGCAAGCAAAGCTTTCGGTTCACTCACTTCTATTTTTAGGAGAGCAGTGAAAAACATAAGACACATCGGTGTTTGGGTTTTCAGTATAGGACTCATAAAATTCATTTCTAAATACAATCCTAGGATGGGTCTGCACACACTTCCATAAAGGCAAATGTAAACGGCTGAGTGTGAGTGTCCATAATTTCCCTTTATGTATTGGCCACGGTATGCAAGAAATGTACAGTGGTACATCAGGTTACATACGCTTCAGGTTACAGATGCTTCAGGTTACAGACTCCGCTAACCCAGATATAGTACCTCGGCTTAAGAACTTTGCTTCAGGATGAGAACAGAAATCGTGCTCTGGCGGTGCAGCGGCAGCAGGAGGCCCCATTAGCTAAAGTGGTGCTTCAGGTTAAGAACAGTTTCAGTTTAAGAACAGACCTCCGGAACTAATTAAGTACTTGACCTGAAGTATCACTGTATTACAATAGTTCATTTGAATGATCGGATCAGCTAGAATACTTTATAATGAGTTTTGCTAAATAGCAAAGTAATTACTCTATTCCAAACTTAAAAATGGAAAGCATAATGATGGTGGTCAACAAAAGAGGTTTAAAGACTGTCTCAAGGCAATTTTTAAAAAAATGTAGTATAAACACCAACAATTGGGAAAAGTGTGTTCTCCCTCATGGAGAGCACAGGTTGTGGGCGGGGCTGACAAGACACCTCACTATTACTAGGCAAATGGTTTGGCCATCCTGTAAGCAGGGGCGGGCTGTTACTGGGGAAATTTAGATGTTGCTAATTAGTGATTGACAGCCCTATTTGTTAAATACAAGGCACGCAGCAACGGACGTCCTCTTTCGCTGCATGCTTCGGATACCCGCCCTCCCTTCCCTAATGTTAGGCTGTTTGCTTGACCTTGCTGTTGCCTGTCATGGGGTCATCTGCTTTGGGGCAGGGGCCCGGTAGGAATTTTGCCATTTGGCTGATTAGTGTGTGCCACTTGGTTTTCGCCTACCGCGTAACAAATCATCACAACTTGTAAGGTTTGCGGTTAGGCATTGGTCTGGAATTGGTTGCTGGGGGGTATGGATTTGGCTGTGCCTGCCCCCCAAAATGCTGCTGCTGGTGGAGGGGTATGGATTCGGCTGTGCCTGCCCCTCCCAAATGCTGCTGCTGAAGGGTTTTACCGTTAAAGGAACCCAGGGGCTCCCCCATGCTTTTGTCCGAAACCCCCTGGCAAGGGGCTAGGGCCACGCAAGCCCCTGGGAGCATGCTGGGGAGAGGTGAGGCATGGTTCCCAGTCCCGTCTCTCTCCCCAGGTGACTTACCCTTCCTGACTTCGCGGGGGGTGCGAATGTCAGAGCTGTCCCCGTGCGGGGGCAGTTAGTGCTACCAATGCCTAAGCAACTACTCACATTGCTGTATTTGAATAAAGTTGTGGCCAAAATTATGCCAAAAACCTTAAACAAAAATTAGGTCTCAATTGTGTTTTTCTTGGGGGGGGGGGTGTCTTGGGGACCTCGACGCACAACACGTGCCTGCAAGCGCTCCAACTGGAGAACAGCCTTTACCAAAGGTGTCATGGGCTTTGAAGACGCTCGAACTCAGGACGCAAGGGAGAAACGTGCTAAGAGGAAGGCACGCTTGGCAAATCCACACAGTGATCAACTCCCATCCGGAAACCGACGTCCCCACTGTGGAAGGATGTGTGGATCCAGAATTGGCCTCCACAGTCACTTATGGACTCATTGTTAAAACCATGTTTATGGAAGACAATCTTACTCAGCCACGAGTGATGGCCAAAGAAGAATCCTTATACTGCACTTTTATCCATATACACAACCTTACTGTACAATCCTATGCATGTTTACTCAGAAGTAAATCTCACTGAAAACAGGCCACTCCCAAGTAACTGTGCATATAGGACCACAGCGTCAGTTGCCCAAATATTTATTTATGTAGTTTACTTATAGTAAGCAGCCTATAAATTAACAGCTTTCTGTTTAATTATTTGCTTATCCTTTGAGAGTTAATTTTATTGTGTACTATTCTAATGGATTACTTATTTGGTATAAGTTGTTTATTTTTAAAGCTAGGTTTTTATTATGACTTTTTGTACTGGATCAGATTGTTACAAGGTGTGTGATCTTTGTTGTATAATGTTGTTGTTTCTTTAGCTTGTAAATCGCCTTGTGCATAGTAATATAGGAAGGTGGGATGCAAATAAAAAATGAAATGAAATGAAATCCACAGATCTCAAGGTGGTTTACAATAAGGAAAATCAAAAGCACAATCCAAATACTTATATATCCACCAGGCACAGTAATAATGAGCTGGCATTATTGCCATCTCTATATTGCAGAGCAGCAAAGGGGTGACCATTATGACTAGCCGTGTTATTGAACTTCCTTCCTGGCTTCTTTTCGACCCGACGGCCCTCACGTTTGCAATGTTCTTATTCTCTCTGTCCTTCTTGCACTGATCCCATTAGTTGACCTGTTCTGATATTACTGTGGAGCATCACAACAAACAACTTCCACCCCGATGCCATTGACAAAGTGGTTCCTGTGTCACAGATAAGATTGGCAACTATGAGATATTATAGGAAACATTACAATGTGACATTGTGGGCAATGTTGGCAAATTAAACCTCTTCATCTACTGCATGGCTTTTCAGATGTGTATGTTTTGTAGCAGATTGAGTGAGTCACTTCAGAGCCTTTCCCTAGCAGTGAATAAATAGATTTTTTTGTTGTTGTTGTTGCTTACCTGTATGGTTTTTCTTGGGGGGGAGGGAATGGAGAGGGTGGATTGAAGGGGGTGAAGCTGAGAACTAATGGCTTGCCCAAAGGCTTCTAGCGCATTCAGAAATCTAAAATAGGAATTTCTAGCCCCAAATGTCTCTTTTAACACTTTACAAACCCAGATTATTCAAGAAGGTATGGAGGGCCAAACTATCTGCTAATATAAATGTGCCATTCTCTTTTTAAACCTAAACAGCTGCTGCGAGCCCCCATCAGGATTGTATTGTGATTCATGGGGAAGGGAGATCAACCCCTTTCTTCCATGCTGTGGCCCAAATGAAAATTGCCCCCACTAAGCTGCCATTTGCTTTGAGAGAGAAGCTCCTATTGGCTACAGTGAAAGCTTCCCAACAGTGGCAAATAGCAGCTGGAGGGGAGGGGGATTTCCATTGGGACTGTGACAGTGGGAAGAGTTAACCTATGCCCTGTGTGCCACAGTCCCAATCCCAATCACCCTCCCAGCTATTAAGCTATTAAGAGTAGGAAAAAAGAGAGGGACATCCCCTTTTGTTTGTTTGTTTGTTTCTTAACATTTATATGCCACTTGAATGTAATAAAACCTCTTAAGTGGTTTACAAAAAACAAACACTAAAATCATTAGTAAAAAAGCAGGTTTTTAAGAACATCCAAAAATAAGGAGAAAACAACAGCGAGTAAAAAAGTGAAAACACATGTCAGCATGCTACATATCTGGATAGGATTCCCTAAGCCAGTGATGGCCAAACTTGGCCCTCCAGCTGTTTTGGGACTACAATTCCCATCATCCCTGACCACTGGTCCTATTAGCTAGGGATGATGGGAGTTGTGGTCCCAAAACAGCTGGAGGCCCAAGTTTGGCCATCACTTTCCTAAGCAAAGGGAAGCTGAAAGGAGTACAATGAGGGCAGCTGCTTGATGTCAATAGGCAGGGAGTTCCGAAGAGCACATGCTGCTACACTAGCAGACTGATTTCTTAGAAGTGGAGAATGAATATTATGCAGTACCTGTAGCAGTGCCAGTTTCACAGATTGGGTATGCATATATGGCGTTATGTGATCCTCCAAGGCAACTGGTTCCAAGCTGTTAAGGACTTAATATACTAATTGTAACGCCTGGAACTTGGCCCAGTAACACATAGGCAGCCAGGGCAAAACCCTGAGCAGAGGTGTTATATGATGACACAGTCTCACTCTTGTCAGCAACCATGCTGGAGCATTCTGCGCTGGGTCAAACCTAAGGTAAGCCCCACTTTGAGTGCGCTGAACTACTGTGGCAGTGACTTCCAATGACACCTTTGACTTCCAGTGACGCCTTGAGTATCCCATCTCATTTGGCCCTAGCAGAGGACTCCAGTTGGCCTTTGCTGCTCCTTGGGTTTTGAGGCATCTGCTAATGTGTTACTTTTGGCATTCTAAGCCATGCAGGAAAGCTGTGTTTATAGCATCCAACAATCCCCAGAGGTTGTGGAATTCGGTTTTGCATGTTGTCTTGCACCAATTGCCTGCTTCCAGTTTGCACTGCTATAAACAGGTACTTTGATTGCTTATGTTATGGTACATCGAACACATGCAGATGAGCACCACTGTTTATCATCACAATTCTTGCATACCCTTGACCATAAAAACTGGAATGCCTGGATTGCATCTTATATCTTGGGTGGTCTCTCTCTCTCTCTCTCTCTCTCTCCTCTCTCTCCCTCTCTCAATTTAAATGCTTTGTTGTACAGCAGACTTTTGAAGCAGGGTCCAAGACAAAACTCCTCATTATTAGTAGAACGCACTGCAAGAGGCAGAGACAAATAAACTGAAATTTGACCAGTTTTCTGCAAGGACAAATTTGCAGAGCGTGAGACTGTAATTCTAAAACACGAGAGGGGAAGAAGCCAGTATCTGCATAACTGCATACACCAAGGAGAACCCTGATAAGATTATTATAATGTACTTCGTGCTTTACGTGGTATCTTAAAATGGAAGCAAATTAGATTTTTAAAAATATGTTTGGCAGCTGTATGGATATATATTTTAAGTACTATGGATTGAAGCCAATTGTGTTTATTATGCATTATCTTGCCAGAACGTCACCTAAATATGCAACCTGGGCTTGATCATCATTTTATTCATTTGTTACATTTATATACCATTTTTTTCTTCCATGGGGCTCATGGTGGTAAACATGGTTCGCCTCTTTCCCATTTCATCCCCACTGCAACCCTGTGTGGTTGGTTAGGCTGAGAGATGACAACGATGGGTCCAAGGTGACGCAGTGAGCTTCATGGCTGAGTGGGGATTCAATCCCTGAAGAGTAGAAGAAGTGTTTGGATTTGATATCCCGCTTTATCACTACCCTAAGGAGTCTCAAAGCGGCTAACAATCTCCTTTCCCTTCCTCCCCCACAACAAACACTCTGTGAGGTGAGTGGGGCTGAGAGACTTCAAAGAGGTGTGACTAGCCCAAGGTCACCCAACAGCTGCATGTGGAGGAGCAGAGACGCGAACCTGGTTTACCAGATTATGAGTCTACCACTCTTAACCACTACACCACACTGGCTCTCTGGTCTCCCATGTCCTAGTTCAACACTGTAACCATTACCTAGAATATTTTTTCTGGATCAGATTGGCTAATATGTAACCCCTTCCCCTTTTTTGTCTTCCTGACTTCTGTAAGGCATAGCTTGCTTGCCTGATTCAATTTGCTCTGCAGGTACCTTTAGATTATGCACGTGGTCTCTGACTGTAGCAACGTCAGCCTCCATCGCCTTGGTAATATGTGGGTGGTCTTACCTTCTAGTTCCTTCTGAATGTGGCTCGAAGATGAACACTAATGCAAGGACACTTTGCAAGATTACAAATGAGCTACATAGGTTGGATTGGAAGGAACAAATTTGGAGCTGGAGGGTTAGATTAGGCAAAATCTTAGGGAGAGCATTAGGGAGGAGGATAGTGTTATGCACTGAAGTTCTCACCCTGGGCCAGCAGGGGGATACTGTAGACAGTTTTCACTCAGGTCCACATATGCAAATAAGGAATTGAAAGTGACATTCAGTGATTGGATAGTTACAGAAAGTTGTTACTGTTGCTTTGTAGTTGAGCTCTACATAAGCAGGTTGGCTGAACCCTTCAGTTCAGTTCTGTTCTGGCCTGTGAATAAACAAGAGCTGTCTGAAGAATCGCTGTGTTGTCTGATATGTTCACCCACAACTTAACAGATTGAGGAGAGGCTTAGCTGGCTAGGAAGAGGGTCAGCAGGGCAGGGAGAGGTTGGGAGGTTTAGATAGGGTTGTCAGGTGTTGGGCAGGTTTTTCTTTTACAAACATTATATAGGAACCTTTTAGATAATTAAGTCCCAGCCATGCTTGCGCATCACTAGTTTTCACAGGTGATAGGAAGTCCCACCCACTTTCTGGCACCCATGCTATAATAGTTTTGTCCCATATGGGAATTGAACCTGCAATCCTGGTATTATCAGCACCACTTTTACCCATCCTCTCCCTTCTGACAGGTCGGGAGATCGGTGACAGTTCTTGACACAGGCACTAGTTAGGCCAAAAATAGCACCCAAGAGAGTTGGACACTGGCTTTTCTGTCCAAAGTGACACTGAACCCCACTCAGTTCTATGTAACAGTACAAAGGATTTTGAGGTGCAGTCCAATTTTGTATGCATTGCTCCCTTGCTTCCCACTTCTGGCAGCCACAGTACACTCGAAAAGAGAGGAGATCAGTAGGGCAGGCCCCTATGGGTCTGGACTTGGCCTCTGGGCCATCAGTTGCTAATCCGTGACCCCCAGAAATACTTTATCCGCTTATACATTCACCAGTGAATATTATTGATGAAAAATTGCAACACTTGTTGTTTTTAAACATCTAGGCTTTGTTTAATGGCCTTGAAAAAAATTCTGCATTGTAATAAATCCATAGTTTTTTTCTCTGCAAGGATACAAAATTCACGTTTTTTAGAATCCGTGGTCTGAAGAAAATGCAAGTCCCCAACTACAGTTTGTAGTCACAATGTTCTGATCATCCTCTTCATGATATTGTGAAAGATTAACACCCTGATGTTTGATCATATTCAAGTGCTAAGTGTGAAGAGTCAGAGCATTTTCCTCGAGGTACTTTTCAGATATGACAGTGTGCATTTTTGCCTTGTGGCTTTGCGGGCTCTGTCGGACTCCTCAAAGAAAGGGTGTTTTTTTAAGGATTAAAAAATTATGAATTTTCTTAATCCCTTCTATTACAGTGTAATGTGTATTTATAGTTCCCTTGGGCTCTGTGCAATAAAACTAGTTCAAACCTTTAGTCCTTTTAGTAGTTGAGTTTTATTACAGAAGTTATTTTGTAGATTTTATGCTCAGAGCAAGGTCAGTGCATTACACTGTATAAATTATTCTAAGTAATTGCTGGGCTATTTTATAGCTTAGTTGCGGGATCTTTTATGATTATTATTAAACTTAGGATTTTTTGTAAAGCTGGGAGAAGAAGGGCCCCATAAATCACATAGCAGCATGCCATTTGAGGTTTCAGCTTTACCTGTGATAAGGATTTAATAACAATCTGGCCCAGACACCAGTTCCCTCTCAATTACCTTTCCACATGGGCATTAGTTCACACTGTTTATTAAAAACTCCCCTTGTAGTTGCTTTAATGGAGTGTTTCAGATTAATAGCCCCCATGGAGTTTGACTCCATTGCACTTCATTAAAGCTAGATTCTACAAAGGGTTACTTCAATTAAATCCCAAACCCAGCCTTAAATCTGTATGGATTTGGGCAAATAAAAATAAAAATGGATAAAAATGCTATGCCGATCCTTTGAGATTAACAAGCCAACAACATCCCTTCTAGTGAGTGTAGTAAGAAATATGACTGTCCTGAATTTGCTTTCCATTTCAAATTCACATTTTATGAGATTAGAAATCAAATGTCACTGGGTGGTGTGTGTGAAACAACAGATTGGAAAACCCAGGGAAGGCTGAATTTGTCAAGAGTTTTCATGTGTTTTCCACATATTTTTTGTCAAGAGTTTTCCACATATTTTTTGTTTGCGGTTCTGGAATTGCTGCATTCTTCACAGTTCTAAGAAAGCGTAATAACAAAACTCCCTGTGGCCTCTAGATATATTTATACTTCTTGACAGAAAAACGTAAGTGAAAGTTCTTTCAGTATTTTCAGCCACCTAACTATTTACCCTAATTTGTTCCTGGAGGATGTTGCAGCCTCTGCATGCATTTTCTAACATTTTCTTGGATTACATTTACTTCAAAATCCTTCAGCTTGTCAGTGGGGCAAGTTGGAAAACCAAGTGGCATACTGATGCTTCTTTGTCAGTGGGAATTTAAAACTGACACAGCTGTTGTTTATTAAGGCTTACTTGCGCAAACAACTGCAACACCTAAATCCAGACCCAAGCACACTGCATAGCTCAGTTTGTTTGGTCAGTAGCCTGAGTAGGCAAAACTAAAGTATGATGTGATGTACCAAACCAACACACTACTCTGTTGACCAAAGACGGAAGGTTAGGCTTCTGGTACAGTGGTGCCTCGCAAGACGAAATTAATCCGTTCCGCGAGTCTCTTCATCTAGCAGTTTTTTTGTCTTGCGAAGCAACCCTATTAGCGGATTAGCGCTATTAGCGGTTTAGCGGCTATTAAAGGCTTAGCGGCTATTAAAGGATTAGCGGATTAGCGGCTAAAAGGCTATTAGCGGCTTAGCGGCTTAGAAAAGGGGGGGGAGTGAAAAAAAATCGGAACACTTGCAAGACGTTTTCGTCTTGCAAAGCAAGCCCATAGGGAAAATCGTCTTGCGAAGCAGCTCAAAAACGGAAAACCCTTTCGTCTAGCGGGTTTTCCGTCTTGCGAGGCATTCGTCTTGCTGGGCACCACTGTATTTATACTGGGCCTGGCCAATCCAGATGCCTAATACTGCCAGCCAATTGCAGGGACAGATGTTGCACACACCCTGTTTTGGCATCTTGAGGCCTGAGGGTGCTCAACCCTTGACACTTATTGCATGCGAAGGACCTGCTCAATTACTTTTAAGTGAAGTTTTTGTTCTACCCAGAAATTAGTTCTGCCTTTTACAGATTTGACCCCGGAATGTCCCGCTTTTCCTTCGGACATCCCTATTTTCATTTGAGAAATGTTGGAGGGTATGGAGTTATCCAACCCATCTGAAGGCAGCCTTGTATAGGGAAGTTTTTTTTTAAAAAAATGTTTAATATTTTATTACATTTTTATATGTGTTGGAAGCCACTCAGAGTGATGGGTGGGGTATAAATATGAAAATCACCACCACCACCATCATGGAATAGGACGTCTCTATTTTCATTGGATAAATGTTGGAGGGTATGGATAAATGACAGCACACCCAACAACTCTCACTAGTAACTGGAGTAATTATCATTATTAATTGCCCACCCTTCACCCTCATGTCCTAGGGTCTTATGCATCTTATAAGATACATGAAAATATGCATTTCAAATGTCAAAAGCCAGGGCAAAGAGTTGTGTCTTCAGCATTTGCCAAAGCTATATAATGAAGATGCCAGATGTACCTCTGCGGGGAGGGAATTTCACAATTTAGGGGTGGCCACAAAGAATGTTCTCTTCCTGGCCACCACCTCCACGCTTCTGAGAATGATGGAACAAGCAATAGAGTCCGTCTGCCAATCTTAGCACTTGAGGGTGTCTGTAGGGAAGCAACTAGGAACAAAGGAAATGGCTAGCCTGGTTTAATCTTCAGAAAATATGGAAGTCGGACTCTTTGTGCCTGTTTTAAAATCCTAGCCATGTATCATTTATTTTGTTGTTTAGTCGTTTCTCTTATTTTCTGGCTGAAAAATTATGAATGGTTGTTTATAGCAAAATGCAAGCTTTACTTAACACAAAATTACCACAAATCACATAATTGAATCATTATAAAAATTATTCTGTGAACCAAATCATTATGATCACTAACTCAAATGAATATTGACATTGATATCCTTTCAGCTTCGAGAATAATTTATACCTCTCATCTCTAGTTATCTCACTAGACCCCTCCAAGAGAGGCTTGTAAAAAAACCCTCAGATGTTCTTCCTTCTCTCATACCTTGTGCAAAGCACCCAAAGGTGGGTCCGTGAATTTCTCTGCTTCCTCACATCTGGAATATCACCATATGGAGGTGACAAAGGACTAATTTCAGACATTCTAAACAAGTGTGCGAAGAGCACTGGTGAAGAAAATCCAAAACTTCATTCATATATATGCGCTTTCTAAAGATTGCGTGTGGACAGTTGAGTGCATAGCAGCCATGGAGCATAACTGAAGTACAAGACACAGTGCATAAAATGATAATAGAACATATGTATTACAGATTACTACAGTGAACAAAAGGTACGGTAAGCCAGTTCGTCATTATAGCAAACATGGTAGCACAATTGATTACAGGTGGTGTAATAACTCTTTTCTTCCAAACTAACCTAAAGCAATATACTGTAAAGGCCCGGGGAGTGGGCACTTACATCATTCTTTCCCTCACCCTCCACAAGCATCTATCGGCCACCAAATCTTATATTTCTTATGACACATATTACGCAGAAGCAGTGATTGAATTGGCTAGTGTTCTTCCTTCCTCATCTCTTTTTCCTTTGTATTTCCGTGTATCTGTTAGCAAGCCTACAGGTGGGGATGGTATTGCTTTTTAGAAACTTTCTACAGCAACGAGGAAATGCCCCACACTAGATAAATTAAATAGAATTTAAAACCAATATTTCTACGATGTAGCTTGCCATACATTAGGAAAATTCATTTTTGGGGAGGTCAACAATTTGGGTTTGTTCCCAAAAAACCTCCTCAACAAGTGGTTGTAGTTGGGAATTGTACTTTTTGAAATATGGGAACCCTATTCTACATGCATGGTGGCGCTGTGGTCTATACCACTGAACCTGTTTGAATCCACACGATGTGGTGAGCTCCTGTTGCTCTGTCTTAGCTTCTGCCAACCTAGCAGTTCAAAAGCATACCAGTGCAAGTAGATAAATAGGTACCGCTGCGGCGGGAAGGTAAACAGTGTTTCTGTGCACTCTGGCTTCCGTCACGGTGTTCCATTGTGCCAGAAGTGGTAGAAAGCTGTCTGTGGACAAATGCCGGCTGCCTCGGCCTGAAAGCAAGATGAGCGCCGCACCCAATAGTCGCCTTTGACCAGGCTTAACGGTCCAGGGGTCATTTACCTTTTACCTTTTTTTACATGCATGGTGAACAACCACCACATTTTCTGGGGGGTATTGTCCTGCATATCTCTGATCCAGCATATTTTCACAAGTTTTCACCCTTTCAGAGAGTACACCAGTTTTATGGATAGGTGCAGTACTGGGAGCACCCGGCTGCAATGTCAGAAGTACAGTTGCCTTGATGTAATGTCACCCTCCCTCCACTTTGCTTGCAGAAAACCACAGCATAGACTGTTGACTGTATTCTGGCTTCTTCACTGCATGGCAGTCTGAGGACAAAGTAATGTGTGCAGCTTCCTAAAGGACGGGAAGCGTAGTCCTGCGATGGGGTTGCTCCTCATGTCTAATGAGACGCTCAAAACCAGCCCTTAAGCCTTCCTTTGTTACTGTGAGTCCTCCCTTCTACCTTTTCTCTTTGATGCTTCCCAGAGAGACGCGAGCATCCTGTTTGATTTCCATTTTGTAGCAGGCTCTGGGAAAGTCTGAAAGGAACTGTACAAGGAGAAGAGGATAGAATGCAGAGTTGCTCTTTCGCAGTTATGTCGCAGCCTCTTGTAGGGTTAAATATTATGTTGGGGAAACCCTGCAATTTGGGATGAATGCTGCTTTTTGGAAGAAGCAATGCAACATTGTTCAAGCATGCCCTCTCCCCTTTTCATGGCATAGGTCTGAAGCAGCTCATGGAATACGAAGCTATATTACAAGAGAGATTGATTGGTAGACAGAGGCAGGTTCATGATGAATGCCATTTATCACTTCACTGTGCAATTTATCACACAAAATCACCCAATGTGGTTTATTTTTAATATTGTCCTGTGGTAGAAGCCAATAAATAGCGGAGGTTCTTCACTGCAGAAAAAATAGCAAACGCAGAAAAAGCTGAGACTGGTTCAAAATCCTGAGCTGGCTCTTATTGCTAATTCTACCTTACTGGACCCAAGAAATGCATTACTGCTAGAAGACCGTGACCCGGTGTGAAATATTATATGCTGTATGCATTTTCCAATAGGATTTGTTTTATGTGGCTCTAGGACTTCAGTTATGGAAATTGTTGCATGCACATATTTACAGAGCAACATAGGATCTGTAGTCCTTAAGTTATGCAGACACTGAAGGATTGCTGATTTTATGGTTTTGTTGGAAATTATTAAGCAGATTTCAAAGATTAAATTGGTCTTTACCAAATAAGTGATGTGAAAAAGGAGGGGGCGGGGAAAGATAGACAAAATTAGGTAAGTTTGACAAGATGGTTTGGCATAAGAAGACTTAGAATACATGCAAAATGAGTAGTAGGATTAAACATTGCATGGAAATGTTTACTATTAAATATCTGCATCTTAAGTTAGACCACAGCATGGCAGACTTTAGTAGGAATGCTGGAATTCTGAGTGATTGGGTTCTATATACATGACCTGAAATTCAATACTTGTGAACTCTTACGTCAGCCTTGAAGAAAGTTTCTTTTAACCCAAATATGAGTACTTAATTTTCATACTGGTAAGTTATTGAACTGTATTATATTGTAATTTTGTTTAATAGACTTTGTTCCTTATCAGAGAATCCTGAGGTGTATGTGTGAGTAGGGATCTATAACAGAAAATCCATAGCACCTAACCAAACTCCATTCACAGGAATCTTTGGAAGAAGCCATGATAGTTTAACTGAGGTAAAACTAGTGCACATTTATAAGGTAGATATGTTGCATGTTAAGAGTGTGCCAAAATGCTTATGAGCACAAGGGGATTGCTCTGTGTTTTAAATAATCTGTATACCTGGGGGGAGAGTATTCCAGCCTTACAAAATTGCAGTAGGAACAAATATCATTTAGTTGCTTCCTTAGCGACCCTGGCTGCTGAAAATACATTGCCTGGCCACTCTGCTTTCTTGCACAGTCCCCTCAGAGACTGCCAGGTCAACTCCAAGGTCTCAATGTTAATCTTCAAAGCCCTTTATGGAATTGGTACAAGTTACCCCAGAGAGTGTCTCACTTTGTGTCTACAACCTCCCTTGACAGCTGTGCTCCTCAGGAATTATGAAGCTGTCAGCCTCAAGGGTAAAGCTCGAGAGAGCAATAGATAGGACTTCCTTAGCAACATAGCCGAGGTTTTATAACTCATTATCACAGGGGACAAGAATTACCACAAATCTCTCTGCCTCATGAGCAGTGGGTAGAAGGCCCTTTTTGTTAAAGCTTCGCTTCCCTACAGACACATTTGAATGTGCCATTGTTTTTTTAAAAAAGGATTGAAGATGAAAGAAAAAAGAGTTGTCAGCTAAGAACACCCACCTTAAATTTGCCCAGTTAAGAATGGGATTGTTAGCTGGTAAAAGAATTAACTGATTGATTTTGTGTGTACGCATTGGCATATTAGCAGATCCTAACCTTTTTTTTTTTTTGGAAAATAATAAACCCAATGTCCTTAACTTATAGCCCCCACAAATGAATAAATTAACAACCCAATTTAGTTACTGGGATCTAAATGTGGAACTAGCCTTCTGAGTTCAGATGTTCACCTGGATGCGTTTCTCGATGCACATTATGATGCTCTTCTGAGCTGCAATGAACTGGTTGGATGAGTCTTCGTAAACGGTACATTCTCACCTGTTATACCACCAATCATTCATGGTACATAAGCAGTTGTCCACTGGCAGAGCTAGATTAAGGCCTAAAGCTCTTGATTAATCAGATGATCAATTGCTATTAGTCATGAAGAGATGGTGTGTCACTCAAAACTATTGGCTGGGTGGAGAAACTGGGGGAGGACTTGCCTTCCATCCTGTTTGTAGGACCCCCCCCCCGCAAATCTGGGAAGTAGGTGAACGGCAGCAAATGAGTGAGCAGGTGGCAGTGGTGGGTGAACAAGCAGCGGCGGGCGTGGCAGGATGGTGCTGGGGCTGGTGTCCTGCTTTGCCTTTCCAAAACGTTGGAGGGTATGCATCTATCATGGTGCTGCCTGGACCAGGTCACTTCACTAGAAGGCATGACAGCACTGACTCTACTATCTGCTGTGCCACACAGAGGCTCTCAGAGCCAGATCATGATGCAAAACCATTCTCTAATACCTGATTCCTAACTTGATCCATATGCAAAACACCTGGGCATAATATGTATGTGAACTGGTTATTTTTATATTAAAAAAGTACTTCCTGCCTCAGTGAAACCATTGTGCAAGGCTGCATCTGTTTCTGCTGTGTTAAAAGCTCAGTCATCAGGCACACTCTGAATGACAGCACATTTCATATCAATGTGCTGTAACAGCTGGTAATGAAATGGCACACAGTTGCATCTTGACCTGTCAGATGCTAAAGCATGCCACCTAATGTACTGTTGCTATGCTTGCAGTACCTGAAATATTAGCAGGTTTCGGCCAATTCATTTCTTTACATCCCTGGAGATAGTCAAGTGATGTGGAATATATATATATATATATATATATATATATATATATATATATATATATATATTAGAAACGGGGATGAGGGTGGCGCTGTGGGTAAAAGCCTCAGCGCCTAGGGCTTGCCGATCGTAAGGTCGGCGGTTCGAATCCCCGCGGCGGGGTGCGCTCCCGCTGCTCGGTCCCAGCGCCTGCCAACCTAGCAGTTCGAAAGCACCTCCGGGTGCAAGTAGATAAATAGGTACCGCTTACCAGCGGGAAGGTAAACGGCGTTCCGTGTGCTGCGCTGGCTCGCCAGATGCAGCTTTGTCACGCTGGCCACGTGACCCAGAAGTGTCTCCGGACAGGGCTGGCCCCCGGCCTATAGATGTGAGATGGGCGCACAAACCCCAGAGTCTGTCAAGACTGGCCCGTTCGGGCAGCGGTACCTTTACCTTTACCTTTATATTAGAAACATGCATACACACACACACACACAGAGAGAGAGAGAGAGAGAGAGAATTAATCAATACCTGACAGAAGGGGGAAACCCCCCCAAATGCGCTGATAAATGTTGACATCTGACTACTTTAATAAATAACAACAAAAAATAATGGTTAAAGGTATTGATGAATAAATTATTCAACAATTGATGAAAGGATCCAAGAAGTGATTCACTAATGTTACTGGGCAAGCATGCCTCATTAAGAGGATTCTCAGACAAAAATAACACCAGGCTTAATTTAAGAACAAGATGACAGAGTAGTCTCATTTTGGACCAGATGTTGCTGCTGCTGTTGTGGTCATACCCATTAGTAGTAAGCTTATTATTTTCGGAGGAAGTGTCTGTCGGAGGACAGAATGGTGTCGGCAAAAATCTGCGCAACATGAGCACCCTAATGAAGCATCATGCTATGAAACAAAGAGCCACATCTCAGCTCCTGCATATGCTCTGATGTGGCCAGTGGCAGTCAGCTGCACAGTGCGCTGAACCTCCCAGATTGAAAAAAGGGGTAACATCCCTTTCACCTTTCCCCTCCTTACCTGTGGTGCCCAGTATAAATAAAAAAGTAAGTACATTTTGCATTTTCATGCGTGCTTGGCATGAGTTTTGTGGTGTTTTTTTTAACTGGAGCTGATGGCACAATGGGATTGTGCTGCTCACTTGAGTTGCCACTGCAGACCGGGCTGAAATGGGACAACCTGGCAGGGTCAGCAGTGTGCAGGCTGACTCAAGCAGAGGGAGATCAGGTAAGTGGCACAGCCTCGCTGTACCACCAGCTAGTGTGTGCATGCGCGCATGTGCATGTATATGCCAGTTGGTGTAGATAGTACCAAGCAAGATACAGTGGTACCTTGGAAGTTGAAACTGAATCCGTTCCGGAAGTCCGTTTGACTTCCAAAACATTCGGAAACCAAGGCGCGGCTTCAAATTGGCTTCTGCAGCCAGTCGGAAGCCGTGGAAGCTGTGTCAGACATTCGGGTTCCAAAAACTTTCGCAAACTGGGACACTCATTTCCAGGTTTGCGGTGTTTGGGAGCCAAATCGTTCGATTCGCAAGGCATTCAGGATCCAAGGTGCAACCGTAGAGCAATGTGCTGACTCAGTATAAGACATCTTCCTAGGCTGGATCTGCACTGACCTGTTTAACGTTATTTCCCTCTATTAGAATGATATTAGATATGTCGTTCTAAAATGTCACAGGGCATACATCTTTTACCTTGGTTTTCCCTCCTTCCTGCTGTCAAATGTTATTAACATTTAGCTACACCATTTAACTACACCATATTAGCTACACCATTTCTGGGGGGAGGCGGGTGGCGCTGTGGGTTAAACCACAGAGCCTAGGACTTGCTGATCAGAAGGTCGGCGGTTCGAATCCCTGTGATGGGGTGAGCTCCCGTTGCTCGGTCCCTGCTCCTGCCAACCTAGCAGTTCGAAAGCACGTCAAAGTGCAAGTAGATACATAGGTAACGCTCTGGCAGGAAGGTAAATGGTGTTTCTGTGTGCTGCTCTGGTTTGCCAGAAGCGGCTTAGTCATGCTGGTCACATGACCCAGAAGCTGTACGCTGGCTCCCTCGGCCAGTAAAGCGAGATGAGCGCCACAACCCCAGAGTCGTCCATGACTGGACCTAATGGTCAGGGGTCCCTTTACCTTTACTTTACACCATTTCCACAAAACACTGCTTCTTTCCCTGCTGCTGGTTGCTGCTTGCTCTGCTCCACCTTCTGCTATTACATTTTAATTCTCCCTCCCTCCCTCCCTCTGTGTCCTTTGTTATATGCCCCTTGAATGCCTTTGGAGGGGGTGAGATGGGAGTTTGAATGCAGCAAAGAAAGGTAAAATGCTACATCGGGACATATGAGCAGTGTTTCACTGACATAGCGGCATGAAACAATTAAAAATTAAGCGATAAAAAATACACGGTAATAACGCATTATGAAAGTAAAAAGTAGGACGTCATGTGTCCATCTATGTTATCAAAAGCATTCCTTAATCCTATCTTAATGTTAAAAACCATAAATGTAGATCTCCCCCTAGTCACTTTTTAACTTCCTCACAGTACTCCCGAACAATGTCGGAATTCTAAGTTGTGGCTAGTTCTGGAACTGCTTAGAGTATCAAGCCAGGTGGGCATCACTAGTGGCATGTGGTCATTGGGCTAGGGAGACAAGACTAGTCCCCTAAATGTTTTCCCTGCCGCCTTCTTCCCAAAGCTTGGGAAGCATCTGCCCAGATTAGGGAGGGAGGCACGATCCTCCGAAGGGTCCAAGATCCCTTCTGCCACCTTCCCAAAGTCTGCCCAGCTTTTTGTAAGAGGCAGGAGGGCTCTAGCACCCTGTTAGAGGCCTGACACCTCCTTCCCAAGCCTGGGAAGCTTCTGCCCAGTTTAGGGAGGGAGCTGCGACATCGCTCCCCCTTCCTTAATTGCCCTTGCAAGCTGGCGTCTCTGGCCCTAACTGTTCCCTTACGACATAATTTCATTGCAAGCTACTGTCTGCCAGGGCAGAGGGTCTGGGCAGCTGCCGAGGGTGACCAGCTGCTGATGCCAGCCCTGGGGATGAGGAGCTCTAAACTGTCTGGAAAAATCGTATCCTCCTGTTAAGGTGAGGTTATTTTTGGGTTGAAATTCTGCACTGCTTGCTAACCAGCCACCTGGGTGCCATCTAAAGCATCAGTAAAATGGATTCCTATTTTCAGGTTGCCCCCCCCCATTTTGTAATAAGTTGTTATTTTGCTGCTTTGCCGAGATGACATACATCTGTCAAATGTCAGGATCTCTGTAGCAGTATCTTGTGGCTCCTGGGAGAACCACTTCAGGTTCATTGCAAGCCATAATTCACAACAGCTTCAGTATTCTGGCCATTTGGTATTTATTCCAAATGCTGCAGGTGACAGCAATGGCAGCCGGTAGTGTGATAGGTGGTGCTGTCAAGTTCCTAGCCTGCCAATATAAACCGAGAGAGGTGCAATTCTAGCACCTGCATGTCCAGCCCCCATAAACTGCTGGAATTAACCGTCACTGGATTTGTATTCTGACACGATGCCTCAGCTTGATTGATTTTCTTCCTCCCTCCCTCGATGAAATAAACGGTGCAGGAAGAATCCACCTTGTTTGTTGTCTTTGTTGTGAGTGTAGCGATCAATTGTACATACCTATGGTTCCAATTAAGCAAAAATGTAAGGGAAGCAAGGAAATAGCAGGAAGTGAGGGCTGTAATGCTTTGGAAAAATGATGATTGTGCAGGACAACTTGGGTAACAGAGGCAGCCATTCGAACAGCTGTGTGTCGTATGGGCAAAGACCCTCAGCTAATTTCTCATTGCTTTCCTATTTTCTAAATCAGTTTTGTCTCTCCTGTGGCTTGCCCTTTGCCAGGTTTACCGCAGTGCTGATCCATCCAATAAACTGCACTAGGCAGTGTCTCAGACAGCACCTTCAGTTTTTGTTATTGGGCCAAGGAAGATTAAGCCCCAGCCTCTCACCTTGTGCAGAGATGCTAAAAGAGCAGGTGGTTCCCGGAAGCCTCCAGCCCATAGTTAAGAAACATTCTCATTTCCTGGTACAATGACTACAATCAACATTTAATTTCCATCTGATGCATATCTTTAAAAAATGCAGGACCTCTTGCTTTCCATAAGCAAATTCATAACCAAAGTTCAAGATGTTTGTGTAGAAATAATTAGAGAGCTATAGTGTAGCAAGACTGCGAAGAGACTGGAGCCCAGTTTGCGGTGTTATTGCTCCCATAGAACAATAACCCCTTGTGATGTTTGCATGCTCAGCACAAACATCTGCAGTCAGAGTGTGTGCATGTTTTTGCTTCTAGAGCTCTGTGACTTGGAACCTTCTGTATTTGGGGTTGCATTGTGTGGAAACCATTGCTCCTGTACAGGTGGGTGGATACATACAGCTGTGTATGGTGTTAGGGCAGGGCTGCTTTGTGCACCTCACTCTTGCATTGCTTTGCATGGGCTCGAGAGCACCTGAATATCCTGGCATTGTGCCGTGAACCAGGAAGTCTTGGGTTCAGAGCTTGCTTCTGGCATAAAATCACTGTCTTATTAGACCATCTCCCAATCTTGGCTGGAATATTGACTAACCTAACTGTGTTGTTCTCAGGCTTGTTATTGTTGCACGCCACTGCAATATCCGAGGAGTGTAAGATTCCATGGGTTCCAGGAACCCAGGGTTTAGTTTCTTTGGAATGAGAGACTGGGGTGTCTTTGAGATATAGGATTTATTTACACACACTTACAACCTAATCCTACAATGGAGAGACTCGCAGCATTAACAGCCCTCATAGCCACAGCCTTGGATTCCAGCAGAAATCAAATATCTCTCTCACACACAGGCTCTTGCTTCTAGCTCAACTCACATATACACACTCCGGCTCCAGTGAGGGCTACCTATCAGCCAGGTGAGGTGGACACCCATTTGCGCTCTGGCACAGAGCAACTTCCATTTTTAAACTAACAACCCATTATGGCCCTTGCCAACTGAATCCTTGCTGGATTCAGAATTAGAAGGGACTCAGCCTAACCGCAAGTAGGAAGGACTTTGAACACACTCTGTGCTAATGTTAAAGATAATTATATATCTGATACCCATCCACAGTTTTCATTTCTTCCTTCACAGTCCCCTTTTCTAATTTTTAGAGAGATTTTTGTTCTTTTTTCCTGTTGAAATATTGGATGGATATACTTTCTTCTTCAAATGAATGATGAAGTCCTGTGCAATATTATATTGGATATATAATTTATAACACCATGTTTCATAGATTCTTTCAAAATGATTTTGTGGTGAACAAAGCTTGGGAAGCTCTGAAACATGAGTATTCTGTACGTCTTTTGACATTATAATAGGCTCTATTGATTAATAGAGAGGCAGGGACTGCCTTTTCTTTTTTCTTTTAAATAACTTTTGATGCTAGTCATCCTTTCCACATCTTTTCAAATGAAGTTTGGGTTCAGAAGTAATTTAATAATGCCATGTATTTGTTGCAAATCTGTTGTTGTACATTGATCTAATCTGTTAATAAATAAGCACATCACTTTGCATTTTAATATATTAATAAATAAGCATATCATTTTGCTTTTTTTTAAGTCCTCATAGAAAATTATCAGCGTTTTAGTGTGCATTTCTCCAAATACTGTATAAACATTTTTGTATGAAACTTGGCCAATACACACATCTTTCTTGGTACTGGGAATCTCCATAGCAGGTCTATACTTTCCTAGACAAATTCATGCTGTGATCAATCCAGCCATCCCCATTAGTCTTAAAGAACTGCTGTGTCTTCTGTGTCAGCTACATAACACCTAAATCTCGTCCCATTGACTTTACCCCCTTAACTTATAACCCCCATGGTCCGAATTCCTTTGGCTTGTTGCCATCCTGGGAACAGATCCAATGAATGACCTCAGCAAACTGTCTCATTCCCTTTAAACAACAATTTTATATCACAAGGTGAGTCTCACTTTCATGGCTCTGCTGGTGGTGCTCTGTCATTATTTACATTGTTTGTCGAGACCCTGAAGCCACCCCCTCATTGATGAATAAAACACAAGGACACGAATATTAGGTTAATGGTTATTGGGCAAATTTAGGCCACAACTTTATTGGCTACATGTGAGTGGTATTGGCTTAGGCACTGGAATTGATCCAACTATATCTGACTCCTGCCCTTCACTCAGGGAGTCCTGTAAGGGTCAACCACCAGTAGGAGGAGCCCCGTCGATGCAAACCAACTCGAACTCCCCCTGGGTTCCCGACGGGGTTGTGGCATGGCCCTAGCCCTGCCCGGGCTTTGGACAGGATCCACACCCCCAGATTCCTTCAATAGAATACCCTTAAGCTTGGAGGGGCAGAGGATGGCCACACCTCCCCTCCCCCATCATAAGATCAACCAATGCCTAACCACCAAACCTTACAAAGTTGTGATGATTGCTACGAGGAAGGTGAAAACCAAGTGGCCCATGCCAATTTGCCAAGTTGGAAAATTCCTACCAGGCCCCTCAATGGTGACCAACCGAGGTCCATAGCAAGGCTAAAGTCGACCTGAAAATAGGGAGGGTAGGCGGGAAATCGAGGAAGCAAGCCTGAAGGAAGCTCTCTGGCTCGCACCTCGGTTTAAACAGGGCCTGGCCATGCCCCCCCCCAAAGCCAGCAGATTGGCTGGCTGGCCATGATGTGGCCAGGACCTCTGGGTGATACAGGACTCTGTCCCCCGTGCCCGGAGTGGAGTGAGTGGCCACGTGGTCCACCGCAACTCCTCCCCACTGGGGAAGTGGAGAGTATTTATTGTAGGGTCATATCCAAAGGCTTGTCCTCTTTTCTTGTGCCTAGAAAGTACAGGCTTGAGTGGTTTTCTGCTTGTCCTGCACTTTCTAGGAATGGGGAAAGGCAGATATATGCAAGTCGTATCAGGCATTGCAGTTAGGATAAAGAGAGTGTGTGGTGGTAAGTGGGTGAAATAGGGTGAGTATGTTAGCTATGGCCAGTGCTTTTTTGTGGGGGGACGCAGAGGTACACATACCCCTAAATATTTTGTGAATCTAAGTTTGGCCTTATTGAGGGGGAGTATTTCAATATGAGTAGGAAAATGAGAGTACCCCTAAACATTTTTTAAAGAAAAAGGCACTGGCTATGGCTCCTTACATTCCTGTCCCCATTGCCTTCCAGCTCGTGGAAGGTGAAGATTTGAAGATGGAAGACTTTTGTATCTGTGGACTTTGGAGTTCTATAAAAATATGTTTAATGTCAGTGAAATGCAGGTTGCTAAATCACTTTTAAAAAATATTTATAGGCTCATAAGAACACTTACTTATATATAAGGCTTTTATGGTTTTATGAATACCAAGGTGGGATACAATACATAAAATAAGCCAAGTAGACACTAAACAATCAAAGTTCCAAAACACAGGAACAAGTTAAACAGCAGAGCTAAAACAGCTAAAACTGGAAAGGGATACACCATATATATATATATATGCCAAAAACCAAACTTGGTGTGATCTAGGAATGTCAGCTTTTAAAGCAGAAAACAGGGAGCATAGAGGAAGCATACATCAAGCAACACTATTGATTTCAAGTGTGGTTCCCGATGGAATCTTAAACACAGACAGTTTGAAAGATCAATGTAAACTTCTAAATTCTAAACTACTTCAATAAAATTGAAGGCTGGAATATCGGGAGACCTAGAATTCCTCTGTTGCAGCAGGAGAGGCCACTGGAGATCTAAGATGCACTTGTAATTGCTGTGCTCTTAATAGAAAAGATGTGAATGTACTGGCTGTTCATCTGAAAGCTTTTAAAAGATAACATTATATTTTGAGCTTGGGGTGTTAAGGTGTGTGCCAGAACCCTCTAATGCTTGGATCCAGCAAGTGTCGGAATGTAATCAAGGCTTCCAATTCTTGGAATAGGAAGGAATAGCCTCCTGGTGAAGTGATAGCATAGGTGAAGAGCCATTAAGGGGGATTAAGGGGCTTGTTGAGAGATGGCAAATGGGTGGGGGCCCCACCCTCAGTGGGCAAAGTTAGAATTGAGAGCAGAGTTTTGCAGTAATGTCACTTGGAAGTAAAGCAGTAAGTTGGAGAGAGGTGGAGCAACATTTGAAAGCAATGCTTGATTTCTGTTTGAATCCAAAGCTGCTGTTATAGGAGAGGCAAGACCCTCTTGGGGGGGTTCATGCTGTGAACCCCTGCATTGTAGGCTCAGGTCACATATATCTGTAAATAAACCATATATCATAGAGACCCTACAGTCTCTGCTGTGCCTTATTCCAAAAGGAAACGCGAACAGCTAATTAACAACAAAAACAACAAAGCAAAATAGAACACGTGATAGTAAAAATGCTGGAAACAAAACCGAAACCAAAATGGAATAAAAACAGCAACATAAAATTTCCTTCTTATAAGACAGAATGAAGCAATTTGCAGCTCTGCAGAAGATGAGCAAGATCGTACGGTTGATTTCAAACCACATGGCAAAACACTGGTTGGTTTTAAAAGACATGCAGGAATAAAAGGGTCTTATGGATGAGTGGCCATGTCAAATTTTATATGACTACCTTTACTCAGCCATCAACATTATTCCTACGATCATCATTATCTTATGTCAAAATGATTATTTTTTTTTACTCCTCTTTCTCCTTTGGCAGACCAACAGCTGCTTCCTCCTACCCCACTACCGCAGGGGTAGTTAATGCATGGCCCTCCAGATGTTGTTGGACTACAGTTCCCATCATCCTTGACTATTGGCCATGCTGACTGCGGCTGATGGGAATTGTAGTCCAACAATATTTGAAGGGCATAACATTGGCTACCCGCCACATTAGTGTATCTTTGTGGAGAGGCAGTTTTCCATGTCTGCAGCTGGGATTGTGTGACTGTAGACCTGGTCAGAAAATCAGCTACAGTGTCAGCTATTTGAAAGGAAAAGGGGGTGGGGAGGGAGGGATAGATTTAGTCCCACTTACTGGCCAAATAGCAGACTGCAAACTACAGTAGCTGGTTTTGACTATGCATGTGTAGGCCAAGCTGCTTCATTTTTGTCTGCTAATTACATGGCTATAGATAATTGAACTGTGTCTAGCTTAACACTTTCCAGGGTGATCCCAGTCAATGGACAAAATCCACTGAGGCCTATGGAAAACTACATGTAGCAAGTATAGTCACTGAAGTGAGATTAAATTCTGTGTGAAATTAATGTAAGGTAATGAAGAACAAAATCTTTATTTTAAAGCAATTGACCTATTGAAAGCACTGGTGATGAATCAAAGACAGTAATTGATTTAAATTAGAATTAAAGGCACAAATTAGATTTTAATGAGAATCGGAACAAAAATCAATTAAAAGCCCAACGTATTTAATGTAATAAGCAGTGTATTGAATCAAATGATCTATAGCCGTTTTCATTACAAAACGTTACTACAGAATGTACTTGCAGCATACTGACTAAGTGGAAACTTATTGACCTATACAACGCAGCATTCACACCAAAAGTCCACGAAAAGCTCTGAGACACCCACCTTGCCTCATTTTTTTCAGGATTCGCACTAATCTTTGGCAGTCTGCTCAGAACCTCTCCTCATCCCTAATGACAATGTTGATGGAGTGCTCACCATGTGGTTCAAACCCCAAAGCATTGTGAATTCCCCCAACCCCTCTCCAAGTTCTCAGCGGCCTGTGATAAAGATGTGGAGACTTACCATATGAAGGTTCGGATCAACTTCATAGCTCTGCTGCTATTTTGGCTGAAGGCCTCTCACCCATTGCTTACTTACTCATAGAAACGAAGTGGGGGGAAACCAACCACTCTTGAAAACTGGGGAAAGACGTTTCTGAGAAGTTCACAGGCTAACTTACATGTTATTGGTGTTGCAAGGTGGGCCAAGGTGTGTGTGTTTTTCCTTCAACCACAGCAGAAAGCATGTTTCTAGTGCAGTCCTGTAGCCCCACAGACTGCCCATGTTTCCTGAAATCCACTTCGCAGTCACGTGCAGCCATGGAGGCCATCTTTGGAGCACCTGAGATGCATGTGAAGTTTAACTTTAAAAGATTAAAGTTTAACTTTAAAAGATTAAAGTTTAACTTTAAAAGATCTTCACACTGCTCACAAGAGGTGCTCCAGAGACAGCTTCTCTAGCTGTCTGTGGTTCCTTCTGTGAGGAATGTCTCCTTTTTCAGGGATGGTGAATGGTCAGTTGGAACTGGCAGATCATAGAGTTGCAAGGGACCACAAAGGTCATCTAGTCCAACTCCCTGCAATGCTAGAATCTCAACTAAGGCACCCATGACAAATGGCAGGCCAAACTCTGCTTAAAAACCTCCAATGAAGGGAAGTCCAGGACTGGCAGTTTCTTGATGCCCCCATTGCCCCCTGTGCATGCTTGCTTTTTTAACTCTTGGAAGGCATCAGAATTATTTTCCTATACAACTATTCAGTTGTTGATCGAAGTGCCATATTACCAAGCAGTGAGGAGACCACAATGCCCTCCCCCTTTAGCAAACAATATCTGATTCTGATTATCTTCCTGCGGGAAAGAACACCAGGGGTTTAAGTATATATATATGTTTATTTACACACTTGCAACAATAGTAATAAGAATTTTATTAGCACAGTGTTCTCATAGCCATTAACTGGTGCTTGGGGATCCAACACAATGAAATAAAATGCAATTGCAATGCTTAGAACACGTTATATAAAACAATACAATAAAATACAATGATATCACCTAAAATCCACTTAGGTCTTTTACAAACAGAAGAAAAAGGAGGAAATTAACAACTGATTGGGGAAAGGCAATGCTGCTTCCAGGCTTCCCGGCTGAAGATTTTTAGTCCCCAACATTTGCGGACTGCAGAAACAGTGAAGGATTTGTGCAGGAGGGAAGAGAACCTGGCACAATGGTAGTCATGTTGGGGAGGGTAAAAGAAGTAAATAGGACCTCTGTCTACCTGCCAATTACATTCTTTCCTCCAAAAGAAAGTAAATTAGGTAGGATCAGTTATAATAATGGAGGGGGGACGACAGTTGATCACACCAGTGGAAAAATAGTACAGTGGTACCTCGGGTTACGGGACACAGGTGGCGCTGTGGGTTAAACCACAGAGCCTAGGGCTTGCCGATCAGAAGGTTGGCAGTTCGAATCCCCATGATAGGGTGAGCTCCCGTTGCTCGGGCCCTGCTCCTGCCAACCTAGCAGTTCGAAAGCACGAAGTGCAAGTAGATAAATAGGTACCACTCCGGCGGGAAGGTAAATGGTGTTTCCGTGCGCTGCTCTGGTTTGCCAGAAGCGGCTTAGTCATGCTGACCACATGACCTGGAAGCTGTATGCCGGCTCCCTCGGCCAATAAAGCAAGATGAGCGCCGCAACCCCAGAGTCGGTCATGACTGGACCTAATGGTCAGGGGTCCCTTTACCTTTACCTTTTTACCTCGGGTTACATACGCTTCAGGTTACATGCGCTTCAGGTTACAGACTCCGCTAACCCAGAAATAGTACCTCAGGTTAAGAACCTTGCTTCAGGATGAGAACAGAAATCGTGCTCCGGTGGCGCAGCAGGAGCAGAAGGCCCCATTAGCTAAAGCGGTGCTTCAGGTTAAGAACAGTTTCAGGTTAGAAACGGACCTCCAGAACGAATTAAGTACTTAACCTGAGGTACCACTGTATCTATGTGCAAAATCTTACATGGCAGATTACCGCTACATGCCTACTTATATGACAGTGCAAAGCAGCTGGGAAAAACTGTGTGAGGACATCACACGTGGAACGTTGGCTGCAAACCCAGGGCAACCATTGAGAAAGCTAGTCCTGGCTTTCTGACGCACTTCCATGATACACGCCGTGCTGGATTTATGCATAGGCTAAGTAGGCTGAAGCCTAGGGCCTCTAAATGTAGGGGGCCTCGCGAGCCCTCCCGCTCCCCAGAGGCCGGATACACGCATTCCTAAACACATCTGTGTCAGTCCTTCGTTGCATTTTCGGTGTACTTTAAATGGTAATGCATGAATTGGTCACAAGACTCAGTGGTGCTGCATCAAGATCATGGAATTTTTCAAACAAGATCACTATGTTCTTACTGTATTTAGGGACATACAGTTGCCATTGTGTCAGATGCTGGTAAACTTCCTTGAAAAGGAGACAGTGCTGTTTTCTAATTCTTTCTTTGACCTCGTTGCTACTCTTCCTCCTCCCCGCTGCTGAGTTTTTGTGCTGCTCAATTTATACTGAAAATGGACTTGCGTTACTGCAGCACAGCTTGGAGGCTCATCTTTATCTTTTGACTCAACTGTTTAGAAGCAGGACGTGGCTGCGAATTGGCACTGCGTGATCTCTCCATCTTTTTATTTGCGCTGCCACCATCCAGCCGAAAATCTGCCTCCTGATTTGCTGCCAGCGCGGCTCCATTCATTAGCCCTCCCGACTTAATAAATGGCTCCTTTCATTAGAAGTCAAGCGTTCATTCTCTCTCCTGTATAGCCCCTCTTCCAAAGCTTTGTGTGACCTGATTTTAACCTAAGCATCTTTGAATTGCATTGAATTCTGCTGCTACGGCTTGAGTAGTTTGTATCCGTCTGAATAAAGGAATACTAGAGAATACAAAAATAAGTGCTTTTTGGAGGCCTTCAGGTGAAGAAAATAATGAGAAGCATGATTACAGTTCCTGTGGTATTATGCTAAGCTGGTAGCTCCCTTGCTCATTCTTCCCAGCAGCCGACTGTGAGTGCCTCATGTCAGATTCCCACTCATAGTCTTTAGTGGCAAAAGACCAACACTTGGGGATAAAACGCCCTAATCTGGCAGTAATCCTTCTGAACCTTGTAATGGCTCAATAAGGTATTGCTGATGTATGAATTAGAACATTTTAACGGCCTGGCCATGTTTTACTGGAGTAGGTGAATGCCCTGGTTCTTGTAAGAATTTCCAGCATGAGTGCATGTTGTTGTCTTTCCTAGGGGGCAGATGTTCACCCTGTTCAGTAACATTACTTACTGTTTACTCGTTGGTTTTTGGTTAATTAGATATCCTTCCTCCCCAGTTTTCTGCAGTCCATCCTATGAAATTCACTATTTTGTGGAAATGGGGGTGAAATTCAGTTCAGTTTGCATGCAAACCTAGCTTGAACTTTCTAAAACGATATGGAAACAAAAATAAGTGTCTTTGGAATCTGCATTTCTCTGCATTCTGCAATGCACTTTTCCAGTCAAGTAATGTAAAACTCACATACTATATATTAGTGTAAGCAATAAACAAAAAAGCACTATAATGGGAAAAAATGTCTTGCAAAAATGTGTATATTGGGCTAAAAGGTGTAAAAAGTGTTTATTAGGATAAATTTACACTAAAATGCTGCTGAATGTTTGTAAGGACTTGGAATGTTCATAACAAACAAAACCCAAACTCATGCAGAAGGTGCAGGCAACTGAATTTAAGATTGGAAAAATGAGAAATTGAGACACTAACATCGACATGTTCACCCATTCCTAAGCATGCTTAGTCCTCTTTAGGCTATTTTGGAGTCCCTTTAGGGCTTTTCTCTTTGGATATTATTGCTGCAAATCCTTGGGTTCCCCAAGCCTTCTGAAAGCTGCCTTTTGCTACATAAGGATCATTGCTCAGGGTGCGTTATTATTAAATATGATCGGAATCTGGGTACAAATCCTAGAAATAAAAATAAATGTTGTTTCTCTGCTGTAAAAGGGAACCCTTGCAATCCATAAACTTTGTGCGGAAAAGGTTTTATCATTTTGTGTAAGATCCGTCTTACTTGACACAAACTTTCCTGAAATATATTATCACATTTCTGGCTCCTCGGCTACTGCAAGAATACAAAACCTGAGTTCAAACTTATTGTACAGCAAAAAGAACGTATACAAAACTTGAGTTCCACATGGTTTGTGAGTGTGAGGTGATTGTGAAAATCATGCCACGACTGGAGAAAGTAGTTGTGGGAATCCGCATAGTTACTTAAACCAAAGCCACACTCACCCATTTTTGTTAGTCCTTTTCTACACTATAGTGAAGCCTATATTTTCATCAGAAAAGGCTGGTGTTAGTGATACCGAAAAATCTGCTGAGGATAGAGAAGCATGTTCCATTGAGATGATATGGATATACTGTACAGTGGTACCTCGGGTTAAGAACTTAATTCGTTCTGGAGATCCATTCTTAACCCGAAACTGTTCTTAACCTGAGGTACCACTTTAGCTAATGGGACCTCCTGCTGCCGCCGCGCCACCGCAGCACAATTTCTGTTCTCATCCTGAAGCAAAGTTCTTAACTTGAGCTACTATTTTTGGGTTAGCAGAGTTTGTAACCTGAAGCGTCTGTAACTTGAAGCGTCTGTAACCTGAGGTAAAAGGTAAAGGGACCCCTGACCATTAGGTCCAGTCGTGGCCGACTCTGGGGTTGCCACGCTCATCTTGCTTTATTGGCCGAGGGAGCCGGCATACAGCTTCCGGGTCATGTGGCCAGCATGACTAAGCCACTTCTGGCGAACCAGAGCAGCGCATGGAAACGGCGTTTACCTTCCCACCAGAGCGGTACCTATTTATCTACTTGCACTTTGATGTGCTTTCGAACTGCTAGGTTGGCAGGAGCAGGGACCAAACATCGGGACCTCACCCCGTCGTGGGGATTCAAACTGCCAACCTTCTGATCAGCAAGTCCTAAGCTTTGTGGTTTAACCCACAGTGCCACCTGTGTCCCGTAACCCGAGGTACCACTGTATTTATCTGTGCCACTGTGAGGTGGTGAGTGAATAATCTGCACATAGCCAGTCGAGGAAGCCATGCAGGCTAACAGGTTCACTATCTATAAATCAGATGGTATTGGGCAGAGTTTTAGAGGGAAACTTGCTCACAGACTGATGGCCGGGGAGTCACTTTGCTCAGTGGCGTAGCGTGGGGGGTGCAGGGGGGGCCGGCCGCATCGGGCGCAACATCTGGGGGGGGGGGCGCTCGCTCACACTCACAGCTCTCTGCCCGAGTGCTAAAATCCACAGGTTAGGGGGTGCAAATTACTTGCCTTGCCCCGGGTGCTGACAACCCACGCTACGCCACTGACTTTGCTATTTCATGAGGGCTTCCAAGTGGCAGATTGAGGTGCTTGCTGGGCATGTATGTATATATTGCTTGCTGTTTAGAATAAAATCTTTAATCTTCTCACTCACTTGTGTTTTGTAGTACTTCTGAATCTCATTTTAAAAGAATCACCTTGCATTTGGCAAGACAAACACCCCCACAGGAAGATACATATTCCTCTTACTTTGTTGGCTTGTAGGATAGCCCCCCCCCCAACCGTTTTTATTCCACTTTGCTTTAGAATGATTTTTTGGGTACTCTGTTTTAATAGTCGTTTTATCTACTGCTGTTACTTTACTAATGCTTAACGTGATTTAATGATTACTTATTTCCGCTGTTAATTTTATTGTTTTAATAGCTTGGAATCTTATTTTATTGTTGCTTACTGATTTCTTTGTAAACTGCCTTGTGATGGTGGGGAAAAAATCAATTAAATAAATTTAAAATAATTTGAAGTATTAAAGCATTTCCTTTCTGGAACTAAAAAAGCAGAGTATCTTCAGTAAATAAGGCAGCAGTTATAGGGAACAACTTAACTGTGAATTATGATAGTCTTTGAACATGATGACAATCATGCATGCATACCTCAGTCCTTTTCCCCAAGATGTATTCATGGAGAAGTGGCTTGATGTATCATAATGGCAGATGTGTTTTATTTCCCATAGCAACTAAGGCTGTGAATGTAGCACCCTGCTTGTGGTTAACGCTTAGCTGGAATGAAATATTCAACGCAGCAATAGAGAAATTAAAATAATAATTTATTTGTCAGACAAATAAATGAGAGACACAGTGGTATATGGATACCAAAGCTCTGCCCACTCCAGCCCTGATGGCCAGCACTTATATTTCCTCAGCCCAGCCCCCTTGCTCCTCCTTTGGCTGCCTCTGTCCAATCAGCCTGGTTGAAATTCCTATTGGCTGTTTGCTAGAACCAATCATAAAAGACACACCCATTTCCTATTACCTTTTATGGGAGACAAAGAGCTATATTTCCTTCTATCCATAAATGGCAGACAAGTAGCCATATATCTTACATTTGCCTCGACAAGGCACCTTAATTATCAGATCATCTTTGCCCTATTGCCCTATTGCCCTATTACCCCTTCACTCCAAAACAGATGGCTAAAACAGATGGCTCATGGTTTTAATTTTTATCTTAAACAGAGATCTTGGGTTCACCTTCTCACACACCATCAATGAAATAAGAATCTAACATAAGAATCTAACATTTCTTACTTTCTAAATCCTTTGCATAATTACATTTAAGCCAATATATTTCATACATTAACATATATAGCTTTTTAGAAGGAAAGGAACTTAGTAAAAACAGTTTCCAAAAGCAACTTCAGAGAGAAGCCTCTTCGGTTTACAACCCCCTTTCAAGCCAGCTGCTGTTCCCATTAGCTCTTGCCCTTTAACCCTAGGAAGATGTGGCTCGAGTCTGATGGGAGGCACATGGTATTTTCTGTTAAACAATAAATTTCACTATTTACCAACTCTTAATTAGTGTTTTTGCAGCTTGATTGTATTCTGTAATTTGTATGGTCAATATGACCTCTGCTCCCAGCCTGTAATTTCCTTTTACAACCCTGAGGTACTGCTATAGATCAGGGGGGGCCTTGATCAAGAAGATAAACAACTGCCAGAGTACTCAGCCAGCTGCTTTATGTCTGGCATGAAACACACAAGCATCGGACTTCCGGTTCAGCCCGACTCCAGCGCAGGCGGGGATTTCTTCCTTGCGGGAGGATCCTGAGCTTTCCGGAGAAAATAGGGGTTTCACAGGGCGCAGTGATCCCCTGAAAAGTGTCTGGTGGGTGTCCAGACACACAGGTTCCCGCAGAGCCTAAACGCGGACCTCTCGGCTGTCAGGTAACTCCGTTTTTTCGGAGCGAAGAGTACGGCGGGGGGAGAAGCGGGCAGAGGGAAACCATGGCTGTCTCCGGAAAAAGCGAAGCCCCGTGCCTGTAGGAGAAGGCTGGATTCTCAAAGAAAAGGAAACTCAAGCCTAAAAAAGAGAGAAACAGCTTGGATATTATTAAAGGAAAGGCTGGGTAAAAAAGAAGTCGAAAAAGAGCGCAATTCTTACCTGGAATCATTTTGAACGGAAGGAATAGGCAAAGCAGAGAGAAATGTGAGTGACGCTAGCGGACAAATTTCTTCTCTCCTTTCTAATTCCCTTTGTTTGTATGGGAGGATATTAAGTATCTAACAGAAAGAGGAATTTAGAGGGAGAGCAAAGGGATAATTTTTTTGCTACTTTTGGCTTCTTCTTAGCCCTCCCGGTGACGGGGGAAGGAGGCGAAACTTAGTTTCATTTAGGAAGCTCTGCACAACGGAGGTCTCCATTTCGTGAAAGCTGGGTCTCCATTACAAACGCTTTGAAATACCAGCGGAGAGAGGAAGAGGATATCATCTTTGCTAAGCCCTCCGAATATTCCAGCCAAGTTTAATAACTTTATAAAAGCCTCTATCTGTTGGTGGCAAAACTAAAGAAGAAGCGGTGGGCAAAAATTAAAAGAGAAGTTGAAAAAACTCTCATTTCTTTCCTCCTCTCCTCGCTCTTTCCTTCTTCTCTGCCACTCCCCCGTTAGTTGGATACTAGACCCCTGGTGGACAGGGGAGAAACTACAATTGCTTCCCTCTTCTCTCTCTTTTTTCTTTTTATTTTTCTTGACGATTTGGAATTTTTGGGATTTAGCCCAATTGGGGGCAAGAAGAATAAAAAGTGGACTCAAAATAACTTTTGGAACAAACAATCCCATAAGGAATAGCCCACTTGGGGGCAAGAAGAACTGAATCGCCCATTTAATAGACCTAAAATTGGGGAAGTCCCCAGAAGGACTACAAATTATACTCTTTCCTCCCTCGACCTCCCTGGACTCTTCCTCCGGTTTGTGGGAATATTATATTTGGTGGAATAGCCTAATTGGTGGCAACTGGACTCTTATTTAAATTTATCCCCACGAGATTTCATTTAAGACTACTTGAATTATTTTACTATAAACCTACTAGTACTAAGTGTATGGAACCTTAAAGAACTGGAAGGCACCAATAGGCTTGATATTGTGCGATACTGTTTTGAGTTCTGGAAAATATTCTAAAATTGACTGATACGTTTAGATTGGAGAAGGGTAATTTGGTTATTGTAATGAGTTTTTTTTATTTCATTTAATTAACGTAGTAAGACAAATCGGTATAAAATGTCTCATGTACCAAAGAAAGGCGGGAATGGGGGGACACCAGTGGAAAGGAAGGGGTCTAAGCAAGAAACAGATTTTAGATCTGAAATATTAAAGATGTTCGCAGAGATAAGGCAAAGTGAAAAAAATCTGGAAACAAAAATTGAGCAGGTAGATTCAAAGATTGGGAAAATGGATAAGAAAATAGATGAAACTGTGAGTGAGTTGAAAGGACAAATTAAAGAGGTATCTAAAAGAACCCAGGTGTTAGAAGAAGGAATGAAAAGGACAAAACTGGAAATGAAGGAGCTAAAGCGTGAGGATGATAAAATTAGAGTAGGACTTGTAGAAACTAACAAAACACAAGAGGAAATGTGGGACGCGATCTCCATGAATGAGCTTCGGCAGCGGGAAGTTAATTTAAGACTGAGGGGGGTACCAGAGAATCAAGGAGAGAATATCAGGCAAAAACTAATAACAGAACTGGCACAATGGCTGGAGTTGCAAGCAGAGGAGGTCGCGAGTACAATACAGAATGTCTTTAGACTAAAAGTGAAGACGACTAAGGCAAGGAAATTTCCAGGGGATTGTCTTATAGCCTTCAAGGATAGAGATATGAGAAATATGGTGTTACAAAAAAATAGGGAAAAAAGATTATGTATCGATGGTAGTTACATAATCATCTTTAAAGATATACCAATTAGGCTGTTGAAACGGAGAGACCCCTATAAGCCACAGGTGCAAATTCTCAAAAAGAATAATATAGAATTCAAATGGGAGTTTCCGGAAGGAATCTCATTTACCTATAAAAATAAAAGGCATAGACTAACCAGCCCAGAGGAAATAGGTAAATTCCAAAGAAAATACAAAGAGTTATTAACGGAAGAGGAAGAAGAGCTTAGAGGAGCAGTAGGAGGGGTGGAGGTGAAGGGACTGAAGGATGTGGGGGAGAGGAGGAAGGCCGGGGAAGGATTAGAGGAGGAGCGGGAGGAGGAGGAGGGAGAGGAGGAAGAGGAGGAAGAGGAGGGATTATAAGGAATTTAACTAAAGAAAAAGGTATTCTTACTAACTGAAAACAAAAAAACAAAAAAGAAGACAAGATGGCATTAAAATTATGGAACTGGAATATAAATGGACTGAATGATAAAAAAAAAAGGAATAAGGTGGAACAATTTCTGAAGAAAAAAAACTTAGATATCATCTGTTTGCAAGAAACGCATGTGGCAAAACGGCATAGGAGAATTTTGATAAACAAAAGGCTTGGAAACGAATTTATATCTTCAGATAAGGGAAAGAAAAGAGGAGTAATTTTATATATAAAAAACAAAATAGAAGCGCATCAAATCTTTAAGGACGAAGAAGGAAGAATTATCGCAGTCCAAATTAATTGGCAAGGTGAAAAAATAATAATTGTTGGAATTTATGCACCTAATGGGAATAAAGCTGATTTTTATAAAAACTTGGAGGAAAAATTGATGGAATATGTGGATCAAAAAATAATTATGATGGGAGATATGAATGGGGTGGTTTCAATCGAAATGGATAGGTTGAGGGAGAGTGGATTAAAAGAAGGGAAGCTACCTAAATCTTTTTTTGAAATGATCAAAAACTGTAATCTAGTAGATATATGGAGATTAAGACACCCACAGGAAAGACAATTCACATATCATTCAGAACCAAATCAATCCATGTCGAGAATTGACCAAATTTGGATTTCAAATGAGTTAAGCCTAAGAATCCTCCAGGTAGAAATAGAACCAAGAGTAATCTCAGATCATAGTCCGATTAAATTGGAGATTAAAGGCCTGGAAGAAAGAACGTTTAGATGGAGGATGAATGATAGCCTTTTTGATGATCAAAAATTTGTACAACAGGCACAGAAGAAAATGAATGAATACTTTATGGATAACTGTAATAAGGGTACGAAAATGAGTATAGTGTGGGATGCAAGCAAGGCGGTGATGCGTGGTTTTTATATACAACAAAATTCAATTAAAAGGAAGAATAGAGAGAAAGAGAAGAAAGAAATCCTAAAACAAATTATGGAATATGAGCAAAAGTTAATTAAAAACCCGAATAATAGGAAAGTTAGACAAAGTATCAAGACCTTGCAAACCCAATTTGCTATGATAATAAACAAGGAGGTGGAATGGAATATTAAAAGATTAAGACAAAAGGATTTTGAATTTGCAAATAAATCCGGAAAATGGCTGGCCTGGCAGATTAAGAAAAGGAAAGAACAGAGTACAATAAATAAGATCAAAGTAAAGGACGAAGAGATAACTAGCCCTAAAGGCATTAGGAAAGGATTCTTGGACTTTTATAGTCAACTGTATAGGAAAAAAGAAAAGAATAACATGAGGAAAATAGAGAGATACCTAAAAGAGAAAAAGGTGCAAAAGATCCCAACAGAAGCAAGAGATAAGCTAAATGCCCCGATAGACGAAGAGGAAATCAAGATGATTATATCAGAGTTGAAAAACGGGAAGGCCCCAGGACCAGATGGTTTCACAGCAAGGTACTACAAAGAATTGAAAACAATTTTGATAACACCGCTGAAAGAAACAATGAATAATATCTTAAAAGAGAGGGAGATCCCAGAGACCTGGAAAGAAGCATATATAACCTTTATTCCAAAAGAAGGTACGGATTTAACACAAGTAAAGAATTATAGACCAATTTCTTTGCTAAACACCGATTACAAAATCTTCGCAGGAATAATAGCAAAGAGATTAAAAAAGGTTTTGCAAGAAATCATCCACGAAGACCAGACAGGCTTCCTTCCACGAAGACAGATGAGAGACAATGTGAGAAATATAATAAACATCCTGGAGTACCTGACAGCGAACAATGAGAGAAGAGCAATGTTAATGTTTGTCGACGCCGAAAAGGCATTCGACAATATATCATGGGATTTTATGCTAAAAAATATGGAATACATGGAGATGGGAAATGACTTCTTTAATGGAATAAGGGCAATATACATGGATCAAAGGGCAAAACTGTTAGTAAATAATGTGACAACAGAAGAAATTAAAATATCAAAGGGTACAAGACAGGGCTGCCCGCTCTCGCCATTGCTGTTCATCATGGTGCTGGAGATTCTTCTGAATTCAATTAGAGAAAATAAAAAGATAAAGGGGGTGACAGTAGGCCGCAATGAATATAAAGTTAGAGCCTTTGCGGACGATTTGGTTATAATGGTGGAGGAGCCGACGGATAATGCAACTGAGGTGATAGAGGAAATTGAAAAATTTGGTGAGGTGGCCGGTTTTATATTAAATAGGGGGAAGACAAAGATCTTAACAAAAAATATGGACCAAACAATGCGAGAGACATTACAACAACAAACAGGTATCGAAATTGTTAGGAAGGTGAAATACTTGGGCATATGGATAACAACCAAAAATATTGACCTAATTCAAAATAATTATGTACCGGTATGGCATGGAATTAAGAAAGATCTGGAGAGTTGGGGAAGGCTAAAATTATCTTTTTGGGGTAGAATAGCAATGATCAAAATGAATGTGTTGCCAAAGATGATATTCTTGTTTCAGATGATCCCAGTATTAAGAGGAGTGAAGATCTTTAAGGAATGGCAAAGATTGATATCAAGATATATCTGGCAGGGCAAAAAACCAAGAATCAAATATAAATTGTTGACGGATGCAAAGGAAAGAGGAGGTTTTGCCCTGCCAGATTTGAAGTTATATTATGAGGCATCATGTCTTTGCTGGGTAAAAGAATGGATAAAATTGAAAGATACAAAGCTATTGGATTTGGAGGGATTTGATATTAGATTCGGGTGGCACGTTCATTTATGGAAAGAGAAGAAAAAGGGTCACAAATCGTTTGAAAACCATATCTTCCGGAAACCGTTAATTGAAGTATGGGACAGATATAAAAACATATTAGAAAGGGGAGTTCCACATTGGTTCTCTCCGGTAGAGGCTATAGCTATCAAGAAAACTAATATGGGGTGTAACTGGATAACGTATAGAGATTTGGTCATGAAAGAAGGGGATAAATGGAGGATAAAACCATACGAACAAGTAAAAGAATATGTCTACGATTGGCTGCAATACCTTCAGATAAGTGAAATGTTTAAAAAGGAGACAAAAGAGAGACGATATAATGAAAAAGATTCGAAATTCCAAACAGAGATCATTGATAACGATTATAAGATAATATCTAAAATGTACAAAATTTTATTGGAATGGGAAACAATGGACGAAGAGGTGAAAGAGGTAATGATTCACTGGGCCAGGGATTTGGGATATAGTATAGAATTAGAGGAATGGCAAAAAATATGGATTGAAAATTTGAACTTCACGGCATGTATCACGTTGAAAGAAAACACCATGAAGATGGTGTACAGATGGTATATGACACCGGCTAGGCTTGCAAAGATGTACAAAACTTGTAATAAATGTTGGAGGTGCAAAGAGAAGGAGGGTACATTTATGCACATGTGGTGGGAATGTAGAAAGGTAAAGGGGTTCTGGGAAACAATATATGGGGAGTTAAAGAAAATGTTGAAGTATAATTTTGTAAAGAGACCAGAACTTTTTTTGCTAGGAGTAACTAAGAATGCAATAAATAAGAGGGATAGAAAACTTTTTCAATATGCAATAACGGCAGCGAGAACCCTACTGGCCCAGAGATGGAAAAAAGAGGAGACACCGACTTTGGAAGAATGGAGAGCAAAACTAACAGACTACGCGGAACTGGACAAGTTAACGGGAAAGATCAGATTTCAAAGAGATCACAAGTTTTTGGAGGACTGGGGAAAATTTAAGGAGTATTTGGAAACTGTATGTGAGGATCATACAACGCTAGTATGTTTTAAGGAAGCTTTGTGAAAAAATTAAGGAATATTGCAAGAAAGAAATGGTAGATAGAAAAAATTATTTAAAGGTGATACAATAATTAGGAATGCGTAGACGAAGAAATAATTACGGATGATTACCAGGAGAATTGAGGGAGGTCCATTAAGTGAACTATGGGATGTGTAAATGGAATGTTTTGAGATCATAAAAAAAACCTTTAATAAAAATTATATGGCAAAAAAAAAGAAACACACAAGCATCTGCAAATATATTTTTTAAGCTCATTTTAAAATACAAGTCTTGATCAGATGCCTCATGAACACTCAACATTTACTAGAATCAGTAGAGGCTGAGGACTCCCCCTTCCAATAGCCCCCACACAACCTAGATTGCTTTCATTTCTCCTGAAAAGTGCTTGTTGGGAAACTAGTTTCATTCTCAAAATAATGAGCACTCATACTTTACATTGTGGGTGCCCTTTACAGGATCGCGCATGGTGCTACAGTTCCCAGGGAACTTACTGGCAAACAGGGACTGGCCTGCCTCTCAGTGTAAATTTTTGGAGGTTCATACCCAGCCTCAGTAGTCAAGTTTCACTGCTGGGAGGTGGGGCCAGTCCCATATATATGGGGGTGGAGCCGACAGTATCCAGGCAGTTGGCTTAGGAGATTCATCCTCCCTCCCCTCCCTTAGTTTAATGTTTTCTTGTTTGCAGGTTAACTTTCCCCCCCTGTTTAGCGGGTGCTGTTGGAACATGTTGAGGACAAGCATGAGGAATTCTAGATACTACACCTTGGCATTACAAATGAGTGTATACGCAGCCTTAGTTCTCCTTTCCCCCTTCAGCTTTCATTTCCTGGGCTTGCCTTTGCAACCTCCCATAACCCTTTCAAACCCTTGGTGAGAATGGCATCCAAACAGGAAGCAGCCATTTTACAAACAAGACCCAAACACAAAATGGCTGAACAGTTTCATCCCTGTAGCCACTGGATGAGGAATTGGCAGGTGAAAACCAATCTAAATGGCCTCAGCAGCTATATATATTGCAGGCTTCTGAATTGATGGTTATGTCAGGCTGGCATTTTGCAGTCATATAATTTGTTTTGGTTCTTTTTGCTTTATCCTTCTGAATTTGTTATGCCCTTTGTCTTACTTGTTGCTTTTTACACCAGAAGCTGTTTACCGACCCTGCCTAATATTTTCTGCTCTGCTCAGGGAATTTGTTTTATAAGCTTGCATGTGACAATGCACCTAAATGTGACTCTGGATTATCATTCACCTTTCGCATCACCAAACTCTCAAACTACCAAGTGCAATTTGGAAGCCCCCTTGAATAAATGAGCTTTTGCCAGTGACTTTGTGATGTGTAGTGATGAAGTTTTGGCTTCCCTACAAAATAGCCTTCCATCCTACCCCATTTCTATGTGAAAATAATTAATTATAAGTTTGAAAGGTTTGCAAACAGCCGTACACAATTAGCATATCAGAGTCTGAATTAAAATTTGGATTTTGTAAATGTGTTTCTGTTAATTCCCTTTCATCTTTCCGAAAGTTTGTTAGCATTAATTAAAGTGATGCGCAATGTGCATAAGATATAGCAATAAAGAGGAATTAACAGTCACCTTTAATTTAATTGGCTTTACCTTCAAGTTTAGCAGGGTAATAGAGTATAATTGCCATCTAAAATCACTGTAGTCTGTTTCGGCATACTAATGAGCTTATTTTTGAATCTGGCAACCTTTCAGAAGTGAGCAAAACAGATGTAAGCAACACAGCATTTTCAAGGCAGCTAAGTGTGGCTTATAAGATATAATGAGGATTTCAGAATGCCCCAAAGATACATAATGCACTTTAAAAGACTTTATGGTGTTTGTAGGTACAGTGGTTGATCTTCTGAACTAGTAAAACAAGAGATCATTATGAAGAAAGCAATGAGCTAACCTTTAGTTTGCATTTTCACATAAATGTTTGGAGAACTTTAATCTCTTGTGACACCTATTTATCAGGCAGAACGACTGCTGGATTATTCTATCCTCTGTGGTTTAAAGCAGAGTCCAGGAAGAGTTGCCAGCAATGATGCTGGTGTTTATCATTTCTTAATGGCCATCTCTCTAATCACCTCATCGGCTGCCTGTAGAACCACTCCTGAATCTCTGGTTTGGGGAGTTCAGGACTGGAGCAGAATCATCCTTAGCTGTTGCCCTTCTTACAGCAGATAAAAACAGATTTCAGCTATCACACATCTAGGGCAGAACTAGATGTGACAACAAAAATGGGGCTCTTGCTAAAAATAGGAGCCTTTGACAAATTTACCCCCCTTCTGTAACACCTAGTTCAGCTGGCTCATATACTATGGAGCAGCCCTGTGTTTTTGTCATGTATAGTTTTGCCCTGAAGTATTTGATAGTCTTGGAGTGGAGGATTTCCAGTGGTTGACCTTACAGAGTTGGGTGGGGCTCATGTGTACTCAACAATGTTTCCCACCTCTGTTTCAATTTGCTGCAAGACCTAAGGCATGACACCACTGTGTCAATTATCCGTCTCTTCAAAAAGAAGAAGGCAATAATAAGGCATTATTTTAAAGCAAGGAAGATCCTTAAGCAATTTAATTTTCAGAGTCAAATGGTATTTGTAAATGTCCACTGAGTGTCAATAATAATAATAATAATAATAATAATAATAATCACCATCATCTGCCCAGCCATTCTAGGCAGCTTCTGGCAAATTAAAACTTTTGAGCATAGTCAACCACACTGCATCTGACATCAAGGCAGATAATAATAATAATAATTCCAGAGGCAATATTAACTAAGTTTGGCTTAATTTGGAGAAGAGAGGATAGAAACTTTCCATTTCAAACCTACAAAACAGAACCTGGGAGCAGGGTTCAAATCCCCACTTAGCCTTGAAGTTCACTAGTGACCTTGGGACAATCACTGCCTCTCAGCCTAACCTACCTCACAGGTGGGTTAAATGAGAAGGGGGAGATCCACCTCCCCTTACTTTACTACCATTCTCCTCTTACTGTTGCTGCTGGAGCCAATACCCCCCCCGCCCACCACTTCAAGAGCCAGACACAGGCAGAAGCTGCAGATCCATTTCAGCCTTTTGATTCTGTCTGCATCTCTCTGTCTGTCTGCTGCTCTCATCTTGTCCTTCACCTTTTTCTCCCCCCATTTCCCTGTAGGTTGTGATAACTACCCCCCCACTTCCCTGTAGGTTGTGATAGCTATGGGACCCAAGTTGCAGCTCTGTGCTCTCTCCTCCTTGCCACAGACCCTGCTTTTGCGTGTTCAGACCCAGAGACCTCCCCCCTAAATAAAGACACATTTGACTCAAATTTTAGTTTTGGTTTTTGGCAGAATTTAGGCCACAACTTTTTTGATTACAGAAAAGTGAGTGGTTGTATAGGCTCTGGTTCGACTAGCTCCTTGCACCCTTGCAGGTAGCGCTGACCCAGGGCTCTAGCATAGGTCAGCCAAGGGTCACCTGAGGTAGGTGAAAAGCCCAGGAACAGACTCTGTTCGCTCCCCAGATGCTCCCCTGGACTCAGGCACAACCCCTTTTGGGGGTTGACCAAACCAAGTTGAGTCCCTGGATTCCTTTAACGGAATACCCTTCACATAGGGATGGCAAGACCGTTCTCCCATCCCTATAACATGAACCAGTGCCTATCCGCAACCTTACAAGTTGTGACGAATTGCTATGCGGCAGGCGAAACCCAGATGGCAACAGCCAATCAGCCAAGTGGGGAAAATTCCTGCCATGCCCCTGTCCCAATGACAGATGACACACAACAGCATAGCAAGGTCAATTGCAAAATGCCCTAAAATTAGGGAGAGGTGGGCGGGTGTTCCAATGCACGAGCTGAAAGAGGAAGCTCTGAGTCACGTGCGTAGGTATATATAGGTCCCTCGATCCGTTTAGACTGTACCCCATTGGCTAGATTAAACCCAGCAATGAGGGACCTACCAATCAGGTGTTGTGGCTATCTAGTAGACCCACCCACAACCAGGAGGTCAGTCTCCAGGTCTCACCACAACACTCTTTTAGGGAGGACACGATTTATGAAACATAAGTGTGTGCCTGGGCATACCCAGCACACATCCATGTCTATAAATGAATGTCAACACTGACTGTTTATTGCAGAGGACTGAGCATTCAACAGGATGCCAAAATTATTATTTTCTCTTGTGCTTAACAATACAACCCCCCCTGTTCTGAAAATAAATATCAAAATGCCTCTTGTCCAAATTGTATTTAATGACAGTGTAGTCTGTTGCAGGTTCAATTCTGTTATGAATAAACGTGTGGATTTTGTTAAGAACATTTTCTCAGTGTGTCTTCCAGAAGCTCCACTGAGGAATAATTCAACAGCATAGGCATTTTGAATGATGGATGGCACGTAATGTGTATAATTACCTACAACCTGCTTCTGGTTTCATGGAGATCTTGATTTCCACTGTGCGACAAGCCTTTTTTAAAAGAAATCTTTTGAAGAGCATCTTGTTGTGATCATTAAAAGTGTCAAGAAATGGTGTGTGTGTGTGTGTGTGTGTGTGTGTTATATATGCCATTGCTGACTGCTTGCATTTGCTTGCTATACACCAAAGCTAAATAGAATGGAAGCAGCCATGTACAACACAGACTAAGTGCTACTTCATTCATAAAGGCAGTGGAGTCGGGCGTCGGCATCATGGGGACTATACATGTTTGCTGCAAGGCCTTCACTCACGTCGATCTCTACCATTGAGTGTGCAATCTCCGTGCTGATCATGCAGCTGTCAAGAAAGTGCGGTGCTGGTGTGGAGCCTTATAGTGACAGTCCCTGTGATGAGCCAATTAAATTCTGCCTCACATCCCTGACTGGTAGAGAGTTCCAGGAGCAACTTTTTAGAGCAAGAGTTTCCTTATGAGGAGAAAAGACAGGAGACACATGGCGATTTTGTGACATCCATTTGTTTTTACGCGGACACATGGAACATGGGGGGAGCAGGCAAGCGTCCAGACTCTGCTAGTTATTCAAGCTACATCTTTTTTCCTACAAAGCCCTTGGAAGTCTTCCTTCCTCGAAGCTTCATTGGTTTTTTTTTTTGACAGCCAGTTAAAAGAATAATGATTGCTTTTATATTTCCTTCACTGACTATATTCTAACTGTTTCTCTCTAGCCTCCCTGTGCAAGGAAGAGAGTGTGTGTGTTCATTAGCTATCCATCACCAGTCATTAAAAGTCATCCATGCTCCTCTATGGAAGCATCTTTAGATATTAGCTATGCCAGAAATCCAGACATTGCACAATAGCGCTTCCACTACAATTTGTTCCACAGTACTGTGGATTCATGCTGCTGTTGTAGCAGTGCTCCCAGCATAAAGGATTAGAAGTTCGTTAGCAGAATTTTAGCCTTATGGGCAAGCTCATAATCTGATCACTGATTAGGTTCTTGGTCTCATATGTGTTGCCCAATGACATATTGTTGTCTTTTTGTGAGCTCTCTCTCTCTCTCTCTCTCTCTCTCTCTCTCTCTCTCTCTCTGATACAGTAGAATAGCTGTGTCTAATTCGAGTAGCTGCGATCGTCCTGGAGTTGTGACACTTGGACTTAACTCACAAGTAACCTCAGTTAAACGTCCCATCTCCTCCCCCAATATTTCCCTTTTTCTAATTGGCTCAGCTAGATGCTACTTATTCAGACTTTTCAACTGAGTCAACATGGCACAATTCCTTTATTTGTTTAAAATAAATATAATCTGCTTTTGGAGCACATGCTCTACAGGGTGGCTCACATCACAAGGAAAAACGTGAAGCCAAATACAGTATAAAGCCATTTAACATTCTCTCTTGTATCACGACCACTACCATCAAATTCGTTGATTTAATGAATTCACCAGCAGCTCCCAGGGTAGGTTACAACCATTTAGAAATCAGAATTAAAAACAGTTAAAACAGATTACAGCCGCAAGAATAGGGTGGGTCCTAATTACACATATGTCAGGTGTCAGAGGTGCACCTATAACCACATCTAAAAGCCAGCACAAGGCAGACAATGAAATACTAGCGGTGATAGCCAACTTTGCATGAGTGGACTTCCTCTTCTCCTCCCTGCCTGCAGCTCCACCTCACCTCCCAAATCTGCTCCAGAGAGACTGTCAACCCTGCAGAGCAGCAGAATGACACATGGGTGTGTGTGTTTGCAGGGACAGAGAGAGAATCTGCCTATTTCACTGGTGTTCTTAAGATTCCCTCTCGAATATGGACATTTTATGGTTCCTACAGAGACAGCAGTTTCACACGCATGAGCTTCAATCAGCAAACCTGTTTAAGGATTTGTTCTTGTAGCTGCATACACTGTGCCAGGGAACCCAGCTGGACAGATCTCCATGCCCTAAAAGCAGAGGAGGTAACCATCACCATAGTCCAGAGACATAGGAAGCTGCATTATGTTGAGTCAGATTATTGGTTCATCCAGTTCTGTAATGTCTATACCAGGGTTTCCCAAACGTGGGTCTCCAGCTGCTTTTGGACTAATAATAATAATAATAATAATAATAATAATACCCCGCCCATCTGGCTGGATTTCCCCAGCCACTTTGGGTGGCTTACAGCATATACTGTAAGCAGCAGTTGCGCACATGCAGATTACTTTACTCGTTTGGTTGCTAAAAAGTACACCCAGAACTCATGGGAAAATGTGGCGTGATCTCTTAGAGTAATCAAATCAGACTTTGACACATGGCACGATAAAAGTCTGTAATTTTATCAGAGCAAGTTACTTGTTGTTTACTGTTGTAACAATTGTTTTCTTAAAATTTATCTTCTGTACCATGAAAATAAATAAAAACAGTATTATTATTTTTAAGTACCTTTCCCGTGGCAGGGCTTCTTCCCCAATTAAACTGCAGTCCTAAGCTTATTTATGGCTTCTTACCTATAGTGCTCACAAAGCACATCAGCACTAGATTAAATTGACTACAGCACTCATCATCACTAGCTAGCAGGACCAATGGTTGGGGTGATGGGAACTGTAGTCCCCAAACAGCTGAAGACCCAAGTTTAGGAAACACTGGTTTACACTAACAGGCAGTAGCTCTTCAGGTTCTTAGGTAGAGGAGCTTCCTAGCTCTAGTTGGGATTGAACCTGAAATCTTTTGCATGTAGAGGTTGTGCTCAAACATACAGCAATGGCAATGAGGACACAATCTGATTTAAAGAGATGCTTTGATTTGTCATGCTGTGTCAAGTAATGATGGAACAATAAGGTTAAGGGGGAAATCATAATTAATGTGGCCAATGTTTACTCCCCCAAATGTTTCCTGCTGCTGCGAACTGAAATATCTCCCACCACCAGAAAACAAATAGCTGGGATAAGTGATTTCAAGGATCAAAGTATAAGCAGGGAAAGGATTCCATTCTCCTCTCTCACTCATCCAAGTTTCACCTCCCCACACTTTGCTGGGGTTCACTATGAACAGACATGATGTTATGTCTAGTTTTGTCTTGAGCATTTAAAAAAAAGGGGGGATGTGTGTCTTTCTTTCAAATTCATGACTAGCCTTCAAATAGCACCTTTTGAAATGGCGTGCTTTAGTTAGCTTCACCCGGCCCCTCCAATTGTTGCAATTGCACTTTGATCTTCCTTAGACAGTTTTATTATGCTCCATCGATCCAGTTCTCTTCTGAATTCATGTCTTGTAGATTTGTGGAGTGCTTCTGTGTTAATTTTCTGTCCTGCATCCCTGCATTTGAAAGATATGCTTTGCTACGTTTAGCTTGCAGCAAAAGAAGATGCCCATTTCAGCTCTCTGATAGCTTTAATTTTTTATGGGTAATGTATGAGATCAGCAGTTTACAAGCTCCTTACAAAAATATTAATTGCAAGCAAAATTCCCAGTCTGCCAGCAAGGAAGGAACTGACATAATAATCCATATTGCTTATGTGGCTTTAGAGGAAATAGGTTATGAATTCGCAAGTGACCTACATGCAAAGGGGAAAAAAATATTTTCTTGGGTAGCAGAGTTATTTCCCTTTTGTCATACTATATGCATCTTCCTTATAGAACATACTTGTGCAAGCAGAGCAGTCAGACTTGAAGGTCTCCTATATCTTTAATAGCTATGAACTGAAATAAGAATTTTGGGGAGTGCAGCCTATCATACAAGAATAGCAAAATCTTCATATCTCAAAATCTTCTCTTTACACAGCTGGAAAAGGTACATTAGTTCTGTGTGATTCAACTATGTCAGGTGATGGTGGTGGGGGAACCTTCAGCCCTCCTGATTTTGCTGGACTACAGCTGTTATCACCCCTGACCATTGGCCATGCTGGCTGGGGGCGATGGAAGTTGGAATACCTTTTGGAGGGCTACAGGTGCCTCTGGCCTATGCACTTAAAAAAAATCTATTGGTGGTTTGGCTGGAGCATTTGACTTGGATTAGAATAATTTAAAGGTGGGGCCTTGTCAACCACCTAACCCAGTGTTTTGGACTACAAATCCCATCATCCCTAGCTAGCAGAACCAGTGGTCAGGGATGATGGGAATTGTAGACCAAAAACAGTTGGAGATCCAAGTTTGAGAAACACTGATCTAACCCATCAACCACCTGTTCAGTTCAGGAAATCTAGAGTTAGAGCATCCTCATTAGATTGTCCAGTCTCTGCCTCTGAGGAGGGAGAGTCCATCATCACTTCCATGGTCCAGGTACTCTTGACATTTCCCCTAATTGTCAACTGAAATCTATTCTCTTATAATTTAAGTCTTGTCACCTGTAGTAGCAGAGAGTTCTGTTCTTTCTAATTAAATCATTGAACAGTGTCCAATAATACCAAAGGAACTATTATTGCTTATTGTTTACAAGGGCTCCACACACCCTTTTTGCTCAGTGATTTGTTCACTTTGTGCATGTTCACTTTGGAGAGCAAATACTGGTTCAGTGGATATGTTTTGTGTTTCTTTATTTAGTAATATTTATATATAGTTTTACTAAACAGAAAGTTTTGAAGCAATCTACAACATAAACAACAATAATAATTAAAGGTATCAGTAAAAACAACCTCTATATATCCATCTATCAAAATATAAATAAAATCAGCATTTGAAAAAACAACAACATACATAATAAAATTACATGTTAAAGCTGAATGTAAAAATCACATATCTGGATGGGCTTGCAAAAACAAAGTTTTATGGGGAAATTAGATGTAGAAGATGAACATATGTAATTATTAGTGCAAGACTTTGAAGACACAGTGTGTTGGATTTCTTCAATGAATATGTCTTTCTTGGTCCTTCTGTTTGCTGAAGGGCCCTGTTTGCTTGTAGCAGAGGTTGCGATCCATTGGAGACTCCTACTCATGGAAAGGGGATATGCAAATTTCATCCAGTACCCCTTCCCCCTGCGTAGGTTTCCTCACTATTCCAAAGCACCCCAATCCAGAACTGAAATTTCGGGCACTAGGAAAATGGGTGAAAATTGCCTTACCCACTGTTTCCTTGAGCTTTTGGTGAGTGGAACTCTGCTCACGGATCAAGCTCATTATAAAGATAAGGCATATTATTAATGTCTTGGTGTTGGCACTAAGCATCTTTCCCTGGACAGCTGCTATCCCTTTGGCCAGGAAGAGAAAAGAAAATGATGGATCTGTAGCAAAAGGCCAGCACTGTACATGCTGCACATTGTATCTATGAGGCAGCCACTGGATAGTATCGAACGGCAGGCTTCGCTGTGATTTCCCCTATCCTGCTGTGATGACTTCTGTGAAACCAGCTAATTAATGACAGTTAGTTTGAGATATTAATTATGATAAATGATGTTCTCTTAGTTCATTAGAGAGCATGACGTGCATGCTACCCCAAGAGTTCTAAACGAAAGAGGAATACATGGAAGATGGTTTTCAGAAATTTTATTTGGCATCACAGATGAAATAGAAGCCACGTAGGGAGAAAAACTGCTGATTTCTGATGAGGAGGTGTCTGAGAGGAGAGAGCGGAGGCAGAGAATATCCTGTTCTGGGTAGTATTTCAGGATTTGTTTCATATTGCTTCCAGGTGGAGATGTTTTTGTGTCATGAGTGGCTGAATCAATGGGATTGGCATTGACACATTTAGCACAGTTGAAAAAGCAGGAGGTGTGATAAGCTTAGAGGCTAACTGACCAAGATACATGAGGAGTCTGCTCAAATCCTTTTCAGGGCTACAATCTGGGTCAAGGCATGATCATGAATCCGGGCCATTTTGATGCATCACCTGCCAGTTGCTTCAGACATCTAGTAAAAGACACACCATATTTATGTATGTTCCTTAGATATTTTAAAATATTGTTTCGTTTAGAAAAGCTTTTAAATAAAATATGTTAAAGGGTGCTTTAACATGTGCCTGGATGCAAAGCAAGCACAGTCGTTTATTAGTATGGGGGTGTGAGCTCATCTCTGCTTTCAGGCCAAAGGAGCCAGTTGTTCCCTAGACTTAGGGAAAGGGCAGAGGTGTTAAAACTTTAGCTCAGGATTCCTTTCTATAACACTGTCACAGGATTACAAACTCTTGTACCAAATGGCAGCTGTAATAGTTACTGGGTGAAAGAAATCTCCTGGGAAGTCTAAGCAGTGGACTTTCTCCCTCTTTCCATCTCTAAGTTGGATTCAATCACACTACATATTGAATCAAAGAGTGAGTGAGAGAGAAATCCTTCCAAGTTCCTGTTTCAGTAGCTCTTCTTTTTTATGTTCCTAAAGATTTTGGATGTGACATAATGGTAAATTTATGCAGTGCAGGTACCTACCCGTGTAGCTCTGCCCTCAAAGGAGAGTCCATAGCTGGCCAAGGTTAGTGGGGAGCAGAGCTAGGAGCAAGATGGGCCCAGGGAGATAAAGGCAAGTGGAGGAGACCTGAGGGAGAAGGTTGAGAGGGGATGGCGCACTGCGAGTGAATGGATGGATCACACAACTTCTCCCAGGGGTTCCATATAGATGGGAAAACTGCATGGGAAGAAGAAGATCAAATTTTGCAGAACCCCAGTAAGATCTCCCAAAAACGGAAGTTCACCTGCAGCACTTTCTAGGATCTGTCTGGCAAGAGCATTATACTGCAGTTGTTTCCTCCTACCTAATGTCCAACTTCACCAAGGAACCTGGAAGGTCTTGATGCTGGTTGATAGTGCAGTGGAAAATTGGTTCATGAACGTTTTGGAACCCAAACGCTGAAAACCCAGAAGCAATTGCTTCCATTTTCTAATGCGCCTTTGGAATTTGGAACGGCTTCCGCTGTGTGTTTCTCAATTGAATTTGCCAACAGCCCTTTGAGCCTCTGTTTTTGAACGTTTTGGAAATTGAATGGTCTTCTGGACTGGATTATGTTCGAAAACCGAGGTTCCACTGTATAAAACATCACTGTGGGCTACAGAATAATCAGGGTAACACTTCCCCTTTATTTCTTTGGATTAGGTCCTCTACCAGGGCAACAGAGTAAGTTTCTATTTCCAAATCAGGCATGGTGAGGTCAGATGAATCTGCGCGACAGGGTGAGCTCCCGTTGCTCTGTCCCAGCTTCTGCCAACCTAGCAGTTCAAAAGCATGCCAGTGCCAGTAGTTAAATAGGTACCACTGCGGTGGGAAGGTAAACGGCATTTCCATGCACTTTGGCTTCCTTCATGGTGTTCCGTTGCGCCAGAAGTGGTTTAGTCATGCTGTTCACATGTCCCAGAAAGCTGTCTGTGGACAAACTTCAGCTCCCTCAGCCTGAAAGCAAGGTGAGCACCACACCCCATAATCGCCTTTGACTGGACTTAACCGTCTAGGGGTCCTTTACCTTTGCCTACCTTTACTACAGATGTGAATAATCAGTTTCATTTAGGAATTCATGGAGTTGCACTACCACCTCTCCTTCTTGTTCGTACCTTGTAATAAATATTCAAACCACAATGATATGTGCATGCAAAGTGACCCCATGAGGGCTTGTTAAAACATAAGAAATGCCACTGGTTTGAATAAGTGTTTAAACTACATTAACCCAAACACGTGAGCAAGCACTAACTCATAAGCTTTCTGTTTGAAAAATATAGAGGCAACAGGAGGAAAGGATGTGATGTGATGGAAGCAGAATCAGTAGAGCTGAGTGGCTCATAAGGTTGTCAGTCCTTGACAAATGGCTGAATAAGCTTAAGCTGGGACACTGTTAGATGATGGAAGTGTGATGTACAGTGTCATTATACCACTTAGAGCATAGAAATATCACTATTTCATTGAACAGAACATTGCCTGCATCAGAGCTCATCTGTTTCCCATGCACAGTATTAGCCTGAAATGTTGCACATGCTCCTACAGATAGTTCAATCAATATTCTGTATGTTTTGTTTGCTTTCGAAAGCTTTGTTCTATTTTTCCCCTCTTAAGTGCTCTTTCCCCTTCTCCATCTTGAGCGTGGGCATTGTCGAGAATGCCTTGTTATACCTTTGACACTATAGGACTGTTGCCTCCAACCGCACTTTGATGTATCATCTAGGTTTCAGGTTGTGGGGGAGAGAAACAAATTTCAGTGTGTATGAGAGGGATGCACACAGCATGGTTGAAAGGCCTTCTCCAGATTAAATTGTAAAAGTGTATTTTGCAATCATCTGATGAGGTTGCTTTCTATATCTCTAAGTAACCAGTGCCATTACTTTGAAGGAATTCTGCACCTGGTCTGATAAGACATTCTGAAACCCCAGCTTAGGTTGACATAGTGGTGGAGATACCTCCTCACGCTCTTAAAATTGTGTCCTCCTGTATTCTTTTTTTGCTTATTGGGAGTCTTGTGGTATATTTGGGTCAAATATTTGTGCCAATGTTGCCACAAATTTTGGAGGATTCAGATTGAGGTTGCTTCCAGATAGGAGCTTAGGGTTGCATCCAACTAAGTTTTACTTGGAGAAGATCTATTGAAATGAATGAACTTATGTTAGCCATGCTAACGTACTTGGCAACAGAGTTTTCTGCAGAAAGGGTGCATTCTGATGAAATAGGGAAAACACAACCGGACATTTTTATGCCACTGATGTCACATAGGTGCTTAAAAAGCAAACATATATAGAGGTATTCCACTTGACACTGTACTTAGATGGTCAAAAAAACTTTTGTATATGTCTCTCATGAAAGGCTCCGTAAGAAGTTTAGCAGACAAGTCCTCTTATGTGAAATAGGAACTTGTTGAGAAACAAGAAGTGGAGAGGAGAAATAAATGGGTAGTTCTCCCACTGGACGTATGTCGGATGTGGAGTAGTCCTAGGGATAGGTAGGTATATTTTAACTTCATGCGGTAGGCAAGTTTGCTGCTTATAGTCAACTTGGTTATAACAAAAAGGCATTGTGAGGCTCTCCTAAAGAAGCTCCACAAATGGATGAATGGGCCTGAAAAGCGCAAATGTAATTCAAAATGTAAGGAATTGTGAAGTGATACATTTCTAAGCAAAAATTGTTCGTAAAACATATATGCTAATAGGATCTGAAATGACAATGACTGGACAGAAATGAGACCTTAGGGTTGTGGAGGATAGTTCAATGCTAGCTCTGTGGCAGCTGTGGAAAAAACTTGAATCCCATGTTGGAAATCATTAATAAACGGGTTGTAAAGAAAACTGCCAATATCATAATGCCAATATGCGACTCTGTGGTGTGGCCCCACTTGGGTGGAATGCTGTGTACAGTTCTAGTCATCTCTTCTGAGAGCTGGGAAAGATTCAGAAAAGGGCAACCAATCAGAGAGGTGTAGAAGATTATGTATGGTGTGGAGGAAGTGGAAAGAGAGAAGTTTCTTTCCTCTTATAATACTGGAACCTGGAGCTGTCCAATGAAGATCTTGAAAGATTCAAGATAAACATAAGGAAATACTTCTTCACACACTTCACTCCCACAAGATGTAGGCCACCAAACCTGAATGCTTTTTAAAAGGCGATTAGAGAAATTCAAGGAGAATAAGGCTATCAATTGCTACTCTCCATAATCATCATTTTCTGCTTTCTGTGTTGGAGGCAGTATGCCTATGAAAAGCGGCTGCTGGGAGTCACAAAAGGGAAGAGTGCTGCTGCACTCATGGCCTGCTTGTGGGCTTTTAATGGACATCTGGTTAGCCAGTGAGAACTAGATGTTGGGCTTTTGTCTGATCCATCAGGGCACTTCTTATGTTCTTAATTGCAACACATTAGAGCAAACTTGTGTGCTTAAATATCAGCAGTGACAGCTCAAATATCATATCAGCACCCTGGACAGATGAAAACTCCACAAAGTTAAGTACATCGGTCGAAAACAATTTATGGGTTTTATTTTTAAAAAGTCTAGCAGAAGATGTGAAATCAATGACTACTATCTTTTCCCTGAAGGAATTTCACTATACCAGACCATTGGCTACATGAATTTCATGCAGTAACTTGTCCATCAAAGCAAATTTCCATAATTGTTGGTACCATGATTATGTCTAGGAAGCTGGGTTGCTCTCCAGCTGCTCACTATTTCCATTCTAGTTGCCTTAAGAAGCAAAGCTACAAGATCTTTTTGTGTGTCATGCTCTTCAAGTTATTCTTGAAAATGCTTAACAGGGCTAATTTTGCACCAAGTGCCACACAGTGATGCAATTCAAAATCCTTCTAGTTTAATGGGTTTTGTGCTTCTCTGTATCCATTCAGCCTTACTGCAGGCCCATGAGATTCACTTTTTTAAACCTGTCTGTGTCCAGATTTGCAATGATGGTGAGTGCTGTGTTGCCTGCCTTTGTTGTGCTTTCTTGTTAACCTTGGAGAACCTCATCCACTTATTACTTAGGATGGGCTGCTAGAATTAATTCTGAGGTCCTCTGTTGTGGTCAATGCCTACACAAACAGACTGTGGCCTATTAGGAATGCCATCCATCATAAAGTGATTATGCTTGTATTAATATTCATTGCTGCCACTCCCATATTAACAGATGCACCAGCGACAATAATAGACTCCAAAGTGTAGATCACAAGTCGTGTTAATGTTTTCCATCAGAACTTTAATGGACCATCATTTTTTCTCTAGACATTAGCTACCTAATCAGTTGTTAAGCACCGATAATGACTGAGTTGTCAGGTGAGATCGTATTAATAATAATTGTTGCATGGTGAAACGTTTAAGCAAGTGAGGGTACAGACAAGTTTATAAATGACTTTGGATTAGCGTCTACACAGCTCAATACACAACATTTCAAGCAGCTAATGTCTGCTCTCCCAGCTGCTTCTTTCAAGACTTAACTGTCAGGTATCACATATAAAATATCAGAGAAGATGGGCTTCCTCAGAAATTCTTGCCTGCCTGCCCTCAGGCCTACCTATCCAACATCTTGTAATGTTATTCCCAACCACAATGTCGACTGCATTTTTGATGTCACGTCACTTGCTAATCAGCATAGTCTACAGTGCAATGACATCTTTAAATATAGCAAGACAGTGACTGGCACATTGGCAATAGCTTAAGAATCAGTGCTCATTACAGGCAGTGTGATAATCACAGTTACATTAAAAGGAGCTTCTATGTCCAAATTTACAGTATACTTTGTACTATATATACTTGCATAGGTAAAGGTAAACGTACCCCTGCCTGTACGGGCCAGTCTTGACAGACTCTGGGGTTGTGTGCTCATCTCACTCTATAGGCCGGGAGCCAGTGCTGTGTGCAGACACTTCTGGGTCACGTGGCCAGCGTGACGAAGCTGCTCTGGTGAGCCAGAGCCGCACACAGAAACGCCGTTTACGTTCCCGCTAGTAAGCGGTCCATATTTATCTACTTACACCCGGGGGTGCTTTCGAACTGCTAGGTTGGCAGGTGCTGGGACCAAGCAATGGGAGTGCACCCTGCCGTGGGGATTCGAACCGCCGACCATGCGATTGGCAAGTCCTAGGTGCTGAGGTTTAACCCACAGCGCCACCCACGTCCCTTATATACTTGCATATGCCTAGGTAAAGGTAAAGTTCCAATTACTTTGTCCCAGTTCCTGCAAACCTAGCAGTTCAAAAGTGTGAGGTTGTGGTTCCTCCATGTGCTGTACTGTATTATTTTAATTGTATTTTAATTGCTTCTTTCATTTCTTATAATTCACATTTCTTTCATTTCTTTCATTTCTTATAATTCACATTTGTTGCATTACAACTTGATTTCCATAGAATTCCAAATGTAACACAATAAAATACAAGATGCTGAATTCGCCCAAAGCAAAGACATGCAAAGACAGCATGAAGACATCAGCTTTCATCCACTGTCTGTCATGAGTATCTGATCACTGACATTTCATTGAATATTCATAGCTAGCAGAGCCATTGCTAAAGGTCCATTGTTGTTAGGGTATTGTGTTTTTACTCCACACGGATCCTTCTCGTGGATATGTGTTTTTCCACTCCAATTTGCTTCCCTCATGGATTCTGTCACTGCATTCTTCCTCTTTTCCTGTCGACCATTGTTTGAGTCTCTTTCAACTTTTCGTCAAGCAGCCTATCCAAATGTCCCTGGAGGCTGTTTATTTCTGTATAGTCTGGTTGCGAGTCTGATAGACAAGCTGTCTTAATTTGTATGTTATGCAATCTTTAACTTGGCACAGTATTTTTTAATTTTTAAGCCTTCATTTGTCCCTGTACCTCCAAATACTTTCTCATGCTTCCATGAAGAATTACACACACACACACACACACACACACACACACACACACACACACACACGTACACGTGGAGGGAAAAAATACAGTGGTACCTCTGCTTGTGAACTTAATTCATTCTTGAGGTCCGTTCTTAACCTGAAACCATTCTTAACCTGAGGTACTACTTCCGGGCTAGTGGAGTCTGTAACCCGAAGTGTTTGTAACCCGAGGTGCCACTGTAGCAGTAGTCTCATGGGCAGCATTTGAACATACAGGTTCCAATGCAGTGAAACTGCTCCAGAGAAGCCCCCTCACTGTGGTTTTAAATTTTTGCTGCACTGCTAGAACAGACTTACACAAGTATCATTTGGATTGGTAATATACTCTGGTGGCATGAAGCCTCACCATCATCAATCAAGGGAGTCCCTTGTGTCTGGCAGTCATGGTGCAGAGATATAACTGCATACCTTGATCCAAGGGTTAGAGCAATGCAGGATAATATGTTACTTTATCATGTACCCCTGTGTTGATTATCTGTCAGCTGTGACCCTTGGATAACCTAGGACAATAGGTGAACAGTGATGCACATCTCATGTAGCAGACTGAACCAATGAAGGCCAATCAAACACATCCAAGGTAGAACATAGGCAAAGAATTGTACAAGGGAATATTAATTGTACAAGGCCATATTTCCCTGCAATTCTCCTGCAAAAGTTCTCTCTCTCTCTCTCTCTCTTTCTCCCACCCTCTCCCTCTCATAGCTTCTCTGTGATTGAACTAATGTCATACGCTCCAACTTTTTCTGTCCCAAATCTGGGACACTCCCTCCATTACACTGCCCCTTCCTCCACTGAACCACGTGGGTGGAAATGGTGAGGGGACAATTGTGAATGCAGTGTCAACCATTCTGATAAATATACCTTTGAAAGGGGTCCCGATGTGAACTGTTGCCAAACATAATGGCCAACTCTAGCCCTGTGTATAACTATTTATTTATTTTAAAAAATATTTATGAACTGCTAACATAAAAAAAATACCGTGGGACGTATCACAGAATCATTAAAACACCCTAAAATTATAAGATCATAAAATGGAAAGCAAATGACGAACACTGATTTCTCAAAAAAACCTTTGGCAGACCAAAAATATTTCCATCAAACCGAAAAATTTTCCAGCAGGCAAATTGTAGGTGCCTGACTGATTTCAACAGGAATATTGTTTCACATTTCCAGTGTCTTGGCCTGCCTTACACTAAACGAATATGAGGTAACTGAGACAAGTTGGGGCGATGAATCCAGAGGACTACAATGACCTGGCCAATGTATAAGCTACAAGACGGTCCTTCCTTACTAGAGTCCATGGGCAGAAGGTTGTGGAGAAATGCTAATGCTAATAATAATAATAATAATAATAATAATAATAATAATAATAATAATTTATTTATACCCCGCCCATCTGGCTGAGTTTCCCCAGCCACTCTGGGCGGCTCCCAATAACGTGTTAAAAACAATACAGCGTTAAATATTAAAAACTTCCCTGAACAGGGCTGCCTTCAGATGTCTTTTAAAGATAGGATAGCTGCTTATTTCCTTCACATCTGAAGGGAGGGTGTTCCACAGGGTGGGCACCACTACCGAGAAGGCCCTCTGTCTGGTTCCCTGTAATCTCACTTCTCGCAATGAGGGAACTGCCAGAAGGCCCTCAGCGCTGGATCTCAGTGCCCGGGCTGAACGATGGGTGTGGAGACGCTCCTTCAGGTATACAGGACCGAGGCCGTTTAGGGCTTTAAAGGTCAGCACCCACACTGAATTGTGCTCGGAAACGTACTAGGAGCCAATGCAGATCTCTCAGAACCAGTGTTATGTGGTCCCGGTGGCCACTCCCAGTCACCAGTCTAGCTACCACATTCTGGATTAATTGCACTTGCACTTAATTGTGTAAGAGAGGAATCGTGAACTTCCTGTGAAACCTTCCAAAGGCAAATGGGCCTTCCGAGTTGTGCTTGGCAATATGGTCTGTTGTTTGCTGGTGGATGCTGTGGCTTCTAGCATACAATTCGGTTGCCTTCGTTGTTATTCTCTCCTCCTCCAGTTTCCTAAGGTGCCTCATATGTTTGGGTTCTGATAATGGCAAATGCTTGTGCAGGCAGTATAAACAGGAATGGAAAAGAGTGGTGTGTGCTCAGCCCGTAATGCCTAAGAAATAGAAGCCTTTAATATTGTTCTATCAATTCAATTTAGACAGAGAGCTGCACAGCCAAAGTACTTTTCTCCCACACTAATTGGATACTTTTCAAAGGCTTAATTACCATTCAGGAATTACTTTTGTATCTTGGATAGACAGAGACATGTTAATAACTCGAGCAGTGCCTATATATATATATCGTCTTTGTGGGAGTGGTATTTTCTGGTTTTGTGCATATCAGTTGCTTCACATTACGCCAGCAATTTATTTATTTCGGAGTATTTATACCCTGCCTACTCACTGAAGTTCTCGAGGCAGCTTGTGGTGTATTCAAAGTGCAACAAAATAGACAATATTATAATAGTTTCTAGGGTGGAGCAGAAGGGTATATAAGATTCCTACTTAGGCTACAGATGTTCCAACAAGTGTTCCTCTGTATATTGATCTACTGGTCTGGAAATGAGTGTTAAAGCATCTAGGGCAAAACAAAGGTGTTAATAACCACCACCCCCCAAAAAAAATTCCTCAGGTGCTCCAAATGTTTGCATGGGCTTCTGTTTTTCCTCCAGTTGTGTTTTCCACATTTTCACATCATTTTGTGATTTCTAAAAAAAAAGTCTAAACCAGGCTTCCTCAACCTTGGCCCTCCAGTTTTTGACCCACAACTCCCATGATCCCTAGCGAGCAGGACCAGTGGTCAGGGATGATGGGAATTGTAGTCTCAAAACATCTGGAGGGCCGAGGTTGAGGAAGCTTGGTCTAAATGAAGATCCATGAGCGTTTTAGTGTGGCTTTCTCCAAAAGTATACATTTTTATATGAAATATTGCCCAATATACATTTTATTTTATTTTTTGCAAATTGATTCTCCCAAATGTGATAGATTTTTTGTATATCAGTTAGACCAGTGCATGCATTTTAATTCACACACTGGAAATTGCAAGTTTTCAAGGCTTACACTGTTTCAGTTGCATATTGTTTGGGAAAGTGTGAATTAGGAAGGTCTGCCTTTAGATACAAACTGAATCAACTTTCTTCCCCAATCCTAGTCAAGAATGATGGGAGTTGTAGTCCAACAACATCTGGAGAGACAGTGCCTTACGAGAATATACTGTGATGTATAACCTCTTTTGTTTTTTAAGGGAATCTGTTATTGTTATATGGCAATAATATTGTTATATTGTAATATACGTGTGAGAATTGATAAATCAACAGCTGATGGATAATGGGAAAGGAAAATAATAATAATAAAATAATAATTGTAAATTGAATATAAGAAATGAAATGTGAATTAGAAATAAATATGTAATGTCAAGCCGCAATGGGGGAGAGCAGGAGCACATCTAGGACAAAGAAAAGGAACTCAACTTTTTGGAAAAATTGTGTTAAATCTGATGTAATTTGGCACTGATTTGTTAAAAATTTGGAAAACTAATAAAAATTATTTGACAAAAAGAGAGAGAATATACTGTGCACATTAAATAAGATTCTTAATTCTAGGGTTGGGGGATGACCCTTCACTTATTGGACCATTCTGTGTCTTCCAGATGGTTTTCTGGGCATAACATCTTACAGGATCCCATTTCGGCTGCCAGGCGGTGGGGAAAGTGGGTGGGTGGGGAGCCTTGTTTTCCATGTGGTCAATGAACTGAAAGATAAACAACCCCTGACATGTCTTCTCGCCTGCATGGCAGGCAGAGTAGCACAGAAGAGCTGAATGTGATCTCATTAAACAGGCTGCAGACAGTGATTAGTTTCATTCCTGATAGCAAAGAGTAGCAAGAACCATAGCAAGCCGTTATGAAGAGGTGTCCGAGCATGAAGAGTGCCGTGTAATGAGGACATTCTTTCCCTGACAGCAAATGTCTCCATGTACCAAAGAGAATGTATAAGAATCTGTCCTCCATTCAGTGTGACAAGCAACATGGAAGTGTTCAGATTGAATAAAGTGCAGTACCCTGACTTCGTTGGAACTCGCCTGAGAGCAAAGTGAATACCAGTGGAAGTTGGCATGTGTGGGCAGAATTTGATTAATAATGCACAACCGCTGAGCCAAATTGGTGACACGTGGACTTTGTTGGGGCATCTTCCTTGTTTTGTATAGCCTTTGTGAGACACCAGCAGTTCCTGCAAGCAGACTCTCAGGACAGCCAGCCAGAAGAGAGATTTGCTGAACTGCTTTCTGTTGTGCTATGAAGCTGGCCAATATTACAATTTATTATCCAGCAGTTCTAATGGGTATGTAGTGGTAGTAGTAGTAGTAGTAATGTCAATAGGGTTTTCTCCTAATCCCATACAGCCTCAGAGTAGTGATAGGTTAGCTCAGCAAAATGGCAGCTGTGAAAAAGGCAAATTCCATACTAGGTACTATTAGGAATGGGGTCAGAAATAAAACCGCCAATATCAGGCTTTCTCAGCTGGCTGAATAGGTCTTTACCATGAGTCCCCACTGGTTAGGGCTATAGTTTTATTTGAAATATACTTGTTGTTTTTAAAACTGTTTTTAATTATCTCATATGTAAACCACCTTAAGGTAGTGGCTTAGAAGGTAATCAAGAAATAAATTATTATGGTATTATTATTAATAATAATTAATTATCTAACACTACAGGGTGACCACACGTGAAATACAGTGTGCAATCTGGTTGCTGCTGCAGGATTTTGTAAAACTCAAAAAAAGGACAACCACATCAAAGAGCTGGAGCAGCTTCCCTATGAGAAAAATAGATATGGCACTTGGGCCTTTCTAATTTAGGAAAAGAAAAAGACAGAGGTGTATGGAATTGTGCATGGTGTAGGGAAAGTGGATGGAGAGTTTCTCTCTCTTCTGCAATACCAATGAGCCAGTGAAGCTAAATGCTGGGAAATTCAGAGCAGAGAAAAAGAGATACTTCTCCACACAGCACTTAATTAAACTATCAAATTTGATTCCACAGGATGTAGTGATGGTTACCAACTTGGATGGCTTGAAAAGGGGATTAGGCAAAGTGACTGAGGGCAGGGCTATCAGTGGCTGCCCTGGATGAGGGTTATGTTCCACCTCCACTTTTGGAGCCGGTATGCCTTTGAAAACTGATCTCTGGGGGGTCAGGAGTGGCCCCTGTGCGAACAGAATTCTTCACTAGTTATGTCTTTGGCATGATCCAGTAGGGATCAGTTGTTCATAGGTTCTTGCCCCTGACTCAGTTTGGAACGGGGTCACAACACTGACCCAAGACATTTTGCTGCCTCGAGCAGTCTAACCGGTAACCTGTCAACAAACGGACAAGACTAAAATCTTTAAAACCCTTGTTGTATATTTCAGAATTCCTGCCTTCATCAGAAGGTTTGCTTCTCCCCCACATGTACTCTTGAGATCTCCTTCAGAGGCATTTGAATCTGGCACTTCTTGCTGCGTGCAGTGGAAATCAGAAACAGTGACCTCGTGCACAGTTTATATCACTGGGGAACATAGGCGCCAACTCCTGAGGGCTGAAGTACTTTGGCCCCTCTATGGTTCTTTTTGAGGGGGCCTGGCCCCCTCAACGTTCAGAGGGCGTTCAGCCCTGTCCCTTGACTCCTTGTGATATTGTGTGACGTTGTGAGTGTGACATCAGGACGCCACATCGGACTCCCTCAATCATCTTGAGAAGCTGGTGCCTCTTCCGGCAAATGTTCCTACCAGCAAGGCTTGCTTCCAAGTAAACATGTTGTACTTCAAACTTTTGCTTGGTTCACACTTCACTTTTCAAGACTCTAATGGATGCTAAGGAATCCTCCATTGTGTTCTACTCATTTGTGTTCAAAGCAGAGAGAGATTTTGTCGGGTCCTATTACAAATCTTGAAAGATGGTAGAATATAATGGGGAGAAGAAGAACGCAAGTCTGATATACAATGATTTCCCTGCATAGCATTGTAGACCTTTTCAGAGCTGACATTCTCTTTATCCTTTCATAAGGACAAAAGAAAACAGGATGGCTCCTGTAGGATGATGTTGCTTCTAATTGTCAAAAAGGAAATGGCTTCTCCTCAGGAATGCCTCCTGCTGCCTATGTACCATTTGCCAACGTGCTTATTTGTTTTACTTCACATTGGGTATCAGCAGGTATGCCGTACCATATGACACATCCCCCTCCTACTTCCTGCTGTCTAGTGTACATTTCTCCAGGAACAGACCACAGCCATATCGTCAGATTCCTTCTGCGACAATTCTAATCAGAGCTGTCTGATGGGCAGAAGGCTGGGGATATGTTAGGGACCGTGTCCTTATGAATCTTGAGAAGGATGCTGGCATGCTGCGGCAACAGATGTACACCATCACAGGACAATCTGCCATGAAATGAGAGAAATGTATGCAAACAGTGAAAATATCCATGGGGGGAAAATCACCCGTTCCAATCTTAAGTTCCCCTCACATAGTCATCTTGGCAGTGCTGCATGCTGTTAGAATTCCAGGGAAAGGAAAGAAAATGACAAATTTCTTTCTCTCTTTTCTAATTACACTTGATTTTCTCAGGAAGTTGATGGATATGCTGTAGTGGGTTTTGCTGGTTGTTTTTGGTACTCCCCCTATATATATATAGAGAGAGAGAGAGAATTGAACAACAAAGCAGTCAAAGAAAATGGTCTTTCTAGGGAGGGAGACAATATTTGCTGGTGGATCAAAGCAGACGGGGAAAATGCTTTGTATACTTCAAAAGCTATACAGATTGTGTACTAAGGTGTTTTAAGTGTATGAGTAAATGGCATCAAAGGGACTCCTTAACAACAAAGGGGCTGCTTTCAGGCTTTATGATTTAACTGTCTTTTGCCTAGGTGGCAATAAAAGGCTGAGCTACTTACTCCTTGCACCAGCCGCAGCCATGAGAATTCTTCAACCATTTGTGAGAAGCAGGCAATAGGCTGCCTAACGGCCAAAGCAGGATTTAAACCAGGAACTTCCCAGTTCACACTTCTAGAAATAGAGTCTGCCATATGAGCTCCCAATATAAGCATTATTATTATTATTATTAATTATTGAATGTCCTTGAAGATAGAAATGTTGAAACTATTGCCCAAGGAAAGTGAACAAAGAGATCTGTGACCATTTCATGTTTATTTCATTTGTTTATTTGGCATATTTTTCTTATAGAACTTGATTTACTTTTTTTGAATATTTTTATGCTGGCTTTCAAGGCAGCTTGAAATAGGACAAACATACACACACACACACCCACACACACACACACACACACACACACACCATGGCTGTTTCTTGAATGGCCTTTTCGTAAAATTGCATGAATGTTTGTGATTTGGCATGTCTTTAGCCTGGCTGAGCATTTTCTTTCCTGCCATGAAGTCTCTTAGACATGAAGCTCTCTACAAACTTAGCTGGGAGCAAGTTCCATTGAACAGTGGGACTTACTTCATAGAGTTTTAGCTCTTTACTCATCATTTAATTTTTATTGATTTTTTTAAAAAATACTTTAAGCCACTTTGGGGTCTGCCTGTCTAAAAATATTTAGATTTTAAAAAATATACTATGGAATGAATGAATGAATGAATGAATGAATGCAATCAGATGAATAAAACAGCAGGAAGCAATAGGAAGGAACAAACCATGAAGTTCATTGGTAAAGATATACCAAAACCAACTTCCAGCTTATAGATTAACTTCAGGTGTCAGGGAGAGAAGAAGAAGGGTCTCTAAAATGACAACATGGTTTGGGCATGCTGGTTTGTGGGTTTGGTGAATTAATTTCTGTTTCTCTCAGTTTTTCATCCCCACCCCCATTCTCAAATTCAGTTCTCCACATTTCCTCATCAGTCTGGCTTTTTTATTTTTATTTTTACATTTTAAAAAAAAGTTTTCACAAGCAATTTTCAGCAAATTTCTCCTAATATGCATATTTTTACAAGCAATTTTATCTCATATAATGCATTTTATATGCTATTTTCTTTTATAAATGTCTATGCGCGCTTATCCCTGGTATGTACAAGTTTTTACAAATAATTTATCTGGAGAACTGGATTAAAAAAAATCAGTGTGGTGTGAATTTCAAAGAATGACTGTGTTTCATAAAGTGTGTCTTGTTTCATATTGTGCACTTTAGATTGGCTCATCTTCAAATGTGAACTGCATTGAATTCCACCCTCTGCATCCTTACTCTCAGGCATTGCAAGAGAATGTCTGCATGATATTATTAGTTTCTTTATTTTCCCTCTGAAGTGCCATAGGAATCCTTATATTCACTTTCTAACTTGCACTGCCAAATATTTTTCATAATTGTGATGTCGGCTTTTATTTCTTTGTGCCAACAAAACCATTATGACTCCCTTTCAAAATCCAAGATGTCCAGGGCTTTTCTTCTTACCTGGCAGACATTAAATCAGCAATGTTTCCAAACCCACATAGAGCTGAAGCTTGGCAAGTTGGGATACATGCAGCCTGGCACCCTAAATTTCCCAAGTAGTGCAAGTTCTATTTTCTGACCTTTAGTGACCTCCAGTTCTGCTTGAAACTGGCACTTGGGGAACTATCTTTCCCTGACGGTGAATTGTTTCTTGTAGAGTTCTGTGTCTGAAAATAGCCTTTTATCATTGAAACCTTGCTAGATTGTGGAGATTTCTCTCCATTAGGGCTGTGGAGAGCCGGTTGCTTGTGATTTATATCTTTCAGATTAAATTACTGGAATTCTTCATTTACTGCCTTTTCTGGTGCCTTGGTAGCTCAACTGCTAAAACAGCCCCATTCTGGGTTGCTTGTTCCAGACACGCTCTCTACATCAGCAATGCAATGCCAGTTCTTGCTCGTTAGCAATGGGTACCTTACTGAGTCAAGATCGATTTTGGAGTGCTTTTATTTTTCACCTATGTGGTTTACTCCCCACCATTTTCCCTCAAATTGCTTTTTAAAGTGTTACAACATTTAAAGTCCGGATGATTCTATGCATCTACTGTGCTCTTGAAATTTCCACGGGGCTGCTGGAGAAACAAATGCCTAACATATTACAGTGGTACCTCTGGTTACGTACTTAATTCGTTCCGGAGGTCCATTCTTAACCTGAAACTGTTCTTAACCTGAAGCACCACTATAGCTAATGGGGCCTCCTGCTGCTGCCATGCCGCTGGAGCCCGATTTCTGTTCTTATCCTGAAGCAAAGTTCTTAACCTGAAGCACTATTTCTGGGTTAGCAGAGTGTGTAACCTGAAACGCAGCAGCAGCAGAAGGCCCCATTAGCTATAGTGGTGCTTCAGGTTGAGAACAGTTTCAGGTTAAGAATGGACCTTCGGAACGAATTAAGTACTTAACTTGAGGTACCACTGTAGTCTGAATACTTCTTGGTAAGAGGCTTGCAGTTTAGATGCTTCCCTGTCAGGTTTTTGCAGAGTGGGATTCTTTTACATTTTGGAATGGTTGCAGGGATGGTTCCCCCTTGGGAAATCACTGATGCTCATCACTGCGTGCACAACGATGCATAGGCCACAACTATGTACTTTGCTGCTTTCGAGCAAATTACCACAAATGTAAATGTGGCCTTTAATACAATGCCTAAGAAAAGTGTTGTTTTTTCAGGCATATGCTCATACGATTTTTATTCCGTATCAGTTGCCACCCAACCCATCCAATTCCAGAACTGTTAGTAAAATTAAGCACACGGCACTGAAGAAGAGGAGGAGGCAGCAACTGTGGCAGAGATGGATTATTACCTTTACTTACCTGTTTTTAATGAATCTTAGTGTCTCCCAGAATAGTAATGAAAATGATGGCAAAGTGAACCAGCTCTGAAAAATAACAACATCTCTTCAGTATACACCAACCATTCAGTCATCCCTCTGAAGTGAGGCACTTTCCCAAATGTTCAGACAAAGTATTTCAGACAATCACTTTCTGATCATTTTTCTTGCCAGATCATTTGAGGTATAAGAGAGAAAAGAGAAGGGAGGGGAAGGCTGGAGAGCGAGAGCCAAATCCACAGAGTTGATTGATATGCTTTGAGAGAAGAAATTGATGTAGGCGACAAACCATAAAGATCTTTCTCTATGCAACTAGACTTTTAAACGTTTGTTTACTCTTCTTGCTCTCTTTTTCCATTTTTTAAAAACGCACACAATAAACTTTAGCAATCACTTTGGGGAGGGTGCGGATTTAACTGCACATTATGCACAGACAAATAAAAGACAGATGGGACTCTGTTTCTGAAAAAGAAAAGCAGTTTCAGGAGATAGAAATTAGGCATGGAGGAATGAGCTGGAAGGTGCTCCTTTGCTTAACATTTCTTCCATGTCCAGAGGCATTGTATTGGGCTGAATATGGGGGGGCAGCATTGCATCACATGTGTCATGCACATCATATGCCTGTGACATCAAGTGTGCAGCACACATCAATGGGAGGAGGCACGTCAATGGGAGGAGACCTTGCCCCCATCTCTGGAAACCAACAAAATGGCTGTTCCCAAAATTACAAGTTTGGGACTGTCTTCTGAGAACATTCTGGTTGCCAGCAGTAAATCATCAGTTGCTTTCGAACTGATTCACCCAGCCCAAAGTGAATCCCAAGCATTTTCCCCATAGTCAACTAATGGCCTGCCTTCTCATCCTAGATAGCACAGTGCTTATGAGGCCACTGCCAGCCTGGGCAGGCAGAATGTAGCTGAGTTGCAGCTGAATGCAAGATTCCATAGCACACCACCAACAAGGGGCATTCCCTTCACAGTGAAAAAAGAACTTTGCAAATGCTCAGAGGGATTCAGCTCAAAGTGTGAGGGTTTCTGCAAAAAGCAAAAGATGACACCTCTGCTTATCATGGCAAGAGCTATGTAACACTGAGTGTCTGCCTCCCTCCTGTGCTTGTGAATTGCATGCAAAGCAACCCACAGAAAACATTATCAGTCACGTTTATGGATTCCAACAGTACAATGGGGCAGGCAGAAAAGAAACAAATTACAGTGACAGAATAAAATGACAAGGACAGGGTCACCTCAAATTTCCTTGTGTTACGTAGCAGTGAACATACATATATATATATAAAATGTGTGTGTGTGTGTGAATTGAACTATTGAAGTTTTTTTTTTGTATTTGGATTTAGTGGACAATTAACTACCTGGACTGAACTTTATTTGCACTTAATGATGACTATATCCTCCTAGAAGGAAGACCAAGGTAAAGACTATAATTTCATCATTTTAAGATTGTACCTAAAGGGCAAAAAAAGATGAATAGTTTTGTAGGCAAAGCATTGAACTGTGCCACAAGAGATTTCATTCCATTATCTGCCCGCGCTGCAGATCTCATTTGTGACTTCCAGTTGCTTCATTTCCTCAGTTGTAAATTATGGGTTATTATGGATACTCCTCTACCTCACAGGGGCATTTTTGAAGATAAGTGAACATAGGAGCAAAGATAATGACTGATGTTATATAGGTGGACTGATCCATAAGTCTGAACTGTAAATGTGAGCCAGTGACCTTCCAAATGGAGGATAACTCATGGAACCTAACCTGACAGCTCAGAAACCTGATGGTGTTTTTGGATATAGCTAACAAGAAAAACTGCCAGGGTAGGGTGGGGACTTAAGAAGTATAGGACTAGTAAAACACACACACAAACCATAGGCATTTGCAGTTTTCTGGAAGCATTTGATCTACATTTCAGTTTCCTGGTTGTCTAGAGCAGTGTCCTTCAAACTTAGGTCCCTAGCAACTTCCATCACCCCTGACCTGTCAGCTAAACTGTCTGTGAATGATGGGAGTTGAAGTGTAATGATGGTTGGGGACCCAAGTTTGAAGAACGCACACTGGTCTAGAGTGACAAAACTAGAACCACAGGGCTTCCTGATCTTCAGTCAGCTTTCCCCTGTGGTGAATCACTCAGGCATTTAAAAATGACATTATCCTCCCATCCTCCCATGTAGCTTCACTCACCAGGGCCAAAAGGTGATTCTGTTGGTTGGGAAAGAAAATATAGGTATAAAAAGAGAATTCCCTGACTGTTAAGATCCAGGTGCGGGACAAGTACTCTTTGGTGGGAGAACCCCAGCAAAAATTTAAAATCACAAACCATGCAGCAAAGTAAAGTGTGGAAATATAGGCTGTTACACCTTTAAAATATGCCCTTGTGAATTCCTTCCAAAGCTTCCCACTTCCCCTAACATAGAAAAAGTCCACACGCTTGGCAAATGGTTTACTTACAAACTCTTTAAAGGTCAGATTCATGACCTTTTACATACAACATTCAGAAATCACAGGCAGCAAAGCTTGGGTTAGTTCCAAAGTGGTGAAAACCCCTAAATTATTTGTATAGCAACACTAATTTGGCTTTGTAAGAAAGCCATGTGGTCTGAGCATGGAACTACGAGCTCAGAACTCTTTGCATGTCTGAGTTCAAATGGTAGACTGAAAGAACAATAGACTAGACTTCCTCCCAAGGGAGTAACTTAGCTAAGCCCGACAGAACAGCTTACTCTATGCCACTAACCCCTTTATGCATTAACTAGAGTTAAGCAACTATCCTACAGCTTCTAGGATGCAATGTAGCTCTTTGGTATACTCCTTTGTCTGGCCATAAATGCTTATGGAGCAGGCTGTATCTGGGCAACAGCTGGATTTTGGTCCAGTCTTCAAATTAGAACAAGACTGAGGAGGCAGCTTTTTGTGATGGTCCCTTTAGCTACTATGACTGGAAGGGAACAAAGGGGAGCATTGTTCAAAAGGCTAAAATTAGGGTGTGTGTGTCAGGTTTTGGGGTGTGTGGATTTAATAAAGCCCAACCCCCATTTTAATTCCTTAATTCAGACATGGTACGGGCTTTGTCTGCAAGGTGATCCAGCCTCCCTGCATCTTCATCAGTCTCCATCTGCTTGCCTTCACAATTTCCCTGTCTAGAGCTGCTCAAACAATTTCCCTGTAAGTTTCAGTCTCATTAGATTCCCAGCTACACCCTGTTCCTAACTTGCAGTCCTCCAGTGCTGTTGCTCACAGCCTGAGAGGATGTTTCCCTGTGTAGTAAAGAAGTATAAGATATTTGCAGATCTGAATGGTACTCTGATAGGCAATGACAAACCAGCAGGCCCAGATTTTATTGTCTTTCTCTGAAGTCCCCACCCCCACCCCCACCTGCCATTGCATTTCAAATTTTACAAATGCTGCAACAACACTGTGTTAAGTGAAACAACTGTTCACGTCTGTCATCAAAAGGGGGGGGGGGAGAGAGAGAGAGAGAAATTGAAAGCACAGTGGGGGGGGGGGAGAGCGAGAGAAAATGGCAACTAATAACAAAAAGAAACACTGGGAAAACTTGAAGACTTAAAAACCAGAAAATAATGCATTTCTTTCTGAAAATATTTCATTTGAAATGTATGTGAATATCCTGAAGGGACTCTCATCTGCTTCACCATATAGAGAATTTCTGCATGTGCAAGATGGAGTGGAGGTTTTTGTTTTTGTTTTAAAGGATAAAATTGTTTTTTGTTTTTAAAAAGCAAGGCTCTACTGTTCTCCTGCTGAGTTAAGTAGTTGCAGAAGTAAATAATCACACTACTTAATTGCTGTCTCTCCACCTCTTGTCACATATTTGATGTGTTTTAAGAAACAGTTTATCTGCTGTTTCTAGACATTCAGCTTGAGAGAGCCATCAAAATTCCTTTCCCCTAGCTGATTTTGGGGGGCCCATCTACATCATACATTTAAAGCACTCTTACATCACTTTAACAGTCAGGGCTTCCCCCAAAGTATCCTAGTTTGTTTGGAGAGACCCATTATTCTTCCCACAGAACTACAATTCCCAGAGTTCCTCCTGGGAAGAAGGGTTGATTGCTATACCACTGTTTTTTCTTGGGTAGCAAAATGTCTTGGGCCAAGCCAGTCCTCACCATTTAAACAGATAGGAATGGCTTCTCTGAGCAGGTCACCACCTGGAGTTTCAGCATTTGCCTAAAGGCAAGTGGTGACCAATGGCTTTTTCTGGATCCGTTCTGTACTAACAGAATGGGCAATAGGTTTGCTCCCAAGCGGAATATTCTTGTTGTATGGCATAACCTTCTCCCCTCACTCTTTTATACAAAACAAGGTTTCTGAAAGAGCAAGGCACTGCCTGCAGGAAGGGAGGGTGGGAGTAGGTAGTCTTGCTTGTATAAAACTACTTTACAAGGCTGATTCGGTACATCTCTCAGTTTGTATATTTTCTACTGCCAGATGAAAATGTCTTTATTTAGGCAGGCATTTTGCTGGAGAAGAAAACTTACAAGCTGTATATTTGTACAAGTTCCTTGCTTTTAGCTGGACGCTGCTGTTTCTTGTTTATGTAATGCAGTTCTAAATCTGCCATGCCAGTGACTGTATAATTTTAAATGCTGAGTAGCTTTAGGAGTAAAAATATGATTTGCAAATTTTATCCAGAAAACAAATTCACCATATTTTTGGTTTTTTGAGAACTGTAGGTTTTTTGACAAGAAGAACATGCATGTGCAACTGCCACAGAATTGCCACATGTTCTTACTCAAATGCAATGGTCTAAGTCTTCCATCAGCGGCTGGTTTTATAAAACAATTTGGGTGCTATCCAAAGTCATACTCAGGGTAAATCCATGGAAATCAACAGATCTAAATAAATGAAGTTCATAGAATCAGAGACTCACAGAACTGTAGAGTTCGAAGGGACCCTGAGGATAATCTAGTCCAACCCCCCGAAATGCAGGAACATGCAGCTGTCTCATATGGGGATTGAACCTGCAACCTTGCTGTTATTAGCACACTAAACAATTCAAGCTATCCTGACTGACTTAAATCTATTGATTTTAATTTTGTACTCTGAGTATGACTAGTGTTGGGTACAGTGGTGCCTCACAAGACGAAATTAATTCATTCTGCGAGTTTTTTCGTCTTGCGGTTTTCTTCGTCTTGCGAAGCACAGTGTCGGGAAAGTTTTGGAAAAGCTTCAAAAATCACCAAAGTCTTTAAAAACCTCAAAAAAAGCCTACCACACCGCGTTCTATGAGTTGCTCCTCAAAGTCAAGTCGCAACTGTATTAATGGTTTTAAGAAAAAGAAAACAAACTTGCAAGACGTTTCCGTCTTGCGAAGCAAGCCAATAGGGAAAATCGTCTTGCGAAGCAGCTCAAAAAATCAAAAACCCTTTCGTTTTGCGAGTTTTCCGTCTTGCGAGGCATTCGTCTTGCAAGGTACCACTGTATAACCATCAGTTTTCTGAATGTTTCTAGTTTCTTAATATTTATGGCGTCATTTCAGAAACAAATACGTTTTGTGGTTTGATAAAATATTGCACTTAATATACAGCTCTGTACTGTCTTTCACATTTACAAGGTCTGGACTTCATTTTTCAAAACTGATGTCAGATAATTGATATGGGACAAATGAAAAAAATACAATAAAATTACAGTGCTGTCTTGGATTTTTCATGTGGACGAGGGGGGTGGGCCAATGCAAAATCCTTTTCTATACTGGGTCTTTCTGTACCTGCTGCAAGATATCTGAAAATCAAAACCAACAAAGGGGCCCTCAGGGAAGACAAGACTCTGCTTGAAATAATTACACTGAAAAATTGAAAGCATGCAATTTTGTCATTGCAGATTATACAGATGTGAAATCTCCATTAAAAGTGTTTGTTGACTGACAGAGCAAACAGCATTGTTGTTTTTAACAAGTGAATTTAATGTAAGTGCCGAAGACCATACCTTCCAACATTCTGCCAATTAAAATTGAGACATGTGTTATGTTATGTGGGGCCAATTATGCTTAGTCTCAACCTGAAGGGATGAGGAAAGAGAGAGCCAACCCCACCCACCCCTGCGCAAGAGAGAATTTAAACACTCTGCAATGTGTTATTGTTGTTATTAAGCTAGGCTGGAGCGTGTTGAGAGGAGGGTAGGAGAGGCAGAAAACATTTCCCTTTGCAGACTAGAGGTAGGGGATTCAAGAGCAATGTCAGACAGAAGGTACGTGTGGGGCAGGAGTGGGGGGAGGGATGTTTCTTCCTTCCCTAGGCCAAACCTATGAGAGAGAAAGAGAACATGGCAGTGGCGGCAAAAGGAATGAAAACAAAACCACAATGGAAGGTGTGGACCAAGAGAGACGTAAAGGTAAAGGTGAAGGTAAAGGGACCCCTGACTGTTAGGTCCAGTTGTGACTGGGGTTGCGGCGCTCATCTCACTTTATTGGCCAAGGGAGCCGGCATACAGCTTCCAGGTCATGTGGCCAGCATGACTAAGCCACTTCTGGTGAACCAGAGCAGCGCACAGAAACGCCATTTACCTTCCCGCTGGAGCGGTACCTATTTATCTACTTGCACTTTGACGTGCTTTCGAACTGCTAGGTTGGCAGGAGCAGGGACCGAGCAAGGGGAACTCACCCCGTCGTGGGGATTTGAACCGCCGACCTTCTGATCGGCAAGGTTTATCCCACAATGCCACCCGCGTCCCTAAGAGAGACTTTATCTGACCATTTTTTCTGGTGTAGCGCTGGGATTCCTTCTGTGTCAGGCATTACGGGATCCGATCCCTCCCACCGTAGGCAGCCAAGAATGAGATAACAAGGAGAGTTCTTACCAAGGTCTTTTATTCAATATCCACAGAGAGAGGATTGGAAAAGCTACTCTTGTAGTAACGGCGTTGTTCTGAGTGGAGCCCCTCCCCTTCCGTCTCTCCTATTATACATCATCCCTATGGCGGCTTATCTGTGCCTTCTGCCTCTGAGCTCTCTGTTCTCCTACTTTCAATGTCCGCCAGGTTCTGGGAGAAGGGGGCGGGTCTGGCATGCTTTCTAAAGACACTGAGTCTGTCAGCTGTCTCTCCCCTGGTGATTCTTCTTCTTCTTGCTCCTCTCCCATTATTTCCCAGCTTCTCTCCTCCTCTGCCTCTGAGCTATGCCCTCCCTCAAACCACTGCTGTAAATCTATACTGTCTTCCTCTTCTCTGGAAGGTTCAGGAAGAGGCGGAGTTAGTTTCCTACTCTATCCAGTCCCTGACATTCTCCTACACTCTCTTCTCAACACCTTGGCCGCTTTCTAACTCACTGCTGCCATCCCCTTGTGTGGAAAGGGGGGAAGGGAGGAGGCGATACAGTGGCGTGTGATGAAGGACAGGCTTGCCGTGGTGGGTGATGCTGTATCTTGTGACCTTAGCAGCCTGGCTTGACTACTAGTGCTGTTACTGCCTCCTCCTCCATCTGCTGTCCAGAGGTGTGCGACTCCACTGCACAACCGTGTTACCATCACCCAACTTCTTCCACCCTTCCCCTCTCCCTCTCCCCTTGCACCTTGGGAAATGTGAATGGGCTCCTTTCTCTTCTCCTCTCCTCCTCTCTTCCTCCTTGTTGTTGTCATTATCACAAGCTTCTTTACAACCTCTTTTCATGGGTGCCACAGCACCAAAAAAGGGACATCCCAGGATCCAATCCGAAGCAGGGGTGGCTTCTATAACTGTGGGGTGTCCTGCTTAAATTGGGACAATTGAGGGGTATGCAATCTCCAGTTTAGGGGTGGGGGGAGAAATTTGATTTCATTTATGCCTAAAGGTGAACATACCTAGTCCACACTTTTTAGTACAATATGTGAACCGGAATGTAGCTATTCTTTGAAATTGGCACTTCGTTGAACTTTGCAATGCAGTTTTCCACCAAAGCAATGTGTACAAAAATGCATATATTGGGCTAAAAGTGCATTAAAATGTATAGGAGTAAATAAAATAAAATAAAATAAAATACAGCTATGCATTATATAAGGAGAAATTGTGTTGCATGGATGTGTATGATAGGCAAAATTGGATATAAAGATGTTTATATTAGGAGAAATTTAAACTGAAATACTGAAAGGGGGCATATTTTAGAAAAATGTCCTCAACTGATATAGAAATGTGGAAAACTGAATCTAAGATTGGAAAAATGTAAAACAAGAAAAAACTAAAATAGGCAAATTTGCCCATCCCTAGCTGCTACAATCTTCTATCCACTTACCTGGGAGAAGATATGGAGGATATTTTAATTCTGTTCGCATTTAACGGTGAAGCTACCTAACTGGCACTTTCTGAAACAATACATGAACTCAAGCACAACCACCCTTTGAAATCCACACTGCTCCAAATGTGCATATAAATGAGTATATCAGTGAAAATAACAACCAGAAATGCCCTATTTTAGGGAAAGGTGCTTTGCAAAAAATGTATATATCTGTGAAAATTGCATACAAATGTCGATATTAGATGAAATTTGTTGATTAATTTTCATGAGAACTTAAGAACTGATGTGGAAATGTAGAGAGCTGAACTTACAACTGGGGAAAAACGAGAAACTGAGAGAAACTGAAATTGACAGATTTGCCCAGACCTACCGGAAAGTAAGCCCCAATGCACTCAGTGGGACTTACTTTTGCGTAGACATGTATGGGGCTGCACTATAAATATTAATTTTATCAAGAGACTCTTCTCACAAAATTAAACCTTATTGATTCATATAATACAAAGAACCTGTGTACAACAAAGAAAGGGGGGGGAATTTCATTACACATTTTCCTTCCTTCCTCCTCAGCTTTTATTGATGTTTTATACATTAAATACAGGAAACGCATAGTAGGTTGAATAACTGGAATAACAGCCATTTTAGCTCAACCATTCCTCACATGGGACATGCGATTATGAATCTTTCTGAGGACATCCTGCTTAGTAATTAGTGCTTCTTTGTGCATTCCTATTGTAGAAGGTATTATACTGTTACCAGGTCCTTCATCAAACCCATGCTGGGCTGTCTGGAGAATATATTAAAGATTGCCAGTAACATATATATCCATTTTGCACTAGATAGATTTGACAGAGTGATTACTCTCATTAGAGCTGGCTACATTTTTGTCAGCATATAATGGGACTATACATGAAGTTCCCAAGTGACTCTCTGGGAATGGCTGGTTTTTGGCCTTTGCTTTCTGCCTTAAGAATTGAGTTGCATGAACATTGCAGCAGTTGTTAGGCGGCTGGCACCCAGTTATGATGTGTGGCTGATCTTGAGGGAGTGAATATAATATTGGTTAGCAAATGTGGTTGAAATTATTTACAAATGCTGATTCTGGCTCTGGCTCTGGCTGGGTACATGGCCAGCTCCAATATCTGGGAGGTGGGATGTTTAAAGAAGGTGTTCTCAGTGGATCTCCAGACCCTGAAAAAGGTGGGACATTCTAATTGAGAGTTCTCTTGCCCTACTTTTCCTTTGATTTCACTGTGCAAAGTGCATATGTAGAGCACAATATACATCAGGAGGCTTAATTTGGTCAGATCAAGGACAGTCGTACCTTGGAAGTCGAACAGAATCCGTTCCAGAAGCCCATTCGACTTCCAAAACATTCGGAAACCAAAGTGCGGCTTCCGATTGGCTGCAGGAAGCTCCTGCAGCCAATTGGAAGCCCCGTTGGACATTTGGTTTCCAAAGAACATCCACAAACTGGAACACTCACTTCCGGGTTTGCGGCATTTGGGAGCCAAAACGTCTGAGTACCAAGGCGTTTGGGATCCGAAGTATGACTGTACACACTTCCAGAGTTAATGCTAAATACAATACTTCTGGTAAATGAGTCACTATAGCCACTGGAGGGCCATGGAAAATTGTGTCCTGGGCTTTAAAACCTCATCTACCCATGTACTATCTGACACCAAAGGGGTGCATTGGTTGTCAGATGTGAAATATATTGGCATTATTTTCAGCTCTCCTTCCCCACCAGTGGTGGTCATGTTGCCTCCTGACCTGGTCTGGAGGCACTGAAAAAGGCCCAGATTTTCTCCATAGCCAGCCATTAGTCTTCAGTTTTAATTCTAAGTCACCATCCATCATTCCCACAACAAGGGCTATAGCCTATCCTTACTTACCTGGGAATAAGCCCTGTTGAATGTAGTTGGACTTACAAATTAGTAAACCTGTGTAGGACTGGGATGCAGCTTATTGAAAAGCCAAGACTATGGGTCACATATTAATCTGGTTTCAAATAATGGTGCATGATAAGAAGTGAAGCCATCTTATTCTTGTGGAGGACAAGTCTATCAATGGCCACAAATAATGATGGTTATATCCTACTACCAGGTTCAGAGCCATTATACTGGGGGAAATGAAACAGATCTTTTCAAGACACTCATCTACATGCATGTATACACACACACTTGAGTTTCTAAATACATATTACAAAACACTGCATTATTTGTGATGCACATAATCCATCAAATTCCACCTGATTGGAAAATGAAACATGTAAAGCTGCCATATGAAAATATATTTTGAAACACACTTTCAATAAGGAATAAATGAGGCGCCTTATTTAAAACACCCAAACTAATGAAGCACGTGGTGGGAAATAAAGGTCAAGAAGGAAATCATATGTAACATTTGAAAAAGCAAACCTGTAGGGAAAAGTTACTGCACCCATCACAAACATATACTTAAAGAGAACTAAAAAGGAGCCGTCTTTTTACCAGGACATCAGTATCAGTTTGCTTGCATTTTTGCCATTCGAATACTTAAGATTTGTTATAGACATCTGTATTATGTTATTTTAATAAGCAATCCATTCATGATAATATGACAGAATGGTAACAAGGGTTTCCTTATACAAGATTAAACCAGCTCTGTTTTCCTTTAAATTTTTTAAGAACTTGCCATTCTTGGCTTATCAAGCATAAATTATCTTCTCCTGATTATCCCATTGGCTATTTTGACTAACGACATTTCCAGATGCTATATATTTTTGCGCATTTAAAAAAGTGACTGGGCTTTTGCAGACGACGAGTCCTTTTCTAATATCCTCCATATGAAACATGTTTATTTCTGTTTTGTGCCAAACTGTGCCCTGTTTATTTCTCAAGAAAGATTTCTCTTGTTTTATGATGTTCCATGCGTAATGATTATATTTGCATTGGGAGAATCAGAAGTTCTGGCCTAAACCTGCTTAAGCCTTGGTATCCTTTGTTCTACTTTGCTTGGATAATATTCATTAAGAGAGCCGGTAGTAGTAAACTTGGAAAGCCACTTTTTCAAATCCGAGAGGGGCACTCAGGCTTCATGTCAATTTGACTCTTGTTTGTCAACTGTTGGATGGAAGCAGTACACTTCTGAACAGCATTTGTTGGAACTACAGAAGGAGAGAATGCAGTTGTACTCAGATCCTGCTTCCAGGCTTCTCCTAAGCATTTGGGGGTAGACTAATTCTTGACAACCAGCAGGCTTTTCCTTAGTTATCAAGAAATGTGTGATATAAAATGAAGTATATACAGTGGTACCTCAGGTTACATACGCTTCAGGTTACATGCGCTTCAGGTTACAGACTCCGCTAACCCAGAAATAGTGCTTCAGGTTAAGAACTTTGCTTCAGGATGAGAACAGAAATCGTGCTCCGGTGGCACAGCGGCAGCAGGAGGCAGTGGTGCTTCAGGTTAAGAACACTTTCAGGTTAAGAACGGACCTCCAAAACGAATTAGGTACTTAACTCGAGGTACCACTGTACACAAAGTATCAAATGTGGTGACAGTAATAATAATACAACAAAACAACAACACCACAAACTGGCTTATAAGTATAAAACCAGATTTACTAGAATAATAGCTAGAATAGAGATAGACTTGTAACCATTCAAACAACAAACATACTAAAGTGCCATGTGCAAGACAAAGCCTAGAGATACTGTAAACATGGGGTGGATAAATGTACAACTGTAGCTTAACAAGTTACATGTGCAGTAAATGTTATACAGACTGGATAAATGAACTGTTCAACAAGTACCGTAAGTCCAATCACAGAACGGCAACCCTGCACCGCCACAATGGCAAGAGTAGCACACTGGAGAATATGGGGAAAAAAATCAAAGCTGTTTTTCAAAGATTGGACTGGATGAGTTCTTCAATGGGTCTTGAGTTGGAAACACAAAGCTGTATGCATGGATCAGTAACGGGAAGGCAAATCAAAGCCACCACCCTGGTGAGAATAACGCAAGTGGGCAAAAGTGTTTAAGTTATCCCAATCTTCCACTTACATTTGAATCTGGACAGGGCTCCCCCTTCTTTTCAGCCAGAACTCACGGGAACTCAGTTCGGGTGCCTCTCAGGAGGACATCATCGCCATTAAAAGAAAACAAGGCATGTGTTCACGGTGAGTTCTGGCACCTCTTTTTCTAGAAGATCAGCACTGGCTGGGTGTTTTTCAAAGCACAGAGTTCCTGAGTGCCCTCAGTTCTTATTATCCGAGGCAGATGGATGCCAGCAACAACTTTTTGTCAAAATACATTTTAATGTTTTATTTTTTGTGTGCTGTGGGCTTGACCTGTTTAGGTACTATGTACAGTGGTACCTCTGGTTAAGAACTTAATTTGTTCCGGAGGTCTGTTCTTAACCTGAAACTGTTCTTAACCTGAGGTACCACTTTAGCTAATTAGGCCTCCTGGTGCCGCTGTGCCGCTGCCGTGCGATTTCTATTCTCATCCTGAAGCAAAGTTCTTAACCTGAGGTACTATTTCTGGATTAGCAGAGTCTGTAACCTGAAGTATCTGTAACCTGAAGCATCTGTAACCCGAGGTACCACTCTATTATGATTCTATATCACATGAGAAATGGATGAAATAGTTTGGCCCCGTGAGCAAATCTGGAGGTTAGCAAAGTTTACTGAAGTGACAGGCTGAACAAGTTTGAAGAGGGATTATGACCAAAGAACCGTGACCAACACTTTAGATTTGGAGTCAGTTTCATCAAGATAAGATACCCTCACCGCCTTCTGGCCACCTGTTTAGGAACACTTGTCTAAAGTATCTTTCCCCCCCCTTGGTTCATCATCAGCAATGTCTAGGCTCAGTGAAGGCAGCTGGTTGATAAGCCCTGATCCAAGGTGGAAATGAATTAACTTTGAGTTTCAAGGCATGAAATGTTGCAATACCAATTTCTTCACTGGTTTTTTAAAAGAAGAAAAAGATATCTTACTTTTGAACACATGAAAGGTGTAGCTGAGAGTTGGGATAAACTAAGGAAGTTTACCTGCAGGGCTATTCCTGTTCTTAGAGATAAGAGCACCACTCTTGATTCTGATGTTAAAACTATGTATGTCTTCAAGTGAGGCTAAAAACAAGGGGGTGGGGAGACAAAAAAGGAGTCTGGGTTATGAGTTTGGCTGGTGAATGAAAAAAATCAGTTGGCCATATTTCTTGTCCCCTTTGCTCACCCTACAACAAAAGGGAAACAGTGTTCTACCTAAACTGTTTCATGAACAAGAAGGCTTGAATTCCTGGCTGATAACTATTTGCAGATGGTCGTAGCAAGGCAATATGTCAAAATGTAAAAGATAATCAATGTGAATAAAAATTGGGATTTGAATATTTTACTGCTGTATTATTACTTCCTCTGTGTGGTGTGTTTCCAATTTGCAAAAGTGAAAATAAAAACCCTACTCTGGCAAGGGAATGGGGGGTGGGGGGAAACCCCTGATAGTGACTCCATTTGTTTAGAAGATCTAATGGTTTTATTTTCAAGCTTAATGTCTATGTGGTTCCGCAGGCAATAATTTCTAAACCTATCAGGAATACCAGCGCAGTGCGGTTGCCTATCTGTAATGGGCTGGTTTCTTTTGATTTGTAGGCTGACAAAGTAAGTGAATTTCACCCCAAAACATGCATACCTCAAAAGGAACCATTAAAATAAATAAATGGGGAAGTCATAACTGTGTGTTTAGAATGTGTGCTTAAAATTTTTGGAATCTTAAGATCTCTGTACCAAAAGCAGGAAGATTAATCCTATAAAGATAGACATTTGCAGAGTTTATGCTGTTGTTTTGCAGCTAGATTTTGCAGTCTTAATAGAAGTGGGCAAAACATGGGGGGGGGACGACCCCCATGAGAACAGTGATTTGATGCTCTACAAAACTGAGAAACAAATAATGGCATTTTTAGAATAGCTCCTCATGGGGAAGCATCCAGAGAGATTATTTGATTCATACAAATACCATGGCTTTGCCCAGTAGAATTACTGACCTTTTTTGTTTGAAAAATTGACACTGCTTTTGGCCCCACTAGGTCAAAAACTAAAAGTCCCTTAGGTTCAAACTAGACCCAAGATTTTAACATCAAATGGGACTTAAACCTAACACTGCCCTATCTCCCCAGCATCCATTGATTTCAATCTTTCAGCCAGGTTGTGGGGCAGAAAGACTTTGGACATAGGGAGGTAAGATGGAGAAGGACTCAGTTCCTCTCGCCCTTGTGCCTTTCTGAGGTTAAAATCAGGCTCCCACCTCTCACTTTATACAGAAATGGAACACCCATGATATTAAATCAAGGAGGCTGTTGACATTATGCCTAGTTTGGCATTTAGCTTCAAAAGCAGTTCTGGAAGAAAACAAGCCTTAAAATTCGCTCTTCAGCTCACAGGGCAAGTTTCATTCTTCTGTGGATCTTGGCTGAAGCAGGTATCCTTCTGAAAAACGATTTTGAAGTCCTAGCTGGTTAATGTGCAGGAAATAATGCATATACACATGAGCAGGGCTCCAGCACCTGTGAAAGCCAATGCACTTAGAGGTTGATGTTTATAGGATTTTCCCTTGCAGATGTCCATCCTTAATGTGTGGTTGTCAGGGGTGAATCTACAGGAAGCTGCATGACATTGGGGTCCAAGCAGCGATGCGGACCTGCTTCCTGATAATTGTGTGAAGGCCCCCTTGTGCATAGAACACACAGAGGGGGCTCAAGTAATAGTTTTGAAGTGATGCACCTTTATTGTGCTATCCACAAGCTACAGATCGAATCACTGAGATGCGTGGGAAGAATTGGTCCCATATGGTACACGGTGCATGCTTACTGCTGACAGGGCTTTTGAGGCGTGTGCTAGTGGAAGGGAGCCAGAAGGCAGATTTGAATCAAGTAAGCAGCATATGAGCAGAAGTGACAAATCCATCCACAGTAGTCTGAAACATGTGGATTCATACAGTGGAAAATAATGCACAGGCAAATACTCGACGTGACAAATAAGGTATTTCCTGCATCGCATAGATCTTTTGTGGTAGCAGGGTGAATTCTGAAATCAGAATCCACACAGAAAGGAAAGCTGGGAAAGAAAATATTAAAACCACTCTGCTTTTATGACAGCTGTAAGAGAACCATGCAATGTGGGCAGGCCGCTAGCTACAAGAACAATTCAGGGAAGGTTTATTCAGTCCCACTGCTGTCTCACAATTGCAGCTAAAGATTGTCTGGCCCTGCCCATTGATGGACATACCTGATCTTTCAAATGCTGAATGCCCCTGACTGGGCCTTGTACTCTGGTGCTATATCAATCAATCAATCAATTTCTTTATTCGACCGATAGACAGAATTAAAACATTACACAATAATTATAACCTATAACATCATAGGTGGTACATAAGTAAGGTAGGGCCACAGTACTAGACCTCTCACAGATAACCCATGTCAAAGCATTCAGTTATACGTTTCCGACATTTGAGTGCCAGGAAAAGAAATTTAGCCACTGACAAGGTTATTTTCCCAGAAGACTTATTTAGCAGATATGCTGTCTGCTTTCCTCTTTGTCGGGAACTGAGCTGGGGTAAGTATGGAGTTATAAGATACTGTCTTAAATCGTTGTAGAAGGGACAGCTCAATAAAATGTGCTCTGTGGATTCTACCTCACCCAATGCACAGTGGCATAATCTCTGGTCATATGGGACTCCTCCATATCTTTTCTTCAGGACCGCCGAGTCAAGAACATTCAGCCTAGCCGCAGTAAATAGTCTGCGGTATTCCATAAAGCGGATATCTGCCAGGTAGCGAGCTGGAGCAGCCCGATACAACTGCTCCCCCAGAAACAACCCAGGTTTCACACGGGCTATGTCCTCCTGTCTGGCAATATCCCTTAATCTTTGCGCGATCACCGCCTAGCGACTCTGGTGCTATATCTTACTTCATGCATGCCAATGGTTACTTCTGGGATCATGTTTTGCACACTGCAGTCAGCAAGAGGTCCACCACTGTGTGCATTTGCAGGCCCCAGTATTAAGGTGTGTCGTAGGTGTGGTTTAGCTTGCGGTGGGTTCTGCATTTAAGCAGGAGGTTGGACAGCCTCCACGTTTGCCCGTGAAATCACTGGATCAGTATTTTCCACCTGACATCTCCAACTGAAGGACAAAGTACACATGAGGCTAAATGAGTCACTTCAAGCTGTGTTATTTCTTTAGAAGTGATAATGGTAAGTGTAGGCGGTGGGGATGCTCTAAACCTGTGGCATGTGCAAAGGGCTTTTAAAACTTTCCCCTCCTTGGCTGATGGAAACGACCTCCCTGAAAGTTGCAATTATCCCCAGCAGGGAAGCTCCCTTTCCCTGCAATTTTTTGCACTTAAAAAAACCTTTAACAAGCGATGTGTTTAGCCTCATGGAATTTGCCCTCGAAATAAAGCCGAAGTGCCTGCACCAGCAAATTTCATTTGCTCACATTTATTCCTTGCTACACAGACCTCCATTCTGTTGTTTTGCTAGTCTTGAATCTCCCTTCTCTCTTTTGGGTGAAGAACCATTTGGAGGGCCACAAGCTATCTCAAGTCAGTATAATTATCTCTCAGATTTCATGGGGGTTTTTTGGGATGGGGGGAGATTGAGAATGAGAGAGGCTGGCTTGGCTAAGGCAATTCAGTGAGCAGATGTGAGATTTGAACCAGGAATATGCTACAACCGTGAAACCAGGGTTAGCTGGATGTTGTTGGACCACAACTTCCATCATTTCTGACCCCTGGCTCTGCTGGATGGAGCTGATGGGAGCTGGAGTTACACCACATTGGCCAACGCTGGTGTAGACTGTGCATCTACTTCAGGCATTGTGATAGTTGAGTTTGTTCTGAAAATAAAACATGGCTAAGCTCTGATGCAGACCTTGGGGCAGGCTGAACGAGTGAAAAGGTAGCATAATGGTTATCAGTTTGTTAACGTGCATATAAATCCAGAGAGCAAACGGAGGTCTAGAAAATGAAGTGATATTTTGAATTTGAGGAGATGTGACAAGGAAACAAATGAAAATCTGTGCACAGCGCTTAATAGAAAACAGTTTCTAATGATCTCTGTCTTGCTTCTCCATCTCCCATCCAACCCCAGCGGTAAAATGCTGAAGTTCTCTTTTTCAAAAGCGACCTGCTTATATGCACCAGCGAATGCTTTTCTCCTTTCCTTGTGGGAGACAGCACTGCCTCAAGTTTAATGTCAGAAGCATCTGTTTGAACGAGCAAAGATTTATCATAGTCGGGAGGACATCATAAATCTGGGCTTTCACAAAGTGCATTTCCAGGGCCTTGAATTCTTTGTGCACACTGTTGTCCAAATTGTTTGGTTCTTTTTTTTCACTTTTTTATGCCAGAAAGTGGCCCAGCTAATATACTATTTGAATTACCTTTCTGTGAGTCAGAATTTTATTGGTCTCACTCCTTTATCTCTCTACCCACCACCCCCTGAACATAGTTAGTGTAGTATTCACAGGTGTTCTTCTAAATCATCAAAATGTCATTAAGAAATATGGTTGCTGCAGTTGATTAATCAACCACGAAAACTTAGCCCAGGTCACCCGTAAGCCTTGGTAGCAAAAAGAGTGGATGGGGGTCTAAAGCTTTGGTTTAGATGGTGCAAATGATTAATTGGTTATATACCTGTTTTGTACAAATCAGAAGTAAATGTAATTTAGGCTACCCTGGACCCACAGGAATTAATTTCTTTCAGAAGGTAGCCTTGGAGCGAAAGACAATACATTTCCCTCTGCAGGAAAACATTAATGATTTAGCAGAATTCCCGAGAGATTAAAAATGGGGTAAATAAAACTTGTCTGATGCAGGGGGAATTTCTTTCTTTCTTTTTTCTTTTTAAGGAAAAGACTCAACTGTATGCAAGGAGCTCTCTTGCATGAACTTTCTATTTTAAGTTTTAAACCCTTTTAATGCACTCAAGAAAACACACAGGGGCTTAAATTGTAGAGGTGGGTGGCGGTGGCAAATAATTGACTGTACAACAAGAAAATCATCTCCAGGGATGTGTAAGCTATTATAAGGGTAGGACCTATATTATAAGGGTAGGACACATATTATAAGTGGTATGTCTCAGAAACAGATTGACTACTTCAGTGAGAACTAGGTCTCAGTTAAATCAGGTACACTCTCTTTCCTTTGGATCCTAAGTCCTATTTAACTGTTATTAAAATGTGCAAGTTACCACTTATGGTGGTGGGGGTGGGTGAAGCACAGGGGGTGATGGCACTAGATCTGCCCCCCCCCATGTTTGTTTTTGATGGCTTTCATGTGTTGGAAGGTCAGTATCTGCATCAGGGAGCCTCTTGTATCAATGAAGACTCCAGCACATCTTGCAACTTCAATGAAACATGCAGGGACTCTCCATGAAAGAAAGAGACTATTGTGGCCCCCATGGCACCATCAGGATCTGGAATGGCTTGGCTACCCTAGACAGAGGGTGAGGAGGAGGAGGAGGAAGGTGCAAATGGGGGTCTGGAAGGCTGGCCCCTAGGGATGGAGGAGAGTGGGTCCTCCTATTGTGACTCTAGATGTCAGAGAGGGAGAAGCAGAGCTGCCAGCACTCTCCTCTGCCCCTCCATGGGTGGGAGAGGACTTCAACCAGCCCAAGGGAATGGCTGAACTGGAAGAGGTGGCAGTGGAGCAAAAGGTAGAGGGGTAGGACACATTTTTGTAACTGAGAACCAGGTGTCACCTTGGTTGCGATAAGACACATCCACCCCAATCGAGCGTGCACAGCAGACTCAAGGGACAAGAGAGTTTCCATGAGGGAGTTCACCCCACCTCATCTTTAAAAGCTTGGTGGGAGTGGTGTGTTGGTACATCTATGTAGCTTCTGTTCATTTACGAGCCTCTTGCCTTGCTCATGTGTCTTGGGATCTTGACTTCTGCACATTGTGCTTGCTGTTGAGCCTGTCCTGCTATTAGCTTGAATAAATAATCAAGGAGCATCTTCACCTCCATCATCCAGCCTAAACACTGAGGTCCAGCTCCGAGGGTCTTCCGGCAGTTACTTCATTGTGAGACATGACACTACAGGGATCAGGCAGAGGGCCTTCTTGGTAGTGGCACCCGCCCTGTGGAATGCCTCCCCATCAGATGTCAAACAACCATTTGACATTTAGAAGACATCTGAAGGCAGCCCTGTTCAGGGAAGTTTTTAGTAGTTGATTTTTTTAATGGTTGATTTTTGTGTGTGTGTTTTTAATATTTTATTGGGAACAGTCCAGAGTGACTGGGGCAACCCAGTCAGATGGGTGGCATATTAATAACAATAATAGCAATTATTATTATTAGGATTTGCTTCACAATCTATTTTCATAGCAATGCTACTGTAGACTAGGCAGGACCATAGTATACAGTCTTAAGGACGGCCAGAAACTTCTGCTAAGTAAAGAACAAAGTTCTGTATTTTGGCCACTATCCAAAAGGGCATCAGGCATCCTTAAGCACATTGAAATCAATCTGTTGAAACACACCTGACTCTCCACCAGATTCTGACCTTTGTCTCCTATTAAATGGAATAATGCCACAAAACACCAAGGGCCCCTTTAAAAAGTCTGGGCTGGTCTCCTTTAGTCTCAGATTTATTTTTATGCTCCTACACTTCACCTTTTTCTAATAGACGTTTCCCGTGCGGTGATATGGACTAACCCCCCTTTTATTAAACTTTTAAAATATGTAAAACAGCTGGTGCATTAAGGTTTGAATGTCAGCTACTGAAGCTGTGGATTTATATCTACTGGTTGCTACAATGTGTGTAAAATGGATTATATATATATATGTATATGTGTACATAAGTGAGAGAGAGAGAGAGAGTTTGAAAAGGAACCCTTTAGCTTTCTGGGTCACAAATCCACCATTTGGATTTGTGTTATTTGGGCTAGAGGCTCCAAATTAATATCACACAGTATACACACTGCAATGACTGGCGGAGGTGAGCCAGCTTAATGCCTTTAGTAAATACTGTATTAGAAAATACAGTGCTTATAAGACAGGCCTTATTTCTTTCGCTTTCCCACTGCTTTTCTTTGGGATGGGAAAGGAAAACACGAAGAAAGGAAGAGCCGACTGATAAGCCTTAGATTTTAGAATCCTGTGGTGTATTGTTAGACCTACACTGAAGGGAAATCCCAGGGAGCGATTAAATTTTAAAGACACGTTGCTCCCTCCCCTTCACACACACGCAGAGAGAGCAAAACCTGTGTTTCCCCATCAAAATGGCAAGATATAAGCATAAGAAAAGCAAGAAAGGTGGAACAAATGGATATGAAGTCCCCTTAAGAGGTTGCAGATCATAGTAATTCCCTGTGTAACATCTTGCTGCCTGAATAGCAGCCGCATTAAATGACAGCTGTTTCCTCCCAGAGAGTCCTTCCTATATTGAAAAGGCGAATGTGGGAAATGGAGGAAAATGTGATTGTGTCCTTTCAGCTGCTATCATAACTAAGTACACCTCAGTGGAACAGCAGCTGAAATGTATTGCGGTAATGTATTGGTGGATGACACTTGGCACCAAAATAATGTACCAGCGGAGGATGGGTTAGTCTGTGAAGGGTAATAGGGAACTGCTGAATGAAGTTGTCACAGCTGGGCTGTTTGGCTTCCTGGGTGTATTCCTTGGAGAGACCTGAATTTTGTGACCGACCAGAATTTTCGCTTGCTTGTCAACACTGGGTCAGAGGTGGCTAAGCATGGAGGAGAGGTGAAGTGCAAGTTCTGTCAGAGATGGTTGAAATGCTAGCACAGAGCCATCAGAAGGCTTGGCTGAAGATGTAGGCAGGCAAGTGGATAACGCAGCTGATGGACTGGAAGGGTGGCAAGGGGGAAGAGGAAACACTGGCTGACTGCGAGGCAGAGGCAACGGGAGAAAGACTATTGGTGTGCAACTGAGGGGGCTCCTTCTTTGGCTTCTGCCTGATTCTGATCCTGTCCCAGACTCAGATTTCCATGGAACTAATGCTATGGGCAAAGTGACTTCTTTCAAGATCTATATACAGAGTTTCCACCATCTTCCAAAGACAAGGCTGAGAACCTGGAAACAAGAGTTGGTTTTCTGCTCTGGGCAAACTCTGACATATAAATCTGTCTGTGAATTGAAAGCTGATAGTCCCCCTCAGGAAGCTTAGTTTCTTTGTTCTGTGCAAGCATATACCTGGTTACCAGCTTAAATGTTTGGCTTTTAAAACACACACACACACACACACACACACACACACACACACACACTAATTAATAATAAAATGTTATTTATATCCCGCCCTCCCCAGCCAAAGCCAGGCTCAGAGCGGCTAACAACAATAAAAGAAACACAGCATTCTAAAATCAAAATCAAATTAATGGCAACCATTGGGCTAGAGTTCTGTGAGGATTACCAAAGGACTGTGCCTTAGACAAAGGCCTGGTGGAACAGCTATGTCTTGCAGGGCCTGAGGAAAGATGTCATTTCCCGCAGGGCCCTAGTCTCTTGTGACAGAGTGTTCCACCAGATCGGGGCCACAGCCAAAAAAGCCCTGCCTCTGGTTGAGGCCAGCCTAACCTCCCTGTGGCCTGGGACCTCCAAGATGTTTTTGTTTGAAGACCGTAAGGTCCTCCGTGGGACATACCAGGAGAGGCGGTCCCATAGGTACGAGGGTCTAGGTCATATAGGGCTTTAAAGGTTAAAACCAGCACCTCCCCCATCCCTCTGATTCTTATTCTTTAAAACTGGAACCAGGGTATAGGTGTGTCTTTGTGACTGTCACCAGTGGTGGAGTATATGCCCATGCTGCCCAGGGCGGGTGCGCTCCCAAGGGGGCCGTGGCATGGAGGGTGCCCTCCCAGGCACAGGATAGCTGCTCGGGCGCCGGGAGCAGCATGCGCATTGCGTCACCCGTCCGCAACTCCCAAGCCTACCCTAAGCTGTCAAAATCAAGGGGGGAATGCCGTTGGCAAAGTGGCGCAGCTCTCCCCTTACCTTGACAGCTTGGGTGTCGTGGGCAGACGGTGTGCCGAATGTCACCTCGCTCAGTGAGGGCACCTGGGGCGGAGGGTGCCCCCATCGCCCCCCTTCCTACGCCCCTGACTGTCACAGAGTCATGGGCCCTGTGGTGACAAACCTAGAGTCCTGGCAGGCGGGAAGAATTGGAAGGAGATTACTGAGTACTAACTGGTGGGTGAAGGAGAGAGGGGAACTAGGGAGAGGCTAGTCCTCTCCTGCGCAAGTGTGATGTGGGTTCAAGGGGAGGGAAATGGAAAACAAACATTTTCTGAGCATCCCAAAGCATCTGATGAAAGGAAGGTTTCTCAGACTTGGTGCTTTAAGGCCATGAGGGTAGGACAGGATAAGGGCAGAACCAAAACTTGGGCCTTCCTAAACCAACTCACATAAAGTCGTCAGGCTTGTGAGGTGGTAATTCAGGAAGATCCTCCACAGCACATCTGTGAGGGGCCATGAGGGGCCCTAAGCCAGTGAGTTTGTCCAGAAAAAGCTGGGGAAGAAGGGGGAAATCTCTTTACATTAAATGCTAAACAAACCACTGATCCCTTTAAACCCAAGGATATGCTTCTCTCTCTCTTCATTCCGACGGTGTAGGTGCAACAGGATGGTTCAATCCATGTCTATGTGCATAAAATGATATATAAAGGCCACTCTGACACGATCCCCTGGATGCATAGTTCACCGAGGAAAAGTTATAGCTAAAAGATAATTGTTTAAAAATTCAGAGAGTGAACTGTCAGATGCCAAAAATGATCCGAATCAATATGACCTGTTGTCATGAATTACTCACTTGAAGTAGTAGATAGGTAGCCGTGTTGGTCTGCCATAGTCAAAATAAAAAAAAAAAATTCCTTCCAGTAGCACCTTAAAGACCAACTAAGTTAGTTCTTGGTATGAGCTTTCGTGTGCATGCACACTTCTTCAGATATCTGAAGAAGTGTGCATGCACACGAAAGCTCATACCAAGAACTAACTTAGTTGGTCTTTAAGGTGCTACTGGAAGGATTTTTTTTTTATTTATACTCACTTGAAATTAGCTTTTAGGTTTCAGGGAAGGGTTGTAGCTCAGCTAGATTCCGTCCTTGGCGTATCCAAGGCTTAAACCTTGGCAACTCCAGATATGGCTGGGAGAGACTCTTACCTGAAATCCTGGAGAGCTGCTGCTTAGTATTTTGACAATACTAAGCTTGGTGGAGGGGACGTGGGTGGCGCTGTGGGTTAAACCACAGAGCCTAGGACTTGCCAATCAGAAGGTCAGCGGTTCGAATCCCCACGACAGGGTTAGCTCCCATTGCTCGGTCCCTGCTCCTGCCAACCTAGCAGTTTGAAAGCATGTCAAAGTGCAAGTAGATAAATAGTACCACTCCGGTGGGAAGGTAAATGGCGTTTCCATGCACTGCTCTGGTTCGCCAGAAGCAGCTTAGTCATGCTGGCCACACGACCCGGAAGCTGTACGCCGGCTCCCTTGGCCAATAAAGCGAGATGAGCGCTGCAACCCCAGAGTCGGTCATGACTGGACAGGGGTCCCTTTACCTTTACATTTAAGCTTGGTGGACCAATGGGCGGACTTGATATAATCTTCTGTGATTGGCATACAATAAATACCTTTCTAACTGTGTTTTTAAGGCTATACAATTAATCTTGAATTTCTTTCTTTCTTTCTTTCTTTCTTTCTTTCTTTCTTTCTTTCTTTCTTTCTTTCTTTCTTTCTTTTCCTTCTTGTTCAATTTAAAGTGAGTTGTTTCTTTCTGTCAAAACTCAGTTACTCATAGAATCGAAAGAGCTAAGTGATAATCTACACTGGTGTGCCTGCAAAAGGTTTTGTAGCTGACATGGGCACTTGCTGCAGCTGTGTCAAGAGAGGGAGAGCTGTAAACAAGCTGTTAAAAATGACTTTTAATAACCAGATGAAATAGATGAAGCATCAAGTAAATCTCCTTGCCTTTAATGGCTGCATAATTTAATTGGTACCATTTTATTGAATTTTTAATAGAAGAAAATTAGATTTTAATGTAATCTCATTGAGGTTTGGTCTAATTAGGTATATTAATTTATTATGACTCTTTCCTTGTTACCCATTAATTTGTTCCGTATGACATTATTTCATGTGATCGTCCCCCAACAGCCAGCTTTTAATTTTTTGTCCCTTCTTCTTTTCACTTGTGTATTTTTTATTTTCAGACAACCAACAAGGCAAAAGAGAGACCAAATAACTAATTTATATTTGCTTTAATTAAAGCCCTTTTAAAACGTGCAAAGTAATCTAGTCAGCATTATTCCCTACCTGCATGGATTTGCTAAACACTTAAGTTCCTCTGTGTTGCAAATATTGATGATATTAACCTTTTGGGTTTTTTCATTAAGAGCATTGATACTGTGAAGATGAACACATTACTTTATATATATCATTATGCCGAAGACTTAGGGGACTTCAATGGCGCTTTTTTGTTTGTTTGTTTCTCCACTATGTTATTTGCTAATTTAATGAGGCAGATAACCATGGGATAGTGTTGGTTTTACATTGATCTGTGTCGCAATATCAGATTAATTGCAAGCAGTACATTTGCTTTCAACAGAGCCCTTGAAGTGTGGTGCCTTATCTCAAGTCAAATCATGTGCCTAAAAGAGCAGATTTTCCCTGACAGGGAGACTTCCCCTCCCTCTTAATTTGTCTTTGATCTTCTCCATCCAAGTTGCAGAAGGATTATTCACTGATTACAGTTAAGCTCTTTAGTAAAGATATTTTATGAGGTGCCAACTCAATGCGACAGAAGTGTGGTGAGGTCAGTGCACCTGGAATGCTAACGCATCATGATAAACTTTCTGGCCATTTTTATTTTCAAAACTGTCTACCTTTCCACCAGTCTGTCAAGGTAGCCTTGCGTGTCTGCTGCAGACCCATTGAGATAGCCAGGATTTTTGTTGGGGGGGGAGCGCAAAGTTGTCTGTAGGAAATCAAAGTTGTACTTTCAATGCTTTCCAATAATATTTGTGGATCGAGGGGGGGGAGCTGTCGCCTTGCCCCCCTTGACTACACCCATGGGTACAGGAGATGGGGAGGAAAGGGGGAGGAAATGAGGCATCAAGCAGCCTTTCATGTGAACAACTCCAAATCCTTACCTAGTTTGGAGTGAGGCATTGCTTATTTTTATTTTTGGACTCCTCTTTTGTGCAAGCATGGTGATTTCCTGCTGATTTCCTTCAAGATTTTGTGAGAGCTCATCAAAGTCTTGCAAGAGCAAAATATTTCTAGAGATTTGGGAGAGATCTTGCAACCTCTTTCAGGGACCAATGCCAGCACTAAGTGGTGGTGAGTGTCCCACTGGTGTTGTTGTTGTGGTGGTGTGGCAGAGCAAGGTGGCACTTCCTGTTTTGCCTCAAGTGGCAAAATGGGATGTACCACCCCCGGCCTCAGGATTCCAGAACTAACAGTTGTCAGCTTGGAGGGAAGGAAGGCATGGACCCACAGCCCAGGTGGGTCTCGATAACTTGAGGAGGAGTTGTCTGATTCCTCAGCTGGAGTAGACTCAGGACAGGTGAGGCTCACATGCCTCATCAGCTCCAGAAGCTATAACAGGAAAAGCGTCCTGGCCAGGTGCTTACGTCTCTAAGAACCAAGAATTTCTATACCCCTGAACTGTGAGCGGTGTGGCAAAATTAGCAGGTGAACTTACTATTCTCTAGGTAGTATAACAAGGTCGCTCCACTTTGGGTGGGGCGGTATTGCGGTCGGGCCATGTGGCCTCTGCACTCACCAGGGGTGGGGCTAAGCCCCCGCGTCATTGGGAAGATCCTGGTCACATCACGGCCTCCGGCCAGCCAATCTGCTTGGCCAGGGGGCGTGGCTTACCCCCTTTTAAGCAGTTGCACGGCCAGGGGACCTCCCCTTTCTGGTTCCGGCTTCCGCTGATCTCCTGCCCTCCCACTCTCTTTTCCTGTGTTCGTCATATTGGCCTTGCTATGCACCTCGGTTGGTCGCCGTTGAGGGGCCTGGTAGGAATTTTTCCACTTGGCAAATTGGCATGGGCCATTTGGTTTTCACCTATCTCGTAGCAATTGTCACAACTTTTGTAAGGTTTGGCGGTTAGGTAAAACCCGGTTTGAGGGAGGTGAGGTGTGGCCATCACCTGCTCCTCCATCTTAAAGGGTATTCCATTAAAGGAATCTGGGGCTTGTTGTTCCTGTCCGAAGCCTGGGTGGAGGCTAGGCAGGCAGGAGTCAGATATAGTTGGTTCAATTCCAGTGCTTAAGCCAACACCGCTCACATTCTGTAACCAATAAATTTTGCCCATTAACCTAAAATAAACCTAAAATACAGTGTCCACGAGTTATTATTCAACATAAAGGGGAGGCCTCGGGGTCTTGACACGCAAGTACAAAACAGGTGTCCGTTTAACACTTCAGATTTACCTTTCAGACTTTCTGAGGAGCAGGCTGCCCTCTGTGTGCCAGCATGCTTTATAATTGGGAGAAATTTGTGTGGCTCTGCTTGATGAGAAAGTGGATGGGAATCAAGGTTAAAGCTTTGGTTGATGAATTACTGCCAAGTACCATAAGGGAATACATACAGACAAATTCAATACCCATCACAGACATGGGTACACCACCTGGCTTTCTATTATACATCCGTTGAGAAGTTTGACATCTCTTCTCTCTTTCCTTCCCACACCCCATGAGCACATGATTCACAACTGAGTGGTCAGTTTGTGAAATTGAATCTTCTAGCTTGCTTGAAGTGCTTACCATGCGGGCTGCACATATAATAATGGCACAACATGTTCAGTTGTTAATCATTACTGAAAGATAGCATTATGGTGCTGGCCTTCAGTTTGTATCAGGTTGCAAATGATTTAGTTCCTTGTACACATACATCCTTTCTCGGGACCTCTGAAGTTTCTATAATTGCTCATTTCTGAACAGCCTCCCCCCCCCAGTACCATATGTGGTATGGTCTCTGAAATATATGTTTTCAGTGCACCCCCACCTCACCTCCTGCTCAAGTCCTGGATCAGTCCTTGTTGCTACTGGTTTCCTTTCAAAGCCAAGAATTACTTGTGTTATCTCTATAAGTATTTGCAGATGAATGCAATATATCGTCACATCTTTGTGCCTCTTAAAAATATATTTTACATGGAGCAGCCAAACTAAAAATGGAAAACTTGTGGATTCTCAATATAGACTTCTGTGGGTCAACATCTTGAATATGTGATCATCATGTTATAAAAAGGTGCTACTGCTTCTTGTGATATTCGGGTGCTGTGTCTGCATGGGAGCTAATTCTAAGTTGCTCTTGATAGCTGGGTCTTTTTAAAGTTTTCTGAATGGGGCAAAAGTAAAACTTTTCTCCCCTGCCAGTTAAGGATAAAGTCCTCTAGGGTTACTTCCAGAAATTTGTTTGTTGAGCATTCATTCTGAATTGTTTTGGAGAGGTTGTGCACTGTCAAGTAATTATTATTCCACATTTTCCGGTGCACTGCCCTATTGCCCCTAATCTGCTTTAATTGAGCAACCTGCATTTGCTGGTATAAGCACAAAATAGCAATGGTGCAGAAGTTCCTTAGGTATCTATAAAAAGGAAAAACAAACAGAGAAAGCTAGCTTTGGACACTGTAATCTAACAGTTAAAGAGCTAGGAGCATTGTGTTCCTCAAAATAAAATCTAAGTTAGGAACATAATGTTGCTGGTGTAGTATTTTATTTGGTGTGTTTCAAGGTGTTTGATCTGAAAGGCCAACTGTGTGTCAATAGGTATCCTTGGTCACTGAGCATCCTTGGTTGAACCTATTGATATCATACTGCCTGTAGATCTTTATTATCACAGTATAAATGAAAGGTCATAATGAGAGTCATAATAATGGGGGGTGGGGAGAGGGAGAGAGAGAATATATATATGCTATAAAGAGTTTGATGCAAAGTTGAACTTTAAAGCGATAGTGCTTTTTCTTGACTTCTTTTCTGACTTTATTGCCTTTTTTATTTATTATAGCAGATTTATCATTGGCTAGATAATTTTGCATTCAGGGCTTTTCGAGTGCTCAATTTATCAAGGAGACTGGCACAGCATTCTCTTGTATTTTATCCGAAATACTATCAGGATATGAAAGACAAGTTTTTCTCTCATATACTGACTTTGCTGCTAAATCATAATTCATAACTCTTTTCCCTGCACTGAACTTTTAGAAACTTTTTTTTTAAAGTTAGTTACATAATGTGCAGGCAGCCACAGCAGTAAAAGGAACCTGAATTTTGCTGCTCATTTTCTGGGTGGCTTTAGGCAAACAACATGCCCTTCTATCTCGAAAAGGGGCTAACCTCTCTTGTCTTTGAGGAATTGTATAACTGATTGATGCAATGTTGGTTGAAGAAACTTAAGCAAAACAAAATGGATGTTATATAGTTACAGATTCAATTTTTGAAGCTGTAACGCACTTTAATCTGTGCTTGAGAATTTGAATAAACTGAGTCACGCCATAGCATGCCAGATAGCATGTACAGGTGATGAGGAAGTTAGAATTCTAGAATGTTGAAGTTGGAAGATATCATGGACATTATCTAGTCCAGAGCTGAACTACAGCTCACATAACATCGTTGAATGATATCTGGGGCTGATGGGAGATAGAGTCCAACTATATCTGTCGATCAAAGGTTTCCCAGGCCGGATATAGCTCAACCCCTTGCTATTTGAAGGATCTACAATGCAGCTATTTTATCCCTGACAGACGGCCACCTAACCTCTGATGACACACCTCCAGCAAGGGAGAGTACAACAACTCCTGAGGCAGTCTGCCCCACTGCTGATCAGCTCTTACTGCTAGCAAGTTTCCCTTAATGTTTAGCCAAAATCTGCTCCCTTGTGCTTTCCATGCATTAGTTCTAGTCACAGAAACGTTTGGCCACATCTGCAAATTATGGCTCATCCCATCCCTGCCAAATATTCTAAGGTTGTTTCAGTGGCAGCCTCCCAAGGATTGCTCCAGATTATAGAGAAAGTGGCTGCTTGATTTCTTGGGTATCACACATGTAATGTAATTTACATAGGAGTATTCATATGACATCAGTATTTATATGAGACTCCCTGGAAAAGACCCGGATGTTGGGAAAGATTGAAGGCATAAGGAGAAGGGGACGACAGAGGACGAGAGGGTTGGACAGTGTTTTTGAAGCTACCAGCATGAGTCTGACTAAACTGCAGGAGGCAGTGGAAGACAGGAGTGCCTGGTGTGCTCTGCTCCATGGGGTCACGAAGCGTCAGACACGACTAAATGACTAAACAACAACAATTATATGAGATTTTACATATACACAGGCCTTTTTCCCCTGCAGGAACTCACTAGAGCTCAGTTATGGCACCTATCACATGGGCACCATTGCCATTCTAAGAGAATGGGGGAGGCATTCATGGTGAGTTCCGGCACCTCTTTTCCTAGAAAAAAAGCACTGCATATACAGTTTACAAAAGCCCTGTTTGTGCATTACTCATGAGTAGGGTGTGATTATTTGGAGCGAGGAAGCACTTTTAGCCAAAATCTTGGATGTCACATCACCTTCCCCAAGCAGTTGTCAGAAGTGAAAGCTCAATGCACAATTTTTGACTCATGTATGGGGACTATGCACACCAATTTAAGATGTTCACGTTACTATTTAAAACCCTAAATGTCTCAGGCCCCAAATATTAAAGACCTCATCCTTCCACATAGACCCTCTTGTGTTTTGAGATTCATAGGAGGTGCCCTACCTTCAAAGTGGGAGCCAGCCCAGGAGAGGGCATTATCTGCAGCAGCTGCTAAGTTGTGGATCTCCTTCCCCACAGAGGTACTGTACAACTGGCATCTTAACTGAACAGCTTCCAGTGAATGCTGAAGACATACCTCTTTACATTGACTTTTTACAATTTAAGTGCATATTTTTAGGATCCACTGTTTTTTGTGTGCTTCTAAGTTGTTTTAAACTGTTTTCAATACAGTGGACGCTTGGGTTGTGAACATGATCTGTGCAGGAGGCACGTCCGCAACCCACAGTGTTTGCAACCTGCAGCGCCGCATGTGCGTACACGCGGGTTGCGATTCGGCGCTTCTGCACATGCGCGACTGCCAAAACCCGGAAGTAACCCATTCCGGTACTTCGGGGTTTTGGCGCGTCCGTAACCCCAAAAAATGCAACCTGAAGCATCTGTAACTCGAGGCATGACTGTATTGTAATGTTGTAACCTGCCTAATGTTGTAACAACAACACCACCTTTTTATTCCAAGGGTTAGGGAAGAAAGAGAAAACATGGCTTAATCTAGCCTTATGCTATAAAATGAGCTTTATGGCTGAGTGGGGATTTGATCCAGGTCTGAATCACCCTGAGTCCAAGTCCAGCATTCTGACCACTAAACTCACCCCACCCACCCATAGGTGCTTTAGGTTCAGACCTCAAGAATGGTTAATGCCTGATGTTCCCAGATTGTGCTGGGGTGAGTTGCAAGAGTGAAGTGCCATTTCATTTACACTGCTTTATAAAGAAGAGGTGCTGAGAGCAGAGATGAGAAGCTGATTGGCTGATCTCTTGCTTTTGGAATGCCTCTGCAGAAACCTAGCTGGGATTTATCGCCACAAGTATTCCTCTGAAAAGCCAAGACAGCTGTCTTGGCAGAAAGGGAAAGCTTTTACACTTTTTTTTTAAGGTAGCTGTTAAGAACTCAGAGTAACGTGGATGCAGGAGGTTATTTTAATCCCAGTAAACATTTTCTTTGGCAGTGCAAGTGAAACATGAATATAAACTCTGAGGCCCTCCTAGATGATTTCAGCCTGTGTACTGCAAAGACAAATGCTCTGATAGTAGAAAGGTTAACGACTTGGGAGAAAAACTGGGCTAATTTGGAGAAGGGCAAGAGAAACGTAGGAACTAGGAGAGGCCCAGAGGGGGATATCCTTTCGGTAGGGATTGCTAACCTGCGATGCTCCAGTTGTTGTTGAACTACAACTCCCTTCATTCTTGACCATTGACCATGCTGGCTGGTGGCAGCTGCAGATCGCAGTCCAACAACATCAGGAGCAAAGGATAGCCATCCCTGTCCTGTGGTTTTAGCGTGTGAGCTCCAGATCTTGGGGTTCCTTTCTTCACGTCACATGGCCTACACAAATTAAATGGGAATGCAAATGGTTGCACACACAGCAAACTCTTAGGCTTTTGTGATTCCAAAGGAGACATAATTATTGCTGGTACATTATGTTGCTTTTTCATATTGTAGATTTCCTCCACTGAAACTATAGTTCTTGTGTAACATTGAATCAGGTTTGTTGTGTTTGGAGCTGCCTGAAATGCTTTCAATAGTATCTCTCGCACCCCTTGCTACTTCCCCTTGCACACACTTATTTGGCCCTAGGAACTGAATACAGTTCACTAAGAGGCAAGGGCTAATAGATATACCATTCTGCCTTTAGCCACACTCAATCCGTTACAATCATTACTGAGGCTTAACGGAGAAATTTTGTGGCTTTTAATGCTATTTCATGGTAGTAAAATCTGTTGCTCCACCAATGAAAAAGATTTGGGGTTTCTAATAGTATAAGTGTTTGATTAATGAAACAACATGTATTGTACAGGAGAAAAGGCCATAAAACCCCTGCTTTTTAACAGCCCAAAGTACCTTTTGCAGCATTCGAACCTTTTATCACCTTGTAAATCGCCCCTTGAGATGAATAGCCAAAGCCAGGCAAGGCATACGTCCATTACCAGCACATCCACCTTGGGATTATTATAAGCACAAAGCTGCAGCTGCTTCAAAGACATGGTCCTCACCCAACACATTGTTACATCTTGCCCTCATTATGAAGCAAGAGCCATTTGTGTAATTGCAGTGGCTTTGCTTTTAACAATGTCTTCCTGTCTCTCCCACCCTGCCCAGAGCCCAGTCCCTATTCCGAACTGTTCAAAGCTGAGGGAGGTCCGATATTGTCTCTCCTCAAAATCTCATTTTTCCTACCATAAAAATAGTGACCATTCCTTTTGGCTTCTGCATTCCATAGATAATGTATGTTTATAAGTACAGTAATGCCCAGCTCTAGATTGATGCTCCCTCAAAAATTGAGATGCGTCCTTAAAAACCTGAAAGCAAGGTTGTTGGGGGTAGATCACATCTATATCTACCAAGCTACATCTCTCTCTCTCTCTCTCTCTCTCTCTCTCTCTCTCTCTCTGTGTGTGTGTGTGTGTGTGTGTTGGGTGTGTGTAATTTTCATTAGAAAGAGCTGACAACTTTTTCTTGTTGGTATTGCTGGGAGAATAAGCAGGAAAATATAGTACAGGATCCTAACAGCAAACAGATGGCATTCCTTTTTCTGTGATTACGAACACTTTTGAAGTTTTAGAGGAACCACATAAGCACTCATGCTTTCAATTATTTCCCCTACTAACAGAGGCAGACACAAAATTTATTTGTTCTCTTTGACTGATTACTCTTCCATACCAGCTAGCGTGCCTGAGTTCTAAATTCACTCTCAGGAAAAGGAAGAGAAATAAATGCCAGGCACCCGGTTTAGAAGCTAAGAGAAATATTTGACTGAATTTGAATTGCAATTTTGCTAACCCCCTTTCCATAGGCTCTTTCTGTTTCTAATAATAATAATAATAATAATAATAATAATAATAATAATAATAATAATACTTCAGAAAGAAACCCTTTAATTTTATCATTCTTTCACATAAGCCCATCAGGAGAGTTCTCTATGAAAAGTGTGATCTATTCCTGAGTATTTGAAATGCTGAAACTGATGATTTCTGTAGAACAAAGGGCATAGCTATGCCACAAACCTGTATGGGTTTTAAACTTTTCTGATTTTCATGACTTCCTGCAAATAATCTTGAGAATTATAATTTGGCAATGTGTTGAGGATTCTTGGGGATTCCACCACCTGCCCCAAAGCCAGGCAGGTTTACAGTTTCATTGATGCCCTGAAGAGTTTGAGACGCTGGAATGGCTCCCCAGCGTCTCTGCACATCCTCAACCTCACTGCCACCCTTCTCCACCCCAGTCCCAGCCAGGTAAGCTGAGTGACACTGGTGTCAGGAGGGTGGCACCATGGCACTTACCAACCACACCAGCTGCTACTGCAAGGAACCCTTGCTTCCTGGTAAGTACACTTAGAGTTGCAGTCACAATTAAGTAGTATAGCCCAAATAAAAGAAGTACATGAATCCAATCCTGATAGATCTTCACTCTATATACTTCCAGTCTCAAATTATTATTAAGAATCAAATTGTTACATTCACCACAGTAATAGGTTTTGTAATCCTAGCACACACCTTGGGTTTGGTCTCCTTGGGATGAAGGTCCCTGAATATTGATGACTTTTCTGTGATATAAGGTTTTATTTAGCCATATATACAAGTTGAGCATAGGATGAGCATAGGATGGAAGTTTCACAGCATTAACATTTTCTCCCACATTAGCTTTATGTGTGTGTGTGTGTGTGTGTGTGTGTGTGTGTGTGTGTGTAAACCAAGCATTGGTTCCCCACAGAGAGCAAGTGTGCTTTTTCAGAACAAGTTCCAAGAATGACAGACTTTTTGTCATCTGTCACACATGGGGAGACAACTCCAGTCAGGACAGGAGAGTAGAAGAATGACATGCCCTTCTGCTTACTTTCCAGTTGTGTCTTCAGCTATTTAGTTTCTGTAGGAACACTTCGGCCCAAACTTACCTAACACAGGAAATACTTACCACAGCTATTTATTTAAGAAAAGAAACTGGTTAGGCTTTTTCCCCTCTTTTTTTTTTTAAAAAGCAATTCTCCTTCTCTGCAGCTGTCAAAGCACAGACTTGGAAGGGAACTTGAGAGTCATGTGGTCCAACCCCAATCTTCAAACCATAAAAATTGATGCCATGTTTTTCCCAATATCTCCACACTGCAAAACAAGCGGCTGCTTCTTTAGAAGGCGGAAGTTGAGAAATGGAAGAGCTGTCTTTGTAAATTGCGAGGAGAAAGAAATGAAACTCTGAGAGGCTACAAGGCAGAATGGGGCTAGAAGAGACTGGAAAGGTTTAATTTGGTCCTAAAATTGTCAGTGGATGGATGGCTTGGACGAAGATGATATATAGCTAGTCTGGGGTGTGTGGTGTTTCACATGGAATGTACAGAGATAATGTCTGCTTGAATGATTGACATCTCCTGTCCCCAGTGTTTTATGCTGTTTTGTACCCTGCTCTAATAGCTTCACCTTTCAGAACTTTTGCCACCTTTTCATCCCAGGAGCTTGGGAGAATAGTTCATTGATTGAAATGCATTCCCCCAGTCTGCTAAATAGAGCTGGATCGGATAAAGCAAAACAATTTTCTGTGGCACTGAAATTATTTTATGAATGCACCAAATCCATAACCATAAATAATGCTTTGATTTGCCAGTAAAGTTCTCATGGATATTTATTAAAAAACAAATTAACTGTCAGGACTCACAAAGGGGTGCAGGAGTTATGGCAATGCAAGTTTCTGCAGGGTTCTATCTGGGCAAGAGACCCAATCATGGGTGAAGAACATACAGCAAAATGAATGATGGTGGATGATTTGCAAGAAATGGTCATGTTGAGAGATTTTCTGGAAATGCCATCGCTTAACAGAAAGTCCATAGGTTATTTGTAAATGAGTGTAAGGGCAAAAAGGCAGTTGGGATGGACAAAACTGCTATCTGGGAATCAAGCAGAGGCTAGCATATTCCAGAACATAGCATAGTAGCCCAAACTGAAAACCCTACAGGTTTGTCAAACTAAGGAGATCCAGTACTTACAGCTTATTTGGCTGTAGGGAGGGATCATCTGGGGGGTGGGGTTTGATATCCAGAAATATGGGGCATGTTCTGGGAAGGTGGTTGATGGTTCCAGTGGCAGTGTCCCATTAATTTTGTAAGTCTGGGGTGAAGCCCACTGTAATAGCCCCAAAACAAAATATAGATGGCCAGACTTTCCCCCCAATTACTTGGCAGTAGAAATAGGTATGTTGGGGGAGATAATATATTATGGGAGTCCGTGGGTTGCCTGAATACATCACTTTCTCTCTTAGTTCTCTAGTCGCAACTTCTGGCGTACTTTGTGGTGAAGCAAGATGTAGGGACAGGCCTCTCTGTTCCCTAGGCTGTGGTACTTGAGACACATAATGTCAGACCCCAGTGAAAGGAACACTCAGTCTAGCTCCTTTCACATGCAGAAGGGCTCATTTAACTGTCTCCTCCTCTCCCATGTTCTCATCATTCTGTGCTGTTCCTGTGTTTCCCAAATATGCTGAATGGTGCACTGCTGGGACCTGAGGAGCAGAAAGCTGTTGGAACTATGTTAAGCAAGGTACAGGAGGACCATGGTTTACCAGGAATGGCCAGGTATTTTGCACTTTAATGATACCCCGCCCATTTGTCTGGGTTGCCCCAGCCACTCTGATATGGAGTTAGAATATGGTCCATCAGAAGCTCTTCTGCATTCTGCTCCCTGAATATCAGAGATACTGGATCGCTGCACAAAGACATATCTGAACACAAATTCTGGGTAGAAGATGGCCTACATGTTGAAGGGCTAATGATGTCACACAGATTCTCCAGAGGAGCAATGCAAATAAAACCTGCATCCACAGTGAAGAATTTTGCAGACGATTCCACTGCAAATATAGACGTTAATTATGAATAAGGAATAAACCCTGTTAATTGATGTTACTATAAATATGCAGGACACTGGATATAAAAATCTATCAAGTATTTCTCAAGAGCAGCAGTATTGGAATGTTGCATTTTCTGTGATGGAGGGGTTTTTTTTTTGTAAGGGAAATTAAGATGTTAGATCTCACTGCTGTTTCCAATTAAGAATAAATAATCTACTGAATTTTCATTAACTTTTAATTTCAGCACTTTCCCTCTGCTTGTATGGTTTGGATGCCCTTTGAAATGCTCTCTCTCTTTAAATAAAATAATATCTGAAGCTGATGTTTCACTGAAGGGCTTTTAGTTCCTCTTAACTGGATGTTGAAAAAATGGAATGACCAAATGAACTTACTTCCCAACATGCAAGACCTATTCTGAAGCTGCAGGTGCTTTGCACCCCTTTGAAATTGGGCCTTTCTTAGCCAGCTGCTGGTGCTAATTGCACTGAGATTAGAAAAAGGCCCAAGTAAACAAAAATCAGATGCAGTTTCGGTGTAACCAATGAAACTGATAAGCTAAAGAAAAATAAGTTGGCAAGACCAGATGGTATTCATCCAAGAATTGTGAAGGAACTCAAATATGAAATAGCAGAACTACTGACTGTGGAATGCATGCTATAAATCATCCTTACACTTGAGGGCTGAAATGTAGCCAATGTAATATCAACTTTATATGTATATATAAGGTTCCAGTGGCAATGTCTGAAACAAAAGTTCAGTAAATTTAACAAATCCATCGCTGATTGGTGTATACTGAAACAAAGGATAAAATTATTAGAGAAGTTGATGAACATGATTTGGAAGGGCTAAGATTGTTTTTGCAGAAGAAAGTTAGAATGAGCATTTGTCAAACTGTATGCTTAAGGCCTTTTGATCTCCATGGAACTTAAGTACACTTAACCAGTGTGGGCTCTGAGGATGGAGGAACCCCCCTCAAGATATAAATATCACTGCCTCTGAAGAGCAATTGCTCAAAATGTGGCACTGCAAATGGATATTGGAGTGATTTCTTTTCTAATAAACCCATTTTCAGCACCTTGGAGTTCTCTTCTTTTTATGGGCCATCTTGCCCCCACAGCAACAATGTTTTAAATAAATCTAGGCTGTGATAGCTTTGAACTACCTGACTCACATCCAAGGGAAATCCAGCACAATATCTATTGTGGAAGATGAGGAAGTCCAGACTGAAGATGAACGCAAGACTGAAGCATCCTCAGACATTTTGGGAGCTACTTTGAGGAAGGCCAAGTTGGAGCTGCCTTTGAACTGGGCAATCAGTTTTGTGTTCTGAAGACATTAAGTCCATCAAGAATGTTAGCTGCAAGACACTAGATCTTGCCCTCCAAGGAAATAGGAGTGCTCTGCCATAGAAGACACCAGTTACTTCTGCATCATTCCTTGTCTACCATCATGTTCACACAGAGTAGCTCATTGAATAAAGATGTAGCAATGGAGATCTAAACCACTGAGATCCAGTAACACCTGGAGAAGATTCCTTCATTGCTGCTCAACTGCAGGCTTTACTGACAACCCCCCAACCCCCCCTCACTCCATCACACCATGGAGGCACCACCACCAAGAGATTGGTGTTGCCAGCTGCTAAATGTTTGCAGCAACTCAAGCAATGTATGAAGTGATGTATATTCTGGCATTTGGAGAAGTAACAATGCCTGCCTTCTCCTGCCTGTTCTATGCTCTGCTAGAACATATAAGCAGCGTTCTGGGGAAAGTAAATGCACAATCAGATTAAGGCTAGCACTTGTAGACTTTCTACTCCAGATAGTGGTGTCAGCAAAGTGTCAGTATAGTTGCTGACACTGACAACATCAAGCACTGGGCGCTGCTAAAGACCCTTCATGTCTCTGAGGTCATACTTACTGGAGACTTCAGGAGTGATGACCAAGACTTGTCTTTGTCGCCTACTAAAGGGCTGGAGTCATCACTCCACAGTCCTTGAACAAATGGGGTTTCCTTCATATTAGAGGTAAAAGACAGAGATAAAAGCAGAGGAGGTGTACGTAATTAAATGAGTGCTTTCCCCCCTAAAAGAGTGGGCCAAAAACAATGACCCCCATCAATTGTCAGACAGCTGTCTTAAGCTTGGTGAATGTAGTCTGTGGAGCACCAAAGAGAACCAGAAGGAAATCCTTATTTAGCACAGATGACATTGCATTTCTACAATGTCATTCTTTTCTTTATTGGACGTTTCAGGAAGCAATCATTAAGAGTGTCTAGACTAAGTTCACAAGAGGTTACTGCTTATATGCTTATGTAACCACAGACTGAATAAAGCATAGAAACTAATATATGGATCTGGGTCTTTTCTTTTGGTTGTGTCCAGTTGTCCCAAATGAGAAAGCAATTGTGGAAGTTCCAATGCACACTTGGAATAATTTATTAATCCTTTCTATGGTGAAGAAACACCTAGGTACCCAAATAGATGCATTGGGGAGCTTTTCCTTCTATTGAAATGGATGGGAAGGCATACAATTGTACACATCACAGAGCTTTCAGTTGACCTTGATGGGATAAAAACATAATCTACACATTAACCATCACTCATCTTTGATAATCTCATCTTTGATAATTTGAGAATATCATGAATTGTCTGTGTTGTCCATACTAGACTGTTGATATTTTATGTGCTGAAAAACAGGACTCGTATTTCTGTTGGAAAAGCTGCTGGGTATACTCCCACAGAAAATGTATGCAAGCTAAATGATTAATAATGCCTGTGGAAAACCTTCTCTTTAGAATGCTTTGGAATGGTTTTCTCCAGTAAATCTAAACTTTTAACGACACCAGGTCTGTGGAACAGAATGTGCGAAAGAAAACTTCACACTTTTGTTCAAACTGTCATAAGGTATTTTTGGGTCGTTATTATTTTCTAGTCTATGTATACCCCCCCAAAAAAATTGCTGATTAATTTGATTTAAATTTCACACTATACTAGAAAATTATATAGGAGGCAAGCTGTCAAATCGAAGGCTCAAGAACCCCAGCATGTAGCATGGGAGGAAATGAGAAATTTGATTCGGTTTGCACTAAGACAAAAGCCTAATTTGCACTTTCAAAAATAACACAGAAACTGAAACAAAGCCATCTTTTGAAATTTGCCCTTCTCTGAATTTTGCAATGCTGTTCTCCATCCAAGCAATGTATACAAAAATGCATCCACTAAGGTAAAGTATGCATAAAATGTGTCAGAAAAAAATGCACAATTTTTTTCCAGAAAAAAATGCATAGGAAAATGGGAGAAAGATGCATGAAAATGATCACGAATGTTCACAAATACTTTTTTTTAGAAACATAGCAAATTGATGTGGAATTGTGGAGAACTGGAGACTGAAAATGTGAGAAACTAAAACCGGCAGATTTGCCTATCTGTTAGTGTAAGTAAAACAGGTTGCTGTGCAGGAATGCTTTAACCAGTGGCTAAGATTGGCTGTGTGGCTGGTGGGGTTTGTTTTTGCTTATGCCACACCGACCGAATCATAGAATTGTAGATTTGGAGCTGGTCCACCCATGAGGCAGTGTGAGGCACCTGTGTCAGGCGGTGAACATGCAAGAGGCAGTACCCTGCTTGCCCCACAACTTCCACCAATGCCATAAGGCACCAAACTTTGGAGAGAAAAAGGTGTTCTGGTGGGTAGTGTTGCTGTTCATCTTCCCTGCCCCTAGGGCAGAGCGGTGGCAGGAACTTGTGGAATGCCTTCACTCTTACTGAGTCTGGCAAAAAGAAGGTGTTCTGGCATGTGGGCAGAGGTGGGGAGTGTGATGGCACATTCCTATTTGGCCTCAGGCCGCAAAATGGAACTGGCTGCCCCTTCTTTATTCCAGGTGTACGGGTGGAGGTGGAAGGTAGGTGTAAGCCTCCATTCTTTAGTTACAATTGCCCTAAAGTAAATTCAGTGGTGGTGTGCTCTGGCGTCTGCATTTCTTCTTTCACAGCCGATTTATTTGATTGAAAGTTAACATTGCAGTAGATAAATACACAGGAGGCAAACTGACAACTTGTAGGACAAAGTTCAGGCTGATGGAATTTGATACACTCCAAGATTTAAATCCTGTAAAATAGATTTTTTTAAAAAAACAGAAACCAGTGTTGATCCCCAACTACTTGGTAGCGATGCTAGAACTGATATATCTAGATACAAGAGAATGGCGGAGCTCTATATTATAATACTAAATACTAAAGCAAATCATTCACATAACCTATTCATACCTGAAATTCTGTTGTCGGCATCAGGTTGTGTTCAGGGTGCTCTTGAAATGTAGATCAAGACTTTTCTCTCTGTCTCCTTCTGTTTTCTTTCCATCTTTCTCCCCTCCTCCTTTTCCTTTTATATGTCCTGGGGCCATTCTTTGAATAAGAATTGCTTGCCCCAGCTCCTTGAATTTTTTTTCAAGCAGTCAGAGAAAGATGACAAGGCAAACAGATGCCAGACCTCTTGGGATTCCTTATAAAGAACAACAACGCCTGTGATAGATACCGCAGCAGCATAGCCGGTTGCGGCAGATTTAATTTGATCTTTCAAGTGAGGATTAAAATATTGTTCACTTCCCAGTTAGAATGTTACCACTTAAGTTTCAATACAAGAGAGGCTTTTTCATCATCCCAAAGCAGGCGCTTGCTAACATTTGAACTGACAGCACTTGAGTATTTGCATTATCTCCTCCTGTTTGCGCATCTTTTACCAGTGACAGATGTGATCAAGGTTTATAGGAGGGGGGGGGAAACCCCTGCAGAAAAGGAGAAAATGCTTCATGGCACCCAAGAGGCTGAAGGAAGAACAATGGGCTGCCCCAGAAACTGTAGGGTATATTCCCCATCTTTTTGTAAAAGGTAAAGGGACCCCTGACCATTAGGTCCAGTCATGACCGACTCTGGGGTTGCAGCACTCATCTCGCTTTATTGGCCGAGGGAGTACAGCTTCCAGGTCATGTGGCCAGCATGACTAAGCTGCTTCCAGCAAACCAGAGCAGCACACGGAAACGCCGTTTACCTTCCCGCCGGAGTGGTACCTATTTATCTACTTGCACTTCGACGTGCTTTCGAACTGCTAGGTTGGCAGGAGCAGGGACCAAGCAACAGGAGCTCACCCCGTCGTGGGGATTCAAACCGCTGACCTTCTGATCAGCAAGTCCTAGGATCTGTGGTTTAACCCACAGTGCCACCCGTGTCCCTTCCATCTCTTTGAGGATATATTAATTACAAGTTCCTCTGACTGATCCCCATCATTTGTGCTCTTTGTACATGTGAATATTGCTAATGTGAGGCATGAAGGCAAAAGAGAGCCTGCTTAAACCTTGACATTCTGTGCAAATGTCAGTTTCACATTCTTACTATTGATCTGCAAATACCAGCAACTTCTCCTGATTCATGGTTTGGCACATTTTCACCAAATGGGAAGCAAAGGGACTGCTCAAAACTCAGTACAATCCACCATGAAATGACTCTGTCCCAACATGCTGTGATTCTGCCCCAACATGGCATGTGGGTAATGTTTCAATTGCAGTGGAAAGGTTCGGGAGATCACAAAGGCATTGGGATAAGGATCCAACTTTAAAATTGCATAGAAATTGTGACTGACCAGCTTTCACCCCTCTGCCAGTCTAGTGACCTATAGCTGGGTGCTTCCTATCCATTTATTAATTGCACGTCAAGCGATCGGAAGGGAGCCTATATGTTGTAGCAGAATATTTTGTCAGAAAAACAGGATATTAAGACCTTTATAAGTTGTAAGGCAAATTTTGCTTCTGCTAGTTATGGAAAGGGGCAATCTCAACCTCCATTTCTGGATATTTGTTGCACCTGGTGGTGAATAACAAGTCTTGTCCTGCAAGAGGATTGTCCCCATTTTCTGTTCTTATTTGTCACCAGAATGACAGAGGACAATTCAAATGGCTCGGGTATTCTGAAAACCCTAGCAAAAATATAGTAAGCTTTTAACCTCTTTAAATAGTATTTTGATTGGCTGGTGTACTGCTCCTTTCCCCATGCAGCTTAATAGACCTGTGGGAAATATCTAAGAGCGGCTGGCCAGCACAAATACATTTGGCAGCGTGAAATGAACTTGAATGTGGCTGCATGCTACGATGTTTCAGAAAATTACGTAGGCATTAAGTTTCAGATGCTTTGTGTAAGTAGCGAAGACTGTAGTATAGAAATGAGTGGCACAAAATAGAGCTTGGCGTTAAAATGAGGAATGCTGTGCTTTTAGAGACAATTGATGTTGTTTTTTTACTTTTTGAAAAATTGCACATATAAATGAAAGGAAAAAAGGGATTTCATCTCACGCTAACAATAAGAAGAATCCATCCATCCTAATATAAACTTATACAGGTGACTCCCCATTTACGTGAGGGTTCCAGAACCCTGTGTGCAAATGCAAATTCGCTTAAAATGGGGAGGACCCTCCTTAACCTAGACCCACCAATCCTCTGGCTCGCGTGTGCCAGAGGGGCATCAGAACTTGTACCACTGATGCACACATGAAAGAAGCTTCCCTGCATGCGTGAGCTGGGCTGGTTAACTGAGCTGCACCACCCCTTTAGCTCTTGTGAGCCAGAGGGACAGTGGGGCTTGGTTAACCAGGTGCTTCCCATGTCTAGGTACCACTTCTGGGTACCTAGCACCACCTGTGTGTGGTGTGGATGCACAAAAATAAAATGTGCATAAATGGGGAGTTGCCAGTAGATAGATGATAGATGATAGATGATAGATAGATGATAGATAGATAGATGATAGATAGATAGATGATAGATAGATAGATGATAGATAGATAGATTGATAGATGATAGATAGATAGATGATAGATAGATAGATGATAGATAGATGATAGATAGATGCAGTCCATTGATCACAAGAAATATCCAAATTAGATTGAGGATTATAAGATGTGCACCACATCAATGCTGTAGAATGGAGTGCGAAAGGTGGTGGGAGGTGCCACATTTTAGCATCACACAGGGCACCACTGAAATTTGAAAGCCCAAAGTCCACCACTGCTGGGTACTAAATCTGGGAGTGATCCTATAAATGCAAAACACAAGCTGTGCCCCTTGGTTATTGCCTGAGTCTTTTTTCCTCTCTTTGTAGAGATAACAATTATATAATAATTACCTTGCATGGTCTCCCAGTCAAATACGTCAGCCAGAAGCAGAAAAAATGTATCTGCTAATAATGTACTATGTGACATCTGTAGAAGTGTGGGGATAAAATTATCTATAGCCCTTGGCCATGAGGTAAATCCAGTGGCTCATTCCTTCCAATCTCTCACATTTCTAAGCATTTGCTGAAGTACCTTTACTGCATTAAATATGTTTCATTGTTGAACAGGCTATCTACTCACAGGAAGATTAAGACCCCTCACGAAACAACAACAACAGACATTGTATGGGGAGTATAGCTGCTCTATATCTGGAGTAGCTCTAGCTAAGCACAAAAAATTGGTGGGTTGCCAACTGTAAATGAGGTAGTTTTCCATTTGCTGTAATGCTAGGTTCTGATATTGTACATTTTTATTTGATGTTTAATAGTTCTGGTATGAATTTTATTGCTGTAACCTACCCTGACATGAAGACTGGGAGGCTCAAAATCACAAATATTAATTCTAGTTTTAGGGATTTTTTGTTTGTTTTTTAAGTAAGAAAGCCTGACCAACCAAAATCTAGGGCTGTGGTTCTCAAAGTGATGGATAAGCCTATTGAAGAAAGCAAGCGTAGAAAACAGGAAAGACCACCACCTCCATCTCATCACATCTCTTGACAGACCCCAAAAGCAGAACACTGCTGCTCCCAGCCAACGTACTGTAGGGATCAATTTACCACACAGTGAAAATAAGTAGTTTTGGAGATGGGGGAATTAAGGTAATATAAAAAGTTATTTTGATGCTGCATTTGAGCCAAGAAAGGTCTCCAAAGTAGCAAGGACACTAAACATTAAAAGCATTGATATGGTATTAAGTCATTCCATAAAACACACTGCAAATTATTCTGAAAAGCGATACAAATGATTGTATTTTAAATACCAAAATAAGGAAGCAAAGCAAAGGAGGAGGAAGAAGAAGACGAGGAAGGGGATCCAGAACCACAATATTATAATTATGGATGGCCTATAGATAATAGAAGATTCATCTGAATGATAAGATGGAGGAGGCCAGGTATGCCTCCCTGGAGCATAAGTCTGTTAGTGGCTACAAACCATGATGGCTATGTTCTACCTCCATTGTGAGAGACGATATTCCTCTGAATAGTAGTTGATGGAGATCACGTGACATGACTACTGTTGTGCACAAGCCTGTTTGCAGGCTTCCCCTAGGCATCAAGCTGGCCACTGTGAGAACAGGAAGCTTGACTGTATAGGCTCTTGAATTGATCCAGGAGTACCTTATATATGTTATCATGCCTCCAGGGAATGGATCTAAAACCTGAACATGTGCAGAGGAGGGCAACCAAGATGATCGAAGGTCTGGAAACCAATTATGATGAGCGGTTGAAGGAGTTGGGTGTGATATGAATTTCGGAGCCTCCGTACGACTGAGCTGTGAAGGCTACTCCTCCGGCTCTCCTCTGATGGTGATTAACGACCTAAGCCTTTGAACGCTCCCCATTACACAGAGTACCCAGACAACAGCAGAAGGAGCCAGAAATATGTGCTACATTGCTGCTTTATTTCTAACTACGCAGGACAGAAAGAATATGCATTTGCTCTCTGTGAGAGACAGAAAACAACAGGAACAAAGAAACAGGAAACCAGTAACTTCAACATCTGTCTCCCATGAGACTTCCAACAGTCTGGAATGTCAACAGGGTCTTGTGACTCCAAGAACTGCACAGTGGCATAACAGAAACCTAACATCCTCCCCCTTTCTGTGAACACCAATGGGCAGTGTGGCAGTACAATCTCAGTACAAATAGGGTACAAGGAATGTACCTTTAACACCTAGAATGACCGCTATGGCTGAAAATGGTTTTAGAAAGTGTTTGAGCTAGGACAAGAACCACTGGTGTAGATCAGAATGCATTAACCTACAATAGCCGTCAGGGTAACTGCTTCAGGTTAAGTCTGTGCCCATGTTTCCCACCCCTACCCTGAACAGCAGCTGTTGTTTGTAGGTTAAATGCATACAAGTAAACAGTCCATTCTGTGAGTCAACCTTTGCAAGGAAAATGGCCTTACCTTCTTCAGTTATTAGAACAGCTCCCTGTGGTGATTTCACTTAGAAAACTTTACGTGGTATTGATCCCACCCCCACCTCTCTGGTAAGTGATTCAGACATACATTCACTCATAAATTTTTGGGCAGAAATAATGCAGACATGACTTCTGGTTCAAATTAGTGTGTGGTTACGTAGGAAGCTGGAATATCCTATTCTTAAAATAAATGCACACAGGACATCTTTACAGATGTTGATGCAGCTGAGGGAAATATTAGATGTGCAACCATGCTACAATAGGGGCATTTCCATTTGTTAACAGAAGGAACAATGCCAGTCTAAGACATTTGGCTGCCTGAGGTCTGTTTCCAGGTCTTCAGATTTAGGGTTCTAATGATTTCTTTTGGGTTAACAGGGCAAAATGAAGCCCAAAGAAGGGCTTGAAGAACTTGCAATGTTCCAGACAGCAAGTCATTTGTAGAACAAAAATGTTTTAACACGAAAGCTGACAATTAAACCCACAAATGGCATGGGTTACTGTCAAATTCTGCTAAATTTCACCATGGTGAAGACAAATAGAGGAGCATAAAAGATGCACATTCCCTGTTTTTGTACGAACGACCCAAAAACTCACCCGAAAGCAGCAAAAGTGATATCAGTAGGCTATTGCTAGTAACACACAATTTTTGCATCCTGCTTTATAACTTCCATTCTGACTCCAGGATCCATAACTGACAGCACTGACAGAAACAAACAGCAGATAAAAAGATCAATATTGTATTTGTCTTGAGGTTCGGTTTGACCGTACTTCCCCCTCCCAGTTCTTTTTCTTAAGACTCAGCATCTGTTTCTTACATAATGATCCCATTCAAAACCTGCAGTTCACATAATATGCAGTCATGGGTCACTGTGCTGCTGTTATCACAGCTGGGGCTGCAATTGCATCTTTCTTCCTCTAGAACAGCATTCTGCCTTTTCCTTTTATCATTTTAAGGCATTGCGACCTTTTCAGTTTCTGCTTACTTGTATCACTGGGCGTATAAATGGAGCATCACATATTTTCTCTGATCTGCTCATCCTAATGACTTCTAATTGGCTTCTGTAGGTGTATGCATTTGTCATGGATCCCTCAAAGGATGGGGCTAGCCTAACAATCCCACAGCTGAAGTATCAAAGAGAAAGCAAAAATTTCATTAGCAGAAGTTATTGTATCAAAGCTGGGCCGAAATATACTTTGATACTTTTATGGTCAGTCACCCCTGGCCATACCCCTTTCTTCTTTTTCCCTAGGGAGATCATTGGCTAATTGCTTGGGGTCAGTGGTTGGTGCTTTCTCATGGGAGAAATAAAAAATATCTCTCTATTGTGATACTTTCTTGCCCTGTGCACTGCCCCAAGCTAGGATGATGAAAGCTAGATCTGTGTGTGAACAGAACAGAAGCAGGTTCTGAGACTGACATAGACACAAGGCACAAGAGAGCTCTGAAATGCAGCGTTTGGGGGGTCTGCTTCTGTGGGAAATGATTTGGAGCAGTGAATTGTCACTTTGTAGGATCACAGTCTCCATCTGTGTTCAACTTGTTAAACCCTATGTTGAACCCAAATGGTACTTAACCAAGGGTGCATTCATGGCCTTGAGGTCTTCCTCTGGCACCCTTGAAGCCATTAACCTCCTTTTCACTGCCCCCTTGGTCATGGTGATGAGGGTGGTTACTCTTTTCTTTCTTGAAATGTACATAGAGCTGAAGGAGGAAGGACACTCTCCCACTTTCATGAGCCTTTTTGAGGCTGAAATCTATTCTACTGGATACAACCTTTCCTCAGATCTTTCTATCTTCTAAGTTTCTGTGGACCTTCATGAAATAACAACAACAACAACAACAACAACAACAACTTATTATTTTTACCCTGCCCATCTGGCTGGGTTTCCCCAGCCACTCTGGGTGGCTTCCAACAAAGATTAAAAATACATTAAAATGTCACACATTAAAAACTTCCCTGAACAGGGCTGCCTTCAGATGTCTTCTAAATGTCAGGTAGTTGTTTATCTCATTGGCATCTGATGGGAGGGCATTCTACAGGGTGGGTGCCACTACCGAGACGGCCCTCTGCCTGGTTCCTTGTAACTTGGCTTCTCGCAATGAGGGAACCACCAGAAGGCCCTCGGCGCTGGATCTCAGTGTCCGGGCTGAACGATGGGGTGGAGACGCTCCTTCAGGTATACTGGGCTGAGGCCATTTAGGGCTTTAAAGGTCAACACCAACCTTTGAATTGTGCTCAGAAACGTACTGGGAGCCAATGTAGGTCTTTCAAGACCGGTGTTATGTGGTCTCAGTCACCGCCCCCAGTCACCAGTCTAGCTGCAGCATTCTGGATTAGTTGTAGTTTCTGGGTCACCTTCAAAGGTAGCCCCAAGTAGAGCCCCTGATTAATTGTTGAGGCATGGCAAAGGAAAGGGGTGGGGCAGAGTGTGCAGATATGTGACCTTAGTTGTGCAGGGCCCAGCCACATCAAAAGCAATGTCTTCCAGCTACTTGAGGCTACCATACCAGAATTGGAATTAGCAAGGTTTTGACCTCGTCAACTTTTAGTACCGGCAATGTCCCAAAGGGCAAAGTGTGGGAATGGTACCTTGGAGACTGAAGATCAACAAGGATGGCTGAGACATTGACCACAGTCAAACAACTTAGTTTGTACACAATAATATTTAGTGATTCAGGCATGAGAGCTGAAAAGGCATTACGACACCATTTGTTGCTGCTGCAGCAGTGAGCTAATGAAGGGTAGCTGGGCAAGAGGTTCTGAGATGGAACTCAGCCAGTGTACCAGGTGTACTCTTCAAGGACTGTCCTTTGTGTTTAAAGGAACCGCAAGTTCACAAAACATTTGTGTATCAAGCAGAAAACTGACACTAGTGAGATGAAAGCCTTGGAAGTACTCCTTATTAATATTTGTACACAGGGATGATTGAGTGTGAGAAAAAGCTGCCTTCTTAATTCTTCTGCTTCTTCTAAATAACCATCTCCAGTATTGAGTTAGGATCACTGAGCCTTGTCTTAACTTGGACAGCAAGCAAAGAAGGACTTAGCTGTCTCCTTCTGTCTTCAACATGAAACACCCAGTGTTGTTGGGACAACAGTATTTATGGATTGAAGTACCAAGCAAAGCAGGGTGATGAAGTGAGAGGCGATTGTATTTGAAAGGGAAGAACAAAAGGCTGTTATGAAGTGAGGAGGAAAGTAGGGCAAAAGGTTCAGATAAGAATCCAAACTTTAGGATGCTTTCCAAACCTCTGAACTCTTGGAGAGTTCGCTGAAAGTTCACCCACCCACAGCGTGTACCCCTTCTGCATTCTTCTCTTGGTTCTTTATTTATGTGGAAGTGATATCCATAAACACAGCCCCATTGAACCATTTAACTATATCAGTTTCACGTATTTCTCATGACAAGTGAAAGGCAGAGAATTTGCAGAGCGACATAATCCTGTTAAATTGTTAACCACTTAAGAGTTTCTCCATGTCTTACCTTAGGACTTTTCCACTCAAAGGGTGACTGCAGGGCCAGCCTAAGACATTTTTCAGCTTGAGGAGAAGATGGTGCCTTCCCCCCACATTCCATAAAGAAAAGCAGACCAGATTGGGAGCTGAATTTTACTTCTAACCAGTGCTATTTTTCTAGAAAAAGAGATGCTGGAACTCATCATGAATGCCTCCCTTGTTCTCTTTTAATGTCAATGGTGCCCACCTAAAAGGTGCTAGAACTGAGTTCTGGTGAGTTCTGGCTGCAAAAAAAGCCCTGCTTCCAACACTGGAAATGGGGCAGCATCTTCAACTGTAGCAGGCCAGTTTAGGGACTAATAATAATAATAATAATAATAATAATAATAATAATAATAATAATATTTTTTAATTTATACCCCGCCCTTCCTGGTTCAGAAAACCGGGCTCAGGGTGGCTAACAACAAATTTAAAACACTTAATTATAAAAGCAGCATAAAATACGGTATAAAAACATAACAATAAAATTCAAAATTCAAAAATAACCCCCAGGGCTAGCTGGCTGAATTGGTCCTACTTGGGCCAGTGAGGAGGCCAGGGGAGAATTAGCTGTGGGGTCTCAGAGCAGGTAATCTTCATAAAAGGGGAGGGGGAAGGAAGAGAAGGGAAATAAGATCAGGCTGAATTCAAATTAAAGGCCAGGTGGAATAGCTCTGTCTTACACGCCCGAGGGAAGGAGGTTAAATCCTGAAGGGCCCTAGTCTCATGGGACAGAGCATTCCACCAGGTCGGAGCCATCACTGAAAAGGTCCTGGCCATGGGGGAGGATAGTCTGACATCCTTAGGGCCTGGGACCTCTAAACTATGGTTATTCATGGACCTTAAGGTCCTCTGCGGGGCATACCAGGAGAGGCGGTCCCGTAAAACTACTGGAAACTTGCATGACACTCAACACTCTGTCCTCCAACACTCCTGCTGCCACCTCCCTGCCAGTATCTTCTGCCTGAGGTGGCTGTCTCACTTGGCCTAACCAGCCCTAGGCTAATGTGATTATGAACTGGTAGCTTGTAAATCTGTGCTACCAGCTCACCAGTTACATTCCTCATACTGAAAGATGATCTACGCATTATTCAGGATGTTGCAGTACGATGAAGTAATATAAGGCTGGACTGGACAACAACAGGTTGTAGTTGTGTCTGCTTCGCCCCTCATAGCACACACACATCAGCTAGAACATCAGGGCTAAAGGCTTCTCGTAGTCCTTCGATACTGTGCTAGTTTACTACACAGAGAGAGTTTTTCTTACATGCACAAATCTGTCCCTGAATTTCATTTGGAAACAGGCTAGTTCATTGAGTAAAATAAATATTGTTATGCATGGTGTGGAAAAAAAATACTGAAGGAAACAAAATGGAAGGAATAAACAAAACACTTAACCCCACCCCCACCCCATCTCTCTTCTTTTGGACTTTCATTAAGCACAGGACATAAAAGGTCTGGAGACCAAGACCCTTCTCAGGAAATGTCTAATGCTTTAACATTCTCTTTAATTATAGAAAATAAAAAATAAGTTCACTGCTAAGAGATTCTGCATTAAAACATGGGACGTGATGCCTAAATAAAATTTCAAAACAAAAGCCTTAAGCATAAAAATGAGAATGACTTTTTAAAAACCACTTCAGATTGCCATAAATCTGCAGAGACGTTCTCTGGCACCATAAAATGGAATCTGCTTTCCCTTTCTTTGCTTAAAATAGACAAATATTTAGTTGTTCTGGTATTTCAGCACAGCAGTTCTGAGCCATCCTATTAAATAAGATTGGAGTCAGTTGTCTTCTTTATTGAGTATTTGTTTTAATTTGTGTGCTCTTTGTACTGGTGCAGAGTAATTTTTGTGTGGCAGGGAAAACTCATTAGAGATCTTTATTGTGGCTTCTATAGCCCTCCTTTTATGAAACTCTCAGAAACAGAATCCACAGTACGTGACCTGAATTTGATTGAAACTATGATACAGGGGTTTGCTCTCCCCTCACTCCATTAAAATTGGGAGAAATGTGTATTTGTTTTCATTATTTTTAATTATGGCAATTTTTGATGCTTGATGCAAACTGGAGTTGGCCTGTGTTCCAACAAGGAAGGCACTGTATCGAACAATCAGCTGTGGTTTATCACATGGAACAGATGGCAAATCTGACTGATTTTTAAGTGAGGGCAATCAGATTTCAGGCCTAAACAGGGCTGTAGCTCAAGGATGGCAAGGGAAGCAAGGATTCTGGCTTTGGATAAGTTCTAGTTGGTTTTGCAATCACACTGATGGGAAGCGGTGCATTGCACCTGGTGGCCCCATCCCCAGAAATGCGTCCTCTATGGCTTCAGATTTTGATGTCCTTGATGTCTGGCAGGTGTGCTCCATTGGGAACTGTTAAGTTGTGGGTGAACATATCAGACGACACAGCGATTCTTCAAACAGCTCTTGCTTATTCACAGGCCAGAACAGAACTGAACTGAAGGGTTCAGCCAGCCTGCTTATATAGAGCTCCACTACAATGCAACAGTAACCATTTTCTGTAACTATCCAATCACTGAATGTTACTTTCAATCTCTTATTTGCATATGTAGACCTGAGTGAAAACTATCTACAGTATCCCCCTGCTAGCCCAGGGTGAGAACTTCAGTAGATAACAGGAACAGATTATAAGTCACTGGCAGAGCACATCCTTGACTGTGGAATCTTCCATGTTCATTTCTTGGCATCTCCAGTTTAAAAGACCAGGTAGGTGATGATAGAAAAGATCTCCCTGTGTGATCTGGCAGATCAGCAGCAAATCAGAGTTGGCAATATTGAACAAAGCTAACTTGGTGGTATAATCACCTTCCTGTCTTCTATGTGTACTTAATCACATGACAAAGCCAGTTTAAAGGTTTTAGAGGAACGCAATAGCCCAGTGTCTGAGGATATGCTTAACATAATGATGGTTCCCGGTTCAAAGCCTTATTTCTCCAGGTAGGGCTGAGGAGGTTTCCTGTCTAAAACTGACAGCTGCTGTCAGTCAATATAGAACAGGGACAGTCAACATGGTGCTCTCTAGATGTCTTTGGACTCTCTTGCATCATGGCTGAAGGTCAGGGATGCTGAGAGTTGGTCCACCATGTGGGCTATCCTTAAGGGAGACACGACTGACCAAGATGGACCAATATTGTAACTCTCAATAGGGCAGGATCTTCTGGAAATTTGAAGTGAAAGAAGAATACAGTGGTACCTCGGGATACAGATGCTTCAGGTTACAGATGCTTCAGTTTACAGACTCGGCTAACCCATAAATAGTACCTTGGGTTAAGAACTTTGCTTCAGGATGAGAACAGAAATAATGAGGTGGCGGCACGGTGGCAGCAGGAGGCCCATTAGCTAAAGTGGTACCTCAGGTTAAGAACAATTTCAGGTTAAGAATGGACCTCTAGAACAAATTAAGTTTTTAACAGGAGGTACTACTGTAGATGGAGTGGTCCAGTGTGGACTTCCAGAAGACCTAGGAAATGAAAGCGGGCGATGTTTTAAAAGTCTTCAAAACAAAAGAGCCAAGTGTGTTGCAAGTCACCCATGATGTAATTACTGCTCTTTTTTCCAAGCTGTTGCAATTGTGCAAATGGCGGATAACCTTTTAACAGCTAACATGCTAATCAGCATCTCCTGGCAATTCCTATTGAACCCTACCCCCTATATGATGGGTTTTAAATATTAGGCTTAGAAAACTTGCTTAGATCATAAAATGCTGAGTCATTTTCTGGATAATTCCGGCACCATCAGCACAATCAATCTCACCGAAAAAGGCAACCTGCATGGGCTGCAACATGCCCAAAACTGGTGTGTAAGTAAGGCCCCAGTATACCGTATTTTTCGCCCTATAGGACGCACTTTTCCCCCTCCAAAAATGAAGGGGAAATGTGTGTGAGTCCTATGGGGCGAATGCAGGCTTTCGCTGAAGCCTGGAGAGCGAGAGGGGTCGGTGCGCACTGACCCCTCTCACTTTCCAGGCTTCAGGAAGCTATCCGCAAGTCTTGCAAGCCCGGAGGGATGTCCCGCGGGCTCGCAAGGCTTGTGGGCAGCAGCCTGCAGCCCCACAAGCTCGGGGGATAGGGGGGTGGCAGAGCGCCGCCATCCTGCTATTCCCCGACCTGATCTGGAGGCTGGGGGGGGAGAAGCAAGCTTGCTTCTCCCCCCGCCAGCCCCACAAACTCGGGGGACAGCGGGGCAAGCTGTCCTTGAAGGCAGAAGAGGGAGACGGAGCGCTCCGTCTCCCTCTTCTAGCTTGGGGATGGCTGCGCAAACCTGGGGGGGGGAATAAAAAATTTTCCCTTGATTTCCCCCCCAAAAAACTAGGTGCGTCCTACGGGCCGGTGCGTCCTATAGGGCGAAAAATATGGTAACTTCTTGCAAAAAATGGATACTTAGCAGTAAGTCCATAGCCCTTCTCAAACAAAGGCTGTGCTCCCAAATTTGGATCAACACGATGTAATTGCCGGTTAATGTTGCGGCTCATTTAAGTGTCATTTCTTGATTTGGTGGCTCTTGGGTTCAGGAGCATTTCTCACTTTACATGGGCACTAATGAAATTTGTGTCATGGAATGCTGTAATTTTCAAATGGTTCATTTTACAAGTTTCTAAGAGCAAGTCTAGTGCATTGCTGAGTGGCTGAGGATATACAGCTTTATAAAGGACAGCTTAAGCTGAAAAGGGAAACTCTGCTTAATTTGTTCATAAAACCAAATATTAATTTCTGGGCAAATCAGTCATAAACCAGAGCATATCTTTATAATTGTTCCAATAACGTTAGCAAAGGGTAAATGGGGTTTCTTAATTTCTCATCAGGTTTGAGTTTACAATCAGTAGTAGAGGCTATTTCCCCCCTCCCCACTTCAGTTCTGCTAAAATTAACTCAGTTAATATGGACAGAAATAGTTTAGCTTTCATTAAATTATATAATAAGAACATCTGGAAACAACCTGTAGACCACCAGAATACCTGGAAGTTTCTGGCTGTAGAATTATGCCAGCCTTGAAATTTGTTCACCATCTTTTAGTCTTTCCATATCACCAGCAAATTGAGCTTTCTGACTGGTTACTTCTAGAAAGAGAAGCAGCAAGATGGAGCTCAGTGATTCTAACAGGAAGGCATCTGGAAATTTGCGTCTTCGTTACCAGCAGCTTTCCTGTTCTTCTCAAAGGCCACACAGCCTTTGACTTCCTTAGGGCCCAGGACCTCTAAACTATGTTTATTCATGGACCATAAGGTCCTCTGTGGGGGCCCTAAGCCCCAGATGTTGGGGCTAATATACCTATGGCAAGAGTAGCATATTCTTTGCCCTTACTAAAAGGGTCATTCTCTAGCTTATGTATCTATAAGCATTTTGCATTCATAGCTACTGGGCAAATGTTACATAAATATTTGGTGCATTTTGGTGTACCACTAAAATGTCAAATCTTTTCAGATTTTGAAATTTTGCTTCAAAGGGTACAAAAATGAATTTACAAATGAAGCCTCCTGTAGCTACTCCAGACAGCTTACTTGTTGAGCATTCGTTCTGACCTGCGTGCACAAAGTTCATGTGGATGTTAGATTATATCTGGTCTTTCCTGAGCATTTCTTCTTATTTGCTTGTGGGGAAGTAATAAGGCATGAGCATTTATTCTGCTTGCAGTATGTTTATCCATCTTTCCATTAGTCATTTTTTCATCCGCATCACTTTCCTAAGAGCAAAAAGGCTGTTCATTAAAAAGGGGGATTAGTTCTATATTTAACCAAGCCATATAATTTTAAACAATCAGTTCCTTCAATTTATCATAGTTACTCTAGTAATTTGTTTTAGTGTTGAAATTCCTAATACACTCTTATATGGTGATATTACAGTTTGTTTTAAGGTTTTAGAATATTTTAAAAACACATTGGGGCATATTTTTCATATGGGTGATATAAAATATTTTATCTTCACTTTTATTTATTGACCTTTGATATTGCTGCTACCTGAGTTTTATGTCAATGCATATGTCTATGTACATAAAATGGTTCAAAAATAAGGTTGGGTGACCAGCTAATTAATTTTTCATAAAAGAGCTCAGTCAGTTCAATTCATATCCAGTTCTTCTGAAAACAATATTTTATATTCCTCACAGGTGCTAGTTTCTCTAGCATTCATCAGTCAGCAGACTTTCCTTGGAGAATTAAAAATTTATTTCACGCGTCTCTGATCTGTCTGTAGTTTTGCAAGATGCCAAGTTCACGACGGTGAACATTTTGTTGGACTATCTTCGTAGAAGTTTGTCTTTTGTTTCCATTATTTACCGTTCTCTGCAACTTTCCTCCCCCTTTCCTTTTTCTCCATTGTCCTCACCATCCTTCTCTTTTTCTGTTTTCTGAAAAGATCTTATAAGCCTCTGCATCATCAAGGGGATAAATTTTAGTATTCATTATAAAAGTTCGGGCGGATAATTCACACAACCATTTCCAGGAACTATGATCACCAGTGCTAAACCAGAACCTTTTGTTTCGGTTTCATGTAGCCTATGGTTTTGAGTATCATTGCTGCATCCGTGTCACTTGTTTTGCTACAAGTGAAAGGGGAAAGAACTGTATGACAGAGCATGCTCAGACATGCATGCATGCTTATCACTCAGAGACTGTAGCATGTTTTAGTTAGTATAGACTAGATACTGAGGACAAAACCCTGATATCGGCTCCTTGAACATTCTACTTTAAGATGGCAATAGTTCCTGTATTCAGCTGAAAGCATTCAGCAATGTCAAATGTTCACGAGTACATCCTTCTTAAGTTCAGTAAAAGTCACAATCTGAGTCATAGAATCATAGAATTGTACAGTTGGAAGGGAAGCCAAGGACTACCTAGTCCAGTCAGGGGTATACAAGTGTGTGGGGGGTAGGGTGCAGTCACCCTGGGTGTCACCCTGACAGGGGATGACAAAATGGCGGATGGCACTCATAATTGTGGGGCCTGCAGCATGCATGAGCCACTTGCCTTGGCACCCACAGGCTCTGTGCTGTCCACCCACTGCCTCCCCCCCAGCTGTAGGGCAGCTGAGGCCCTGCTGTGTGCCTGTCCCTATGGGCGCCACACCCCCATTCCATTCCTATGGGTGCCCCGTGCACTGCCCCTATGGGTGGTTCGCCCTGCCCCTTGGCACTATTGGGATATTGCCAGGGAGACAGAGGCAATCAGGCAGGCTTCCATCGTCGTCTCTGGACGATCACCCATCTCCCGTGGAAACAGCATCAGTCAATTAGTGACACGAGCCTCAGAGACATTCCAAGACTCACACCCTTTTCAGCAGAGGTTCCACAACGGAAGATTCAGACAGGAGATTGTATTTGTTGATCAGAACAAAGGAGAAACATGACTGCTTGCATCCGTGTCGAGAAAACAGCCAGAACAAAAGCTATATACAAAATGGAAGTTCCCAGTGAGAACAGTGCTGGGAGTAAACAGGCATGTGACACACAACAATCATGCCTGACTCTTTTAAGGAGGAATGAAACTATATCCTAACAGGCACACCGCCCCAGGTGCCCAAGAGCCTTCCTCAGCCGCTAAGTCCCATCCCCTCCAATGTAGGAATCCTGCCCACAATCATCTCGGGGGGAGGGGCTCGAACCACCAAACTTGTGGTGACCCATTGCGCCACATACTTACTTGCTGGCTCTTGTATCATTTCCAGGTTGTTTTTCCAAACCTAACATAACTGACAGTTCTCCTTAGTCTGACAAATGGCTAACACGCCTGCCTACTACAGCAGCTTATGCCAGGCCCAACCAATCTAGAGGCTTCATACTACCTTCCAGTCACAGGGGCTGATGTTGCACATCCCCATTCCCTGAAGGAATTAGTGTAGCCTAAGGGATGCAAGTGGCGCTGTAGTGTAAACCACTAAGCCTCTTGGGCTTGCCGATCAGAAGGTTGGCGGTTCGAATCCCCGCGGCAGGGTGAGCTCCCGTTGGTCGGTCCCTGCTCCTGCCAACCTAGCAGTTCGAAAGCACCTCAAAGTGCAAGTAGATAAATAGGTACTGCTCCGGTAGGAAGGTAAGCGGCGTTTCCGTACACTGCTCTGGTTTCACCAGAAGCAGCTTAGTTATGCTGGCCACGTAACTTGGAAAAACTGTCTGCGGACAAACACCGGCTCCCTCGGCTAGTAAGGAAAGATGAGCGCCGCAACCCCAGAATTGTCCGCGACTGGACTTAACTATCAGGGGTCCTTTACCTTTTTTAAGCAAACAAAATCCTAAGTAGCTCACCAGGCTAGGTGAGCTATTTTAGGTTCAAACACCAAGCCCCAAACATACTATTTATAAACATGGAGGAAACATCTAAATGAGGATTATATATATTCATATGTTGAAGGCTATCAAGCAACGTGTAGAGAATGAGTACATATTTTATACTGCCATCCATTCTATGCTGCTTCTTGTCTCCGTGTTTGTTTCTGAAGGCTGCTTCATAAACTATACCTCATCCTTTTCTGAACCCATCATATGTGAACACAGAATCCAGCAACAGGTTGAACTGACCTTTGGTCCCATGACGCTTGAAGGAGGCACCTCAGAAGTTACGAATTATTCCTTCAGACTGCTAACACACCTGATGGATAGGAGGACAATGGGAAAATCACTGAGATGCTGAAGGTAATTTAATTAGAAATTGAGTTTTTATGACAGTGTTAATGGGTGCTACTTCAGCTAACCTGACAATAAAGGTTCCACAAGCTACAATGACATCTGGCACAGACTCACATGTAGGAATTATGCAGAGGCAATAAAAGGCACTTAATTAGCATTGGAAATGGTGTTTCAACATTTATGAGATCTGCGAATTTGCATACAGATACATAATTACATAATTTGCAGCTGTTGTGCTTGTTCCATAAGACCTTGTCACATTATTAGTGGAATATGTAAATGAGGAACTAATTTCCTATATCTCCCATTTTCTCGATAGCCTGTAAATATGTAGAAATTCATGAGACTCGCTATAGTTCTTTCCCTGGAACTTTATTATCTTGTCTCAGGCATGGAAAACAAAACGTTCTGTGACTTAACAGAAAAAAGGTCTATTTAGGAATTTGTAAATACTGTTTTCCAGTCACTGAGAATAATTTAGCGACGGCATTTGTTTGTGTGTACTCTATTCTCTTATTAAATGTTTTCCTTGCAAAACAGCCCTTACAAGGCTCTGAGGAGAAGAGTCATGGTGGATCTGGTGCTGAATTTCAAGGACTACTGGCTTGCACTAGCAGGGTGGAAAGTGTATGAGAAAGTGTGCTTGTTTCACCTTTCTTTCTTTCTTTCTTTCTTTCTTTCTTTCTTTCTTTCTTTCTTTCTTTCTTTCTACTGTGTATCTGGGACTGCATCCTGGAGAGCCTCTGAGTCACTTAAGTGTCATTAAGCAGAGTTCTCAATCTTAAACATAATTTCTTTTCCGTGGGAAACTTTTCAAAATGGCTACATTCAAATGAGATGATAAACCATAGTTAATGTGATGGGAATGAACCCAGTTTCCTCTTGGACGCGTACAGTCCTCCCTCCCAGCTCCTCCACTGGTGGATCTGAATCTGTGAGAAGGCGTTCAGAAACATTTTCGTCATGGTTTCTGCTAATGGCCGTTTAGCATCACATCCAAACCCTCAACTTTGGTTAATCATAAAACGCATTTTGAAGTTGGCTTTTTGAAAAGAAGCATTGTTAATTTTAAAGGTTTGTCATGTTCAAATGCAACCATCTGTGATTACTTGAAAATGGAAACAAAAGCTTCTGAACTCCTCCTTGCATACAATTTGCTGAGGAGAAGGGGGAAGTGTTTGAACCCGAGCTTTCCTAGGCTCATTCCTGTCACAATAAATGATGTTTTCCTGTGATATCCCACTGCAGCCAATGCATCTCTGATACTCTGGAAAGTGGTACAAGATGTATGAATTGATGTAACGCTAGAGATTGGATTACAAGGAGAGAGCGTCTACCTCAAAACCAAAATATGTATTAATACATTTACTGTAACTTTCCTTTATAAATCTCTATCAGAAAGATAGAGCTTAGCAGCAGTGGTGGCTGGTCCACATTGGGCCTATTGACCAGGTGTAGAAAACAACCACAATAGGTGGAGTCAAAAATCAGTGTATTATCATTATCATCAGTGCTTTTTTTTCTAGAAAAAGAGGTGCAGGAACTCCCACCTTTTTTTGACAGACAGCCCTAAGCCTCCGACATCAAGCCATGAGCAGCATGCAGCCCTGAAGCCTCCGACATGAAGCTCTGGGAGCCATGCCGCTATACAGCTGCTGGTACGCTAAAAAATGGTGCCGGAACTCAGTTCCGGTGAGTTCCAGAAGAAGAAAAGGCCATGATTATTAATATTACAATTTCTGTTCTGCCCTCCATTCAAAGATCACAGGGCAGTTTACAATATAAAAACACAATAATACATGTCATAATATCAAACAAAGACAATAAGCTCCTTCCTGTTTAAAAAGCCATAGATTAGCCACAGGTCTTGGAAAAGAGGAATGTTTTTTGCCTGGTGTCTAAAGATATGTAATGACGGTGCCAGGCGAGCCTCCCTGAAGGACAGCATTCCACAAGCAGGGAAAAGGCTCACTCTTGTGCGGCCACCCTCTTTACCTCTCTCAAAGGAGGCACATGAAGATGATGACCACAGGGTCTGAGTCAGAGGTAGCCCTTTCCTTCAGTTTTTCTGCTCCTGTACCTTCTGGGAGGCAGAAATTAAGCAGATGATGCTATTCATGGAATGGTATCAAAAGTGGGGGAAACTTCCAGCCTGAACTTCTGCATGGAAGTAAATTCTACTGTGATTGATACAAATTCTTTCTTAGCTCATGGGATCACAACATTTAAGGTGCACCTGCATGGATACTCACAACAGACCTCGGGTTTCCAAAACTCAGGGACTGTAAAAGTGCTATTTGAGAGAGGCTAAAGGTAAAAGACCCCTGGACGGTTAAAGCAACTATGGGGGTGCGGCGCTCATATTGCTTTCAGGCCAAGGGAGCCAGCGTTTGTCTACAGACAGCTTTCTAGCCAGCATGACTAAGCCACTTCTGGCACAATGGGACACCATGACGGAAACCAGAGCTCACAGAAATGCCATTTACCTTCCTGCCACAGCGGTACCTATTTATCTACTTGCACTTGACGTGCTTTTGAACTGCTAGGTTGGCAGGAGCTGGGACAGAGCGACGGGAGCTCACCCTGTTGCAGGGATTTGATCCACCAATCTTCTGATCAGCAAGCCCAAGAGGCTGAGTGGTTTGGACCACAGCGCCACCAGCGTCCCTTATTTGAGAGAAGAGGACGACAACACACAGTGTGAATATGTCCCACCAAGCACCACCCACTCATGTGAATGTGAAACATTGAGAGAGACAGCTGAAAGTGCTCATCTGTAGATGAACATGTCCCAAAGTGCATATCTGTGCAACTCACATGCACATTAACACTCTGGTGTTTAGATAGCCTCGGTAACACAGGGGAAAGGATACTTAGTGGGGACAAATAGTCAGTTTTCCTTTATGTTCTTATGTGAGGAGCAAGTTAATTGCTGCCCAGGTGGTACTAGAATGCTAAGCATTTAATAGTATCTATTTATATTAACAGAAAGCTAGGGTTGCCAGAGCAAAGAGTAATGTGATCTGTTGCAAATATCAGATAAATATTGAAGCTGAACCGTTCTGACAGCTGAAATGCAAAACGGGCACACATATTTATCTGATAAATATGCAGCCCAAGTTAATCTATTGGCATTCCATGTAAATTAAATTATGTACCCAACTGTCATAATGAAGGCAGAGAGAGAGATTATTTCAGCTAGGTAGGATGAAATCACTGCCATTCATGTACTGAGACAAATATTGAGAGGGCGAAAGTCTCCCCCTCAATTTAATGCTTTACTCCATATATATAAACAATTACACACACAGAGAGAGAGAGAGCAAGAGAGAGAGAGAGAGAGAGAGAGAGAGAGAGAGAGAGAAAGAACACACTATAGCTTGGAAATGTGAAGCAAAAATAAAAATTAAATTGATTTGAAATTTCATTTCTGGATTTTTGATTCCAGGAGATGGAGAATTTTCTCTCTCCTGGTTTTGTTTCTTGCACATTTAACAACACAATGGGCCTGATCCACTGCTTTTGTCCAGCTGTACAAGTGCATATGGATATTCCTTGCTTCCAGGGGCTTCCTGCAACTGGCAGATACACCACCCTTTGGGTTTTAGGCAGATAGCTTCATGTTTTCTTCTTTTTTCTGTCCAAGAAATAATTTACCCTGTCTTGTTTGTGTCCCTCTAAAGCCAAGTATATCAGAAAAACAAGAAAACATTATTACATATTCATTAAAAAATATGGCAGAGGAACTCAGAAGCAGAAACATTTAATTTGTACTTCCGAAGTCAGTAGATTTCAATTTGCCGGAATCGCTGTTATAGCCTTTCTTAATAGATAAGGCTATATTACTATAAAACACTATTTTGGGGGAGGCTTGGCTTTTTTTGTTTACATGCAGTTTCACTCCATTATTTTGTTTCTGCTAATGTAAAGATTTGACTCAAACGACATTCAGTTTATATAATGCAAAGTATAATTAAAACATTATCTAGCCTTATAATAGTTTTTGTTACTGTGACTTACTCCCTTAGGCAACAGGACAATTTAATTCCCCTCCTTCTGAGAATTCAAGATAGTCCTTTCCAAAGTTTTCCAGAGTTTTCTTTTTAGGGTGCCCTGGAGGTTTCCAATTATGATAAAGAGGAAGGCACGATACAATGTATTATTCAATTATTTATATTTGGAATTCAGACAGCACCAACTCAAGAACATCCTTGCCTATCATCCTAACAATTTGCTTCCACCACCAACAGCCCAACACTACCAACAGGACACCCTCCTGAGCTCATTGCCAAACAGATGGGATTTTTCATGCATCACCTTCATCCTGTCCCAAGCTTCACTTTGTACTTTTCAGCATAAATGCTGCTGAACAGAAACAGTAATCTGTGCCTCTAAATTCACCATGATGATGATCACTATCATCATCATTATTATTAATCCAGAAATTAAAGTTGGGTAAAGGCATCTGGCCAGAGAGTCCCTGTTACTTCATGACTTTGCTGTTCAAGAGCATCAGAGCACAGTTCATCTCTGTGTGAGAAAGAATGCTCTCGCTGTGTGTGAGTTTGCACACATAAAATTTGGGTCACCTGGGAAAATCTATTGAGTTATTCTTGACAGTAGACTGTTTGCCTGCCTGTTATAAAAGATGTTTTAAGGCTCTTCTGGACAGAAACAGAGCTTTTGCATGTGTTTGTATAACATCTATCACAGTAAGGTCACATCTGAAAGAGAGCCTCTGGGAATTGCTGGTATATAAATATTAAACTACAATAGATATTAACTCCCATTATTCAGTTTAAGGACAGCCATTTTTCTTTTCCGGTGTATTTGCAACCTTGACAGACCCAGTTGGCAGCAACGGTCCTCTATATCAGACTCATTAATCAGATACACTGCTTGTATTTCAAGTCCATAATAGTTTTTCAAGCTATTCCGGAGCTCCTTAGAACACGGAAATGACATTCACAAAATCTTCATGGAGGGAAAAAGCCTGTGAAATAAACAATGTTTAGCACAAACTAATCTTTGCTTTTGAGATGGGACTCCATGTATGTATATACATTTCTATGGAGTTGATGACTGCAGATAATTAGCGTGCCTGCAACACACCCATAACTTTTATTATCTGTGCAGAGTTTGGCAGAGTGAATACATCATTACCTGCACATCGAATAATGCGCAGTGCTACAATTCATTTTCCAAGCTGCTCGACGTGGTGCAGCGAAAGCACTTTGTCTTTTATTGTTCTCTCTCCCTTCTTTATTAGCATAGCAAAGGCAATCTTCAAAACAGTCCAAAGCAGATAAAGCTATAGTAACACACTAGCAATAGCTCTACAGAAAGGACGAGTAATTTTGAAAAGAATGCAGCAAAATAAAAGATGTTGGGAAAAAATTATAACCGCGCATCCCATAAGGCAACAGAAAAGCATTGTTCACCTCTAGTTTCCCTGAGAGATGGAAAGTTTGGGGCAGACATTGCAAGGTCGAAAACAAGAACAATAATGTCTTCTGGTGTCTTCTTTAAAAATTTTACAGGTTGAGAAAGAATGCTTGGGAAATAGGAGCTAGCATAAACAACACTTGCTCCAAGGCAGAGTCAAGAAAGAAACCTAACATTTCAAGCACAACAGAACGTGATTTGAAATCCCAGTTTGTCGTGCGATTCCCCGCTGCTACTTTTTATATCAAAAAATAAAATATTGCAGGAACCCTTAGCTCAGAGTCTCAAACAAAGACGTGATCTCCCAAGCACACATTCCCAGCATGTTCACACTTCTGCCTCATTGACATCTATGCTGGCTTGGTCATGTCCAGATATTGGAAGATGGCAGGATCCCCAAGGATGTGCTCTATGGGGAGCTGGCTTCAAGCACCAGGCCCTTGGGCAGACCAACTGTGTGTTACAGAGAGGTTGGCAAACATGACACGAAGGTTGGCAACATCAACCCTGCCCAGTGCGAATCCCTTGCAGACGACTGCAGTGCCTGTAGACAGATCATACATCCATAGCAATAACCAGAGGAGGAATGACCACTAGGACGAGTGCAGAGAGAAGAAACACCATGTCGCATCTGCAGCAGCACAACTCGACACCATTTGTCCCAGCTGCAACGAAAGAGCTACACCAACATAGCCTTTCCCAACCTGTTGTCTTTCAGATTTTGGCCCACAGCTCCCATCAGTGCTAGCCAGCATAGCTGATGGTCAGGGATGACCGGAGTTGTAACCCAAAACATCTGGAAGGTACCAGGTTGTGGAAGGCTGTATTTTTTTTATAGTAATTGCACTGGTACCTTGGTTTAAGAACAGCTTAGTTTATTAACAACTTGGATTAAGAACGCGGCAAACCCGGAAGTAGGTGTTTTGGTTTGTGAACTTTGCCTTGGAATAATAACATGTTCCGCTTCCTGTTGAGTGTGTTCCATTTGTAAAGTGAGTCCCCCGCTGCTATGGGAAAGCATGCCTTGGTTTAAGAATGCTTTGGTTTAAGAACAGAATTCCAGAACAGATTAAGTTCGTAAACCAAGCTAGAACTGTATTAATACTTGAGCTACATGGTGATAAATTTATCAGTTGCGTGGCAAGTCCCCTCCCCCATGTGAAATGAAGACACTGGACACAGTATTTAAGGTTAATGGGCATAAAAAGGCCACAACTTTATTGATTACAGAATTGGAAGGTATTGGCCTTAGGCATTGGCTCCTATCGACTACCCGGCATGGTGACCGGGAGGGTTGTCCACAAGCCGTGGGGAGTCCTGTTGAAGTACGCCAACTAGGATCCCACGGGTGTCACCGCTCTGGGGCATGCCGGGGGCCCTTACCTCCCTAGGTTTCGGACAAGGCAACACCCCCCAGAGTCCTCTACCGGACTACCCTTTCTTTTTGGGGAAGGTGATGGCGCTTCCTTCCCCCCTTCATTTGCATAACAATTGACCCCTGCCAATGCCTAACCGCCAATACCGAATAAGTTGTGACGTTTGCTACGAGGTAGGCGAAAAAACCAAAAGGCTCGAAGTGTGCCAACTTGGAAAAATTCCTACCAGGCCCCTTGCGGCGACCAACCGAAGTCCATAGCAAGGTCAAAGCTAGCTAAACCTAAAGGGTGGGTGGGGTGGGAAAACCGCTCGGCTGGAAAGGGGCAAAAGAGGGCGGTCCCCGGGCGTGCCTAGTCTTAAATAGGCTAGGGCACGCCTCCCTGGCCCGCTGATTGGTGGGCCGGGTCACCGACACACCCGGGGATTCCCTGTTCACGCGGGGGCAAGGGCCAGCCCCCGCGTGTGAGATGTGGGAGGGATTTCTGCCCGCAACCCCCTCTCCTCCCAGGTCGGAAATGGCTTCCTGGTGCAGTTGGTGTCTAGGTAGGAATTCTCTAATGCTAGTAAGACTTGGGGTCATATTTGTATCATACCTAAGTTTTGTGGCATCAAAGCCACTTTCATTTTGCCTGCTGTGCTTTGTAAATCTTTATCAAGAAAAGCAACATGGGTTAGGCCAGGGACGGTCAACATGGTGCCATACCGATACAGTTGGACTACACCTCCCATCAGCCAGCATTGCCAGAAATGATGGGAGCTGTAGTCTATCAACATCTGCAGGGCAACACACTGGCCACTTCTGGGTTAGGCAAATTCCCAAACCAATGTTGACCTTCGCTGGGGACTAAAGTGCTTGCATAGGAAGGAGCTAGACTGTTTATCCAACCCATGCAACTCCTCTTTATAGATATTAACGCCTCTTTATGCTTTCTTTCAGATATAAAATATTGACTTATGCACATTAAGCAACAAAGGCTCAAAGGATTATGTATGAAATTCTACAGCTTGGTGGCATCCTGAATTCTTCTTTCACTAACATTTTACTGCTGTAATAAGAGCCACCGTATACTTTTAATGCAGTGCTTCACTCTCTACCCCCCCCCAGTTTTTTTAATGTTCAAAATGTATTTCAATATGCTATGTGTACACTTGAAACAATGTGCCACACATCATAAAACTGTGCTCCGTATTAAACCTCATCTTTGTGAGTCTGTATCAGTTTTCTGCAGTGTAAAGAAAGAGCAAAAATGAATTGTGTTGGAGCTGATTTTACCTCACTTATGAAATAGTCTCTTGGGACACTCGAAAGAGTGACTGGGAACTTATGTCTGGAAGGCAAACTGGCATCTGTTAGAAATTACATCTTGATAAGGTCTCAGAACCAGTCGCTGAAACATTTTCAGTAGTATGAGACATTTGTTTTTAATGTAAAAAACCACCCCAAACCCTTAGTCTGCTTAGGGTAAGATGGTTGTTGTTGTTTTTTGACAAGGGATTTCCTGCTGCGAAACATTCCTTCTAAATTTTATTGCATTGTTTGCCAATTCAGATAGCTCATAATTCTGAGGTGAGAAAAGAGTTCTGACTTCTCACTTTGAAAAAGCGTTGTCCTCTTGCTGTAAGGACGGCTTTTTGAAAGTGCATATGCAAGTGCCTTCTTACCAACAGGCTAGTGCAGTAACCATTGTCAGCTGTGAAAAATGACAAGGATTTTACTGGAGTAATTGGAAAAGTGAAATGGCCGGGAAATAATGCACTGCAGTAGAGATGGTCCAAGGTATTTTGGTGTGTGATGCAGAAGATCTAAAACACATCTATCTCCCCTGTAGTGATAAAAATATATATTATTAAAATACACCAAATGTTGTAAATACTCTAATAGTACCTCACAAACCCTATGCAGGATTGTCAGCCCCTGAAATAAAATGTACTGTTGCCTGAAGGTGGTTTAAAACTGATTCCAGAGCAGGTCCACAGGACTGCACCACAATGTTGTTGGGTTGTTGTTGTTGTTTTGTGGGCCTTAGAAAGGATCCCAGTAGATCCCAGTAGATTTGAGAGGGTCAGGAGCCCCTGTTTAAAAAGTAATAATCTAAGGCAACCTAAGGCCCGTGGGCTGGATGTGGCCCAATCGCCTTCTCAATCCAGCCCGCGAATGGTCCGGGAATCAGTGTGCTTTTACATGAGTAGAATGTGTCCTTTTATTTAAAATGCTTCTCTAGGTTATTTGTGGGGCATAGGAATTCGTTCCTTTTTTTTCTTCAAAATATAGTCCGGCCCACCACATGGTCTGAGGGATAGTGGACTGGCCCATGGCTGGAAAAGGTTGCTGACCCCTGAAGGCAAGGGTGGATAAACTTGATATTTATCTTACATGGGGACATAAAGCTTTATATCAGGTAACATTACATTTGTGTCAAGTGTCTCTTCATAAATGAATACAGAATAAACATGCTGAATGACAGTTTTAATTGATTACCAAAGTCCAGGAATAGGCTTCTTTCTATTTTTTCCTTTACTTCACTCAGTATTTGTACAGGTAGATCGTGTCCTCCCTAAAAGAGTGTTGTGGTGAGACCTGGAGACTGACCTCCTGGTTGTGGGTGGGTCTATTGGATAGCCACATCACCTGATTGGTAGGTCCCTCATTGCTGGGTTTAATCTGGCCAATGGGGTGCAGTCTAAACAGATAGAGGGACCTATATATACCTAAGCACATGACTCTTTCAGTTTGTGAATTGGAACACCCACCCACCTCTCCCTACTTTTAGGGCATTTTGCAATGGGACAGGGGCACAGCAGGAATTTTCCCCACCTGGCTAATTGGCTGTTGCCATTTGGGTTTTGCCTGCCACGTAGCAAAATGTCACAACTTGTAAGGTTGTGGATAGGCACTGGTTCAGGTGATAGGGATGGGAGAACAGTCTTGCCATCCCTATGTGAAGGGTATTCCATTAAAGGAATCCAGGGACTCAACTTGGTTTGGTCAACCCTGAGAGGGGGTTGTGCCCGTGCCTGAGTCCAGGGGAGCATCTGGGTGGTTAACAGAGTCTGTTCCCGGGCTTTTCACCTACCTCAGGTGTTCATCCTTGGCTGACCTATGCTGGAGCCCTGGGTCAGTGCTACCTGCAAGGGTGCAGGGAGCTAGTTGAACCAGAGCCTATGCAACCACTCACTTTTCTGTAATCAATAAAGTTGTGGCCTAAATTCTGCCAAAAACCAAAACTAAAATTTGAGTCAAATGTGTCTTTATTTAGGGGGGAAGTCTCTGGGTCTGAACATGCAATAAGCAATTAATCATTAATTGCCTTGTTACAGCAACTTCATTAAGCTGCCATTGAATCATCATTACAAATCTATTCTGTTTGACTGTCTGGATACGGTTACAATGACAAATGGAATCAAAATTATGTAGAACCGTATAGATAAGGAGCCTTCTGTCATAAGCTATTATTATTGCTGTTAGAATAATGGCACATGTGTTCTCCTTTCACTTTGATCTTTGCTTGCATGTGGCTCACAGCAGGATTGGTAAAAGCTCAAATTTCAACAATGGTGGTGAAGTCTGGACATTATCCAGAAGAGATCATCCCTTTGGTCTCCCTGAGGAGGTCTCAGAAGGCATTATTTTACATTAAGCTTTTTCGGTTTCTGCAGCTCAGCAGATCTCTGTGCAGCCATTCACTTGTGAACGGATTACAGATTAAAGTCCTTCTCATTATCTACCCACAGAGGGCAAATAAAACATGACAAGATTCTAGAACGCCTAGCCAGGATCCAAAGGAATAGATCTATGGCTCCTACTTTACACATGATTCCATTTTCCATTCTTGCAGCCGATCAGAATATTCACATGGTTGAGAGTGGGACTGTACCACTTGAGATTGCACTTTGGCGGTTCTGTGTTCGAATGCTCTGTTATGCAGATACAGTGGTACCTCGGGTTAAATACGCTTCAGGTTACATACGCTTCAGGTTACAGACTCTGCTAACCCAGAAATATTACCTCAGGCTAAGAACTTTGCTTCAGGGTGAGAACAGAAATCGTGCAGCAGCAGTGCAGCGGCAGCAGGAGGCCCCATTAGCTAAAGTGGTGCTTCAGGTTAAGAACAGTTTCAGGTTAAGAACAGACCTCTAGAACGAATTAAGTACTTAACCCGAGGTACCACTGTAATGCCATTATTAAGTTTGATCATTAGATGCACCTAGGTGGAGGTAGGAGTTTCTTGTGACTATTCTGCTCTTGTTTGAGAGAGGCAGCAAAATTATTGCGTAGCTTCCTGACCAGTGTGCCTGCTAAGTTTTCCATGACACCTCCTCACTTTTTTTAATAGAAAAAACAACTACTTTTACATGTAGAAACTAGCACACCAGAGAGCAGAGTAAACTAGAAACATTTGCCCTGCTGCATTTGTTTCCTCAGGGCAAAAGATTTGAGTGCATTGAAAGACATACAATTCCTACTTGTAATCTAAATTCCAACCAGGCTGCATCACATGATTGTCCTGGGATGTGTAGTTCAGCTCTTATATCATGTTTTTAGACAAATTGAGAATTGCCCATCTGGAATTGCATTCTGGAACCAAGTTTCCAGTTTGTGCAACAAACAGCTATGTGGAAACTCAAGCAACAGGCCATTCCCAACATGTCAGAGCAACTTAGAGAATGAGCCTTCTTCAGAACATACATAGTTTGAGTTGCTGGCACTGAAGAGAGTTTTTTATTTTTTAAAAAAATATATATTTGTAGAAATGACATACTAAATCTGTCAGGCTGTATCTACCTTTACAGTCTTCTGCTGAACTCTCCCCCAAGGTTTATTATCTTCAGAAAAGCTGGTATTGCTTTCAAGCGACTTCTGGTGGGAAAAAGAAAAGTCTTACTGTGGCTTTTTCTGCCATTTGAATTCTTATGTTGTCTCTTTCCACTAACTGTACTATCCTCGGGAACCCAGTTTGACTGCGACAGCCTTCAATGGCATACTTAGCCATTGTGATTAACCCATGCTGCTTCTTGTCCCTTACCACCCTGATATATAGACCAGGTGACAATTAATACCTCTTGCATATTTTATCAGCCATTATCCCCACTCTGTTGGCTCTGTTATTAGTTTGACTCTCTTGCAGATAATTTGCATGATATTGCCCTTTAATATTTAATAGATGTTCCCTTTTAAACTCTCTGTTTTGAATGCATTCGATCTTGACCTACGCGAATTAGCATTTTAATTTCTCCCTCTTCTTCGTATTCTTTTCGGAGCAGACAGAGCTAAACTTCCTACCTGGATGCTGAAAAAGGAATAGACTTGGACAGAGGGACATGACTTAGGTGCAGCCTGGATTCTTAAGCACGTTGATGACTTGATTGCTGAAAAAGGCTTCAAAAACATGTGTACACTTTAACAGTAGTTAAAGGGTTGAGCAACGTATACACATGTTGGCTGCTACTGGTAATTCTCTGTTGCAGATCCTTTTCTATGAGGAGGAGACAACAGGCATTTCCCCTTCATTTCTAGGAAGAAGACTGGTGAGGTGTGCCCTTCAACAAGCCACCACATATGTAGGAGCCAATTCCTAGGGGCTGAGGTCCCTTTGGCCTCCCCAATACAACATTTTAGGGGGCCAGGCACCTCCAAAGTTCATGGGCATTGCCATTCAAATGGTGTGTGTGCACTGTGTCTTGTGATCAATTATGTAGGGCAGGGCTTACCTGGGCACCCCAATATTTTATTCTTGGCACCCCTGGGCCATAGCATGGGATGTGTGACACTTTAGGGCAAAGGATCAGCAAAGTACATATAAGAAGAGTATGGATTCCTCTTACAAGGAGATTCCTCTTACACTGAGGTCCAGCGCCGAGGGCCTTCTGGCGGTTCCCGCACTGTGAGAAGCCAAGTTACAGGGAACCAGGCAGAGGGCCTTCTCGGCAGTGGCACCCACCCTGTGGAATGCCCTCCCACCAAATGTCAAAGAGAACAACAACTACCAGACTTTTAGAAGACATCTGAAGGCAGCCCTGTTTAGGGAAGCTTTTAATGTTTGATGCATTACTGTATTTTAATATTTTGTTGAAAGCAGCCCAGAGTGGCCAGATGGGTGGGGTATAAATAAATTATTATTATTATTATTATTATTATTATTATTATTATTATTATTATTAGGGTTCTGGGTACTTTGCTATGAGTTACAGGGGAGTAGTAGCACAACTGTGAATACCCATGCTGGCATTTCAAGAACATAAGAGTAGCCTGCCAGATCAGGCCCATGGCCCATCTACTCCACCATCTGGTTTTCACAGTGGTCCACCAGGCATCTGTGGGAAACCAGGGAGCAGAACATGACTACAAGAACCTCTCCCGTGGTTTCCAGCAACTGGGATTCAGAAACATGGCTGCTTCCAACTTTGGAGGTAGAGCATAGCTTAGCTTTTTTAACTTTAGTTAAGTTTTGCAAATTTTACTCAGCAAGTTTTGCCGGGGTACTACAGTGGTACCTTGGGTTAAGAACTTAATTTGTTCTGGAGGTCTGTTCTTAACCTGAAACCGTTCTTAATCTGAGGTACCACTTTAGCTAATGGGGCCTCCCGCTGCCGCCGTGCCACCGCCTCGCGATTTCTGTTTTCATCCTGAAGCGAAATAATACCCAAGGTATTATTTCTGGGTTAGCAGAGTCTGTAACCTGAAGCGTCTGGAACATGAAGCATCTGTAACCCGAGGTACCACAGTAGTAAATTCTACTCAATATTGATCCAGAGCAATGCATAGTTGGTAAAAACTTAAACATGTTGCAGGATTCCGCCCAAAATAGACCAGAGGCAATCATATTTCATCCAGCAGAGCTTTACTGCTACAGAAGGCAAATGAGCATAATGGTCACACATCCAGTACATTCAGGACTGGCACTGTCCATAAGAAATCTAGTTGCAGCAGACTTAACTTAAACTTGCAATAACTTATAATAAGTCTAAACGTTAGCATTAAGCATACCATGTACAGAACACCACACCAGAAGGAAAAGAGATAGAAAGAAAAGGTGAAACCCAGGCTCCTTCTGGCCCTACTTTTATAGTCAGCATAACCTTGACAGAAAGAGATAAGAGAACCAGTTTAAACCAGCTGTACTCAAGCTTCTCTGAAGGAATAACCCAAACATCATGAAGTTTCTTTCACACAGAGGAGCTTCCAGAACCCTCTTGAACTGAACAGAATAGGAAAGATCTCTGCACATCACACCAATACTTCCTGTACTAAGAAATGCAAACTGATAACTAAATGGATATTTTTTTAAAAAACCAATATCTGTGAACATTTTGCTATGGCAACATAGAACTCAAGAAGGGCCATTCTGTCGACTCTGTTGAGAGACTGATTGCCTTTGGCTCTGCCTCAATAGTCTGCAGCAGAGAGTGCGGGGTGGCGAAGCAGCTTCTTCCATCAGCTCTGCGTGTGCAATCCTTTTGGCTTCATCCTGTTTCCATCCTAGGTGGTTGTTATACGAATCACATCACTTTAAGAACTGGTGCCTGGGTTTGCTTCTTTCCTCCTCCTTCCTCCCCCCTCACACTAGGGACGTGGCCAGAATGCTTGTCCCCTTGTACATCTGACGCCCACAAACATTCTTTTGAATGCATTGAAAGCTATAAGGAGGCGTTGCATTCTGCGATGAATAGCAGGGAGCATCTTGGTCAGTCTCGCTGTAAGGATTAACACACGCGGAGAAGCAGATTATAGCTGTGATTCTGCAGCAAAATGATCTAAAGTTGTTGTTTCAGCTAGTTCCCAGTGCTTTTTCCACACAGCTTTCCCTCTCTGAATTTCCCTCTAATTTGCCAAACAATACTTACTGCTGGAACAAACAAGCTTTCTGTTGCTGCTTTTGGGAAATATGTGTTAGGCTCTTGGCGAGATGTCTGCCAAGAAGCATAACTTGGGATCAAAGGTGTCTGATAAAAAAAAAAAGTCTAATAAGTGGAACGGTGCCCTTGACCATGGGTTAATGGCCCTGACTATCTAATCCTTGTCAGGAAAAGCCGTTGTAAGGATTACAGAGAAGTCCGTAAGCTGGCCAAGACTGAAGGGCGCAGGAAGACTGGTGTGTGGAATTGCTCAAAATAGTAATGGTGTTCTTATCGAGGGGAAAGTCACACTTTTCTTCCCCTGAAGGATGGGCGGCATAAATTGTATTCCAGGATATTTGGAAAGGCTTGTGGGGAAGAAGGGATGAGATTCAGCAGCCTGCTTTATTTCTGAACTGTAAAGGAAATGAATGAAGAATTTTAATGCTATATGATCTGCCAGCAGAGATAAGTTGTTATTTTAAAGAAAATATTTTACTGCTTGAACCACAAAGCACTTCAAGTAGAGAGAGCGTCTTTGAAGTTAATAGGTCTTCAGTTCATGTCAAGACTTTGGGAAAGACTGTCTTAGGCATCTTAATTTCCCTAGTGTCTCTAAATCAGCCTTCCCCAACCTGGTGCCCTTCAAATGTTTTGAATTAAAACTCCCATCAATGAGCTAATGGAAATTTTAATCCAAAACACCCAGGGGGCACCAGTTTGGGGAAGACTGCTCTAAATCCACTGAGAAATGAAATCCAGTCACCCTGATGCTACAAATTGTGAATATTACAATGACTTTCATGAATCTTGTCAACGAGCCTTCTAAAAACTTTATCCCAGTTTGAATCTGGCATAGGTTTAAATTGATTTTATGTACATGCTGTGTTTGTTTTTAACTGTTTTTGCATTTATAATCGTTGTTTTCTTTAAAGTTAAAACCGTTTTTATATATGTAACTGTTTTGCAGATGTAGTTATATTGTGTATCGTTTTGGGATGCCTCAAAGGAAGTGATTAATAAATGAAATATATAAATTACACATACACACACATGTATAATACACCCCCATGTATAAGACGCCCCTATTTTTGGGGACTTCAAAACACCCCTCAGCACTACCCGTGTATAAGACGAGCCCCAATTTTAAACCTATTTTTTTTTGTAAAAAACCCCATGTCTTATACATGAAAAAATATGGTAATTATTTATAAAGTAAAATAAAATAAAATAATTTGTAGCAACTCACAGACTTCTGTACATCATAGTTACAATATGCAGAAGTCGTCATGTTTGTCCTCTAAGGGACAAAGCTAGACATCTATTAAAATGAAAAGAAATTTCAGTACGGCATAATGTGATGTCCCCAACAGCTATCATAAAGGAATGCCATTAAGGCAGATATTATATGTGTGTTGCAGTCACCAGCAGACTTCTTTTTGAAACATGTACCTTATTCAGCATTATATAGCCAGAACTTCCATTCTAATGGAACTGCTTTAATTTTTTCTGATGCATTCAAGCATCTGAAGCAATAGAAGTTTTTCAGTTAACAAGTGAGAGCACACAGCAATGGATTCACTATGCTCTGCTAGTAGTACCTCAGTTTTGGAGCTGAGACAGCAGAGGAATGCTGACGAAGCTCTGGAAAAGGAACACCCACACGATTCATTCAAAGCACATCATATGGCTTCCCCCAAAGAACCCTGGGAACTACAATTCAGAGCACCAACTACAGTTCCCAAGATTCTTTGGGAGAAGCTATGTTCTTCAAATGTGCTTTAAATGTATGCAAACAGTAGTGTCTTGGGTGAGAGTTGATTGGGACTCAAAGAACAGCAAAATTAGACTGGCCCAGACCTTGCTTGCATCTCCATCAGCGTGCCTCCTCTCACTGAGGATGTTGGTCCCAGGTGTATCCCCAGTCAAGAAGAGATGATGACCCAGGGATTTTAAGCACCTGCCGCTGCTGCTTTAACTTTTCCTTTCTCTTGCCCAAAGGTAAGTTTCTTTGCTTTCAGGCAGCGGAAAGAGGAGGCGCAAGTGGTGGAGACTGGAGGATTGGGCCCTAGGCTGCTCTCAAGCATTCCCTCCAGGGGCCTGGATATGCATGGACCCCCACTGAAACTCTTCGGACCCCCATTGAAACTCTTCGAACACCTGTAATGCACAGAACCTGTTGGTGCACAAGATTCTGCATCTAGCTAGGGACCCTCTGTGAACAGCTCTTATATGGCCCCTAACAGGTGAGCTATTGCAGTCTAACATCTCTAGGTCTCTTAGCTCTGTCTATTATATATAAAGAGAGTCTGATGCTAATGGCGATCCTTATTCCTCGCCTCGATCAACATGCCCAAAGCGCACATTCATTTCAAAACCAGGCCTAACCAGTTGTTTTACAAATTTTCCCCCGATTCCTTCTTGCAGTTCTTATTCTGATGGGAGTTCGGTGCTATTACTCATGTGTCCTTGGTGCTGCTCCCCTCCCCAGTTTTTAACTTAAGTATATGAATTCAAGTTCTGAATTCATTACACCCTACATTGCATCCTAGTACATCAAAAGAAGCAGAGGTGGGGGAGAGGCAGAGAGGATAAGCCAGAAGATTTATGAGGTTGGAGCCAGGGAGGCCACACATCAGCAATGAGCAAAATGAAGGCAAGGAAGAGCCTTGATGTGATCTCAGATGCAGAAAAAAATAATAATTTCAAGGAATCACTGATCTATGAAAATAATGGACCTGCTTAAATTGGCTAAAAATACATACTAGTGGGCTTTTTTTTTTGTAAAAAAAGACTTTGATTCCCCCCACTTCTTCTCTGTGAGTCATGAGTAGAAGTAAATTGTTTTGCCAACAGTAAATACAAGTTGAGCACATGGGGACAATCCACATTGGCTCCCAGTGTGCTTCCAAGCACAATTCAAAGTGTTGGTGCTGACCATTAAATCCCTAAACGGCCTCGGCCCAATATACCTGAATCTAAGAGTGGCAGGACTAGAGAACCAAAGCAGTAGCGTAAAGCCCCAAGATGAAAAGTTTACAGCAGAGGGAAATGTTTGCAGTACTTGCATAGTAATGCTTCATTTCATAAAATTAATAAGATGGCTAGACAGCTCTCTCTTTGTTCCTTTCCATGGTAAAGCAATCACCAGCATAATGAATAGCTCTCAACATCTGAATACTTCTCATAACATATTGTATTTGTCATTGTGTAGACGCCTGCTCTCTCTGCCAAAATATTTTGGCAGAAGTAGGCAAATTCTCTAGATAGGTAAAAAAATTCCTGTTGGAAACAAAGATTTCTGAAAAATTAAAAGGAAACAACAGAGATAGCAACAGACTATACCTATAAACTCCCACCCAGCTGTCCCAAGTTAGCTGTAGATAAAAATGTATGAATGTGAAACATAGTATCTTAACAGCACTGACAAATTGCAAGTATAATTAATTGAAAATGGAATGGTGGAAGACAGCCACAAGCCCCCATTAATTCTACTAGTCCTTTTCACTTGAGCGTTGTTGGGCTTCAACTCCCATCATCCTTGCTGCCTGGGGCTGATGGGAGTGGTAGTTCCGCAGCTTCTGGTCCATGTTGGCTACCTCTGATCTGCAACTGGTACTAGGAAATGAAGAAGGAGAATCTAGATTAACTTTTGCTGGAGATTGACTAAAAGGGATCATACCTTTTGGCACCACCCTTTCGGAGCTTTCTGGACTGGTAGCTATTTTTCATACAGGCTTTTCAGTCCTGACTTTGCCCTTTGCCGCATAGGAACAAAATAGGGAGCTCAGTCCTGAACATTACTTACACCAGGACAAATTATTGACATGTGCAGTGACAAATCTGGGAATGATGGGTTGGTGGGATGTCAACAGATAGCTAACCAGATGTATCTGAGGTTAATAATAAATATAATTTTCTGATATGCTTTGAAAGATGCAAATCTCTTGAGACTGTAGAAACAAGTTGTGCAGTTGGGATTCCCCCTTATTAAAAGTACTTTAGAGAGGGATGTTGCTTTGTTTTACAGCTTATCTTAATCAGACAAAAAGCACTGATTACACAAACAAATGGTGCTAAAGACTGGCTTTTCTCACTTGGACGCATTTGCCAAAACTTTTTGTTCTGAACTCTGTCTGGCATTTGATGGCCCTGAGTATTTGTTAGATGTTGACAAATGGGTAATGCCCAAAACGAGCTTGCTGTATGTCAGTTGATGTGACGCTTGCCTGAGACATTTCAAGCTATGATGCTGACAGGGAAATTGTGCCCATGTAGAAATGCTAGGTGGAAAGCAGTTGTGGTATGCACAAGTCTGGACATCAGGCATATGATGTGGACAGAATAATTTCTTTTGACAAGGTTGGAGTTTTAATTTCCCCATCCTTTGGCTGATTCTGTCCATCTCTTGTAGAGTAATCTGCCCATTTGACACATTTTGGCCTTAGCAGGGTTGGACGAGCTGACAGCCCAGCAGCAAAGTGACAGCAGCAAAGTCATCATGTTTCATTAATGAAAGTTTTCACATTAAAACAGGAAAAAGTCTAAAGCCATTGCTTAGAGTTCCTGCTTTCCTGCAGCTCAGGAATGGGGAACCTGTGGCCTTCCAGATGTTGTCGGACTCTGGCTGCTTTCAATTCCAGCCAGCATGACCAATGGCCAGAGATGATGGAAGGAGTTCAGCAACATCTGAAGGGCCATTGTTTCCCCATCCCTGGTGTAGTTAACCAATATTTAAGGGTCCATTGGCGCTGTGGGTTAAACCACTGAGCCTAGGACTTGCTGATCAGAAGGTCGGCGGTTCGAATCCCCGTGATGGGGTGAGCTCCCGTTGTTCGGTCCCTGCTCCTGCCAACCTAGCAGTTTGAAAGCACGTCAAAGTTCAAGTAGATAAAAATAGGTACCGCTCAAGCGGGAAGGTAAATGGCATTTCCGTGTGCTGCTCTGGTTCACCAGAAGCGGCTTAGTCATGCTGGCCACATGACCCGGAAGCTGTACGCCAGCTCCCTCGGCCAGTAAAGCGAGATGAGCACTGCAACCCCAGGGTCGGCCAAGACTGGACCTAACAGTCAGGGGTCCCTTTACCTTTTTATTGCATTATCAGAATAGTGCAGCTGCCTTGCCTCTCCATGGTTGGAACCCACATCAGGGTCTACCCTGCCATTAGACATAGTGGGATGACCATTTCAAGTGGAAGGGGCTGGGGTGGTTCTCACTAAGCCCCATTGCTATTCCCTTTTGCTGGAGGATAGAACTGTAAAGTATGCTACATGTTCTGGGCATCTCAAACTAGTCTGCTGTCTCAGATGTGGTGATTGTGTGGCAAATGTGTTCCCACCCTCCAGAATGCCAATATTGCTGCTCCCCAAGAAGACTCCCAGAAGGCCCTAGTAAATTATGATGCTACCATTTTTTTATGATGTCTTTTCATCCCAAGGGACATTCTATATTTGGGCTCCCAAAAACCAACAAGTTGATAAATAAGAACAGCTCATCTTATGGAACCAATTTCATTCTATTCTCCATCACTCATAAGAAGGAGCCATCTAACTGTCGAGATTCAATTTAATCCAATCATTAAATAAATGCCATGGGCATATGTCCAATTCTGTATTTGCAAAGGGAACGCCCTTTGCATTGTTGGATTTTAAGTGGTTTACATCCAAGTGATGAAACTTTAAAGGATTTGTGGATTGGCTGATCCACTGGCTCTGTGTGCAACACACAAAACAGATCCGTTACTGAGACTCTTTGTACCTTTCGCTAACTGCTTTGCCACATCTGTGAAACGGCAGACAGAGGAGAGGAAAAGAATGGCCAGTCGGCCTAATTAGAGTGTATGGAATAGGTTGAGGGGGCAGCACACATTAAATGAAAGGATGTAACAGTTGGAATCGGCTTGTGATAAAGGAGCAAGAAAAATGGCACAGATCGTATCTTCCTAATAGTAACTGTAATGGAAAGGAGTGGTTTGCTAAGCAGCACCTTTTCTCATTAACACAGAGCAGCATGTGGCTTTCTGTAGGGCAGTGCAGTGATACATTTACACACCATTACATCAGCCATTAGACACAATTTGAGTGCTAGAAAGATGGGAGAGAGATCATTACTACTTTAAAAATGGCAGCAGGGCGATAATTAAAGCAAAAATCCAGCACCAGCCATGTGTTCTTCTCTTCACCTTTTTATAACTCCTCATACTCCGGATTGCAGTCAGAGAAGCTGCAGCAACCCCCAGCTATATCCTCGCGGAGAGCTGGGGGTTGCTAAAGGAGGCTGTACATCAGCACATGATTAAGAAAGGCACACATCAAAGTTATGCTGTATTTACAGATATGGGGTTCATTCAGCCTGCCCTAGTCTTAAGAGGTTCACTATGAATGTGTCTGGAACTCTAGGTCTTAAACTGAGAATTTCATGACCTGAAGGGGAACTTAGCTTGGGTGCACTGGTGAAAAAGAATAGGGGTTCAACGTTGGCATCAACATGACTGTGTTGCTTAGGGCTGCTGGCAGTTGTAGTCTAAAACAGTTGGGGAAGCCTGCTCTTAGCTTATTCAATAAAAAACACATTCTTACTTGGTCTTCCAGAAGACTGCCACATTTTCATTGCAGAAGGATGGCATGGGTTTTGAAAGTCTGGGTGAAATGTTCCTCTTATAATTCAATATAATCTTCTATAAATGATTAAGGATTTTGCACTTGGATTGTTTCAAAGTGTGCTGACACACTTGTTTGTTGCTAGTTTTCTTTTGCTTGCTTTTTGGCTGCTCAACCAAAAGGGATTATCTGTGTGATTAAAGATTACTGTTATATGAAGCATATCAAAAGGACTGGGAGTAGGGAAGCAACATGATGACTATCTTTTTTAGCTTCAAAAATCATTTGTGTACATGGGGACAAGGCGGTTTTATAAAAAAAGAAATTATATGCAATTCAAACCACGAAGTATAGAAATTCTAAGCACCATCCTTGCCTCCAGGTTTGAAAACAGAAATAATATCTGGCACCTGCAGTCCAGAAAGATGAAGAGATTATGGATTCAGTGTGGTTTTACACATGTAGAATACTTCAAAAATGTACAATATGTTCCTTTTATTGTGAGATTTAGATTTATTTATATATTTTATGGAAAACCTATCAAGGTGCCACCCACAGACTCTATATTAGAAGTCGCAAAGTATTTCCATAAAAGGAATCGACCAAAATTACTTTATCTCTTTTTTTCTAAAAAGGAACTCACCACATTCCATTTTCCTTTCCTTTCCTTTTTGTTATTGAGCAAAAAGGTTATCTTATTAAGGAGTGCCCTATTGACAGCTCCGGGAAATCATGTTCTCATTCTGACCTGACCAAAAAAGAAAAAGTTGTAGTCACTTTTTCTGAGTTCACAAAACCAGCATAGTCACCTCTTATTCAAACCATTTCTTGAATTAATATTTCTGCATTGAAAAGTCAGGAACATTTCCAACTTCTTCCTGGTTACCATAGCCATAATTCCGTCGGAGGTGACCAGATTTGATGGATGCACTGAATGACCCAAAGCGGTTTAGGCCTTGTAGACAATACTTCTAAGCCCAGCTCAACAGGTGGTGCTGTCTGCTCAACATCTAATTGAACACTGTGCTGTACTATATACTGTGTTCATGGATATGCATTTCTTGAGCTCCGTGCACTGAAATGTAGCAAGCTGCCTTATACTCAGAAACCACAGCTCAGTATTGTCTATGATGATTCATTGGATGATTGACAGTGGCTCTCCAGGGTCTCAGGCAGCAGTCTTCCCCAATCCTACCTGGAGATGATGGAGACTGAATCTGGAAATGGATGCTTACCCCTTCCACCGGTGTGTGTGTGTGTGTGTGTGTGTGTGTGTGTGTGTTATGGATCCTTGCACTCGGTCGCCATCCCAGGAAAGTAAAAAGAAAGCAGTATACACATTGCCAGGTGGCCACTGAGGGAATTCCCCTTGGCTGCCTGGGCAGATGGCTCAAGTTGCCACCAGCTGCTGCAGTTCAAATTGTCCAATGAGTGGCCTCCTCTGTGGGGTGTGCCATTTTGGCTGAAAGGGCATTGGGTTTCCCATGTACATCTCTTGACTTTGCTATGGTTGCAAGAGTTTGGGGAGTTTAGGCCTTGATTCCATATTTCTTCAAGCAGACCAGACCACATAGCAGTACCTCTTGGATGAACCAGGGCCATCATGTAATGAGATTCTCTCCCCCCCCCACCAGCAATTGCCAATGACATGAAGAGTGGGCCTCACGGTGTGCTGGTTCTGATTCACAAAGAGGTCACTAACGCCATACATTTAAAACACTATGATAACACTTTAAACAGTCATGGCTTCCCCCAAAGAATCTCGGAAGCTGTAGTTTGTTAAGGGTGTTGGGAGTTGTTAGGAGACCCCTTTTCCCCTCCCAGTGCTACAATTCCCAGAGTGGTTTAACAATCAATCCCTCTTCACAGGGAACTGTATGGCGTGTATGTGGCCAGGGAGTAGTTGTTGGCATCCGTCTGTCTTGAGACAATGGCGTGTGCCTCTGAGGGCGAAGTCAAACCGCTGTGTTAGCAGCACTGAAGTGACCTCCCCAGGGCGCAAGCCTGGGCAGTGTGTATGGAGCTCCTGTGCTGCCCAGACGACAGGACATCCTCTCAGCCTCACAGATGGGGTCCGCAGGAAAGCAGAGCAATGCATTTGGCACCAGCTTGGCTGCAGGAGTTGCCAGAAGGAGGTGTACAAGGAACCATCCAACCATCTTAAGGACTCCACTCTTGATTTGTGTAGGGTTTACTCCTTAGCCTTTTCTTCTCCCAGAGATATCTCACAAGGCAGTGGAGGTTTGGATCAGAGTTTTCCCTCTCCTAGATCTGCTACCTTCCCAGGTTGACAAGCCCCATCTGCTCCTACAGGAAATAGTACTGCTAAACAATGTAGGTGGGTAATTTATCTCTGTGGTGAAGATGCAATAGTCTTTTGGCAATCCAGAATCATATGAATTGACATCTTGAAGACAAGAGTGGTGCTCCCTTCACATCTGATTTTGAGGTTCAGGAATGAGGACAATATTTCTACTCCTCTACAGCAGACAGAATTGAAGGAGAAAGCAAAGAAGTGCATGCACCACCACTCATCTCTCTCTCTCTCTCTCTCTCTCTCTCTCTTAAAAATAAAATAAAATTAAAATTAATTTTTACAAATGATTTCCAGAAATTATACAACTTACTTTCTTATCTTATACAATGTTTTGGACATCCATCAACCGCATCTGAGGATTTTTCAATCTTTATCACTTAATCTACATTTCTTAATTTCTCTACTACTTTATTTATCCCTAACTAATAACTCTCTTCATAATCTGCAATACTTCACATAATCCCCCTTTACAGGACTTCTTGGAGTCCTACTAGCGTAATCTGTTTGTTACAAATGCTTTTCAAATAGTTCAAATATTTACTCAAATATTTACAAGAAGAACTACTGACGAAAGAAGAATGGCAGATGAAATTAATGGACTATGCAGAATTAGATAAGATGACAGGACGGATCCTAAACCTGAGGGATCAGAGATTATCAGAGGACTGGAGTACCAGTAAATATTTGAACCACTCATCTTTCTCATCCTTATTTCCCAATCCAATTTTCATGTTTCCTCTTTGGAGATGGCAGAGATGGAGATCAAGGCCCAGTGATAATCTGTACTGACTACAGCAGAGGAGTAGGTTCTGTAGTTTGTCAGCACTTGGAAGGGCAGGTCACCACAATCTCTTGTCAGCACAGACACATTACATACATGACCAAAGAGCTTTAAGCATGTGCATCATATCTTTGCCTGTGTTCATCTGAGTCAGGGTTGAGCTGCGGGCAGTGCTCTGAGGTAATCTGGGAGCTCGGAATCAGGAGTTGTGGGAATCAGGAACCAACAATAAGAACCAGAGAACAAAACAGAAGGCAGGAACAAGGAGGAAGATGCAAGCCAGGAGGACTGAAGGACAACAGGAAGAATATCACACTAGAACTCAGGAAGACCTTGTTGCTCAAGCAAAGCTTGACAGGAATCAAAATATGATCCAACAGCCAGCCTGGGTGAGCAGGGTCAGTCTAGGGCATGAGGATGCTAAACTACCCACGCCAAGGCTACAAAACTCTGTCCAGTGGCTCACCACACAGAGTAGCTATGAACAAATCCAATAGCTTCCTAGTTCAAGCCCCAGCAGAATTTGGTATATTATTCTGCAATTTGATGACAGTGGTATATGTGAGGCTGTAGTTTTCCTGGCACCTTTTCGCAAGTTCATTGATCCAGATACTCTCTAGTGGGTTAGAATTTGCTCTCAGGTCAAGATAAGGTAACTTTAATGTTCCTGCAAAAAATGTGTTTGATCAGGTGTGGTCTCTGGAGTGAAATGTAATTGTCTCTGTTTCCCCTGTAAAGATTGCAGATAATAGCCTGTCACTCAGTTTACATTGTCTCATGAGATACTAGAAGATTTCCCATCTTCGTTGTCAAGTATATATATCCCCTCTCTACACCCAAAATGAATGTGTTTGTTTTAGGAAAAGGTGTAATTGATGGATTTGCTGTAAACTCAGCTTTCCATCCCAGGAAGCCGGCAGCTAGAGGGCTGTTTACACCTCTCACAAAGCAAACACCAGGACTGTAAAATCAAGATTATGCTCTCCTTTTTGGACAGTTTAATGATGTTGTACATGGACTATGCAGAAAGCTTTTTGAGGCAAAATAAGTGTCTATGTTTGCAGTTGTGTGCCCATCGGCGTGGGAGTATCCACACTATGTTATGGCACTTTAGTACAAACCACTCTGCCAAATTCCTCTGCACAATCATGTTTATCATGGGTAGCCAATAGAATGCCCTTCAAATGTTGTTGAGCTCCTGTCATGCCCAGCCAACATGAGCTAACATCAAGGTGATGGACGCTGCAGCCCAATGACTTTTGGAGGACACCACATTGACTACTCCTGATGCACTTGGATATGTGGTTTTGCAAAGAGGATAATCTGAGCAGGACTCTACACCTGAAGGAACCAGCAACCATCTCCATGGTTCTGGTGGCTTGGATAATAATTCAGCCATGATAATGAAAATGGCTGATGACTCCACTGTATAAGGCCCAGGTCATCCTTAGTTTTCTGTATGACCAAGTATGTATGTATGTATGCATGCATTCATGGCATTTATAGCCCATTTTTACCTCCAAGGAGCTCAAGGTGGCTTAAATAGTTGTCCCCCTCTCCATTTTATCCATGCAAGAACGCTGTGAAGTAGCTTAGGCTGAGAGATTCTGGCTGCCTAGGGGCACCCAGTGAGATTCATGGTCAAGTGAAAACTAGAACTCTGGTTTCCTGGGCCCTAGACACTCTAACCACTACACCAAACTGGTTCTTAAGTATGTAAGTATGAATTAAAATGTATACTTCACACTTCTATACATCATCTATTCCAGGGAACTGCCTAAGTTAGAGCAGGAAACTACAGATCATTTTAGAGGGCTGCTGAAAATTTTAAGTCCCTCCCAGCCCTCTACGTGAAGCCCAAAAGAGTTGAGTCTTTGGGGCTTTGCCCTGATCCATGAGCACCATAGGATTAAGAAAGGAGCCTTATCCCATTCTCAGTGAGTGTCATTCTTTGAACTGTTCTTCCGAGTTCTGATGCCTGTTTCCTGAACTCCTGTCTTCCTCCTCCGAGTCTCATTAAATTGTCTTCAGGATTGTTCCTTGTTTGTTCCTGGGGCTCTCTCTCTCCTTCCCTGGCTAAGTCACTGTGTATAAAGTTGTGAAATATACCTTAAGGGTTTCCAATTTCCTCCCTTAAATACGTGCTATATATAAAATAAGCCCAATAGAAAATAGTTGTATAGAAACAGATATGAATAATGGTTGATGACGGGGGCTATATTTTCTCATGGTTCATTATAGACTTCATATATTTTACAGGAACCTTGTACTGCAAAATTAATATATGTGCTGGAAAATGATACCAAAGACAATGGATTGCCCTGGGATTAATGGCAGAGTATAATTCAGGAAGCACATTTTTCCTGAATGTGTATTAATGAAACAGGAGCACATTACAATCTACTTATGAATAGCAGTATACAGCTCTTTTCTTTATAGTAATGTATTCTGAGTTTTAATTTATTATGAGAACGCTATATTATAATTATATCAGCTATACAGAGAGGATCTATTTTCAAATCACAGCCTTGCCCGAGTTTATTTTTATTTAAAAAATTGGCTACGGTCAATACGTTTTCCTGAGATCTGTAATTAATAGCATTGGATCGTGTGAGTGGAAAGCAGGCACTGAATGGAAGCTGAATGTATATGCAATTGTGCCAGTCAAAAGGAATGTCATTGTTAAAAAAATACATAGAGCAAGGTTTCATTTCTTCCCTGTTAAAGTTAATGCACAGGATTGTCAGACTGCTGCACTGTGCATCTTAGAATTGTTCACAACCTTCTTCACTGTTGTATGAAAGATGCTATGGAGAAGGTGTTGTGTGATGACTTGACTGTGCCATTAAAAACAGAATCTCACAGGGACTAGGACAGAAGCCCTTCCATTTTCTTGAGGCAAACCTGACAACTTTGGAATGAATGGCTGCAGGAGTCAGACACATGAATAGGTAGCATTTCCCAAGGCTTGAAAAAGGATTGTGTGATGTTCTCTCCCTGCAGAAAGCAAACATTTCCCATGGGGTGATATATTTGTGTTTAGTATTGCAGCAATTGCTTTGCATTCATGATCCAGCAACATTTCAGGTTACGTGAGTTCAGGTTTAACATCCCAGCCACTGAGAAATACTTCCTTTTCATTCTCTTTTGTTCACCCTTTGTTTATTTGGTTTATCTTCTCCAGAACCACAGGCAGCCATTATGTCTTCACCTGACAACATCCCTGCAAAAAGCCCCCAGGTGTCAAAGGAGGCTAAAACCTCTGTACTGTTCTCCTGCTCCACCAACTCCCTCAGCCGTCCATTTTCTCCTGACTTCAGCAAGACAAAATGAAGAGTCTTGCTTGCTACAGCAAGCAGGAAAGCACAGAGGGTGCAGGAATTAGCAGAGCCAGAAAGGCAGTACCTGCATCCTCTCTCAAAGCCTCTCAACGTCTAGCCCCCATATGTACAGGTGAAAAGCTAGCAGCCATAATATTGTGCCAGTCAGTCAGACTGTCTCTCTGCCTATCCATCCAGCACTTCAGACAAGTTTGCTTTGCATTCTGATTAGGATGCAATTATTCACTAAAATCATAGTGAAATCAGAGATTAACGTTGTGTGGTGAAGTGTTAAATCCAAATAGCCTCAACTCATAGGATAACACTTGACACCACTCAGGCTATAGCAGATTCAGAGAAGCGCAAACTTTGAAGGATAACGCCCCAACTTGTGTTGTTTTAGGAAAAGCAGGTTAGGAAGGTGCATATTAACATGCAAACTGAAACAAATTTCTCCTCCATTCCTGGTCTGAACTAACGTGAGAATTGTTTATCTGCTTGAATCCTCCCAGTGTCAACCTAGGCCCCATCTGAATTATACATTTAAACCACTTTAAAGAGTAATGGCTATCCAGAAAGATTTCTGGGAATTGGAGTTTAAGGGTGCTGATAGTTGTTAAGAGAACCCTCACAGGGCTGCAATTTTCACACTGTTTAAACAATTCCTCTTCTTTGTCATGTTTACCAAAATAATGCTTTGAAAGGTGCAGAATTGGTCTGGAGAAGGTGTGGGAAAGGATGTTCTCAGCATTGCCAAACCATGGTCCTTTTCACAACACCATCTGTGCAAGTAGCAGTGAAGGAAAGTGGAAAAGGTTAACTAGAATTGCTATCAGATGCAAAAGCAAGAGTATTGACCATTTCCCCGGCATTGGAATCAGTCTCCTTTTGCAGCTGTTGGGCAGAATACAGCAGCTTTTGTATTTACGAGCACTTGGTGAGCACTCTGACAGGTTTATTATTTGTTGGCTTTCTCCAGCGTTGCACAGTAAAAATTGTTTTTAGAGAGTATTCCGAAGTCTAGCTGGCTCCCACTGTATCAAACCCAATCAATCTGCTAATGTATTTCGCTTCCTTGATTGATAACTGGTGCAGCACTTTGGCATTTCAGGGGGGAAGAGAACCAGGACTTGGCTATCATTAATCCCTTTTCTCTCCCCTGAGCAGCAGTTTGTGCCATTACCAGCATTTTCTAACTGCGGATTTCAACAATCCCATGGCCGCAGAGCCTGGCTCCAAATTCACCAAAGTCCGTTTTGCTCTCCAAAGATGTTTCATCATCCTGGCCCTGGAAGCTCCTGCTGGGATGTTAATAGCCAAGGGAACAACTTTGTATAACTGCACCATTAATTTTGGTTCATTTCTGTTTAAGAAATGCACCCTGCTAAGCAACAGATTGGATAAGGGGGGCGGATGCTGAAGAACCGACGTTTCTCTCCAGCTATGATCCCCCAGCATTAGAATGCCAAAGACAAATTTCACTAGGGGATTAAGCCATACTTGCCGTGTATAGATGCTTGAGTTTCCCACACCCCTGATTCATCTGGACTCTTTTTCACCTATTGTGTTCTGAGCTACAGTATGCCCGGTGAATAAGCAATCTTTTTGCTGTCAGGCAGATTGGCTGCTTGCTAGTTTTATGGCAGTGAAAATGTGAATGAGCTCACTAGGCAATGGCTGAAATGTCAGGAGTCATTAAACCAAATCAGCCTCTTCATGGAAAGAAGAGAATTTGTCATTATATAACACAGATATTTATAATTAATGGAAATTTGGAATCCGGAAAGAGGTTGCATGGTGTGGAGTAGAGGAAGAGAAAGAGAGAGAAGATATGGCATTTGAGGGCACATTTTGGCTCTTTATATCATAGGGTGCTGAAGGCTCCAGATTGTCTTTAAAAAGGGTCTGTTTTCCCACAAAGAATTCCGGATATTGTCAGCCTATCAGTTGCCAGCAGCCTGTGGTGCTCAGTTGCTGGAAGTGCAGCCTTCTGCAATGAGACTTTTTATGCTAAGCACAAATGTCTTCTCCATCTGTCCTCTAAAGAAGAAAGCAGGTGAGCCAAATCCACTCTTGTCCTCAAAAAAATCTCTGCTTGGGAGCCAAAGGCCACTGCATGTGCAATGGGGAAAAAAGACCCAATATAAGTGGAAGAGAATTGCCATCTGAGCATTTCATGATGATGAAATGAGCAAGTGCAGAAGTGTGAATACATGAGGCCCAGAATCCTAGACATGCATGCATGCATATAAATCTTAGCAAGTTTGGTGGGACTTTGATTCATGTTAATTCAATTTGCCCAACCTCAGCCTAGATAGTTTTTAGCATCTGCAGGAATGATGGTGAAGAAGCTTGGGAGAAGATGGAGCCCGTGGACTTTCTCCTCGTTTACCCCTTGCATGAAGTAATTGCTGAGAGAGAATGAATGAATGAATTTGTTAGTTAATTGGTGGTTTTTTGTTATTGGTTTGGGTTTTTTTGTCCCCCCCCCCACACACAGGGTGTCAAGCCACGGGAGGACCTTCCTGCCTTCTTCCCAAAGTCTAGTAAGCACTTGAATTGGGAAGGAGGCATGAGGGTTCTGATAGGGTCCTAGAGTCCTCCTGCCTCATCCCAAAGCCTAGTTAGTGCTTGCCCAGCTTTGGGAAGGTGATGGGAGGCTTCTAGGACCTTGCCAGAACCTTGCTTCTCTTTCCAAAAGCCCAGCGCCTCACTTTGCTGGATTTGTGCAAGGGGCCTGTGTGTGCGTCGCACAGGAAGCCATATTACCATGGTTGGTCTGCCCATGGTATCCTCCACTGAATTCAAAGGGACTTACTCCTAGTAGATGTGCATATAGGAGTGCAGCCTTTAGTACCTTCACCAAAGTATCATTCCCATTATTGTCTGGTACTTAACTTGGTATAAAATTGATGTGTTCATACCGTAGATAGGAATAAATGTTATTCTTGAGGACATCTAGGCTGCAGAGAAGTACAATTGTTTATTACATGTTGCCTGTAGAGCCTTCAGCAATGTGCAGAGACATCAACCTATTTGTAAATGCTGGCGACACTGACAGGTTTCTCAAATGTGTTACATCATTTTGATGCCCCAAACAGCCTAGTTCATTTTAATTCATGGATACGGGTAACATCATAAATCCAAAATAAGTAGGGAAAGATCAGCATGTTTCAGAGAGATTCAGCCGAGACTCTCAACTCTCACCCATATGTTTTTGTCTCCAAATTTGGTGTGATTCCTTGAACGGATATAAATTATGCTTTCTGTTGATGTGAAATTCAAATTAAGGCTCAAGGGAGAGAGGTGCTTGAGGATCAATATAATTAAAAACAACTTGGCAAGATTCCTTGCATCAGAGCTTTTCACTAGATTGTTAAATCTGGTGCTTCTAAATTGTTTGCTGCCTTGTGTAAAAGCTGAGAACAATGGCATAAAACTATACAGCACATTGGTGCTCCAAAGTTGCAAACTGTAGCACAGAAAAGGGTCTTCTGATGAACCACTTCATGAATTAAAACCATGCCTGAGAGCTGTGGATCACAGCTACAATATTTAAGATCAGAACATAAAGCTACAGATAAACAACCAGTTATACAATGGTATATCTGACTAAGACTGGATCTGCATTGATCTTCTAAACATTAAATATAACATTCTATAATGTTTAATGGCAGCCTCCCTTTGTAGGTAGCTCGCTGCTCTGCAGCGCCCTCTGGTGTCACATTGTAATAACACATTTTAAACGTTATAAACCATGAGTGTAGATCCGCCCTAAGAGAATGAAAGGTGTGGTGGGTCAGGCACTAAAACCCTTAGGCCTTAGCTAACGGGAAGAGGATTTCCCTCACTTGCCTTTTCCCTCACCCTCTTGTCTCTCATATACACATTCACAAACACACCCACACATAGCATAGAAAGCTACAAAGATCCCCCCTTTTCAGACTCTCCAGCCATGCCTCTTTCCTGCCTCATTTTACTTGAGTAAGTCCTCACTGATGAGCAGGCTGCTGCTCATGACAAAAAAACTGATAGCAATTTTTTGCATGCACATTGAAGAAACAAAAAACAAACCATTCACAACATAACTTAAATGTGGAAAGCAAAAATTCTGGAGAAAGTGTAAATGACCGGTGAGCAACCAGTAGGCCATAGGCATTATGGACACAATGGAGGCTGCTCTGTTAGGGTGAATACAACACTGCCCCACCAATCTTAGTCTGCTGTCTGGCAGCACCCACCTGTCTTCTTTTCTTGCAACTGGATCAGGCAGGTAAGTATGGCCAGTGCTTTTTCTCTGGGGGAATGCAGGGGACGCATACCCCTAAACATTTTGCAAATCTTTGTACTTTTGTCCATTTACTGTATTTATTTTTCCTGATTTGAACTATAACATGGTGATTTTCTTGAGTCAAAATGAGAGTACCCATAAACATTTTTTTTTTTTTTTAGGAAAAAAGCATCAACTTCTTCCTTCTTAGCCTCAGAGCTGCCCTTGAAGAACTCAGCAGAAAGGAGGATGTGTACAAAACTATAGAGTTTGCTGACTCTGCCTGTCATTGGCTCTGCTGCCACCTACTGTTGTACTCCCTGCCTTCTGCCTCACCAGTCCCAATGGCACCTGGCATGTCCTGAAGTTCCCTTGTTCTTCCATCCTGTTAGAGTTCCTACCTGTTTGTTTCCTCCTTTTCCTGTCTTTTAAAAGTGTATCTCCTCTTTTCATGTCTTTTCAGAACAACTGGAAAGGGCAATATTTTGTGTGATAAAAGTTATATATAGTTTTACAGCTTGAGGAAAAACTATTCTCCTCCGACAGCTGTCTGAGAACAAATTGACAGGCTTCTGTCATGTGCGTGTGTTTCTGTGCAATAAATTAAAGTTTGGAACTGGGTTCCAAAACAATTGTATTTTTTTCAAGAAGTAATCTTATCAAACCCAGTAATCTAATGAAACCCAGTGGTGCTTATTTCTGAATAGATCTGCATATGATTGTGAATTTTTATCAGGTAGGTGTGTGTGTGTGTGTGTGTGTGTGTGTTAACAGACTATTTAACCATTTTTTTTAAAAAAAATTCAAGTTCTCCATCTCACTTTCTGGTCTTTCATCACCTATGATGCTGCTGCGAAAGATTATCATAACTAATCCCCAAGGATATGCAGAATAATTGCGGGACAATATGATTTATACCTGGCATATAAACAAATGAACAAATGATTTAAAATAAGAGAGAAAGAGACCATATAACATTTTCAAACCCATTTCTAAAATATATTGTTCTGGCATTATAAGCGACGGCATGGCATAAAGCCTTTCACACTTCTCTTGAATCATACAGAGATCTAAATCAAACTCAGTTATGCATGGGTCTGATAATAACAGAAACCCCATCATGCAACCTCTGCCATCGAGGTTCTCTCCAGCTGCCCATCAACTGCAACCAATTTAGAAAAGGCTTCCCTAATAATACATGGACATAGATATATATTTGTAGATTTAATATCATGTGATGGATAAATGTATTGTCTCTGCCTCACTCAATCACCTCTGGGGCTTATTTCTGACTGATGCTGACTTCTTGGCCTGGATTGAATTTGTATGCATCATGAAAAAGTCATCTGAACATTCCACAGTATGCAGACTTCTTAAGGAGGCACTAGAAAAGTTTCCCAAAGGTTATTTGTGGTAGCATGGGAAATCAGGGTCTTGGTATACGCTGCAATACTCAGTTACTTGTTGCCTAGAAATTTCAACACAGATAGAATATAAACTTTATTAAAAAAAAAATAGTTGTGAAAATTGATTCAGATTTGGCTCCAAAGTGTGATGCCTGATCCAGACAGTCATCTTATTTTTGTAACTTATTTAATAAAATTTATATAGTACACCACGATTTTGGAAATAGACACCACAAATCTGTTTATTAAAAAAGATAAAACAATAAAAATTATCAGTAAGAAAAATGAACAAACAATGATTTAAGACTGTAACCTGCAAGTTAAAATAACAATAGACTGAAATCAATAGACCAGGAGTTCCAAAGTTTGGGTTCTACCACCCTAAAATATTGAGTCATGTAGCACCTGTATTAGTGTCAGTTCTGCTGATCAAAGCGGTCAAGTGGTCATATATGGGATAAGATGATTTCATAGCTAAACTCCCATCATGTACTGCTTGGTGCCTCAGTAAATACCTACACAGCTACCAGGACTTGCTGGTAGATCTCTGCTGACCACCTGAGAATTACCAAAATATTCCGGCCTTATTTCCAGAAGGCTTTTGTCTAACTGGATGAAAGAGGTTTCTGCCAATTAAATATTTTCTGTGTGAACAGAAGGCAGGTCTGGGAAAAGAACAACCAAAACTACCCTCTTAATGTTGCTGAGTTTGTTGCTTCACTCCTGAAATTCTAAAATATTTTGTCACCTGTCAGTACAAAATATGGCAGGTGATGTCTTGTGACAGTTTGTAAGGAAAAGTTATGGACAGCCATCTTAACACAGCATATGCTCTCCTTTTAAATCTGACGCTTTTTTAATGGAAAGAAGGAGGCAACTTTGTGAATATATTCTCTCTCTCTCTCTCTCTCTCTCACACACACACACACACACACACACACACACACACACTTCACTTCTGCTTTGTACTTCATCCCTTCTGTTCTCCCCAGTTCCCTTTCCTTGACTATCAAGCTGTAAGACATCTCTCTGCGAAGATAATGAAAGGAGAGGTGTACACACAAAAGGGAGCCGGTCACATGCCACTCTAATGGGTACCTTTCTCGCGGGCTCAGCAGGTGTCCGGAGACATCAGAAGCACACATCCCCAAGAACAGGCATAATGTTTGTGCCATTTGACAAGCCGAGAAAAACCCTTAACGGGATAAATTGAGAATGGCTCCGAGTGGAGCTGATGTGCAGAGATAACAAGAGGCAAAATAAATTCAAGGATGCGTTATGCGGGGAGGGAGCTGAAACAGCAGCCGCTCTGACAACCTGGTGGCACAGCACGAAGCTCTTGATATAAGCTAATCTCTAACAGCCTGAATGGGCTTGTGCTGGTTAGATGACTAGAGCTGGAGGGCTAAAGAGAGACAGAGAGAGAGAGAGATAGAGAGAGAGAGCAGAGTGGGGAGGGACTTGAAGCGGAACATGCAATCAGCCCCTGGGGAAGAACAGTAAGAATAAACAAGAACAGGGCTAATTTTTCTGGAAAATTGGCTTAAGAGGGTCACGGTGACCCTGTCTAGAGTGGCAAAGTTTACTTGGGGGGGGGACAATAACCATAATGCAAGATTATGCTCATTTCAGTTTTAATTTCTTGCTCATTTCTGTTTGTAGCAGTGTAGCGGGTACTAGAGAAGCAACCACACTAAGCTTCTACTAACTTCAAAGCTACATTGGGCAGGAAAGTGCTCATTCCAGAACACTAATAGCTCCACAAAGGCACCCTGTTGCTTTTGAGATTACTGCTTTTAGAAGAGAGAAGGGTCAGAATCTCCACCCCCCCACCTGCTAACCTTGTCTCAATGGGAGCCGGGGAACAAAGTGCTGATTACTGTATAGGCTTCTGGGCATAAGGGGGAATATGACAGCCTGTCAATCTCTGAGAGGTGGTTTTTGCGGCTTGATGCCAAGCTCATGGAAGATCGAACGCTTTTGAGCGCCGGGGGCTGGATTGTTAGGGTGGCTTCTCCTTTCATCGCTGGGAACCTCCCGTGTCCATAAAAACCAGGCTTAAGGCACAAAGCTGGGCATTGTGGTCACTTCCAGGGGAGCTGTTTCACTGAACACTCATTCTGATTTATTTGCAGGAAAATCAGATTATGTTGGCTACAGTATTTCTTGGGCATTAATCTGGATTTGCTTGTGGGGAGGTTAGATGACATTGCAGCAAGCAAATGTTATCCTGCACTTTCCAGGGCATTTCTCCATTACTTCCCTTAGCACCCCCCCCAAAAAAAAATGAAAATGAAATATGGTTTTGCTGCAAAACAATGTTGTTACACAAGTTTGCTCCCCTTCCCTGGGGGCAGCATTGAGGGAGGTTATCCGGGACCTCACAGTGACCCAGCTGTGAGCGGAGGGATGCCACCCACATCACAGGGGCTCCCAGCCATGTCACCTCCCCCCAGCTGACCAATTGGGATAACCGGGGTGTATGGCCACTAGCCGTTTAAACAGTGGTGGTTAGGCATTGGGTAAGCCTTGTTTATAGAAGGGGAGGTGGTGGCCTCTGCCTACCCCTCCACATTAAGGGTATACCATTAAAGGGATCAGGGGGCATGCTTCCTGTCCGAAGCCTGGGCATGGGCTAGGGCCATGGCATGACCCCATCTGGGACCCAGGGGGTCCCCTATTTAATGTATATCATAGGGTTCCCCCTACTGGTGGTTTACCCTTATGAGACTCCCTGAAGATGGGCAGGAGTCAGGATATAGTCCAATTTCACCCAATGCCTAAGCAAAACCGCTCACATCTATAATCAATAAAGTTGTGGCCTATTTTACCCTATTAACCCAAACATTTGTGTCCGTGTGTTTATTATCTAAGGGAACTGCGGGGCCCGGTGCTTCAAATCAACTTTAAATGCACAGCATCAATTTGCTGGTATGCGATTGAATCCAACCTCTTTCAAATTTTCTGCTCCACGGTACTGATTTTAAAAAAATTAATAAAGATAACCCTAAACCTGTTGCATGTGTTCTACAAATGAGTTATAGTTCTTTTCAGAAGAGCTCAGTATCACTTAGGTCTCAAACCCAGCTCCTGAGAATGCTCATAACCTATGTTTTGGCAAAGGTTAAAGCCCATGAACCTAATGGTTTGGAGAAGCTGAAATGTGCATACCTCATGTCCAATACTACATTAATACAGATAGTTTCAAAGTTTGTAGCATCTAGGGACATCAAATACATACTTGCCAAGTGTCCTAGGGAAAAATGGGACACCCATTTTTTCCGCATGAGATTGTGGTGGTCATTTTGGGCGTCTCAACCTTGTGAGCTGTTGCCCTGAAAAAAATGTTGGGGGGGGCAAGATGGTGGGATGGGTCACACAATTCACCTGGGAGCATGTCCCAGTTTTTGAATTGAAAAAATTGGATAGTAAGGCCCTCTTCAGCCAATCTTTTAAATGATCTGTGTAAATGAGATGTAGGTTCTGGACTCAACCTATTCCATTGTTCTACAAGCATTGCATGTTATGATATTTCACATAATAATTTCTTCACTTTCAGAACCCCCTTCCTCCCCTCCCCCCATCTCTCACACACGAGTGACAACAGACAAGGACAGAATTACTCTCTTTCACTTCTGCATGTTAGGTATAACCATCATGTTACTCTCCCAGGGAGCAATTACAACTTCCTGACACGGAAGGGGATTCCATTTCTCTGAAACAATTGTATACAGTATTCTAAAAACCCACATATTCTGTGTAATGTACCTCAGAGAAAGCAAGAACAAGGATAATCCTGGATTATTCAGGCAGCCACATAAAAATGATCACTGCAGTCAGAATATAGAAGTTTGAATGTAGAATATAGAAGCTTGATCACGTATCGAGTGGGGTTGTTTTCATGGCGGTAATGGAGTAAACACAGAGATGGAATAATGCCTATCTTGTTTTTGCGTCAAGCAATAGAAAGGAACACTTAAGAGATATTTGATTCATCAATGTTATACCTAATATTGGCATAGTGTTCTTGTACCCACAAATACAAGTGACGTTATTTATCTGGGCTGCCACTTTAGTCAGTATCTCTTAGGCTGGCAACTCCTAAGGGGGGGGGGAATACCTACTCTTGAGCTTTATAAAACCAAACTTTAAGAAGTTTTTCCACAATCCCTACATGGAATTATTCACTGTGACTCAAAGCAAGATGGGGTGGGGGTGGAGATAGAATTGCAGAATCTGGTAGCAGAATTAGACACTATATGAAACAAGGAGCTACTGCTATTCCATACATCATTGTCCTTTGTAACATCTACCACCATTCTTTGCTCCTATTAGCCTGTGATGTGAGGCAGGAAGCAAGGAGATAACCAACACAACAATGTCTTGGGATGGCAAAGAAATTAGATTCAGTTTGCATATAAAGGCCAATCTACCTAATTCACACTTTCTGAGTCAGTACACAAACTGTAACAGCCATCCTTTAAAAACTGCATCTCTCCAGATGTCACAATGCAGTTCTCCAGTCAAGAAATGTGTATGGAAATGCACATACTTGAATAAAGCGTGCAGAGAACTGCATATATCAGTGAAGATAAAATGAAAAAGTGTACTGTATTATGGGAAACTGCTTTGCAAAACTGTGCGTATCAGGCAAAATTGCATACAAAATTTGCATGTTTGGAGAAATGTGCAGAAAAATAATGAATTTTCATGAACTTCCTTTTTAAATAAACAAAACAAAACCCAAGATGCAATTTGATGTGGAAATGTGGAGAACTGACTTTAAGATTGGGAAAAAGGAGAGAGAGAGAAACAACAACCCGGAAATTATCAGCTTTGCTCATCCCTAGTTATAGGAGACATTGTGAGGAAGAGAATGGATCTTTCTCACATTATGACAAACCCCCCTCTCCCAACAACTTCAGAAATAAGTAGAACAGCTCCACCTCACCACTATATCTCTTCAAACAGTATTGTACTCATGGGTGAGTTGATATTATTCACAGTAGTTCTTGTTCTCAATGTCACATCCATTATAATTCCAAGTGGCTGAAATCTTGCTCCTCTAATGTAATGGTTATCACATGAGTGAGCAGATGCTGACATGGGCAGCAGTTGACATTTCATAGAACGATTGTCATCCAAGCAAAACAGCAGCAGAATTGGAAAAGGTGGAGGTAACGAAAAGTCGGCAGAGGTGGCTCTGGCAGGGAATGCTTTCAGTTAGCAGACGTGCTTGACACTGGGGTAGAGCGGGGGGGGGGAATGGCCTCTCAAAATTCTCCCCCGTATTTATGGGCAGCAAACATGGAGGTGGGATATTCTGCTGGGTTGGGGGAGGTGAAATATTCCAGCAGTTCCCCACCCCCATGAAAACCCTCTTCTGAGAAATTTCATCTCACTTAATGTTGAGCAAAACTCTTCATGTTAGTGGATGAAGATTGACAATGGACAAAAGAAAGCCCTCATTCACAATCCATAGGTAAACTATGGAATCTTCTCCCGGAAGAAGTAGTGATGGCCACCACCTTGAATGTCATTAAAAGAGGGATAGACAAATTCGTGGAGATAAAAGCTACCAGTGACTACTAGCCATGATGGCTAGATTCTGCCTCCATTGTCAAAGGCAGTATGACTCAGAATACCATTTTCTCGAAACCGCAGGAGGGAAGAGTGCTGTTGTGCACAGGCTCTGCTTTCAAGCTTCCCATGGGCATCTAGCTGGCCATTGTGAGAGCATGATGCTGGACTAGATGGGACACTGATCTGATCCAGCACACTTTTCTAATGCTGTTATTGGGAGGGGGCCAGGAAGAAATAGGGACCTATTGCTTCCCTCAACAACATTCAAATAACATTAAAACTGGATCAACAGTTGTTCCCAAGATTCATCAAAGGCAAAACTGAGGAAATCAATGTTAGTTCAAGGAAAAAATAGGTGTATAAACATGAGAAATCCTGGATGCCAAGGTCCACGTTTGGGGCAAGTACTTTTTTGGTGAGAAAATCCCAGCAGAGGTTTAAAAATCACAAAAAATGCCGCAAAGCATGGAAATATAGACTATTAGATATTTAACCTAAGCCTTTCCAAGTGAGTTCCAAAATAGCTCCCTCTTCCCGAGCTTAGGAACATACCACACATTTAGTAAGTAAAAAATGTTTTACTTACAAACTCTTCAAAGATCAGGTTCATGTGCTTTTCCATACATCAGTCAAAAAGGCTGCACAGGCAATAGAACTTAGTTCAAAGCAGAGTAAGTTCTTAAATTAGTGGCACAGGAACTCAAGAGTGGCCTCTGCGAAGAGAAGTAAAACGGAGGGGGAGAAACAGATGTATAAGGAGAGCAGAGACAAAGTCTAAAGAAATAAGGAGGAGTCCCATTGCTTCCTACCAAGCACTGCCATTAGCCTTATCCATACAGGCGAACCTTCTGGGAGCCACATAGCAGTGATAAATGGAGCCAGAGACAACAGTGACTTCTAAGCCTTTAGTAAGGACAGCTAATACATTTTTTCAGGTTGTCATCTGCAAAAATGCAGCACCAACACCTTTACTCCACTTGTGAAGGAACTGCACTGGCTGCCAATTATCTTCCAGGCGTAGTTCAAGAAGCTGGTTTTGAGGTGTAAAGCCCTATACAGCTTGAGACCAGGATCCCTGAAATATCGCCTCACCCCTCATTTATCCCATTGATCTGCTTCCTGCAGATACCATCTTATCAAGAGATCTGTTCCACCCATTGTAGGAATTGGCCTTATGGGTGGTTGTCCCTACCCTTTTGAATGTCCTCCTCTTGAGTACTAGACAGGTGCCACCGTTGTGGTATTTTCACCATTTGCTGAAGTCCTTCCTCTTTCAACAAGCCTTTTTGGTTGAGATAATTCCCAGAATGCATATATATTGCACTTGTTTTTAAGATGTTTCATTTCCTTTTTTTCTGCCACCCTGAGAGGATGGGCAGAATATAATTTTAATAAATACATTAACAAATAAATAATAATGCTATTCACCCCTGCTTTTCCCCCTTTCCATACTGCCTTGCATCCTGAGTATTTGCCTCGACTGCTAGAGCATTCTCTTTTCAAAATATTCAGCCTTCATAGCTTGTGGCATGCCTCCATCTATTGTCTCCTGGCCTGAAATTCCTCACTAAACAGTCTCCAGAAACCATGTACTACAGATTCAGGTATAAATCACCTCCCAATTCACCGGTGGCCTCCATTTCCTTACACAAATAACAACCAAAGAAAGAACGAAAAAGTGAAGATGTTTAATTTCCTCATGTGTTACATACAGGGAATGATGTATAAAATGGTCAATAGCGCAAAACTATTCTGGGGTGGTTTGAGTGTTTGTTTTTGGTTCATAATATTTCCTAACTCAATAATATTTCCCTTTCTGTCTTCCCCAAACACATTGTAATGTTTCATCCACTATATACATCTGGAGAGCTTAACATGCCTTCTCAAGGGAATGATGCTAGAAAGTCATTATATATATATATATATATATATATATATATATATATATATATATATATTCTCTGGGAATGAAAAATTACAGCTGTGGTCAGAAATCAAATCTTCTTTTTCCCCAGTTCAGTGCTATGGTACTGAGGTAAAACAGAAGGCTCAGCCAATTTCTGTTTCTAATAACTACTGCAGAGAAGTTGATGAACAAACCTGACCCCAACTGCAACCATAATTTATGGGAAACTCTCTCTAGGAAAGAGGGCTTTGAATAATCTGCAACTGCAGGCCAGGCAAATAAGAAGCTTTAAAACCGCCAAGATGTAACTGTAAAGGTCTCGGGCACTGAGTCTTCAAAAGACTCTGACTGATTTGTAGAGCTGTTCGTCTGAGGAACGTGAAAGGACGCTTCTTTTTGAATTATATGTCTCTCAATTTCAAGTTGCATGTTGGGAAATACAAGGTGTATTTATAGTAAACAGCTGGCTCCTGTTCAGGAACAATTCGTTTGCTTCTCTTTTATGGCAGAGAGTTGATGCATTAAGTGGAGCTTGTCACGGTCCCATCTGCATGCTTTGTAATGAACAGTCACAGGTCGGCACAGTTTTCTTAAGCCTTTTCTTAGATTAATTGGGCCATTCTTTGCCAATTAAAAAGTCTACATTGGTCCATGCAGCATTTAAGGAAGTTAGGATCAAATGGCAGCAGTTTGAGAACTTGTCACTTATTTAGCGTCTGCCACTCATTCCATGCACAACATTACATGGAATAGGGATGGTGAAACCGTAACCACCATGAACAAACTTTCCTCCAAGGATCTCAAGGTCCTAGTCCATAGTTCTTCTCCCTATTTTATCCCTACAGAAACAATGTGAGGTAGAATGTGAGGTAGATTAGGCAGAGCCTAATTTATTGACTGTCCCAAGGTCATCCTACGAGCCTTATGGCTAACCTTGGTCTCTTGCCATTACTTCACACTGGCTCTCTTATCCTGATGAAGCTGTTCTTTTAAAACCCATTCCCTCTTTCTGAATTAATCCTTTCCACTGTTTCAGTATTGACAAATCTCTTTTATAATTCATAGGCAAAAGGGAACAGATGAAAATGAGATATTTTTAGGACAGCTTTCTTCAGCTTCACTCAGAGGACAATTTAATGCTACATCAAATAAGACTGGAACAGAACTCCAAAGAACCATTTCCCTTGTCCATTGGCCTCCAGTAAACTAGATTTTGCTTTTAATAGTCTGTCAGACATCACATTTTACTTCGCTGTGAACCAGACTGTTTTGCTGAAGCCGCTGCATAGCTCAGCGGCACAGCACACACACTGTATTGAGAAGGTCCTGAGCTTACTCTGGAGAGTTATGGCCAGTCAGGATAGACAAAGCTGCGTTAGATGGACTCACTCAATAGAAGGCAGATTCACATATATGTTCTCTTAGATATGTTATTTTGGGGGTACTCACACAAGGAATCCTCAGTTAGTCCTCCTAATCTGGAAGAATTATCTTATGCTACTACAGATATTCTTGGGTGTCCTGTTCAAAAAAACAGCAGACAGTGAAAATCGACCATATTCACTGGCCAGCACTTTCATCTCTCTCAGCAGGCAGTGAGGTACCCAACTTTCCCACCCATTACTGCTCTTATGTAATTGATCTGTAAAAAACACAACCTGAAAAAGAGACAATGCATGTATTTTTGTTAATCATCATCATCACTGCTCTTGCCAGTTAGCCCCGGCTTCTTCTTTTTCACCACAGAGAGCCAGCATGGTGTAGTGGTTAGTTTTAGACTAATACGAAAGAGATCAGTGTTCAAATCCCCACTCTGCTATGAAGATCACTGGGTGATCTTGGGCCAGTCACTGTTTCTCAGCCTAATCTACCTGACAGGGTAGGATAAAATGGGGAGGGAAGAACCATGCACACCACCTGCAGTTTTACTCTCCTGTAGGTGCTGTGAATCTGGGCCCGAAACCTTGTTGTTGGGAATACTGCCAGGGAGATATAGTCCATCATGGCTCCAAGCCGGCTGCCGGACGTCCGTCGATCTCCCGTAGTCACGCAGATCCAGCAATTAGTGACACGAAGCCTCAGAGATAGACTGCCATCTCAGCCTCGTGCACACCCTTTATCAGCAGAAAACACAGCCAGAAAGCTGCACTGGAGAAGAGCATATTTTACAGACTTTATTTAGCGTTGAACAGAACAAAGAAAAACATGACCGTTCTGAGTCAGTGACTCCGACCGACTGACAAAATCGAAAGGAATAGCAAACATAAACATCCTGTGAACAGGACATGCGCAGACTCTGTGACTCACAAAGCCTGCTCCCTTTTAAGGTGGAACGGAAATATCCTAACAGAGGAAAGGTGGGATCAGGGCTCGCTTACCCATAGGTGCTAGGGGTGTGGGGCACCCAGGCTCTCAGGGGCGCCAGGCTGAGAGTCTGGGGCCCGAGAGTTGAGTCTGGGGAAGAGCCCATCCGTCGGTCAGAGCGCCACAGTGGGCTCTTCTGCTGTGGACAGCTCTGTGTTGTGAGTTCAGGGCTGACTGAGCCAGTGACATACTGAGGTGGCTGGTCGGCTTCGCCCTCCTGCACACCTGGGACTGGGGAACCTGGAGGGGGGGCACCGGGAGGATCTTTGCACCGTGGAGCCGCATATGCTTAAGGCAGCCCTGGGGGGATATAAATCTAATGTCACACAAATGACACTAAAGCAATTTGAGGCTGGCTGTGTTATCTGAATGTGACATCCCATGAATATTATTCATAGAAGACAGAAAGGAGGGAAAATATGTATATTCTATCTTGTGAAGGTTTTACATTTGCCTTACAGATGCAGGGGAAGGGGAAGGAGACTGTGTTTAGTCGAGTGTGGAAATGCCTTTGCAAAAAGACACATCAGATCACAGCTGCACTACATGCTCTATTTTATTTGATAGGAAAAAATGACACTCACTAGAATCCGTCTGCACGGCATGGAGCCTGTGAAAGCGTATTTGAGAAAAAGTTATCATGGCACAAAAACTGTCCTCTTAGACTCTCTCTCTCTCTCTCTCTCTCTCTCTCTGAGTGGGCTCTCCAAGACTTGCAGAGCCTCTTTCCTACTTTCCCATCTGCAGGTACAGTCACTGTCCCCAAGGTGAATTTTATCATGAGTAGAAAGAGGAGGTTGACAACTCCAATGTCACTTTAAAGGAAAGGTCAGAAAGCTTTAAAGAATTACGCAACAGGTCCCTCCTGCTCATGCAAGAGAGAAATGCCCTGGCATTGTATCTGTGTCATATTAAAGGTTGATTAATCTCTCCTAATCAGAGTCCTAGCCTATGACTCACACAAATAGGGGCCTGTGAACTTGCTGGGATAGTTTATGGGACGCCTCTTTCCTAGTGATGTATAGTCAACAAAGTAACTCTTGTTTAATATAAGGTCTCTGGGAAGCTTGCAATGTTGACAATGTTCTCTAGTGGCTGGAAACATTTTGCGATTTCTTCTTGTATTCTGTCTGAAACTTGTTTTTATGACTGCTGATGCCATTAAAAATAAAACCATGGTAAGCAGACACAAGAATATCTCATGCTATAAAATGGAGAAAAGACCCTCCAAGTGTCCCTATTTTCCAGGGATGTCCCTGATTTAGAGAAGCCGCCCCAGTTTCTGATTTGATCCTGGAATGTCCCGCTTTTCCTTAGGATGTCAATATTTTCATTGGATAATGTTGGAGGGTATGGAGTTATCTGACCCCTGAGCCATCTGAAGGCAGCCTTATATAGGGAAGTGGGTATTTTTATTTAAAAAATGTTTTATTATGTTTTTATATATGTTGGAAGCTGTCCACAGTAGCTGAGGCAACCCAATAAGATGTGTGGAGTATAAATAGTAAAATTATCATTATGGAATGGGACGTCCCTATTTTCATCAGAGAAATGGTAGGTAGAAACTGGTAGAAACTGTAGGAAACATAATTTCCTACAGTTGAGGAATGAGTATGTAATTATATGTTCACCTATACTTGAAGTAATTATATTAAAGTAAATCTTTACACCAACCTTTTTGAGCTAGTGGACTCCATTAGCATTTTTAGAAAATGCCGTGGATGCCAGTCACAAAATGCCACAGGGACAAGGCACAACAGAAATGACAGAGAATACACAATGGCAGGCCTACATTTTTGGGGCCCTGAAGCTCAAACCATTATGGGGGCCCCTTTGCAACCAGAAATGATGTCTTGGCTAGCAACTGCTGTCATCTACAATGGGGTTGTTCCACAACAGATCACCACGCCTTTTCATCTATGCTACTCTCAAACTTTAGGATTGTTGAAATATATACAACTAACAAAAATAATCCATTTGAGTTGTGTGATTCCAACTGGGTCTAATATTTTAAGCAATGTAGATTAAAATCACTTCTGGGGCTGCTTCAAGATTAGGGGCCCTGAAGCTTAAGCTTCATTAGTTTCATAGTAGATCTGCCCCTGAGAACACAGTCACTGCTGCTCCCCCCACCCAGCAACCTCATGCTAGCTGTGGGAAGTCACCTATATCTTGTTGGTCCTGATGGTAGAGCACACACAAAATAGATTTCACAGGCAATGGTGCCAATGCTGTTTCATAACAGGGAGCATTCCACAGAACCAGAAAATAGATAGATAGATAGATAGATAGATGATAGATAGATAGATAGATAGATAGATAGATAGATAGATGATAGATAGATGATAGATAGATAGATAGATGATAGATAGATAGATAGATAGATGATTGATAGATAGATAGATAGATAGATAATGTAGGTACACCATACTCTCTCACACACACATAGCACACTCACTGCACACATACAGACCACAGACACACATACATATCTCTATCACATATCCAGTCATACATTTCACATATACACAGTGACACATCTCTCCCCCCCCCCCATTTCTCCAAGAGCATCTCTCTCTCGGACCACCTCCAGATAACATACCTCAACCTTTTTCATACACACCACACATACATAACAATCACCCCACTCTCCCTCAGACCTATCTCTTCTTAAATGCTTCAATTTTAAAAAATAAAAAATCCAAAAAATACACATGGGCCACCAACCTACCTCCCTTCTCTTACTTTGATGAGATTCATTAATTTTATCATATTTGCTATTTGCTATTTTTATAGTTACTTGGGTTTTAATGTTATTGTCTGCCACCCAGGGGCTCTTGAGTGAAGGGTGGACTACAAATACCTCAAACAAATAAATATGCAACATGTTCCAAGAGAAAATGGTTTGAAGGATTAAGTGGACCAAGAGATTGATATCTTAAAACTTATTACATACCACCTCTCTTGTTCGAAAATCTCTTCACTTCGGCTCCTTTTTCACCTTCCTTTCCAAAATGGTCTGAAAGTGAAGAAGGAGGCAAAATCCAAAGCCTTGAAAGCTAAAGAGGCAGTCCTGAAAGGCGTCCACAGTCACAAGAAGGAGAAGATCTGGATATCCTCTACCTTCCAAAGGCTGAAAACCTTGCATTTACGGAGGCAGCCCAAGTATCCCAAGAAGGAACAAGCTGGACCACTATGTCGTTATCAAGGTCCCCCTGACCACTGAATCATCCATGAAGAAAATTGAAGACAACAACACCCTCGTGTTCATTGTGGACATGAAAGCAAACAAACACCATATCAAGCAGGCTGTCAAAAAGCTCTACAACACTGACGTGGCAAAGGTCAACTTGCTCATCAGGCCTGACGGTGAGAAGAAAGCCCATGTCTGCCTTGCTCCAGACTATGATGTGCTAGATGTTGCCAACAAGATTGGTATCATCTAAGTGGCCCGTTGTCAAAATTGTACGAAAAGACCTCCACCTCCGAATGAATTTTGTACAAAATGTGGCCTCCAGACTCCTGAGTCCTCAGGAACATTAAAGGCCACACACCATGTAATTCCACCAGTATCTGTAAAAGCATTTTGCAATAAATTGCATCTTGGGCTCCATTAAAAAAAAAATTCTCTTCATTTTGCTTACAGCTCAGTTAATTGTCAAGGGCAATGTCCATTTGGTCAGCGGTGTTACAATCAGTGAACAGACAAGAAGCAAAGTGGAAAATTACTCAGTGTCAGCTTGGCACTCCACATGTCAAACATCAAACCATTTTTAGAATCCTTTTATGGATAGATGACATTTCAATGGAAATAAATGGGTACAGTATCCCATTGTCCTTGTCAAAACACCATCCAGTCCTCTGGGGCAAAAAAATAGTCAATTATCAGATAATCAGATAAAAGAGAATATTACCTCTCAAAGACACTTTCCCATCTGTGGGACTGATCTGGAAACCTGGTGAAGGGCAGGGAGCAACACTTGGGGGGGGGGAACCTGGAGTCATAAACAACTGGCGAGAAAAGGTTATGAAAACCAGCTAGGGACTATAAGGGCTGATCCACACAGTCAAAAGTGGTCCTTCTGCTTGTGACTTTAGAATATAGTGGTACCTTGGGTTACAGACGCTTCAGGTTACAGACTCCACTAATCCAGAAATAGTACCTCAGGTTAAGAACTTTGATTCAGGATGAGAACAGAAATTGCGCGGCTTGTTAAGACACTCTGGAGACTGTAGCTGTAGGTTGCTAACAACTCTTAGCAACCTTAACAAAGCGTGTTCTCATAAAAGAGAGAGCACGTGTTGCGGATGGGGCCGAACAAAACCCCCAGTTAGTGACCAGGCCATTGATGGCAATGGGCTGGAGCAGATTGGAAGAAGTTGTTACTGGGGCAAAATTGATGTTGCCAATTTAGGGGTGGGGTCAGACCCCTTATATAAGCAGGGTCCACAGCTTTCTCTTTCTCTTTCGCTGTGGACATCGGATCTCCCGCCCGCCCTCCCTTGATTTGGGCTTGCGCTTTGACCTTGCTCTGCCTGTCATGGGGTCGTTCGCCTTGGTGCGGGGGCCCAGTAGGAATTTGTCCAATTGGCTGATTAGTGCGTGCCTTTTGGGTTTTGCCTACTGCTTAGCAAATCGTCACAACTTGTAAGGTTGGCGGTTAGGCATTGGTTAAAATTGGTTGGTGGAGGGGTATGGATTGGCTGTGCCTGCCCCTCCAATGCTGCTGCAGACGGGTATTCCGTTAAAGGAATTCTGAAGCTTACCATCCCCCTCGTCCAAACCCTGACGGCAGGGTGCGGGCCGTGTAAGCTTCAAGGAACATGCGCGGAGCAGTGAGAGTCTGTGACGCAGCTCCATCTGACTCTGACCATGTTTCCTCCGGGACTGGCTACGGAGTCAGTGCTGTCCCCCCAAGGCGGGGGGGGACAGGTAGTCATAACCAATGCCTAAGCAACCACTCTCAATTTGTATAAAAATAAAGTTGTGGCCAAAATTATGCCAAAAACCTTAAACAAAAATTACGTGTGATGTCTGAGTTATTGGGGTAGGGGTTTTGGGGGACCTCAGCACGCAAACAGATGCCAATATTATTTGGGGGAAGCCATGACTGTATAAAGTGGTATCATAGTGCTTTAATTGCATGGTGTAGATGTGACCTAGGTGTGATTAGCAGGCATGGAAAAGCAGACCTTGGTATTGACCAGCCACTTGGAGGGGAATCCATAGCCTCAAATTAAACTTCCACTCTATTTCTAAAATGGATTTCCCATGGAAAGAATACAAAACTCTTTCTTTACTTTTAGAGTTTTGAAAAGTACTTCTGAGCCCCTGTGTATTTTGCAATTGCTGTTTTCCCCTCCCTCTGTTTGTTTGTTTCTCTGTCTCTTCTGATTTCTCTCAGATTTTTATTTCTATTGCTGCTGTTTACTGATTTGTACAATCTTAATTGTTTTTCCCTGTATTTCCCTGTTGCATCTTTCCCCTGCCTACATTTCTATAAGTTGTTTTACATGTAGCTATCAGTGCGATTCATGTTCTTGTTCAATTCCAATCTTTGTATGCAAGATAAATAAGCAAGGAAATTCTTCAGTCTCTCCTCTCTCTCTCTCTCTCTCTCTCTCTCTCTCTCTCTCTCTTGCAAAATATAATATGTTCCGATTGTCTTTTTGATTGACTTTGCAAGGCTGAAATGCGAGGCTAGATTAATTTTAATTTTTCTTTTGTTCCAAGTTTTGAACAATCTCACTTACTGTATTAACAGCTCAAAAAAAGAAAATATATGTAAACAACATTACTTTTAGACAAAACGAGAAAAGCAATTATCTCTTTTACCGCCATACTCTCTCAACTTCTACGTTAACAAGAGAAAGGTCCTCATTTGAAATGACGCTTGTCTTGGATCAAACTAATCCCAGAAGGATGAGAGTCTTTCCACACAACTAATGAATTGTGTTCCACATTCACATTTGTTTCTCATTTGCTGCACACACTCTGCATGTCTTCTGTCAAGAGAGAGCTTCCACCGCAGAGGCATCACATTTTCCCAGCACACACACTTGATATCCGGATACATCAAGCCTGGATAATAGTGCAGAAATAGAATTTGGCATACAATAAGTCACAACGGAGGCTGGCACCCATTGGGACTGGTAGGGTGGAAGGCCAACAGAGGACGGAACCAGAGCCAATCACAGGCAGAGCCAAGTAGATCTGGTTTGGTTTCCATCCTCTTCCCTGCAGAATTGTACAAGAGCAACACTGATACTAAGGCAGGGGCAGCTGACAGGCCGTGCCATCCTCAGGCTGCAAGTAGGAAGGCAGGCAAGTGGCAGGCAAGTGCCCTCTTCCCTGAAGTTGGCAGGGAAGTGCCCCCCCCCCATTTGCCCTTATGGATCAACCCTCATTGATATGTGTTGGCAGGGAATCTTTTAACAAATTGCATCCAACAAGAAGGGGATGGTTAAGCATGGGCTATAGTAAGATTGGTTCAATACAGGGGTCAGCAAACTTTTTCAGTAGGGGGCTGGTCCACTGTCCCTCAGACCTGGGGGGGGGGAGACTATATTTTGAAAAAACGAAGAAGAACGAATTCCTATGCCCCACACATAATCCAGATATGCATTTTAAATAAAAGGACACATTCTTCTCATGTAAAAACACGCTGATTCCCGGGCCGTCCGCGGGCCAGATTTAGAAGGCAATTGGGCCGGATCCGGCCCCCAGGCCTTAGGTTGCCTACCCATGTTTCAATACAACACGCATGAACTGAATACTCAGAAGGTAGGATAACTTTCTGTATTAATGCCAAAGAGAAATACTTTTTATTATTGTTGTATAAAGCTGCAATACTGTACCCATATATCCAGGGCTAGGCTGGGATTGTCAGTCACTAGTGAGGTTGATGCATAGACACTCCAGAGAGTGCATTGACTGCATACAGTCTATACAAGAGTAATGCTATTTTCCTATCTCTGTTAGAAATGCCTTACCTAGTCCCTCTGCTAGTTTAGAAGGTCATTTGGTGAACAGCCAAATGCAACCCTATAATATATTACATAGAAACTGGTATGCTTTTTATACTAACAAAGAACAGCTCATCATATTGAGGTCGGCAGTGCAAGCAACATGGACAATCCTTTACACATGGGCATGTGGCTTCGCAACCCGCAGTTCAATCTTCTTCAAATCATGCATCCCCCTGCTTTTTTTTGATAACATAAGAGAAGATAATGGAATTGAGGTGCATTTTTCCTCCTACTAGATCTATCTGAATTTGAAGGAACTGGCTGATAAAGGCTGCAACCACTGACCTGGAAATAAGTTCCACTGAACTCAATAGGGCTTATTCTTGAGCAGATATGTCTAGGATTACACCGCAGGTGAATGTTAGTTGGAGATCAGAATAGCAGGGATAGGAGAGAAATCCAGTTTGGTTCACATTTAAAGACAAGTCAATTAATTTGTACTTTTTGAAAGAAGATGTGAATGGAAACACAGCCATCCTTCAATATTCGGTTTCCCATATCTTGCAGTGAAATAATTTATTATTATTATTATTATTATTATTATTATTATTATTATTAATCCAGACAAGTAGTAGTGCAGGTAGTAATAATAATTTCTATACCCCATTCATCCACAAAAATACATACCACGATAACAAACAAAAACAATCCCCCTCCCCCATTTAAAGGCCATAGATTGTTTAATTAGCCAAAGGTCTGGGAGAATAGCAATGTTTTTGCCTGATACCTAACGATATGCATTGAAGGCACCAGGTGAGCCTCCATGGGGAGTGCATTCCACAAGTGGGGAGCCACTGTAGAAAAGGCCCATTCTTGTATTGCTGCCCTCTGGATCTCTCGTGGAGGAGGCACACAAAGAAGGGCCTCAGGTGATGATTGCAGGGTCTGGGTCAGCTTATATGGGGAGAAGTGGTCCTTAGGTATTGCAGTCCTGAGATACTTAAGGCTTCATAGGTCAAACCCAGCACTTTGAATGGAGCCCAGAAACGAATTGGCAGCCATTGCAGTTGGAACAGGATTGGTGTTATATGCTCAGACCATCTTGCCCCGTTGAGCATCCAGGCAGCTGAAGTTTCTGACCCATCTTCAGGGCCAGCCCCACCTAAATGCACTTGTGGGCTCACAGTGCTTTGTAAATAGATGAGAATGATGATTATATTCAATGGGGTTAACTTTCAGGTAAGTGTGCATAGGATTACATCCTACAGTAGAGTTGGCCAACTTTTCAAAATGATCACTTTAAATTGAACCCAGCTGCAGACTGGTTTTCCGAAGGATAATTCCATGCACATCAGTAAAATGGTCTTTGAATTTAAATAAGTGAAAGTTAGAAAGCTCTTCCAAGCTCACCCCAGCTTAACTCAGAAACTCACCTCAGGTTAACTCAGGGTTCTCAAGTTCTTCAGGATGGTGACAGTGGTGGAGGTGGGGGGAGAAGTATTTGCTGGTGGGGGCATATATTACAAAGATGCATGTTGTACCAACTTTGGTGAAACTAAGCGAGCCTGGATCTGGTCAGTGCCTGAATAGAAGTCTGTCAGGAATGCAGCACACAGAACACCATGATATGTAAAAAGCACATCATAGAATATAAATGAACATAAACACCCATTTTTTGACCCTACATTTCCAAAGAATATTGAGACTGGTTCTAGCGAAACTGTCCTTTGACTCAAATATTACCCTAAAACAAATATTCTTGATTTCATTTCCCAGGCCGATGTGCTGATAGTACTGCCTACAAGGACATTGCCCCTTTTTGTGTGTGCTGGATGATTCTCTACTTGAGAATTCAGAAATGAACATCCAAGGGTGTTTTCTGAACAGCTCCCCTCCTTTCTCTTGCCCTGATTAAAACACTGTCATCGCAGCTTATGCATCAACACAGAGAGCACAATTTTGTCGGGCTGATGAAGCTCCCTTTCTTGGGAAGAATCAAATCAGGCTGAGGTGTAATTCTACGAGGGAAGGCTATTAAATTAGGAGACATTTTCAGCTAACTGCACAGTCTCTTATCAGTGTCTCACCTAGGTGCTCCAACACCCCCTCAAGCTGACATGAAAGACGTTCAAGGGGGAAATCAAAAGGGGGAAATCAAAAGTTGAGCAAAAGGCTTCCCTCAAGATATATGCATGAACTTTGTGAGTCATGATTCTCTCCTCATTTGCAAACATAAATGTCTAAAGCCACTCATTCCGAACAGAGTTATTGAAGACACTCTGACATAACTTAAATCAGAGTTTAGCATCTGGAAACCTCTAATTGGCATCACTCAGTATAGCTTTGCTGTTTTTAAAGGATGATGTCAGTTACAGCAGCGGAAAGACCCAGCTATATGTATTTTTATGCTTGCCACTCGGCAGTAACTGTACCCCCCCCCCGCCGCCATACTCTGATAATATTTTTTTTTCTGTCAGTGTGTAATCCTGCCTGCTTGTGCATTTATTTCACTTGAGGCCATGGTTGCTTATAGTCGAGCTGGCTAATCAACAACACACCGTGTGTTAAGTCCCTAGATCTTGCCAATTTCACAACAGCTGAGGATGATTATATTAGCAACTTGCTTCACTGTGACGCTGATCTTCGACATGCTGGAATTTCAGCGTGGAAAGGCTTTTTTGAGCCTCGCAAAAATGCCTTTGAGAAAAATATGGAACCATCATCTTGTTTGCTTACATTCTTGCTTTCAGTGGCTGTCTGCACCTCAGGGGTCTGGGGCTTACCTAGTTTTCTATGCAACCGAGGCGGTCAGCACAGTTGAAGCTCCACTGTGTCTCCTGTGTACAGCTGTAGGGTAGAAGTGAGTTTCTCTAGTTGCCAGCTTGCTTAGCTATAGCTGGAGCTGGGAAAAGGTGATGTAAGTGAAGCCAACATCTAGAAACCCTTTCCCCTGCACCAAAGAGAGCCAGTGTGGTGTAGTGGTTAAGAGCGGTGGACTCGTAATCTGGGGAACCGGGTTCGCGTCTCTGCTCCTCCACATGCAGCTGCTGGGTGACCTTGGGCCAGTCATACTTCTCAGAAGTCTCTCAGCCCCACTCACCTCACAGAGTGTTTGTTGTGGGGAAGGAAGGGAAAGGAGAATGTTAGCCACTTTGAGACTCCTTAAAGGGAGTGAAAGGCGGGATATCAAATCCAAACTCTTCTTCTTCTTCTTCAAAGAGGCATGATAAGTTTATCATTTGACGTATAACCAACATGCAACAACTGTGTATTGACCACCATGAACAAGAGAAAGAAGCCTTCATATTTCGACATGATTCATGTCCTTGTTGGGTCGCAGAGGCGCCAACTTCTGAAAATCACTGAGGGGGCTCTACATTTGGCCTCAACCATAGGGGGCAGCCTCCCCAAAAAAGATTGAGGAAGCCCAAAGTGCTTCGGCCCCCTGGAGCCAGAGCCTATGGTGGGGAAGGTATATGTGCTTCATCACTTCTTATCCTGCTCTCATCTCTTGACCTGAAATTCTCGCTAAAGTGTATTAGACGTTAGGGACATAGAAGAAGGGCTATGGCAGAAGGAGGTCACTTATGCAACATACAAGAAAGGACAAATGTTTTCCCCAAATTTTGCAGAAGCTAATATACGTGCATAGATGGACATTTAGAAATAATTACTATAATTTTAACAGAAATACAATACAACTCACCATAGTGAGAAAGGCTGCAACATGCAAAGTTACTTTGAAAGAGAACTATATGAAAATGATGTACCAGTGGTATTTGACTCCTACTGAGCTGGCAAAAATGTATAGGACAAGTACAAATACCTACTGGAAGTGCAAAGGGGGAAAAGGTACCGTTTATCAGATGTGGTGGACCTGTAAGGTGGTAAAAGCATTCTGGGAGATGATACATAATGAAATGGAAAAAAAAATGTTTAAAATAACCTTTGTTAAAAAACCAGAAGCCTTTTTACTTGGAATTACAGGTACCAACATTCCAAAGGACCAGAAAAGACTTTTTATGTATGGAACAACAGCTGCCCTGATGTTACTAGCCCAGAGATGGAAGGAGGACAAAGTCCCTACCAGAGAAGAATGGCAAACCAAGCTGATTGACAAAATTGGCAAAACTGACTGGAAAACTCAGGAACCAAGAGGATAAAAACTTTACAAAAGAATGGGAAAAATTTATAAGATACTTAAGAGACTCCTATTAGCAGATGGAAACATTAGCAGGATTTTAATTTCCCTTGTAGTTTAACAACTACCACGGATAATATTGTTTGATATAAAAATTAGAGTATGGAAGAATATGCAGTAATAAATGTTGATAATGGGACTCCATGGAGGACTCCTGTGATTTGGAGGAATTTCTTTATATGGGTGTACTTTTTGATTATTTGTTTATAACTTTGTATTTGTAAAACCAATAAGAGAGAGAGAAACGGGGAGAGAGAGAGAGAGAGATAGGCTGTAACTTGGTGACGTGTTCAGTCTGCTGTTCAGCGGCTAACTGTTGATGGCCAGCTTCAAGACATTTGCTCTCTCTTATGCATCTTTAATTGGAATGGGACCAGAAAGCCCTTCAAACAGCACTCCAGGGCACTTGCTTCACATGCAAAAGGTCACGGGTTCTTCAGGTAGGACAAGAAAAAGCACTGCCAGTCTGCAAGGCTTACCTTCCCCTATCTCTTGCCCTTCAGATATTTTGGAACTACAATTCCCACCAGCCCCCACCAGCATGGCCAATGGTGAGGAAGGACGGGATATGAAGACTAGGAGGGCACTAGGCTGTGGAATGCCCTGGTAGGCAATATGGAGTTAGATGACCCAATGATCAGATTCAGTGAAAAGCAGCAGCTTCTATTGCCAAGTATCAGGTATCAGTTTCGGAACTGCCTTGATAGCCTGTTAGGGTTGCCATATTTTGAAGAGCAAAAAAGAGGACGCTATGATGACTCATTTTAAATACCCCTACTATATGTAGGCTATAGAAGCTATGATATATTGCTGAGGGGGCAGGAGAAGAGAAGAGGAAAGCAAGTCTTCAACCACTAGTTATGCCTATGGCTCATCCAGAAAGTATATCCAGAAAGAGACATTTTGACAAATTTAAAATAAAATATAATAATAATAATAATAATAATAATAATAATAATAACTGCTCCCCGCTTAAAACGGGGGGCTCCCTTTGCGTGGGCGCGTGCAGCCCCTAGATCTGGAGCGGCCCCAACAGCATAGGCTTGGCTTTGCCTTCCCTCAGGTGGGATACCTGGAGGTCTCCGCCTACCTCAGTCAGTTGTCCAATCCCACCTGGGGGAAGCGTTGCCAAGGAGACCAGGCCAGGTAGGGGAGGGATTACCTGCCCACACAATAGAGGGAGGATCTTACCTAGGAATCCTCACTTGGCTCCAGAGCTTCTCCCACCCTACCCACCCTCAGTTAAGGTCTTATTTTGCAGGTTAACTTTTCTTCACAGGTTTTGCAGGTTAACTTTTCTTCACAGGTATGCGGGCGCTGCTACGTTAAGGTCGCTGTTAAAGGGCCGTAAAGGAATTTCCCTGCATTGGCAGGTTTCGCCTTTCCCGTAGCAAAACGTCACAACTTTGGCGGTATCAGGCCTTGGGCGGAATCCTTTTGTCCATCTTCCTCTTGCGGCAGCGATACCAGGGTTCCCCGTTAAAGGGGTTTTCTGAAGGGAGGCTTTGGCCGTACACCGAAAGGTCGTCATTGCTCTCTCCTGCGGGGGCGGCGTTACGGGGGCGGCCATCTCTGCTTGAACATATGTTCTCCAGAGCCGGCCCATCCCCCCCACACACACTGGATAACCCTGATGCTCCCTAGGTCCCCGGCTGGGGACCGGGGAGGGAGAACGCCCAATGCCTGAGCCAAGGTCTACCCACATTTGAAATTTAATAAAGTTGTGGCCAATTTAATCCCATAGCACGTTGTCTTGAGTCGTTATTCCACATGACGGGGGGACCGTGCAGGATCTGGTGACTCCGCCTGTCCACGCAATAATAATAATATCCACCCAGACAGACATTTTATCCCTAAAAAGAGGACACGTCCTGGAAAAAGAGGACACATAGCAACCCTTCCTTCCTGGTCCATGGTTTTACTGATTGCCAGTTGCGCTCCAGATGATAGGTGCTGTGCTAAATCAGACGCACAGAAGAGTGAATTTCTGCTCAATTTTAGAAATTCTCTCCTTTCACTCCATCCTTTTAAGCCTCTCTTCTGTCACAGATGTCAAGGTTCAATGACACAAATTCATCAGCATTTTAGTGCACCTTGCTCCTAATAGACATTTTTGTATGCACCCTCCCCTAAGATAATGTTTGCATGTTATTTTTGCTGCATATTTATGTGCACATCTTACCCTTGTATATCATTTTGTACACGCTAATTGACTGGATAACTGCATTGCAAAATTTGGAGAAGTGCACTTTTTGATTAATGGCTATATTTTGGTTTGCCTCTTGTTTTGGAAAAAGTGTGAATTAGGTAGGTTCCCCTTTACATGTGAACTGAATCAATGACCAAATAACAGAATCATTTGTACTAGCATGTCTAACTTAGGCTTTCTAATATGTCCCACAGTGATCCCTAAGATCTTCCAGTGACAACCTGCCTTTTGATGATACTGCCAGAAATCTACAAGTGTGCATAACACCAGTTTGGGTTCCCCAAGTACATATGTCCAGAAATACTGTCAAACCTATCACCATCTCAAAACTGAAAACAGAATATCGAATTAGTTACCTTCTCAGATGATGTAGACTGTTTCAAGATTTGATTTGAGTCCTTGGAGGAGGACCTCTGTCAGTATATAATGATGCTCTTGGGAATCTGTCATCCATTCTGAGATGATTAGCTCTAGCTGAGTTAACACAAACTATTTTATATGACTGAAATTCTGATAACATGGGAGGGGAATCTGCCGTAGGAAGCATCTTCAGAATAAGAAAAGAGAGGGGTGGGGGGAAATGCCAAATTACTATACTTGCTTAGATAATAATAGGAAATAAAGAACTGGTGCTGAGTAACAGAAGTGAGCAATTCTCACCCAGGTGGAAATAATGAGTTGGTGATGAAGTACCTTTAGCACATAAGAAGCCTCACAAATGTCCATATCAAAAACTAATTACCTCAGAGTAGCTGTTTTGCTGATGGACAAATAGCTGTACTGTCAGCTTTTCGGGACTATAATAACATCCAGCGAAGGGCTGAAGGCCAGGGTGAAGTGAAGACCCCAAAGGCACAGTGAAATGACGGAAACTTCTTGGAGGCTGCCTCAAAAGTGATTATTAATATATATATTGGTGTCAGTCAGGCTCTTTATGCAAGGCTTGCTTCCCTGGGACCCTTAAGATGACACTGTGTGGCCAGCTCAGAGAAGACTGTGTTGTTAGACATAGGGAGATGTTTCCCAATAGTTCAACCACAAAACACTCAATGCAATATATAATTACCAGCTTGTTGGCAACCTATAATGAGTTTTGGGCAGATGAGAATTTAACTGGGGAAGTTTGGTAAATGCTGATTTGTTTCCTTTTGTTTTACGTAAACCCGGCAACAAAGCTCTGTATTGAAAATACAGACGTGGCAATAGGAATAAGCCTAAACCACAGGAATATCTTGGGGTATGTAACTATCTTCTAGTGCCTAATATGCCTAGCTTCTCAGTCCAGAGGTTCTGTGGACCAGCAGAAAAATGTGTGCTTTCCCCACAGATGGGTATTTAAAATCTTGCAGACTGTTAAACAAAAACTTCAAGCAAATTTTCAAACTATAAAATAGAAATCAAGTTCACCCTGAACTTTGAAGGCTGGCTGGTTTTCCCCCTAAATCTAAATGCAGCAGTATTTTGATAGCTTATGCATCTATGTCTTTTCAGAAGCAAGTCCTACTGAATTCAGTGGGGCTTATGCCCAGGTTAGTGGGGTTAGGGTCGCAGCCTATTTTAGAGGGCTAAATGAAGACCCCAATGACTTTGCATTTGTGCTGCTTTTCTTTTATGCCTTTTTCTTTTTCTTCTGTGTGGTTCTGGCACCCACTCCATGAAGCATTTCATAAGAATTCATCAACAGTTAGCAACACAGCTTCCTCTTTGCAGGAGCAAATGTGGGCATCGTTGGAATATGTGTGCAGCTTTGCAACCCACAGAAGGAAGCCTCGATTCCATTGGCATCAGTGGAATGCAGACACCCAGTCAAGAGCACAACACTTCAAATCCAAGCACATTTCCTTAGGAGTAAGTCACATTGATTACAGTATTCATCATTCTGAAGTAAGGCTGCTTAGAATCATTGCCTTAGTTGCAACTCTGGATTGTACCCATTCATCCTGAATCAAGAAGGCCACCCACATCAGGAAATAAGATTCTGGATCTATCAACTGGATGTGCACTGCCAAAGAGATGGTTGACGGATTTCCATTTTTAAAAAGTAATTATGCATGTATAATGATGTCTCCTCTAATATCCTGGCCCCCACCTATTTAACACATATTAGAGAAACCACATAGAATCATGTGTTGCTTTTGGTTTCAGGGTTGGCACACCAGATTGTGGCACTATTCACGTTTCACAATTTGCTTTCGAGTCTGTGCATTTGGGATTCTGCAAATAACTATCAAGAATAAAAGACTTGACACTGGGAATAGCCTCCCTGGATTTGTTGTCTCTGCCATTATTTGTGTAGTGTGTAACTGTCATACCCAGGTAACTATCAGACTCATCAGCTACCTGAGTACGCATGGATGAATGTTCTGTCTATGGGGCAAAAAACTGTCTATGGGCCTTTTATACTTCAGAAGGCAAATGAAAAGGCCAACAGCTGTAAGCAGTTTGGTAGTTTGATTTGGACAATGCATCTAACTGCCTGCTAAGAGAATCAAAAGCACCAATATATATCTGTATTAATACACACAGTGAGCAGGACAGAACAGCTGCACTGTATATGCCAGATACTATAAACTTTTTTTACAGAGACAGGAAAAAGTTTGCCCATCCCTGATTTATGTTATCTTAGGTGGGTTATGTTGTAAGCCACTTTGTGGGGAGGGGGAATGGATATAAAGGTCTAGATAAATAATAGTCTCCCCACCCTTCCCTGGTAGGACTTCTGTGGTTTTGTGCTTTAACAGCAGCATGGAAGACAGAAACTCACCAGGTTCAACATGGAAACACAGGGAGGCAGAAGCTGCAGTTGTTGTAAACATGGCCAGGAGATGTTGGGGATTTGATCCTACTGTTGACAGGGAACTACTGACTGTATTTTGATTGGCTGATTTGCTTAATTTGGTTGCAGATCCTCTTTATTGTTGCATTTAAGAAATATAACCTTTCCCCCATCACAACTGAGATGTTTTGAGTATGGGTGTGTGGGCAACGATCGCTTGCACACCTGAACTCTGAGACTTGACCTCTGGATACTCAGAATCTGTATCAAAAGTCACACAGAGCCAAACACTATGTCCACAGTTATACACCTGAAGATCAGAATGGTGCTAAGTCTTTTAACACATATTCATTGGGTAACATATGCAAAGTAAAGTAAGCAAACACTATCAGGCATGTAACTGATGGGAAACGACACCATGAATAAACTAGGCCCCATCTATCTTACTCACGTCAAATTTCTATCATATATATATTTTAGAACCTAGAAGACTGATGTAGTGTTTAAACCTACCATGGCATGTAATGGGAAATAGAATCCAGGTGCAGATGATTGATCTACTCATAATTAAACTGGCTGTACCTTGACGGTGCACCTGGTTGTGGAATGGATTAAGTCTGGTCAACAGATTTAATGTTTGGAACCAAAGATGACTTTTCTCCCCTCTCATCAGCTATTAAATGAAAATACGTACCTAATTCCGGATTTATACTTGCTATGCTTCAGCCACATAAAATGTACTGGACTACAAATTTCATGGAATTAAAGGTTTTTTAAAAAAAATTTAAAAAGTGATTGATTTTGTCTTCAGCACTCTTAAATAGAAAAAGACCCTTCAGAATCTTTAGAAAGCGTAGGATAATTGTGCAAATGACCACAACCAAAAGTTTTGCCTACTAAATGAAGATCACTTTTGGTCTGTTAGACCACATGTTGGTGGCGTGTGGTGCCAGAGGCAAAAGTAGGCAGAATACTGAATACAACTTTTACCTCTGTATATTTGGCTGGTTTCGCACTTAATGGAACCCTTCCTATGCTCCTTGCAGGCAAGCAAGAGACATTATCTGAGTTGTAGGACACTTCACAGCCAGCCCAGAAAACCTGAAAGAGGCTGGAAAGCAGAGGTGGTGTGGAGTGTGGCCTGGGTAGACCGGATGGGTCATCCTGAGGAGTGTGGCCTGGGGAGAGTCTTGGGAACCACATAGGGAGGCCCCTGGGCCTGACACTCACCCCTATCTCTGATCCATACAATATGCAGGACTTCTACACATACTTTGAAGAGGAGAAAATATTGACATCTGCTGGGAATCGGGGGGGGGGGAACCCCTGCAGAAACTGTCAACAGACCTTTTGGCAGAAAATAAATGTCCTTCTGCTAATAAAGTTGGCCACTGGGAGAGACAACATTTTCCTATTCAGGTAAATCATCTTGTTCCATGGTAGTTCACATGACACCATGGAATCCAGCACTCATCACTCATGGTGGAGAAGAGGTTATTGCTTCATCAGTGGAATATGACTAGTGAAAAGGGAGGGCATGGATCTGGCAGAATTCCTTGAGCTAATTGAGACCAGGCTGACTTGGACCAGTAGGAGGTTGTCTCATCTCTATCTAATATGATACAGGCAAGTTTTGAGTATCATCTGAGTCAAATGTTATCCTTGGCTCACGGTCACAGATGAGAGGGAAAACATCTATGGAAGAGTTCTCACTTTGCTCAAAGTTCCGCCTTTCATGTGATTAGATTGAAAAAGAAAAATGACAGCTCCAATAATAACCAGTAAATGTTGTGATATTTGGTGCCGCAGAGTTAAAAGAAGACAGGGAGGTGAAGACACGGTTTTACCAACAGCGTAATGCTTATCAGAAGTAAATTGGCTATTGAGGTCAAACTGAAGTCATGGCAGACAATTCATGCTGAAGAAAGCTGAAAGAGGAATTTAATTTTGCCTGTAAAAATAGCTCACCAGTCATTTATCCTCTCCAACAGAGAGCTTACAGCCCATGTGCTTTCCAGGTGGGTCTCCTGGAATGTGGTTTATCTTGCTACAAGGTAATAAAAAATAATATTAATATTACATAGCATTTAGATTGTTCAAAGCGATCTACATACGTTACGTAAGTCAGAGTTAGAGCAATCTGGAATAGAATAATTGAGAACATCTACTCAGGTGCGGAGAAGCTGTTCCCTCTTTGAACGCTACCATCTTGTTTTACCTATTGCTGTGTGAACACTGTCAGCCTGGTGGGACCTCTTCGGGACATGACAACCTATATCCTTTATTGATCCCAGCCTCTTTTATTCTACTACTCTGTTCCATTTTGAATGGTTTTACAGTTGTACCTTGGATCCTGAACGCCTTGTGAGTCAAACGTTTTGACTCCTGAATACCACAAACCTGGAAGTGAGTATTCCATTTTGCAAACATTCTTTGGAACTCAAACGTCCGACTCAGCTTCCATGGCTTCTGATTGGCTGCAGGAGCTTCCACCTTGGTTTCTGAACATTTTGGAAATTGAATGGACTTCCGGAACGGATTCCGTTCGACTTCCGAAATACCACTGTACTTGTTTTACAATTCTAATGGTACATATAATTGTATATTATCTTCTTGTAACCTGCCCTAGGAACTTACGGTGAAGGGCGGGTGATACTTTTTTTATAAATAAACAGGGCTTTTTGCAGTATGAAGTACTAGCAACTCTCTCTCTCTCTCTCTCTCTCTCTCTCTCTCTCTCTCTCTCTCTCTCTCCCCATGGCAACCATTTTGTGCTGCCACCCACAGCAATTTTATCTATGAGAATCATCACACCATTCTTTACAAAAGAAAAGAACCACTGTAAAGAAATATGTGATTAAATAAATAAAATATTACTTCTTGCTGTGCTCAAATTGCAGACAAATAGAAGCTTAAGGAATTTTCAGGGGGGAAATGGACCAGGAGAAAGAGTTAACTCACCTATACCACCGTCCCATTCCAGACCTGACTCCCTGCAACTGTCATTTATTTTTATTTTTATATACATAAATAAAGTCATGTAAATATGACCATATATTTGGGGGGAAATCTTATGGCAAGAGCTGGCGGGATGAGCAGCTTAGGATGCAGGGGATCTCTGGTTCAGTTAGGGCTCAGCTGGCTAGTGAAAGTCCCCCCAATGAAGCATTCTGAGGGTGTGGTACGGGCAGGACCAGAGAAGACCCTAAGCGCCTTCAGCCTGGTCATGTGACCTGGCAACCCAGCAGAGGACATTATTTTAAGGGTTTGCTTACCCCTCTGCCAGGCTTAGGCAGCGGTGTAGCTAGCCGCTCAGCTGCCTAGTGCCCATGTGGGTAGAGCGCGCTGCATGGAGCCTCTCCAGCATCTCCCCCTCAGCTGTAGGGCAGCGGAGGGAGAGGCAGAGGGCAGACACAATCTCCACGCTGCCATTTCAGGCACCGCGGAGCCTGCAAGCACCCAAGCCGCCACGCCACTCCCAGGAGAGAGGCGTGGCTCAGACATGCTGCAGCCCCCATGGTAAGTGCTGGCCCCCGTGGTGTGGCGCCCAGTGCCAGCCACATTTCATTACGTTTCTTGACTGAACTAAAAAGTTTTGTGAGCCCATTTTTTTTAAAAAAACAACCCTAATTTCTTTGTCATTTTGTCACCCACCTCAGTGATGACACCTGGGGCAGTCCACACACCCCACACCTCCTTCCTCCGCCACTGGGCTTAGGCATAGCAGCAGCCACTGTTCTGTTGCTGAACAGAATTTAGATCTAGTGTAACTTTATGATGGCTTAATTTACACTGGCTTGCTTTATGCCAGCTTTTTGTGCATTGTAAAGGTAAAGGACCCCTGGCCATTAGGTCCAGTCGTGACCGACTCTGGGGTTGCGGCGCTCATCTCGCTTTATTGGCCGAGGGAGCTGGCGTACAGCTTATGGGTCATGTGGCCAGCATGACTAAGCTGCTTCTGGCGAACCAGAGCAGTGCATGGAAATGCCATTTACCTTCCTGCCAGAGAGGTACCTATTTACCTACATGCACTTTGATGTGCTTTTGAACTGCTAGGTTGGCAGGAGCAGGGGCTGACGGGAGCTTACCCCATCATGGGGATTCGAACTGTCGACCTTCTGATCGGCAAGTCCTAGGTTCTGTGGTTTAACCCACAGTGCCACCCATGTCCCTATTTTGTGCATTGTATTACTCCCTAAATGTGTTTTCCAGTTTTGACCCTTAAAGATTTTCGCATGCAACAAGTGGCCATTCGTTTCCACCCTCCACCAGACAGGAAAGGGCAAAGCTTTCAGCCTTTTAGACAGACTGTAGAATTCTAATCAAATTGTTAGATCCATCAGAAGAGCATAGCAAGGCATATTAGGATTTAAAGGGTCTAATGTTCCGAAGCACTAAAAGTAAATAAATGCCTTTTTAAAAACCATTCCCATGTTTACACCGCTGGCGATGGGTAATGTGTGGGGATGTCCAAATGCAATCGAAAACCAGCTAATTGAAGCCACCTGGAATGCCACCTTGAATGGTAAGAAATGGAAATGCAGTATCAACCAACCCTGATGCCATAAAAAAGAACAATGTGCTCAATTTTGACAATAGCTTGGGACTTATCAGAATAGACTACAGCACTCTCTTCAGCATGCTCCATTGTGATTTGAGAGAGAATGATGAGGGAAATTGCATATAAATCTGCATTCGCAAGTGCTTGCTCTTTTTATCATCAAGTGTGTGTATTATTAAAACCAGGGATAAGAGGGGTGGGATGAAGGGGTCATGGGGAGGGGGGTGGAGAGTGCCAACATTTCCAGAGAGAAAAATATTGAAACCTTGACCATATTTTGTGACATTAGAATATAGATCTCAGCAAAGAGAGAAAGGGCGTGTGTCCATGAGAGAGATGGTACTTCCTTAATCATTTTCAAATCTGTGATAAAGCATTCTGTACTGTTTGACTTTGAAAAATGCTCTTAAATAAATCAAACTGATTTCATGCTGTGCCCTTGTTTCTGTAATTTAAAATTCTATACTCTTATCTATATCAGAAGCTTTCAGAGGACTTCAGGATGTCCTCTCAAACAGGGATGAGAAGATGCAATATAGAGGGCAGAAATCCTTTGCCTTTCACTACAGATGGATTTAGGATGACGTGACTGGTTCTGCTGTACTGGGCCTAGGGGGTGCCACAGGGCATCACAACTGTGATTTAATGAATTGAGCAGAATAGAAGATGAGAAGCATGGGGAGGCGTATCAAATTCTGGCCTCACACAGGGCGCTACTGAAATCTAAAAGACCAACGTCTGCCCCTGCTGTCATACGAGAGGGAATTCCAGCCAGCCCAGCCTTGCTCACTCCCAAAACCATGACCGGTCCAAGCCGTAGCTCCCAACATTCTCTCTTCTACACAAAAATTTAAGAACCTAGGAAGCTGCCCCACAGAAGGTGAAACTATTGGACCATCTACTCTAGCACTGTCTACTCTGACAACAACTCTTACATCCCCTGCTATCTGATACTTTTTAATTGGATGTGCCAGGGATTGAACATCAAAGCTTCTGTGAGCAAGGCCGGGGCAGTGCACAAAAATCTACCCCCTTCTTTCTATTCTTGGTCTGTGGTCATAATTTCTACCTTCAAGGAACCATTTTCACACCCAGTCGTATCTTGAGGAATCCCTGTTTATCTGCCATGGAAACCAGTTGAAGATGACTTCTTTAGAAGGGACAATATGTTCACATGGGCCCCTGCTCAGAAAATAAAAAAGGAAACAGAGGCCACTCCCCACTCCGCGCCGGGAATAGAATATATGAATCACATAACTTCATACCCTCAAACATTTCTCCAATGAAAATAGGAATGTCCTAAGGAAAAGCAGGATATTACAGGATCAAATCAGAAACCTGGATGGTTTCTGTAAATCCGGGACTGTCCCTGGGAAATAGGGGCACTTGGAGGGTCTGCTACTGTTCCCATGTGGCAATGGGATGGAAAGGAACAATGAAAGAAAATGATATGCCTGAAAAGAATAGAACTCAACTGATCCTTCCATTCCTTGAGCATCTCATGGCATGCTAATCCTGATTTCTTAAATCTCTGCAATGTGTTCAGTATGTGACAGGCAAAGTCATAAGCAAAATGTATACTTCATAGAAAAACAGCACATAAAACCGCAAAACCTTACAGCGAAAGCACAGGAAATAGAAAGCTTAGGAGGCTTCTAAAGGCACCATCCTAAAAGTTCGTGAAAGTTTCAGCAAAATAGCACAACAATGTGCCAAGTGTCATAGAAGATGACATTCCTACCTAGGATCCTTTGAAGAGATAGTATATTTTTCAACTTCAGCTTTAGGGTTCTGCTGCTAAAGTGATTTAGTAAAACTGTCACTGTAAGGTCTTTTTCTTTTATTCAGTCCTAACAACTGCCAGATCAAATTTGTTCAGTTTATATGCTGAAAAATGTCTTATAAATGCTAAGCTCTCAGAGGGCAGCTTAAAAACAGAAAATTAAGCTAGGCTGTGACATCACCATAAGAAATAAAGACCTGGCTCTTGGAATATATTTAAGCACTGTGTTAAGAATCAAATCCAGGCACTGATTATTTTATTTACCAGTTCTTACTAGCTAAAAATAAACATGGAGAAATCCCTGCTCATCAACCCTTGGGGTTCTGTGTAATATGACACCATTCTTAAATTGCTGCTTCCCTGAGCAATAAGCATATTCCAACTCTCTATTTCCTCCCCTTTTATAGCTTCGCTTATATTTGGCTTTTAATAAGCCCTTTGGAATAATAATAACAATAAAAGAATATAATCTTTATTAGGAATCAGTAGCCAATGCTGCAGATTTTGGACGAAGGAAATATTAAAATTTGAAAGAGGCTCACATCATGAAATGATGTTATGCTCATGGAACCCAGCTCACCGAATTATCCTGCGTGTTTTGAATTATCACACTTCCTTTAAATCCGTTCAATATATTTGCTTCCCCTCTTTATTTAGCATGAGCTTCTAGCAGCCGCTACTTCCAATGGGAGGATGGAAAGGAATTGTCTCAAGGAGCTCCTAAAGAATTCCTTTTGATAAGGAAGGGAATGCATCCTGCAGCAAAGGAATCCGTAATCCTATACAGTGGTACCTCTGGTTACAAACTTAATTTGTTCCAGAGGTCCATTCTTAACCTGAAACCGTTCTTAACCTGAGGTACCACTTCAGCTAATGGGGCCTCCCACTGCTGGCGTGCCACCAGCACGTGATTTCTGTTCTCATTCTGAGGTAAAGTTCTTAACCCAAGGTACTACTTGCAGGTTAGCAGAGTCTGTAAACCGAGGTGTTTGTAACCTGAGGTACCACTGTATATGAATAGTGACCTCATTCTCTGAGTTTGGAACCTTATGTTGCCAAACCACAACCATCTCACACATAAAAGGCAGGTATCAGCAGTCTTGAGAGAACCTCAAGATTGGCAGAAATACAAAAATAGGTTTTTTTGGGGGGCGGGGAGGGAAACAGGGACTAAGCATGCCAAATAGGCATTGAATACTTTTTGGGAGGGGGGAGACAGAAGGCAGGGGATGTAATAGAGAATCCAGGAAGGTGGTTGGTTGGAATGCTGAGTGTTCTCTTGCAAGTCCACTTATTTTTCTCAACAGGCAATTCATAAATTCATGTGGGATCAAGCTACTCATCAAGGCTAGGCATGACCACTGTGTGCCACCTCCTGTATCAGAGGACGGAGATATCTGAATACCAATTGCTGGAGAGAACAAATGAGTGCTGTTGAACTTGCATTCTGTTTGTGAGTGTCTCATAAGCAGCTGTTTTCCTCTCCCTTCAGTTCCATCCACCTACAAAACCCATGCCCATCAGCTGCTACTACGAACCACCTCACTACAAACTGTGCCACCGAAAAAAATGGGGGTGGAACGCAGGGCTGCAGGACAGAAGAGAGAAGTGGCTTCAGAAATGGAGTCAGGAAAATGAAAAGGGAACTTAGTTGCATGGGGTGGGAAGAAGAGGCTAGGGCGTTAATATGAGGTGGCTGTTGGCAAGAAGAATGAGCAGGGGCACAGCCCGTAGTCTCTCTCTCTCTCTCTCTCTATATATATATATATATATACGTGTGTGTGTGTGTGTGTGTATCAATATATATATTCATCAAGTAGTGAATCCATCAAGTAGTGAACCCACTGCGTTCAGAATGCTTGCGATAAAAGATGCATGACCATGAAAGTGTTGTGCATATTTTACATATCAGACTGATAATAGAAGTTATGTTATTCTTTCGGTAATCCGTCTGATAAACGTTAGTAGGTATGTTCTGACTCTGCTGCTTTCCGAAGTGACAAAATTGATACAAGTTCTTATGTCCTTATGTGAAGTGCGCTTGTTGAACACCAGCTTTATCAAGTGACGGTATCTTGTTTGAAATTCCTCTCATTTCATGCCCTTGGCCAGTGATACTAAAAAGCAAACAGTTCATTTCACATTTGTATGGATATTCTCTCTGTGTGAATTGCAGAGAGGTGTTCTTTTTTCTTTTCTTTTTCCAAAGAAAAGCAAGAGAGACTCTGATTTGATATTGCCAAGCTTAATTCTTCTTTCATACTGTAGATGTCCCTCACTGATAGTTAGGCTGAAGTGGGAGACATAAATCCCAATATTGATTTTCATTGACCTTGTTTATGCTCTTCTTGTTTTGCGCTACCAAGGGAAGGCTAATCTTCCCACGCTTTGGGTATATATTGTGCAAATGTGAAATGAAAAACAAACTGAATGCCATTCAGAGTCATTTGTTGCCAGTGATCAGTGGATTTCTGAGCTCTGCAGAAACCAGCCTATATCCTTCTCACTTGAAATTTGCTGTCATGGTGACATCAAACTTTAGGGGACCCTTTGTGCATTTCAATCCCCGGTTCAGATTTGGGGTGTGTGTGCAGGTGGAGCCCAGGAGTATAGAGAGAAGGGAAGTTCTGTTGTGCAAGTGAAAGTTATCAATTAAGAAAGTTAGCATATCCTCCCCCCCCAATGCATATCATCCAATCTTAATCCAACTACAATGGGGAGCTGCGGGTGGTAACAGACATGCAAGCAGTAACCCTTATAGGTTCCAACCTTCCTGCACACATGGTGCTAACTTTGCACTGTTGTTAGAATAAGAAACATGGCCATATCTGAACACTTGAGAAATAGGGGTGACAATATTTTTATCAAGTATAAACCATATGGTGATTTTTGGAAGAATTAAAACATTTTAAATTAAGGTCAAGAAAGGAAGTTTCTTACCTATCTTGTTTTCAGGGGGTTGTCCTGAGAAATCTCCATCTGATAATTATTATGGCACCATTCCAGCTCCAATAATGCTGAGTTTCATGAAGTGGGTGATCCCAGGTGCGGAAATGAATTTTCATCTATCCAGTCAATGGAGACACAACAGACATTACAATCTGTTTTTCTTGCTGGGGACTCATCTATACAGCTGCAAATAAAACGTTTTAAGTGTGTTTTAATTGCAATATACAATGTGACACTAGAGGCGACGGTGAGCCTTATGGAAAATTCAATGTATTTTTTAATATGCTTTAAGAAAAAGCATTTTCAGAATGTGTGTGTAGATTCCACTTGGGTGTGCAGAAGAAATGTGTTTGGTTTAATAATAATAAATAAATGCCTAAATGAATGAGAAGCCAAGCAGCACAGCTGCTGCAGCCAACTCTAAATCCAGACACAAATCTTTAACTTGGTTTTAAAATTTACTTGCCGTTTAATTGCTCTCCCAAAGTCTTGGCAGCCTTTTCTCATCAAAATTTCCTGCCGACAGAGTAAGTAAAAGTAGATGTAAAGCTCCACTAACATCTGTCAAATTTTTGAAGCAATTATGTACCAAACAGTAAATTCATTTTCCTAGTTTGCAAGTACCCAACCAAGTCCACGAAAATGACTTGGGACCCTTTTTTGCTTTATTAGGTGATAGCTGTGACACAATAAATCCCACCTTTTTTAAAAAACAACAACAACCCTGTCCAGAATTAAAAGGCTTTTTGATGTTGAATTTCATGTTACATGGGCTTTGTTTGATCTGACACACGCACATTAAAGTGAATGATTAAAAACCCTCAGCTGGGCGGTCTCTTCAGGTTGCACAGAAGTTGGAGGCATTTGCAGGATTAATGGTAAGGCTGGAGCTTGGAAATTGTCCTTAGATAATTGGGTGTGTGTATTATTGAGTGAAGTGTGATCCTTTAAATATATTGTGCATCCTTCTCGAAAAACACCTCACCAAGCAATATAATTAATACTTGCTTCCCTCCCCATAGACGGCTTATAATAGTGGCATCATGTAGGCTGTAGGGCTAGCTGCAACATTACATTTTCATTGCAAATATAACTAGGACCCCTAATCTTCAGGCATTTAAATGAATACATGTGGAATAAAGTGTGTACATGACACCAACCCTGTCTGCACCTGTTCCATCCCCACTTTCCCATGTTGTGGGGGAAATTCTGATGGTGGCTTCTAAACACTCTTGACTGAATAAACATCCCATTTCCCATTTTTAAGGCTTCAGAGGAGATGCAAGAGCCCATTTTTATCACGGATCAGACCTCTCCTGAAAACAGGAGGCGAGACCTTCCACTGAACCTACTGTGGTCCTCTTCTTTGGGATCAGTTCAGGGTCAACCCAGATGTGAAAATGTGGATGCATGAATGCATGTGTGCTCATGTGGATTGCTTTCACCTGGCTTGAATGCATCATTGAACTCTGATAGTGCCTCTCATTCGCCTAAATGGGGAATGGAGAGATGGCGTATGTATAGAAACCACTGACATTTGTGTGGTTGAAATCTAGCCTACTGTGCAAAGGTAAGAGTCACATCCATTGTTTTTCCCACTTTCCCCAGTGGCCCAGTCCACCACTGGAATGTGGCCCCTTGAAGGAATGCAAATCTTAGGTTTGTTTGTTTGTTTGTTTTTAAAGGTTTCCTGATTCAAAGAGAGTCAAGATTCATTCATGCATTTCTGATGTCAAGTCTGTTTGGGTCCTTAGGAAGCAAGTGGCTTTGTGGGACAGAGGGCTTACAATGACTGAATGTACCTGATATCTCCTCCCCTACAAGAAAGTCCCATGAAGACATATTCCCCGACTGGATCTCCTCAAAGAACCTGAGGACACAGCCAGTTTGTTGCTAAAGTTGAATTCCTCTGTTTAAGATGGTTAATCTTTATGTTCAAGGTTGTAGGCAAAAAGTGACCTCATTTGAACACAGATTTGTTCCTTATCCTGTCAAGGGGAATTTTGAAATATTTACATGCAAGTGGCTCACTAACTCAGCAACCTATTGTCAAATAAGACAGGAAAAATACATGCCAAACTATTGGTGGTGGCAGAGAAGCCTTCACTACAGCCTGCTCAAGTAAAAAAAATCTATGTTTGCCTATGCTTCACAGACAACACATTACAGCAAGCTGCCCATTATGTTAATTACACAATGATTTCTCTGGCTGCTGTCAGTGAATGAATTGAGTTAGAAATATAGTTTCTGATGGCATGGCTTCCTGCTGAGATTGCACCACAGGATATCAAAACTGGTCCAGCACTGTTTGTGTTCAAGCAGCACCAGGAGCTATAATGCTGACAGGTTTTTTAGAGCAACAAAATAAATACATCAGTTTGACAGCTGAAAGAAAACACTACATATATAATCAAGATATATATATTCAAGAGGCAAGTCATATTAACACATACAGACACAAAAAACAGACTTCAAAAGAGAGGAGTTAAGGTTCACAGAAGCTGCTCACAGTTGTTAGTAAATGTTTTGTGACAGTTCCAAAAAGAAATAAAACCCCCCTCTTTCAACTGTCCCTAGAAAAAGGCCCATCATTTCCTGTGCATTACCATCACTTGCCCTCAGTAACCTCTTCACATAATCAAATCTGATGGGCTATTCTGATATTAATCAATTCACAGCATGAGCCCTGATTAGGTAAGGATTACCTTCATGAAGAATTGCCATGGGGAGTGTTATGACAGAAGCTGAGGAGCAAACCAGCTCCTCAGTGAACTGAAAAACTGTATTTCTGGGAAGTGAAAAGGTGGACAATGAGATTTCACAAGGGTATGTGTGTGTGTGAGCGGGATACTATCCATTTCCCACTCTGCTTTGTTTTGGAGAAGGTGGAGGTGGGGATCACGTTTTCGCTGATATTAAAATAGCAGTTCACGTGATGAATGGTCTGCCAATTTCTGGCCTGGATTTGAAGCTTCGCTGCCATTCCACGCAGAGACAGTTGTGATATTAGCAAAAGCTGAAAGGTTAAACAGGCCCACGTTTCAGTGCAGTAACAAAGGGACACAGCACTGTGGCTAATGCTAGTGAGATGATGGAATATTCTCAACAGGGCCATTCCCCATCGCACTAACTTGGTTAGTGGTATACTTGCACTGCAGAGTGATGTATCTTTATGAGGGTTTTTTATTGTGGGTTTTTCTAGGCATTTGTCTTGTGTACTTCCACTGAGTATTCCCACTGCATATTTTGTATGATCTATTCTTCCATTGCGATGGAAACTGATGCTATATGGCCTCCAAATGAGTGGCAGACACGACGAATGACTGGGGCACGCCAGTCTCATAAGGGGAGACACTCTGTGCACCATTATTTTAGCTTGAGCTAGGGATGAGGTGACTGTCCGCATACAGATGATCTGCTGCAACTTTGCTGTATCTCTGTAAACTGGGGCATTCACTCATCTGGAAACTGACACGGAACACAGTCCTTCCTGGAATAAGGGTCATTGTCTAGATTAGTGGTGATGGAAATCTTTCCCTTTATTGCTGCATTTATTACCATCTTCAAACATGCTAGCATTTGTGCGTTCAAAACTAAGACTGGGTCAAAATAGTTTCCTCTCCACCCCAACTCCACCACTCAGTTTGCAGGCTGTGAAATTGAGAGGGTACGTTTGGTGATTTTTAGGAGAGATCTGTGAATAGGTACATTGTGTTTGCCCCACCAACAACTCTCTTCTGCTATTGGGAACTGTGATAGAAAAGTTTGTTTGGCTGGCAGGTTGGGTCCCCAAGTGTTTTTCTTTTTCTTTTTCCCTGCCATCAAACAATCAACAAATGGCAGCTTCTGACTGGACAGGGTTCCAGGAGAGGGAGTTGAAAAGGAGAGGATTTGGAGAGACAGTTTGTAGGTTGGGAGATAGGTTAGGAGTGAGGTTGGGAGATAGGGAGTGAGAGGAGAGAGAGTTGGTTCTGGGTAAAAACATTCACTCTGAGGAATATATCAAAAGCTAGAGAAAGAAGTCTCTGAGCTTAGTGTGAAGGATAGTGTGTGGTGTCCTGTAAGAGTTATTGGCCAGGAATTAACTAGGAGGCTGAGGCTGAGCCAGGAGAAGTAGAAGCTGTGAGAATACAGTCTACTTAGGACTCATTCCAGTCAGGAGGGGAGAGATTCTTCTACAAAAAGAGAAGACTCCCAAACTAGTTAAGGGGTGTGCGGAGATCCCTTGGGTCTGTTACTTGGAGTACTTCAGGAGTAGGGTTGTCAAAGGGGTATATGACTGACAGGAAGTACCACCTTGTTTAAGAACCAAAGTATTAAGTGGCAACAACTGAGAAAGAACTGAAGTGAAATAACATTATAATCTGAAGTATCCTATGTTTTACCCACTTTGTGTGATAAACTTCCTTTGTTAAATAAAATCTCTCTTGTTTATTTGATCAAATCCTGCCTGAGACTCCAAATTATTAAGTTTTCCCTCACACAAGTCCCCCACAATATAATCTGGAGTACTTTGTAGGAATTCGGGTAATTGGAATTTTATTTAAGTGAGAGTAGCACCAGGGGGGAAAGTGCTGTTGCGCTGTCCCAGGCACTGTCTCCCCACTTTTTTCCTTTGCGTGTTGAGTTCCACAGTTCCACCCCCCAAATAATTACACACTTCACACTTAATTTTTGTTTAAGGTTTTTGGCATAATTTTGGCCACAACTTTATTCAAAATACAAAAAATTGTGAGTGGTTGCTTAGGCATCGGTTATGACTATCTGTCCTGGCCCTCAAGGACAGGGCTGGCCCTTCCGGACTCCACCGGAAGCCAGCGTGGGAAACACGTATTGGATGAGAAGGGAGACCGGGAAACAAGTCCTCACTTCTCACCCACATGTTCCGGTGGGGCTTGCACGGCCCAAGTCCGGCTCCACGGACAAGGACAAAAGAATGGCAAGCCCCTGGATTCCTTTAACGGAATTCCCTTTCCGCATCATTTGGAGGGGTAGGCACTTACCCCTCCAAGCACCAATTAACCAATGCCTAACCGCCAACCTTACAAGTTGTGACGATTTGCTACGCAGTAGGCAAAAACCAAATGGCACCAGCCAATCAGCCAGATGGCAAAATTCCTACTGTGCCCCCGCACCAAGGCGAACGACACCATGACAGGCATAGCAAGGTCAAGCTATCCACTTAAATAAAAAACCCCCCTATTAAAGGGAGGGAGGGCGGGTGATCCAATGCAAAATGGCCAAGAGGACGTCCCTACGTCTGGCCCTTCTATTTAATAGCTTCTGACTCCTCCTCCAAATTGGTAACAATCAATATTCCCCAGCAACCCAATTAACCCTAAAGGCCATGGTTGCAGATAAATTTGCCTAGTCATGGCAGGGTGGCCTGTTCCCCAACCGCAACACGTGCTCTCTGTTAAGGAGAACACGCTTTATCCAGCAAAGACCAGAGCCTTCACTTTGCATGAACTTCAGACATCTTAACATAAACATGTTGTTGTTTTTCTTTAATGACTGGATTGTTTTTGTTGTATTTTTGGTTAGCTGCTTTGAGCATCCTCATGTGTGTGTGTGTGAATGTGCATGTTATAATCATTACTATAAATACATGGCATTGTAATAAATCCAAATCAGATTGAAGACAGTGCTTCCGGACATCGCCCTGGTTTCTTGTAGGTAAGGAACTGTGTGTGTGTGTGTGTGTGTGTTAAAATGGGATTCAGCAGTAGCAAATAGTCTGACTGCTGCCGCCGCCAAGATTTTGCAGGTTGCAAAGAAAGAAGTGGATTCAAAAAATGTTTACTGCCTAGCAATTACTAGCCAAAATTTGGCTTTATACTTTCAGTTCAGCCTCGTTCAGGATACTTACTTGTCAGAACAAATATGCATTAGATAGATAGATAGTAAATATCTACATCACTGTTGTGCTTTGCATGCATAATATAACACACAATAGCCTTCAGTGTGCCCTTCTAAACAGTTGTGACAGAAAAGTCATTTTGATAACTAGCTCAACTGACATAAAACTGACCCCATGAAAGCAGATGAACATAATCACATTCCACACAGCAGCAAGTAATGTCCCAGTGAGTCTGTGCCAGATCTCTTATCATCTGCCAATGCATATCTTTCCCAAATTCTGATGGAGCGACAAATGTCCAGTAACTGTCAATAGTTTAGGAATATCACTATCCTGATAACTGTAATTTCCTTCCCAGACCTCATCTGCCTCCAGCCACTCAAGCTTTGAAGGCCCACATCAAAGCCCACTTGTGTGTATGAGCCCCTAAACTCTGACTAGTTCTCTTTTCAGAGATTCTTTTCTATGGCTCCTTTGATGCTGCTGTTAGTATTATCTTGTTGGTTTCTAAATTGTAATTTTGCTATGTAAGGCCCTTCAAGCCTTTCTGTACTACTTAAGCATGTAAATGAATCCAACCTTTCTCAGCCCAACTCACGATACAAGGTAGTGGATGTGATGGGATCCTGCTAGGAAGTGGAGATAAAAATGCAATCAATCAAATGACAAAACCTTAAGAAACAAGGGAAGTGCATGCACATAGCACCTTTGATGCTCTATATAGCGTGTTCTCCTACATGGAGAGCAATGTTGCGGTGGGGGCCGCCAGGACACTCCAAGGTTGGGGGCGGGCTAACTGATCGTTGGCCACTGATGCGATTGGGGCTTCCCTTGTTGTTGGGAAGAAATTAATGTTGCCATTTATTGATTGACAGCCAGAAATGCTAAAACTCCTTGCACGAGGCTAGGGCTTCCTCTTTTCGCCCGTGCAGCGGATTGCCCGTCCCTCCCTCCCTAGAATAGGGTTGTTCACTTTGACCTTGCTATGCCTGTCATGGGGTCGTCTGCTTTGGAGCGGGGGCCTGGTAGGAATTTTGTCCATCTGGCTGATTGGCTGGGGCCATTTGGTTTTTGCCTACTGCGTAGCAAATCGTCATAACTTGTAAGGTTGCGGTTAGGCATTGGTTTATGGTTTGGTTGGTTGAGGGGCATGGATTGGCTGTGCCTGCCCCTCTAATGCTGCTGCTGCAAGGGATTCCGTTAAAGGAATTGGGGGCTAACTATTGCTTGTCCACTCTGTCAAGGGGGCTCGGGCCATAGCAATGAGCTCCTGGTTGCATTTGGGGTGAGGGCAGATTCCCTGCTCCGCGTAACCCCCAAGTGTATTCCCCCATTCTGACTTTTGCATTGTGCGGAATGTCAGTCTGTCCCCCATGGTGGGGGCAGATAGTCGCAACCAATGCCTAAGCAACCACTCACAAATTTGTATTTTAATAAAGTTGTGGCCAAAATTATGCCAAAAACCTTAAACAAAAAATTCTGTGTGATGTGTGAGTTATTGGGGTGGACCTGGGGACCTCGACACGCAACAGGGTTGGGCATCCGTTTTGCTTCTGTGGGCCTTATGCAGCAGTAGATAGACATGCCGGCACACACATACACACATGCATGTACACACATATGCAAATGCACCTTTGAAAGCAGGGAAGTCTCTTGCTGTTTGGGTGAAGAAGGGCAGACTATTATTCACTGCAGTAGGAAAAAAGACCTCTTTGAAACCAGGGATTGTGCTGATGATAGCCAATGTCATCCTTCCTCTCAAAGGCTGTGTCAGACTATCTCAGTAGGTTTCCTTTCCTTTCCCTTTTTATTTGTATACCACTTTTCTATATTACTATATCCAAGGTGGTTCACAGCAACAAAATATGCAGCAAAGAACATGCACCATCAAATAATCTGACCCAATACAAAAAGTCATAATAAAACGTAACCTTAAAATGGAACGGCTTATATCACATAAAGTAATATTCAACAATCTAGACTATAATAGTACACAATAAAATTAACTCTCAAAACATCAGCAAATAATAATTAAACAGAAATTCTCTCTTAACAATTACAATAAATTATTATTGACCCTTATCAGTAAAAAGAACTGCAAGTCACAATGCATAAAATATAACGATACATGCAAAACCCCATTGAAAATGTGCCCTCAGCCTGTAGACAGCAGTGGGGAGTAGCCAGCATTCTTCATGATGGTGGAGTCGGAGTGAGTCAGGAATGCAACATGGCGGCCACCCCTCTTCTAAATAAATAAATATCCTATTCGTGCTTAAGTCAGAAAACATGCTTCCACATATCTTTTAAACAATTGCAAAGATGGACTATGGTGGGCCAGTTTTGAAATTACATTCTGAAGTTAGAGTGCCACCACTGAAAAGGTCCTGCTCTGTGTCCTTATAAAAGCAAAAGTTGGGTTGGGACTCAATTCCTTGATCCCGATAACTCGAAACTCCTATGTCAGTTTCACCATCCCTCAGAACTCTCTGTTCAGGATCGCTGCCAATGATCAAGTGGGTTCCATTTGGCTGTGACAAAATGGTGGCTGGTCCCTATTGCAATTGGTGGTGTGGAAGGCAGGGAGGTCAACAGTAGGTGGAGCCAGAGCAAATGAAGGGCACAGACAGCTAATTCTAGGTTGGTCTCCATCCACTTCCCTGCTGAGTTCTACAAGGACAAAACTGAGGCTAAAAAGGAAGAAGCTGACAGGTAGTGCCCCCCCCCACCCCCGGACGGGTTGTATGTAAGAAGGCAGGCAGGTAGGGACTGGCTGAGGTTGGTGGGGCAATGCCTGATTTGCCCTAATGGACCGACCATCACTGCTTACAAAGCTAGGAAATTTCTCTGCATCTTTATGTCCTCACCTCAGCTGATAAAACTATATGTTCCTTCACAAGCTGAACTTTTATATAGCTTCCCCATCCCCAGTGGAAACCGAGGGAAGAAAGGAAGAGCATAATGAGGAGCTATAATGAACTACATTTCAAGTAATTAGAGAACAATTAAACATTCAGCCAGGACTGCTCATTAAATTACCACTGAGCCTTTCTTGCCCACCAACTAAGGTCAATGATTACACCAGCTGCCCTTTGAAGACCCAGCTCAATATTAAGAGGTTCCTGGAGGCGAAACTGGGCAATTTGGAAAAAAATTGAGAGCTGCCCATGACATTGGCTCACAACTGCAATAAAATCAGGGCAGCACATGGCTTTTATAGCTCTACTCCCGGATAATATCCCCAAACATGTTCAGGATATTGAGTCACAGGAATAGCAGACATATATAAAATCCTGCATGTGGGCATAATAATAATTAAGGTATTATTAATCCTATAGCCATTTTTAAAAAGTACTGTTTTCTGTGACAAAGCGTTGGGACAGTTCTCGCAATTTCCATTCAGTTGTGATTCCTTTTAAGGGGAAAAAAGCCTAGAAATTATATGAGGAAACCACCACCAATTTATTTTCAGATGAGGGGTAACCAGAATTCCAATTCCACTTTGCTAGGAATTGGACATTTTGGCCATTGGCCAAGGTCGGAATAGTTCCCAACAGAGTGATCATCATCGTGTTTGGGCCAGTGGTTGCATTTGGAATTTTGAGGAAGTGTCATGGGTCCCAGTCATAAAATGGCTGCCATGGGAGTGTGATAGAACACCAAATGGCTGCCACAACTAAAAGTGCAAAGAGAGAGAGAGGAGCACAAAACAGTGTGGGCATTCCTCCCATCAATGGGTAAAAGGTACCCACCAGCCACTGCTGCACACATAGAGAGAGGCTGCATTTCTCTTCCATTCAGAATGGCAGAGAAGTCCAGATCATGACATCAAATGAAAAGTGGACATGCTTAATGGGGGAGGGTGTTCAATGCATGAGAGGCAGAGACAGTGCACACAGGGATTGAGCAGGAAGAAGAAGTAGTCTGCAATGCAATGTGGATTTTTGAGGGGATATTTACAGAAACCTTCTGAAACCTAGGAGGTACAGGTGGGCACACTGGTACCCAAGGGCACTGTGTTGGCAAGCCAGTCAGGCAGTTTCCTTCTTTTATCCTTTGAAGGCCTATATAATCTATGGTGTTTCCTTCTTCCCAGCATGGTGTCCCATATTCTCTTATAGTCCCATGACCGTGAAATGCTGATTGGATACAAGTAGAGTTCTAAATGTATGGAACTAGCAGGCATACCGTATTGGCCTGAATATAAGCCTCACCCTTTCCCCAAATTCCGACCGTGAAAAGTTGGTGGTTTATATTGGTGACCTTATGGTATGTAGCCAGGAGCGTGGGTCCAACAGCACCAGGCACGCAGCAAAGCTGCGCCTGCCCTGTGCATAGTCCCCCGTTCTCTCCCTCAAGGCCGGGAAGGGAAAGAGTGAGGAAGGGGAAAGGCAATGTAGTGCAGCTCCCCCCGCCCCTCAGTACACAGCCAGGAGCAGCAAGGAATGGAGCGGTTTATATTTGGGTATTTTTTCTTTTTTTCTCCCCTCCCTGCAGTTTTAAAGGTGTGGCTTATATTCGGGTGTGGCTTATATTTGGGCCAATACGGTAATTCCCTGTTGCAATGACAAAAGAAAGAAAAATTATTCTAAAATATGAAACTCTAAACATGCCCATCAAATGCATATATGCTAGAGCTGTGCGCTGGCTTCAGACAAATATCAGGTCAATTTGGGTCAATCAGGGATTTGTCTTGGATTACTCTAGGTTGGATTCACCTGAAGCAATATCAGGCTATCAAAATTAGTGGGGGGGGGAGGTATGTGACTGCATGATTTGACCAGGGATTTGAACCCTAATTAAACATGTGGTTGGTGGTAAGGTGAGGAGGGAAGGAGACACAGGAAGAGAGAACATTGAGGTCAATGTAATATGACTGGCTGTTTTTCTCTGGGGTCTTGAGCTGAAATATTTTCCAACTGGGGTGATACCTTGGATTGCATACATGCAACATTCATGCTTTATTACCCTGTAGTCCTTTAGTACTAACTATAGATCAGCATGGCCCAATTTTAGGACATCTGGATTCAATAGCTACAAGAAGCAGAAGCAACAGCCTTGTAGGCAAATGCTCAGGTTTATTTTTATTTTTTTAGAAAAAATAGGCTGATTCTGGATGGGAAAATATTGGATTGACTCTTGGTGAAAGGTGAAAACTCACAGTGTGATAGTAAATGAAAGACCACCAAATCTAGGTCTGTCTCATGATCTTCTATGATTACTTATATGGAGGTGAAAGCCTCAGACCTCATATTGCAAGGGAACATTTATTTATTTTTGATTTGTACAACTTTTCAGTGATTTTTTTTTATTGGTTAGAAATGCCAGATAAGCAGGACCATCTGGCTCGTCATGTTTCTGGGTAAAACTTCACTTCTATTTTTTAAAAAGGAAATGGTTGTAAAAGCCCCAGAAGTACAATAAAACATCAAAAACACATTCACCCAGTAAATTATTTTTATTGGTGAAGAGCAATAATGGGAAACTCCATGAATTTTAATGGGACAATTACATGCCGATCAATACCGTTACATTTAATGATTTTTCACTTGCCAACTTCTCAGCATTGTCAGTTGACCTTTAATGGGGATTCAGTGATGCGAAACACCTTTTCAGAAGCTGAAACAATGAAGATAGCGCTTCTAAAACTCAACTTCACACCTTTGGAATGAACTAACAAATAGTGTCCCAAAATAATTTTTTGGACATCCATCTATCTCGAGGAACAATGGAGTGCACCTTTGGGGGTGAAGTCAAATCGCTGGAGAATCACAGTCAGCTGTGGCTGCAGAGACTGGTAAACAGTATTGCTTTTCCTTTGTTAGCAGCACCAAAGTTACTTCTCTGGGGTGGAAGATCTGAATATGGGGTGTATGGAGATCCTGGGCTGCCCAGATGACAAGACTCACAGATCTTAGCGTTGCAGACCTGGTCCAAAGAAAGCAGAGCAATACAGGCTGCAACAGTTGCCGGAAGGAGGCGTACAAGGGACCACCCAACCACCTTAGGGACTCCACTCTGGATTTGTGTAGGTTTTACTCCTTTGGCCTTTTATTCTCCCAAAGATGTGCTTTAAGGCAATGGGTATGAATTTTTCATTAGACTTTCCTCCTGAAGCCTTTCTCATGAACGAGCCCCATTTGCTCCTCATTTCCCTCTACAGCACATGCAGTAAAATAACATAACAGAAGAGAAATGTTTTACAGCTTAAAACCAGGTTGTAAGCCTGTAATTGGCAAACTCCAGTAAATTCCTGTTGCAAAGATTTTCTAGGGGTGTTCTCCAGCTTCCCAGAACACCACCAACCACATATAGAGACCAAGAATTGTGTTTATTCATATAATGTACATCTAGGACAGAACAGGCAACCACCTTAGCATTGCTTCCACCATGCTCCAGATGGCACAAATACTATATTTCTTTTCACCAGACCTTGTTCGTAAGTAGAAGAGAAGGAATAGGACTGTGTCATTTCCCCCATTCCCAGTGTAGCATGTTCTCAATCTTACGCGAAAAGTGTTTCTGGTCTGAAAAGGGGCATCTACATGCACAGTTGTACAGACATAAATACAATTGAAACCCTGATTTTGCAGGAGCACAAGGGGCCCCATGTATGATGATTGGAGGGTCAACAGGGTATGGGACCAGTGGCGTAATCCTGAAGCTTTCTTCTCCACATGTTCACTTTACACATGGGCACAGTCTGGATGGGGCATAGAAGACTGATGAATAGAAGAGGAGGAGGAGGAGTTGTTGTTGTTTGGATTTGATATCCCGCTTTATCACTACCCGAAGGAGTCTCAAAGCAGCTAACATTCTCCTTTCCCTTCCTCCCCTACAACAAACACTCTGTGAGGTGAGTGGAGCTGAAAGACTTCAAAGAAGTGTGACTAGCCCAAGGTCACCCAGCAGCTGCATGTGTAGGAGCGGAGACGCGAACCCGGTTCCCCAGATTACGAATCTACTCCTCTTAACCACTACACCACACTGGGACATTCTATTGCACAGCTGTAAATACTTGCATTAGTTGAACACTAAATTTCAAACAGAAAACGGTTCTGGAAACCCTTAGTAGAGCTTTACTTGGCTGCTCAACTGAAAACAAGATTCCACTGACAACTAGAAACAAAAGTTGTATTTCAAAATACTGTCCTGAATTTTGGAAAATTAGAAGCACTTGGATGTGTAGAGCATTGACAGTTAATCTCATGTGTCTTCAATGATGCGAGTTCCCATCTTCAGATTTTAGAATAAGATAGGGTCTGTGGAACTTTGCTTCCCATGAGTTATTGATGTACTTTGGCAGGTGTAGCTTTGACAGCAAAATGCTTTGCTTCAGTGTAAGAACATGCATTTGAGATCTTTAAGTAATTATCATGCTCTCTTCCTCACTTTACTTTGTATTTGGCAAAAACGTCATTAATTCCCCCCCCCCCACGAAGTGAAAAGCTTTTGAGACAAGAAGATTGCAGCTGGAGGAAGATTCATAGATTTTACATATTTCTACTACAGGAGGAATGAATTTTGGATTTTTGAATGCATTGCTTTTGCTTTTGCCCTGGAAAGCTCACACTGTGGCAACTTTGTGGTACAGAACACACACAGAGAGACACATGCACAACAGTTTGATAGTCTGGATGCAAAACCACGCTATGGCCAATCGTGTAGGAAGAATTGGATGTGTTAATACATATTTACCCAGTGGTTTCTAGTTCATTTGGGCTGGCGTGGCATTGCCCCACCAACCTTAGTCTGCCCACAGTTTGATTTTGCTTACAGTCAGTCCAGTGGGTGACACTGCCTGCCATCTTTCTCCTCCTTATTGTTGCCCTTTCAGAATTCTGCAGGGAGGAGGATGGAGATGAAATTATTTGGCTCTGTCTGTCACTGGTCCAGGCTCTACCAACTGTTTGGGTTCCCTGCATTCTCCTCCACCACTCCTGATGAACACCAGCCACCACTTGGTATAACCCACAGAGAACGATGTGCTATGAAACATAACATCTGAGACACTGGGTGTGGGGGGATGGGGAGAAACACACTAACTGCACCATATTCCCAAGGTATAATTTAGTGACACACATGCAATTCAAAGGCACAGAAGATTGGAAAGTTTTCATCTGAGTTTATATATCTCTGGACTTGTAAATTAGGTCACATCCACAGCATACATTTAAAGCACTCTTACTGTATTTAACTTCAGCAGTGATGGCTTTCCACAAAGAATGCATCCTGGTTACTGTAGTTTGTTAAGGGTGCTGAGAACTACAGCTCCCAAGATCCTTTGGGAGAAGCCATAGCTGTTAATGGTACAAAGTGCTTTAAATATGTGGTGTGGGCAAGGCATTAATTGACTAATCCTGAATCCCACTGGGTCAGTTCACCAGTCACTGCTTTGGGATGTTCAGCACAAAATCTTGCCCTTCTTTTTCATGTGGTCATGATATAAAATGAACATTTCCCTTCACTTTTCTTTCTGCTTAGACAGTAACAAGCTAGCGCTTTTGCTGATATTCCCTGCGAATTTCTTTCCAGGCTAGGGATTATTTATTGAACGATAAAGAAAAAAATAGCAACCTGGTTGCTGTCCAGTTTGACAGTGTTAGATTGATGGGACCATGCTTTCTTGTTAAAAGAAATGGTACTTGGCCACTGACAACTGGTGTTTGGAGAATGTGAGCATGAATCAAACCAAGTGTTCTCTTGCCTGGATTGATTGGCACATACCGAGGACTGGATTCTGCTGGTTTAAAGTGGCACTGTTCCTTTTTCTTTTTGGCTGAGTGGCATAACAGAACCTTCATTCAAATAACATATTGAATAGTCACTGTGATCTAGTCAAAGCGCTGAGGCCGTAATCCTTCATTATCACCTGTCTTTGGAAGTTAATGTAAGTAAAAACAACAGGACAGCTCTGAATATAGCTTCAGCGAAATTACTCTTGTAATTTTGTTTTGCATCCCAGTATTTCCTAATTAAATGTCAGATGCCAAACCCTATTTGAGATGGCTCCTTGGGGCTGCTGAGGTCACACCAGGTGAATGCATCATAGTCAGTGGCCTGGATCCAAACTTTCATGAGCTGCATTCAGATGTTACATTACATTATGCTTGATTGTGACAGGAATTAATCTGGTCTCCCCCTGGCTTGGCCCCCCCTCTGATGTGTCTATGAGGAAATTGGAAGCATGTGCTTTTGATTTTAGTAAGTCACAGTTTAGTGTAACATCCAAACCTTAAACTGTGGTTGATTTTGACTGATGAAAGAAACCAATTTCATAAAATATGATTTAAAATTATTGTGTATCAGAGAAGCCAAAGTTAAGATTAATCACAGTTTGTCAGGTTGAAATGGCACAACAAACGGTGGTCAATAAAAGCTGGAAGCAGTAGCTTCCAAACTCTTCTTCATGGTCTTACTGGGGGAAGGGGGAGTGTGCAGTGGTTAGGCTTGCTCATAATGTGAGCGGGCCTAGCCTCTGCACACTCCTGACTCCTCCAGCACAGCTGTCCAAATGCAGCTGTTGCATCCAAAATTTTAACCAGTGCACCCCAAAGATTTAAACCAAGGACTGCTGAAGACCTGTAAAGTCATAAAGACAATATTCTGTGAGACCCAACCAGCTGTTTAGCTTATGCCATCAAACTTCCAATGCGGCAGTGCATAATTCTGTTTTACATATACATAATTTAAAGTGTTTCATTAAGTTTGGTGATTTCAGAAGCTTCATTTCAAGTATTATAGGCTCTCTGAAGCAGCACAAACCACAATTTAATGCATTTCCATGAGAGTAGAATCTGGAAATAACTAGTAACGATAATGAAATCCAAGCATTTATTTTGTAAGATGCAAGGTTAATTGTTTACAGACGGGATGAGTTTTCACCCAAAGACAATTTCACTCAGCAGACAGCACTTCTTCCTAAACATTCATTATAATGCCACTGGCAATATTAATCAGAACATTGCTGCAGAATTACTGTAGGAAATGGCTCAGCAGAAGGCTGGGTCTGAACAAGCCAAACTTTGTAAAATGCACAACACAAATCTAACAGGAAGTTGGTGTTCTTTTTATTTCAAGGTTTGACTCAAGTTTGAGACCTAGTGTAGGCCTGGACACCTTCTGAGGCACCAAGATGAATACTTCTCACTAGTCAAGGGCTACAGCCTGCTGCATGCTTGGCAATCCCGCCTGTTTTTTAAATCCCAGGTAGGAAGCAACAACAGGCTTACTGCGTTCACGGTTTGCTGCTGGTGTCTTTCTTCTTCTTTGGTGATCACTCGTAGCCAAGTAAGATTGTCTTCCATAAACACGGTTTTAACAATGAGTCCGTAAGTGACTGTGGAGGCCAATTCTGGATCCACACGTCCTTCCACAGTGGGGGCATTGGTTTCTGGGCAGGAGTTGATCACAGTATGGATTTGCCTGGATTTGCCAGGTGTGCCTTCCTCTTAGCATGTTTCTCCCTTGTGTCCTGAGTTCAAGTGTCTTCAAAGCCCATGACACCTTTGGTAAAGGCTGTTCTCTAATTGGAGCGCTCGCAGGCAAGTGTTTCCCAATTGTTGGTGTTTATACTACTTTTTTTAGGTTTGCCTTGAGAGAGTCTTTAAACCTCTTTTGTTGACCACCAGCATTACGCTTTCCATTTTTAAGTTTAGAATAGTGTAGTTGCTTTGGAAGACTATAATCAGGCATCCACAGATGATGAACACTGGTGATCTTTGCTTCTTCCAGTATACTGGTATTAGTTTGCCTGTTTTCCCAAGTGATGTGTAATTTTTTTTGGAGTGATGTGTAAATTTTTTTGGAGGCACCGTTGATGGAATCTTTCAAGGATTTGGAGATGGCGTTTATAAGTTGTCCATGTTTCACAAGCATACAGCAAGGTTGGTAGTACAATAGCTTTGTAAACAAGCATTTTGGTTTCCCTGAGAATGTCCTGGTCCTCAAACACTCTGCACTTCAATCGGGAGAAAGCCGCACTGGCAGAGTTCAGGCAATGCTGGATTTTGGCATCAATGTTGGCCCTTGAGGTTGCTGGTGTATCACAAGTTGAACAGGCCTAGCCAAGTAAGATTCCACACTGCTGACACTGCTGTCCTTGTCATGGGATACTCTTTAATACAGCAGAAGCTTCTGTGAGTGGAAGCGGTATGAAGGCAATTTTTGCAAACTCCCCTCTACAGGCTTCTGAAAATCTCCTCCAGAAGGGACTGGAGATGGATTTGCAAGAGATAATTTCCCCCTCTTCCCCTCTTGTTTTTTACCCCAGGAGCAACCTTCCAGGGGGTCATATGCTGGTGGGCAGGGCCAGAAGAAAAAATGGATGGGGAAACAAATCTGAATTTTTCCTTTGAACAGTAGTTTAGTTTTTACACACAACCCTCTCAATCCTCCATCCAGACAAGCAAAGTCATATTGGCAGAGTGCATGGATACATTACAGACAAGCAAAATACTCAGGGAGGATTCAAAGAGGGGCTGATGAGGCTTGTGGCCTGCAGAGAGGGTTTTTGTTATAAATAAGAAAAATATGTTTATGAATGAATAACAGTTTGTAAATAACAAAATATTTTTTTACTATTTCAGAGCAATGAAATAAAGGTATTTGAGACCCACCCTATGCTTTAGGAAGACTTAAAATAAAAGAGGCATGATCCAAAACCACAGTGCTTTTCTACTGGAATAATGGGTTCTTTTCGCTGTTGATTATTACATTCGCAGTGCTGGGACTGAAAGATTCATTTTCCTGCTACATAAGCTCACAGCCATTACAGTAAAAGCAAGAGCAATATAACAATGACAGGGTAAGTGATGTTATGGCACAAAGTCATTGCCTTGATCACACAAAGGATTTACAAGGAGAGTCGTGTCACAGGTAAAGTTAATCCACTGTGACATCTGCATTGGCTCATTTACTGACTGTGAACTTATCCATACGTAATTGTAAGAAACAGGCATATATCAAGCAATGATCAGAAAATCTTTATTACCAGCACATACTGCCAGGAGACAATGTAGTTACATAATGTACTGAAGTGTACTGGTTCTCTTTATAACAGATGCTGTGGTGTGAATGCAAAGGTACCTTAATGGCATACAAAACAAATGCACAGCTAATCACTTGAAATCACATTGGCTTTGCTCTCAGCTGACACCTGAAAAGATGGAAGGGAAGGGTGTGAGAAGTTCAGTCAGCGGTGGGCCCTGAACTGGTATCATGAAGGATGTGTTCTAGCTATAGGGAGAAGAGGGAACCACAGGGAGGTCAGCCCTACAGATAGACAGCTTGGTCAATGGTAAGGGATATGGGTGTTGTAGTCCAAAAACATCTAGAGGGCCACAGGTTCACCAGTGCTTCAGGTCATGCTCCTTGACTAAGGACGAAACCATAACCTTATTCAGACTTTTCTTGCACATAAGACATATTTGGATTTATTTGAAGAGGTTCTTAATGTTGTATCTCCTTCCTCAACTGTATGTTGCCCATGATTGTTTGGAAAGAAACCCCAACATGGGAGCTCATGCCTGAAGGTAGTGTCTCTGTGTGATTGGGCACCTGGTTGTGGAGAGGTCCTCATGACTCTAAGGCCCTACATCTGAGCAGAAGCTCATGCAGTAAGGTTCTCCTTCAAATGACTGTGGGCAACACATGATGATGGCAGCAGCTAGGGTTAAAAGCACAGCCCCATTCTAAGCAAACTCAATTATTCCGTCTTCGCTCCCAAAGTGCTGGTTCTTTTTAGCTAAAAGAAAAGATGAAGCACATAAACCTTAAATCTTTCAGAGTTTATCCTACAAAGTGAGAATGATGTTCCACAGAGCACCCTTTGCTGGTCCTGGGACCTAACACCACCCTCTAGAATCAGTCTTGTTCTCCTAAATAATCTCTGGAGTTGGTGCTTTTTACCCCAGCCTACTAAAAAGTGACAAACACGAGGAAGCCAAAAATCCCATAAGTAAATATGAATCTGGCTAAGCACTTCCTTCAACTATACGTCTTCCCTCTGGGTTGGCACAAGAAGTAATGAGAAACTCAGAAGTTAAGGATGAGGGAAAGATTGCACAAGAGATTAAAGGGATAAAACTTTTTGAAGCAGAAAGAAGCAAGAAGTCAGTGAAGTAGAAAACAGAACTTCTACAGGGAAAGGGGAAAATGTATTAAGGCAGGAGGGAGATGTTGTTGAAAAAATAATTCTGGAGGTCAGTGTCAACAGCAGACATTTATTCCACTAATAACAATACTGAATAATAATAATAATAATAATAATAATAATAATGTGCATTAAGACATCAGATTTTCCTTCTCCCAAACAGGTTCCAATATCACCCAATATTACCCAACCTGAAAGTTGATAAAAGACCAAACTCAGAGGAAAGACTTACATGAAATACACATGGCATTATAGAACAGATACGGGAGTGCATAATAAGCAAATGGGCATAAGAATCCTATATTACGTTGGAACCAGAGATCCATCACCCTAAACTGGTGGAATGACCACAGTTTTAATTGTTATCTCAGCCTGGGAGGGGGGAGGTGGAAACTCAAAAACAGCAGAAAAATGAGAGACATGCCCTACTACCCCAGCATGTACCAGTCAGGGACTGTGACAGTGATTGCACTCATCTGCCATCCACATACAAAAGGAGCCACTGATCTCAAAGTGATCCTTCCTCTTCACCCACCCCATGCATCCTCACACATATCACCCTGACTCTATTGGCTTTGGTGGCCACAGCCAGTAATGGTCCTTTTACTGCTCATCTCCAAGCATCCCAGCAGGCAGGGTTTTAAATTTGAAGGGACACGGGTGGCGCTGTGGTCTAAACCACTGAGCCGCTTGGGCTTGCTGATCAGAAGGTTGGTGGTTTGAATCCCCATGACGGGGTGAGCTCTTGTTGCTCTGTCCCAGCTCCTGCCAACCTAGCAGTTCAAAAGCATGCCAGTGCAAGTAGATAAATAGGTACCGCTGTGGCAGGAAGGTAAACGGCATTTCCATGTGCTCTGGTTTCCATCACGGTGTTCCATTGCACCAGAAGTGGTTTAGTCATGCTGGCCACATGACCTGGAAAGTTGTCTGTGGATACTGTTTTATGAACACAACAAAGGGAGAAATGAGAAGATATGCAACAGAACAATCACATACTGTAGCTCCCTGGGCAGAATGTTTGCAGAGAGATGACACAGGCATTGAGGGAAAAGGACTTAAGATTCACCCAGGGAAGGGAAGCAGCCAAGGGGAAGGGCTAGAACAACAAAGGATGCACAGAAACACACTGACAGCAGCAGCTTCCAGTGGCTCACTGCAGGAAGCAGGAGATGGGAGTCTGAGCACCAGCCTGGCACTCCTTGACCTTCTCACTTTGCCTCATCTCTGTCCTGATGAACACATCATTGTAGGTGTTTGGAGATTAACACTGCCCTCCCACCCTCCCCACCCAGGTGTTGAAAAGTGGGACAGAAATTTAAGAAATGAAAATAAAAGAAGCCCCCTAAATATGATAGAGACATTACTTCTTATGGTGCACAAACTTCCTCTGCCCAGATCTAACAATTCTAACTTGTGGTTGGATGAAGTCTTGGAAAACTAAGCACTTATTCAGAAGAGATGAAACACAGCTTTTAGCCACTGATGCCCAATTTACAATTGTACAGATTGTTCAGATTTACAAAAGGAAAAAGCAACTTTCATGTAATTTTCTTTAAATGGCCCTAATGAGTAAATTGCAGAAGAATAGAATATACTCTATATTACAAAGCTACAAATGTCCCGTACATTAGTGGATTATATATATTTTTTAACAATAGAGAACATAATGGCTGACTCTTAGCTGAATGTCAGTTGATTCCTATGAATTCTGAACAGCAGCACTCAGAAATGCACCCATGCTAAGTTGTGGTACTGGGCTGAAGCATTCATCTCAGCAATTTTCATAAGTTCTGGAGATAGGTGAGAGGGTGTCATGACATTCTCATGCAGGGGCACCAACTATAGGGGGCTCTGGGGGCCCGAGCACCCACAAAAAACTATTGTGGGTGCTCAGCTTCCACACCACAGGGTCTCTGATGCAAATTCTAGTGCCTCGCAAAACACCAAAAGTCATGTTGGATGCCTCACAATACATTGGAGATGCTGTCCAAGGTCTCGGGAGGTCTCGGGAACTGACCTTCCAGGGCCTCTGGAAGTCATGTTCCAAAGCCACAGGGTGTGTGACGGCATGATGTCACAGCACACACACTGGGCACCCATAATCTGGGGTCCAAGTCGGCACCCCTCTCCATCTTAGAGATATTGTGCCCTAAGAAATCAGCCAGGATGCTGAGAACAACCAAGTGTCAAGGCTTTTTCAATGAACAAAAAGGAAGGCGAAAGAAAAGTACCCACATAACATGTTTTTGCCTCCCCTCAAATCGTATTAGAAAAGTAACTGAATATATTGTCCATTTGTGTGTGGACTGAATAGCCCCATAACAGTGTGTGTGTGTGTGTGTGTGTGTGTGTGTGTGTGTGTGAATATTTAACCCAGCTTCAATAAGTTGCACAAGTAGATGAGGAATCCAGAAAACACTGTGCAGTTTATTTTGTAGCTACCTTTCTCTGACTCCTACCTTCCGCCATTATTTTCTTGTTACAGTGGTACCTTGGGTTACAAACACTTCGGGCTACAAACGCTTCAGGTTTCAAACTCTGCTAACCCAGACATAGTTGCTCCAGGTTGCAAACTTTGCCCTAGGATGAGAATGGAAATTGCGCTGCGGTGGCGCGCGGCAGCGGGAGGCCCCATTAGCGAAATCACACCTCAGGTTAAGAACGGTTTCAGGTTAAGAGCAGACCTCTGGAATGAATTAAGTTCGTAACCTGAGGTACCACTGTACTACAAATGTGTACTTAGGCTCCATCTTGCACCACAGAAAACTAGTAGGCTTCCTAGTGACCACAGCACAATTAACGATAGCTCAGCAATGGAAGAACCAGACTGAAATACTCCTGAACCTATGGGAAAATAATATCTGGGATACAGCAATGTCTGAGCATCTTACCAGACATAGGAGAGCAATTAAAGACGTAACAAATAAATACACCTTCCAAGAAATGTGGACCCCTTTTTTAAACTATGTTAATGCCCCAAAACAAGACCTTCTTACACTAACTACTCAACCCCTTTTTTAAACTATGTTAATGCCCCAAAACAAGACCTTCTTACACTAACTACTCAATATTCAAAGTGGAGAGGTTATGTTGAAGTGTAAGTTTATGTCTAGAGTCAATGGATAAAACAAACACCATTATATGTACTGCTGGATATGTGTTTAATGGTTCTTGTATTTGTATTTGTTTTTAAAAAATGCACAGAAGAAATGTGTGTGTGAATTTATAAAAATATTAAACATTAAACTTTGGTTAGGCATGCAGAGACAGACTGGTTTCTGGATATGTCCGTGAAGAACACCAGAATTTAAGAAGAGATTTGCTGAATTGGGCAAAGGCCCATCTATTCCAACATCCTGCTCTTACAGTGACCAACTAGATGCCTATGGGAAGCCTGACAGCAGGACCAGATATCATACTATGTCATGATATCCTATTTTTTCCATATTCAAAAGCAATCAATTCAGTGATGGAGCAGAATTTTCCCACTGACTCACACAAATTCAAATGAATGTGGCCTGTTATACCAGTGGATATTCCCTGGAAAACATTGTGAAAGTGCATGCTTTTCAGTTCCGAGCTTTTGTAATGGTCTTGGATGCTCTCCTAAAGGGATAGTCAGTGGCTTTCTAATTGTGACTATACGTTATGAAATGATCGCCACTTTTCTCAAATGTTAAGCTGAACAATGTTGACGCATGCGACCTAATTGCCTATATCAAAAGTGATGGGGTGTTTGGCTCTTAGAAACGCTGCATGCTTTTGTTTTAAAAACATGCAAAGGCATTTTGTTTGTTTGCCCCAGCAGCACTCTTAACAGAAGCAATCTGATGGGTGAGGTGGCACTACTGAGCAAGCTTCTCATTGGGAAATTGCTGTTGCTCCCCAGGAGGAGTAGGGACAAGGCCACAGGAAGGTCAGTGTGGTGCAAATGCACCAGCAGGAGTGCCAGATTTGATCCGCCAGTAGGTTTGCACTGCTTCCTCAGCCCTTCCCCTCTCCTTTTCAGTAAGTAAAAGCAAGCAGCCTGCAGAGTGACTCTGCCGTATCAGGTAAACTCAGTCACATACAGCTGTTTTCTGCATTTCTGTTTCTTATTTCTGCTTGATGACCACACTTCCCCCCCTTTATTGTTTCATTTCCCAAAATAAATCTAAGTTTGCTTCCCAGCGCTTCCCATTTTGCACTCACTTGACTGCAATCCTAAAAAATCATTCCTATTGATATCAGTGATACTTCTAAGAAAACATGCTTAGGATTAGAATGCATATGAGAATCCTCAAATGCTCCGTGGATATCCTGCTTTGTTCTTTATTCTCTCCCCCCCCCCCCCTTTTGGCCTTTTGTAATTCAGCTTTCTGAATTATGATTAATCCATTGAACAGTCTATGAAGTACCATTGGAGTGAAAAGTGAATTTTGCAGGAGTAATGCTTGGTGGATTGCACCCTCTGAGCACAATGATAGCAGTGGAGTTGCAGTCCAAAGGGGGGGGGGGTGGGACCAAAACTTTGAAGATACATAAAATGAAGGTTTTGGATGTTAAATTAAAAATAGAATTTTGGCACAGAACAATTCAATATAGTTCCCTTTGCATCCTATGCATTTGTCTTCTTTTTCATTCCAACAGTACTATTTTTAAATATCTGGAAACGTTTTCATTGCATATAAATCATGTTTATTTCTGCACATGTGATCGCATTTGCAGGAACAATGAACTGGTTTCCCATTTCAGTCCTTGGACTTTGGTTGAGGCTGCATGATCTGCACTAACTTAAGTGAAATACTTGTCTTGCATTGATCTTGTGGATTCATTGTGAAGGAGGTGGCCATTATTCTCATGGCAGAGACAGACGATGTCACAATTAATTTAGATTTCATCCTCTATATCTTACTGTTAAAGAACAGTTGGAATTTAAAAGACCCAAGGGAGCATTTTCCTTCTGGTTCTTAGCTATTCTTGTAAACAGTTGCATTGGCAAGATGTTCTTTGCAAACCTGATCATCGTTATTAAGCACTGGGTTGGTATAAACAGTGACCATCATGTTTGGCCCAGATAATAAAATTTAATAAACATGACCGTGGTTATCACCCTATGATTGCAAACATTATTTGACAGTTTAGTGGTGCTAAATGGGTTTTGCAGATCAACTGTTGCGTATAGCATAATATTATCACACCAACAAAGTTCTGGACAGTAATAACATTAATCACTTTTGTTTAGGAGACAGTAGGGGAATCCATGTCTGGCATCCCATATCTCCTATGCACCTCCTTGGTGATGTCCAGTGCGGAAAACATTTTATTATCTATCTATCTATCTATCTATCTATCTATCTATCTATCTATCATCTATCTATCTATCTATCTATCTATCATCTATCTATCTATCGAATTTATTTATCGCCCTATATCCGGAGGTCTCAGGGAGGTTTGCAGAAAAGATCACAATATATAAAATCAAAATAAGAACAATAACCCAATAACACCCCACCCCCAAAAGAGTCACATTTTAAAAGGGTATGGGATGTTGATCAGGTCAGCCAAAGGCCTGGTTAAAAGGGAACATTTTTGCCTGGCACCTAAAGGTATATAATTAAGGCGCCAGGCGATCTTCCCTGGGGAGAGCATTCCACAGACGGGGAGCCACTGCATGGGCCATGAGGACATCAATCCCAATGTTTTCCTGCCATTTGCAAACAGGCAGCTACTGAATAGGAGATGGAGAAGGGAAGCTCATTGGATCAGTGTTCTTCTCTGATCCTGTGATGCCAATTTTCCTAACCATTGGCTAAACTGGCTGGGGCTGATGGAAGTTGCAGTCCAGCAATACATGGGGCCTGAGGTCGCACAACATTGCCTTGTCAGGCCATCCATTTCTTTTAGTCGGTATTGAGGAAGGTGCTTTTTCCCCCGCTGAAGAGTGTTATAAAAATGACTAAAAATTATATATCTAGAGAAAGTGTACATACAGAGGGTCATGCTGAGGTCTGACAATTTTGGCTTCTCTCCGTTTCTCATTTTTCCAGTCTTTTCGGTTCATCACATTTCCACATCAGTTTGTAATTAAGAAAAAGTTCTCATGGAAGTTCACCAGCAGCTTAGTGAAAATTTCTCCCAATATGCACATTTTTGGGGTACACTGTTCTGCCTAATTATGGTGTTGTTGTTTTTTGCAATGCAAATCCCCTAGGTCAGGATGCTGTCAGCGGCTCCCAGCTGGTCGCCCTGAAAAGCAAAAGGCAAGGAAAAGTTTATTACAGTCCTTTTTTATTTCAAACTTTACTGAGAGAGGCTGAAGAACCCAGTCCCTTGGATAATGGCGTCCCGAGTGAATCTCCATCCCTCTTTTCTCCCGCTTCCTCATTCGTCATCACCATCACCTCTTCTGTGGGTGCTGCTAAGTGCCCTCTGTCTTCAAGCTCTTTGCTTTCCTACTTTTAAGGCTTACCAGATTCTGGGAGATGGAGGGTCTGGAATGCTTTCTAACGACAACGTGTCAGCCCCATGTTGCTCTGGCTCATGATTTCCCAACTTTCCCCCTCACCTGCCTCTGAGCTGTAATCTCTCTCAAACCTCCATTGTAAATCTATACTGTCTTTCTCTTCCTCCTCCACCACTCTCCTCCTCCTCCTCTTCCCAGTCCCTGACACCCTATTGCAATACATTTTTGATTGTTTGTTTTCTGATATAGGCATTTCTATGCATACTGCATATTTTGTGTATATTACCTGACTGGAGAACTGCATGGCAGCATTTGAAGAAATGCGAGCGTTGAAGGATAATTGTGTTCCAGTTTGTGTAACATTACTTCCGGAAGTGTGAATTAAGTTCGCCTATAAATGTGAGCTGAATTGGATTTCTTCCCCATCCATAGCTATGGAACTATGCTGCAAATGGTATGTTAATACGGGGTGGGTTTTTCATTTTTGTTTTCTTAAAGTGACACTGAAAATGCTCAACCATATGTGTGATAATTGTGACAGATGAATGTGGTTAGAGATTTTAGCTTTCTGAACTGCTTAGAAAAGTACAGATGTGCAGATGAAAGCCCAAAGGCAAAAAGAGGTGCATATTTTTTTTAAAAAAAATACCAAATATAATCTGCTGCTTGAGATCAATCTGTAATCTTGTAATTTCAGCATCTTAAAATTTGTTTAACATCTGCTTATATATTAAAAAAGAAAAAGACAGGCAGGCAGTTTTGAGGAGTGGGTGAAGCATTTGGCTTATTACAGGAGCTATATGAAGAATGCTGATACTTACTGGAGTTAAAATAAATCAGAGGTGACTCTTATTCCTGGGATTTTCTGCATGGTTATTTGTTCACCCATCCATTGTCTCCAATGGATCACACTGTTATGTGGTGTGATAAACAAAGCAGGCTATTGCTTATAATAAGATGTCACAAGTGCTCAGTGACCGTTTCATGAAGATTCGGAATCTGTTATATGTCCACATAAGAATGATAAGCATATTCTTGGCATCTGTCTGTCCCAAGAGACAATGGAGTGTGCCTCCAGGGGTGAAGCCAAACCACTGCATTAGCATCACAGAAGTGACCTCCCCAGAGGACAAGCCTGGGCAGTGTGTGTGGAGGTCCTGAGCTGCCCAGATGACAAGAGACACACCCCTCAGCCTTGATGATGTGGTGCAAATGATAGAGCAAATATGTTTGGCACCAGCTTGCTTGCAGGAGTTGCCTGAAGGAGCCTTCCCATTATTTATTTCGAACGGGTTTCCAAAACATATTTCTTCTCACCCTTTCCCGAATGAGTGGCCAGCCTTCTACAACTGTCTAAAAGTAGAGGCCATAGTTCAAAAGTGAGCTCTGCTGATTCTAAATGAAGAATTTCCTCACACTCTGAGATAGCAGAGTGCTGTGTGAGCTTCATTCAGTTCTAATAATTGATTTACATCAGCTCTGCAGAGCTTTAGGAAATTGCCTTTTCAAATCAATTTCATCCACTTATGAAGTACAAGGCTTTTAACTATAGTTCTGGCGATAGATGGGAGGATATAAAATAATCTGTGAAGTTTAAGCTCTCCAAATTGAGAAAATATATTCATTAAACAAAGCAAACTGATTAGATTATAGATACCAAAACATGTGCTTTTACCCCATCTATGAAAATCTGCAATGCATCCAAGTTTGTTGTTTTGTTTGCTAGGTGTTTTATCCATAGGGATGTGGTGACTATCCAGTTCCCCCACATCCCAGAAACAAAAACCACACATTTGTAGTTGTAGAATACCATCCCACATAAATCTACAGGTTTCTGAACAGTAATTGTGGCTCCATTAAGGAAGCATATAATTGTGACTCCATGAATTGGGCTGCTGTCCTGTACCCAGGTACCTGGGAGAACAGTACAATTCTATGCATGTCTACTCAGACAGAAACACTATTGAGCAGAGGGGCACTGTAGGGGCCGTCACAACCATGATTTTGAATGGAGCACAATGGAGCGGTGAATACTGTAAGATCTCAAAAGTCTGGTGTTGGAATATATTAAGGGCTCAGCTCTACCTCCATTTCCTTCAGTGCTCCAGTTCTGGATAAACTGCACTTGGAGAAAGTGTGGCTCTGATACGAAGACAAAGAATCAATGGTGAAGCACTGAAGCGACTGCAGATTTAATGATTACTGAGAATAGTTGCAGATGTCAATACTTAATAAAGATTCACCATCGCATCAGCTGTAGGACCATAGTTTCCACTGCTCGAATATCCACTATTTTTTCTGGTCAGTAGGAAGAAATTGAGAAAGGGAATCTAGAATGGCACAGAGCAGCAGAATGTGTGTTTATAGTTCAGAATATTTGCTGTAGGAGACTGTCTCATTGTCTTAGGCCACATAGCCTCATTATATCCTAGCAAGATGCTGCGCCACCACCCCGCCATTATATCACTGGGTAATCTGGGGTAATCTGGAGTGGAGTTTTGTGTGCAAGGACTGTAAGCTCAGTTCAATTTTGGTACCAAAGCACATTCCTAGGCTCAGAATTCTTTGGTTCTAAGTGTACCGTATTTTTCTGTGTATAAGACTAGGTTTCCCCCCTAAAAAATAATGTCCAAAATTTGGGGGTGTCTGATACACAGGGGCCATCTCCCCCATTTTCTTAAATCGGAGTCCCCCAAAATAGGGGGTGTCTTATACATGGGGACATCTTATAGATGGAAAAATATGGTATATCTTTTGCACCTGGCTCTGATTAGTGGATCTTGGGGTTACAGTACAAAAACCAAGTAGATATTGTGAGTCTGATCTAGAGCATACCTACAAACTGCAGCTATTTAGCTCAGTGATATGGAACCTGTGGCCTTCTGGCTGATGCTGGGCTCCAGTACCTATGAGCCTCAGCCATGGCGGCCTCAGCCAGAATGGCCAGTGGTCAGGGAGGATGGTACAATGTTGGACAATGCTGGAATGTTACCTTTCCAGATGTAGGCTCACATCTGCAACTGATTTTTGTGTTTACAGCTGCATGCAAATGTAATTTGTGCATACTTTACGGATGTGAATGCTTTTTTCAGAAGGACTCGGCATCTGATTCCAGACATTATGGATTGGAATAGAAGACAACTAGGCACACAGCACATTCATATATTTTTATAGGGATCATCTGCAGGGGCAACTCTACATTTGGAAAAGGCATCTGGAAATGTTAAGGGTTCATCAATTCTGGTGGTCTACACCTGTATGTATGAATGAATCGTCCAACTTGAGGCTAGCATACACAGCAAGTTTTCATAAAAGAGAGGGAGGGACACCCCACAAACGAATTTCTACTATGAATCCAGCCAGAGAGCAGCCATCCAAAATTAAACTGCTTGACGTGAAGAGTGGACAGCAATACATTTTAGGTTTATCCAGCATGACATTTAGTAATCTGAGTGCAGCTGAATAAAATATACTGTGTTCATCCTACATGAACCAGAGACAAGGTAGAGAGGAAATGCTATGATTGGTTAGACACATCTGACTATTCCAGGCTGCTCTGCTAGGAACAGCTTTGTGTGTGTGATCTGTTGCTCAAACACGAAAAATCTGTAATGTAAATTCTTGCTTCTGTTTTATCCTCGCTTTCATTCTGGATTCCATGCCACTCCGGTCCTTGCCTATAGGTGGCAGTGATCATTCATGATTGCCGGGCCAGGAATTCAGTTGCATGAACTGATAGCCCCTCCTAAATATTGATCCCCCCCCCCTCAAAATTCAAAATAGTCATACCTTCAGGAAGGATCTCTGGGCATTATGAAACATGTGAGTTTCTATGGCTCAAAATGCCAGTGAGGATAAAGGAAGCTTTGGATTATAGTCTTTAGTTTTAAAATATGCAGAGGTTTCTCTTGGTACTTTGTGATGCCAATGCTTTGTGAGGGGAAACAGGACCCTAATCTCCAGTGCTTGTTTCAGCAAAGACATGGAATACATTTAAGAGCTTGAGTTATGGATGCACCACTCTCTGAGAATTCATGTATCTTATTCATGTACCAACCTTATAATCCAGTGTGGGCTGGATTACACACACACACACACACACACACACACACACACACAGTGGTACCTCGGGTTACATACACTTCAGGTTACATATGCTTTAGGTTACAGACTCTGCTAACCCAGAAATAGTACCTCGGGTTAAGAACTTTGCTTCAGGATGAGAACAGAAATTGTGCTCTGGTGGCGTGGCAGCAGCGGGAGGCCCCATTAGCTAAAGTGGTGCTTCAGGTTAAGAAGAGTTTCAGGTTAAGAACGGACCTCCGGAATGAATTAAGTTCTTAACCCAAGGTACCACTGTGTGTGTGTCTGTGTGTGTCTGTGTGTGTCTGTGTGTGTCTGTGTGTGTGTGTAATAAAGCTGAAGATATATAGATATAGATATAGATATAGATATAGATATAGATATAGATATAGATATAGATATAGATATACTTACATAGATACAAAAACAACAATTATAACAATGAGTAGAACTGAGATCTGGCTTGAGACCACAAAATTCAGAATTAAAAACAGTTAAAATGTATTACAGTCACAAGAACAGGATTGCCCATTGTCTATTACCCCAACAAATCCTTCAGCAGCATGCCATGGGTTTGGGGTGGTGTCCTCACCTGGTTTTTCCTTTTGCACATATGGAATAAATGTGTGCCAAACTGCACCAAAACACAAGCCCCTCACTTTTCAGCGAATGTGATTGGCCACACGCAATTAGACCAGGTGTCTACTGATAGTCCTTGAAGTGTGCACCAGCAATGTTGAAAGCTCCAGCCTAGCAGTGTGGGCGAAATTATAGCAACAGAAGTTGCACATGGGTGAGGGGAGCTGAACCCTCCCTTTGCCCTGCCTTTATTCGTCATTTTCATCATTTAATAGCTTTTATCCTTTGCTTGGGGTTGGACTATCATCCTCAGGGTCCCTTCCAACTCTATAATTCTCTTTTCTTTGATATCCTCACAGCTAATAATTTCAAGGTTGCTGGGAACTATAACTTTCAGCCATCAAATGCCTGGGTGTACGGGAATGTTTCCTCCAGAAGGTCCTTAATGACAGCGTAGCTCACCAGGGAGTGCAGTCCACAAAAGGTAATTGCCACTGAGAAAGTCCTGTCAGCACCTCAGAGGATGTGGTCTTCTCCTTGCCATTGATGAGACTCAGAAGCTCAGGAACAGGAAGCACAAATCACCCATGCCTCATCTCTTGCTACTTCTTGGGAAAGCCCAAAGCAGCTATCCCCCCCCCCCTAATTTGGGATAACTATTTTCAATGAATTGTTTCTTTGGATCCTGAGCCCTGATACTGAAAAGAGTTTCTGAAGCTAAATCCTGATGATCCCTGGCTCATCGCGTTCTGCCCAGGAGAGCTCCTCTGAATGCTGTCACGGGAGAAACGATGCTTTTTTTACGGGCTTCAGCTAATGGAACGCCCACAGGGAACAAGATGGTTCAGATATTAATGGATCCTGCAAAAGCAGTCAAACATCCCCAAACCATGCAGTTACACATACCAGTCCTGAAACAAAGCAAGTGAGAGGAGAGTGAGCATTAACCAGAATTGCGATTTATTCCCCCCAGTTGCCCCCAATTCTGTGCCTAAGAAGCCTGGTCTGGAGCAAACGAGCAAACGAGGCTTTTCCTGGCATGGTGACAAATGACAGAGGAAAGAATAGGCAAGAAGATGCCTCTGTGTCAAGCTGCTGCTGAAGAAGCAGAGCCAGTTTGTTTTTGTTTTGTTTTTAAGCTGGAAGTTCTGTATCAGAAGTGGTGAACCACAGGCCAAATGCAGCCCTTCTGGTCCCTTTATCCAGTCCTCAGGAGTGTCCCTAGGTCAAGCCTTCTCACCAGGCCACACTATCACTGGTACTGGTACTGCTTCAAAGCCTCCTTTGCCATAAAACCTCTTGCTTGTCTAGATGGAGAGAGTAGGGTTGGGGTTGTGAGAGTGTGTGTGTATAGAAATCTCAAACTTTTGCATAAGTGGAATGCAATATACTGTAGGAAGACAAGATTCACATCCATTGCTCTGTCTACTGTATTTTTCGCTCTATAGGACTCACCCAACCATAGGATGCACCTTGTTTTAGAGGGGGAGAACAAGAAAAAAAATTATCCCCCTCTCTGCACAGCATCCCTTCAGCAAAGCGGAAGGAGAAACAGAGCCCCTTCCCTTTCTCCTCCCGCTTCTCTGAAGGCCTGCTGCGCAGCTCTCCCTCTCCCACATTGCCTATGCCTTCAGTGAAGGCAACCCGAAGCCTCCGGAGCACAGCAGGAGTTCTCGCTGCGCTCCAGAGGCTTCGGGTTCCTTTCGCTGAAGCCAGGAGAACAGGACTCTCCTGGCTTCAGTGAAAGGAAAGGCTTCAGCGAAAGGAGCAGCCTTCCCGCTGCTCCCCAAGCTTGTGGGGCTGGCGGGGGAAGCCCGGGTTCCCCCCTCCCAGCCCCAGGGACCACATTCGCTCCATAAGACGCACAGACATTTCCCCTTAGATTTTAAGAGGAAAAAAGTGTGTCTTACGGAGTGGAAAACACGGTACTTTTGCCTCTAGCCCCACCCAACACCAACAAGAAGCCTCTGAAAGGTACTCTATGAAGAAACTGACCTCTGGGCTGAAAAGCATTCCCCATCTCTTCTGTAGATATGGCTAGGGCTGCACCATTTTTTTTTTAGAGGGCAGGGGTTGAACTTTTAACAGTCTGTATGATCAGTGTTCTTTTCTGGAAAAAGGGTGGGGGAAACGCACTACAAAGTTTGTTTGTTTACTGCGGGCCCAATAGAAGTGCTACCGTTACACGCCCCCCCCCCGGCAGTGGCAAAATGTAAGATTTGATTAATAAACTCAAGCCTCAGCCCAGTATACCTGAAGGAGCTTCTCCACCCCCATCGTTCAGCCCAGACACTGAGGTCCAGCACCGAGGGCCTTCTGGCGGTTCCCTCATTGCGAGAAGTGAGGTTGCAGGGCCTTCTCAGTAGTGGCACCCACCCTGTGGAACGCCCTCCCATCAGATGTCAAGGAAAAAAACAACTATCTGACTTTTAGAAGACATCCGAAGGCAGCCCTGTTTAGGGAAGTTTTTAATGTTTTATCACATGATCATGATGATGATGATGATGATGATGGGATATGCCCGGAGTAACTGGGGAAACCCAGCCAGATGGGTGGGGCATCAATAATACATTAGTAGTAGTAGTAGTAGTAGTAGTAGTAGTAGTAGTAGCAGTAGCAGCAGACAATGATCTGGAATAGAAATGGCCACAACTTTATTGATTACAGATATAGGTGGATTTTTTGCTAAGGCATTGGATTTGGATGTATATTCATTCCAGGCCCCCCACCAACAAAAAATAATGATAATTAAATTTTAAAAAGGTAAGGGAACTCAGTTCCTCTGAGTTCCTGCTAAACAAAAAACTCTCTGTATGACTACAGCTTAGAGGCAGCACATACACTTACAAGCAAAGGCAGCCCCAGTTAGGGAAGGGACAGATCTGTATCTGAAACTCTGGAGAGCTGCTGTCAGTCAATTTAGACCATTTTGAGGTAGAAACCTTTGGCTCTGCAGGTGCACCTCAATGACAGCTCCCACCACCCCTGGCCATTGGCTATGTTTGCTGGTGCTGATGGGAGTTGTAGTCCAGAAACATCTGGAGGGCCAAAGGTTGCCAACACCTGGGCTAGATGGTCCGATGGTCTGATCTGGTGTAAGGGAGTTTTGTGATTTTGCCTAGAAATTCAGCAGGTAAAGCTTTTCCCAGCATGGAGATGCAATGATGTGGAAATCCTCGCCTGCTTAATTTCTGCCAGTTGTGCAGCGGGTACGGCCAAAACAGGAGCTGCCACTAGGTCTGTCCAAGGTTGCAGTGATGCTAAGGCTGCGCTCCTCAGACACTTACGTGAAAATAAGGTTGAACTCAATAGTGTTCCGTCCTAGGAAATGAGTGTGGGATCAGCTGTGCTCCCAGTGTCTTCCTGCTCTAATCAAAGTGCTACCAGATCTTTCGCATGGCCCTAATGCAAGCCGCGTGTTCTTTGCGGTCTGGCACTCAGCTCTAAAGATGCTCCCAGAGGGACATTTTTCCGCGAATTGCCTTTTACCATTTTATTTCAGCTGAAATCATCCCGTTTCATTAACAGGCCTATAATTTGCAGTTAAATACATTTCCCCCTGCAGCAGTGGCGACAGCAGTGTCCTTTCGCAGCCATGCAGTGAACAGCTGAGTGGAGCCTTATGTCTGCACAGGAGGCAAGGCCACATAGAAGGAGAGATGGAATGGCAAGTTTCTCTTAGAAACAAGAACACTAACCTCCTGAAGCTTCCTGTGTTCCTACTATTTACCTCCTGTGAAAACCCCAAATGGGCTGAAGGATATACTATTTGAGAGCAAGGGAACTGTCTTGGGAAAAGATCAGTCACTCTTCATTACATTCCTGGAGTGAATAAGTCAGTCAACAACACACACATACTCTCTCTCTCTCTCTCTCTCTCCTTGTATGACTATTATAATGCAGACCCTCTAAGTGTCTGCATTAAATCTGGAAAGTCCCAGATTTACAGAAGCCATCCCAGTTTCTGACTTGATCCCAGAATGTCCCACTTTTTCCTTAGGATGTCCCTATTTTCACTGGAGAACTGTTGGAGGGTATGATACTTGCAACTTTCAATGTGAACCAAATTGACTTTCTCCCCCATCCATAGTCTGTGGTGGCTAGAGCAGATTTATAAGACAGACATCACACACTTGCTTACAAAACAGGGAACGTATGAATTATGGGTTTATTATGGGAAGGGCACAGATGGAGTTTGAAACAGTAGATGTGCACCATTAGAGGAACTGACAGTCAGCAGGCCTTGTGGCTCCACACTGAGACCAAAATATGCTATGATCTCTGGATACTTTGGTGGGGAGCACATTAAACAATGCATAGGCAGATTAACCCTGCAGGCATCCTTGTATGAGTAGACCTGCTGCTGTGCTCAGTAGACAGGTTTCTACGGGAGACGTAGCTAGAATCTCATCAGAACATCAGCCAACGCAGGAAAAGCATATAGTAAATCAGGGCTAGACAGCAGGAATCAGATTCATCCTTGTGTAGAAATGTCCAGCCCTTAAGTGAAGTGGGAATTGAGTGGCGGACCAACCTTCCGTCAGAGAAGGGATGAGGAGGAAGAAGAAATTGTGGTGTATAGCATAGCGGTTAAGTAAATGAACGCTGAGGTAAAGGTCACATGGTCCAGGTCTCATCTTCACCATGGCTCCACTAGGTACCTTTCGGAAGATACCATCTCTTAGTCGCCATTATTTAATATGGGGATAAGTACTGTCCTAACTCACGGGGCTGACATCGTGTACTTGAAATGGCTTGAGCAGCCAGGATATGAGTGGAGAATCTTTTTCATCCAGAGGGCCACATTTCTTCATGGGCAACCTCTTGGGGACCGCATATCAGTGGTGGGCAGGGCCAGTGGCAGAAAGGTGGGCAGAGCAAGAGATCCAGCTTGCCTATGTACAGTAGGCTACATTCAAGCTATGCATAATTCTGAGGCAGGGACGTGGGTGGCGCTGTGGTTTAAACTACTGAGCCTCTTGGGCTTGCCGATCAGAAGGTTGGTGGTTCAAATCCTCACAACGGGGTGAGCTCCCATTGCCTTGTCTCACCTCCTGGCAACCTAGCAGTTTGAAAGCACACCAGTGCAAGTAGATAAATAGGTACTGCTGTAGTGGGAAAGTAAACAGCGTCTCCGTGCGCTCTGGCTTCCATCATGGTTTCTTGCTACCTGATCCATTTAATTCAGGGGTGGAGAACCTGTGGTCCTCCAGATGTTGTTGGACTCCAGCTTCTGCCAACATTGGTCAATGGTTAAGGAGAAATAGTCCAGAAACATCCAGAGGGCCATGAAATTCAATCCCTGGGGTTGACTCTAGGACCTTCTTCATTCAAAACACATGCTCTACCACCGAGTTATGGCTCCAGGCGCTTTCATCTGCCCCAGCTGCAACCAAACATGTCTCTCCCATATCAGTCTCTACAGCCACAGCAGGTGCTGTAACCTTCCAACAGTTTGACTTCACCCCTCCCCCCAAGGTGCTCACCTCCATTTTCTCCCAAGACAGATGCTGCAAATAATAAATGATGCTTTTCATTATCTGCAGAGTACCATTTCACTACCAAATAATGCACCAGCAGCATCCGCATGCAGAGGATTAGTGAAAAGGGTTGCCAGCATGGTTGATGTGACCTTCAATGATGTGTGATCTCCAGTACCTCAATCCTGAAATCACGTACAGATCAAAGTGCTGCCAAGCTTAGCTAGGCGATATCCCGCCTTGTCCAAATTCCATCAAGCAGAAGGGGGCAGATAGCAGTAATCTCCTGAACAATGCTGACATTGCCAGGAAGTTACCCTCTTTTAAGCTCACAAGTACACAGAGGCAGATCAAAGCTCACCTGCTACTGACATCCTGCTTCTGAGGAGTCCTGTGGCAGGCCTGCCACATAGGTAGTTTTTGAAATGGCAAACTCATTCAATTGGTTTGAAATTTCTTTTATCTACCTAATAGCAAAAATCTTCCCGACTGTGCTTTTCGTTTTCCAAAAATCTCTCTCCGCATCTGTAACAACAGCTGAAAAAGAGAGCACTCCCCTTTCCATGCTGTGTTGTATATCAGCACGATTGCTATGTGGTATTAGGAGGTTTAAGATTATTTGCTGAAATGATTCAAATACTTTCATGACATTTGCGCTTATTTTGCTAATTGGCTGGCTGCATACTGCTCCCTGGCTTGCCAGTAATACCATACTTTTTAAATAACCAAGCTAGTGATAGCACTCTGAAGCTTACCTAGCTATCTTTCAGAAACCACCTTCTGTTCAGTGGAACTAGAGGTGGCCTATTCATTTAGTTTCTCCAGAGAAACAGTTGCCCTCAGAATACATGCACAGGTAAGTTCAATGATATCCCTTTTGGGCTCATTTTCTCCTGTATGTAGATCCCTGTTCTCTCAGATCAGTTGGAGAAACCCTTCTCCGCATTCCCCAGTGAATAGAAATGTGTCCAAAATTCTGCTCATCTAAATTCCCCCCTAGATTTTAGAGCTCCAAATTATCATGACCTGTGTCTGAAGTGGAATCGAAGCATTGGAAACGTGTGTGTGTGTGTGTGTGTATTTTCTGTACAGAGCAAACAGTCTGGGTTAGGGAAGGAAGGATCTGTTGCTGAGCATGCATAGTTTGCCACATGCTATTTATTCCTTCAATTCATTGGTTTCTTTTCATCCCAATACATAGCATACATGCACGTTGATAAAAGATGCAAAAAAGCCATCTTGATGTGATCGTATTCATGAGTGAAACCAGCATTGTTCTTGTTTTCTGATAAGAATGCACACTTGTATGAAGTAATAGGACACTGCATATAAAAAATGATTTGGCACACTGTTTTCTTTCCGTATGGTGTTTTATCAGTGTAGAAGTGTGTATTTGTGCACAAAGAATTGAGATCGCTTTTTTGTAGTGTTTTATGAGTCCGCAGATGTAAGGCAGAGCAGGCGTAGGTGGGAAAGAAAAATCTGTGTATTTCCTTCCCCATCAGTTTATTATATGTACAGTAACAGATCCATGCTATATCCTTTATGTACATTTACCAGATGATGATGATAATGATGTACAATAAAGAAACAGGAAAAAATGAGAGAACAGTAAGGAGTATAGAGTAGAGCTTTAATAGTTGTGGAAGCTACCTTATGGAAGTTATGCCAAATAACAGTGATATCCAGCTTCCTTGACTGACCCTGGGTTCTGTTTCTATCAAAAATTGGGGACGGGGACACTGTCTCTTCATGCTGTTCATAGTTCTGTGGATCTTCAAAATGTTATAAACTGTTTTCATTGGGGTGTGGGTGAAGTGAATACTTCCAGGAAACTGTTGATCACTGTTGAAAATGGAGTGTGATCAGAAATGGGTGACCAGGATGGGGAGGGATTTGGAGAAGGCAAGCACAGCAAGGAGTGGTTGTAAGAACGAGGTATGTTTAGCCTGGGAAAGAGAAGATTAAGGGGAGAGATTATAGTAGTCTTCAGTATCTGAAGGACTGTCATGCAGATGATGAAACAGACTCTTCTTCATCAGAAGTTTTCAAACAGAGGGATTCTTTAGCTGCAATTCCTGCACTGCAGGGGGTGGAGTAAATTACCCTGGGGGTTTCTTCCAAGTCTACAATTCTATGATTATATGACTTGTTCATTGTTGCATCAGAGAATAAATGTGTGGAAATTGCAGGGAAGCAAATATCGGCGGAGATAATTAGGAGATACTTAATAATTGTAAGAGTTGTTTGACAGCGAAACAAACTCCCATGGGCACTGGGGATTCTCCTTGGCTGGACATATTTAGACAGAGGCTCAGTGCCTATCTGTCAGGGATGCTGTAGAGTATTCTGTGTTGCAGAGCCTGCGCTGAGCAGGGGGGCTGGAGCAAATGGCCTCCATGGCCTCTTCCAACTCTAGGATTATGGTATTCTGTGAAAATAGCATACGCAAACTCACTGTGTCAATGCATTTTGGGGTAGAAGGATCGGATCTGCATTACCTGTGTACTCACAGTTTGACTTCAATATATATGAAGCACACACAGGGAATATATTGATGGGCTCAGTAGCAGGCTCAGATAAAACCCTTGTATAAAGAAATCTTACACCGAGATGAGAAGGCAGGCTAAGCAACCTCTTCCGAGCTCACTGATGTGAAAAAGATAAGTGCGCCTGGCAACATATTCCATATGCACAGAATCAACATTTCAAGAAGTCAGGACTGAGCGGAAGGGCAATCGATAGAAGGGAGATGAGGAGAAGGTGGGAGGAAGGGTGAACACCGAGAAACGGATGAGGAAAATCTGAGATGTTAAGAGCCATCTGGTCAACCAGACTGAATGAACATCATTATAGCAGATGTTACTGTGCAGTCAATTCTGTAAACTGGTTTTTCAGCCCACCAGGCTCCTTTGGTGAATTCTATATCTGCAAGTATAAATTGGATATCTTCAGTATCCATAAACATGGGTCTGTTAGACACACTCTCTCTTTCCACTACAAAACTGGCAGCATATCAAATATGGAAAGGCTCCGCCATTTACCATTTTAATTCTGCTTCCCCTTTCAAAGCCTTCCCCCTAGCTTCACATGCCAGCAACGTAAGGAATTAAAGGGTTCAGTGGTTAAATATTGCTACAAGTCTTTCAAAAATATACTGTAATTTCTTCTTGAGAAGACAGACTGGGAGACAAACATAGATGGATAATAATAAATGTGTGATCCAGTTGCCAAGATCCATAGCTGGGAAAATAGATGCTGATGCCGTATCATTTTCAGTCGCAATTCTTCATTCGGAAAAGACAATTGGTGAAATGTAAGGAGGAGGGAAGCTGTGAATTAATAAAGTTTAATAGCTCTTTCCATTACAACATTCAGTAGGCAAGCATGGGGAGGGGAAAGAATCAATGCAAACATTACATCTGCAAACTCAGACCAATGGTTATAATTTCATTCGTCAAGCCTTCGGATCACAGAACTGAAACATTTAAATGGGCACTTTAAGTCAAGCTAATCTTTTTGAGATTGTCCATTTATTCAAAACATTAAACTTAATTGATATTTGAAGACAGATTACTTTTGCATCTCTTCATACCTCCACTCTGCCTGCCTTCACTAGTCGAATTTTATTAGGCTTGTTAGGATGTATGATTGAACTTAATGGAGACCCAATGAATAAAGGAATTACACCTTTTGGAGGTCCACACAACTACCTATCCAAGTGCAGTGCAGTAGAAACCCGAGTCCTAAAAACCTCATGAATGGGGACTGTTCATTACTGAAATGTCTTTGTTAGCACTTTGCTCCTCTCCCAGCAGTCCAGCATCTCTCTCTATATCTAGCTTTGTAGTCTTGGCTATATAAGCATATGTCAAGTGTGTTTGCAATGAAAGTACTTCACCTTGTTCAGGTCTTTGTTGAAAGCCTTCCATTGTTTGAAAAATAAACAGTAAACATTCTAATTAAAAAGGAATCACAAATACAAAGCCCACAGGCCAGCGTGGAAGACAGTGGAATCCTAGGAATCCTATGATAGCCTGTTTGTGATTCAGAGCTAAGCAGTACCTTCAGCTGATTCTAGAAACGTTGTGTGTGCTCTCAGTGCTTTCTTTGGAACTGGAATCTAGAACCAGGACCCTTCCTGAACTTATCATCACATCAGGAGATCAGTGCCTATCAAAGTTAGAAGCAGAACATTACAACTGCCCATCAGCTGATATGCAGTTTTAGCAACCTCCTTTGAAAGTGCACTCCCAGTGCCAATCAGCTGATTGGGAGTGAGAGTGTGTCTTTCAATGCGCTTGTCCCATTAGCACAAAGTGGTTTGCACTGAAACTACTTGTTAAACTAGGTTTTTGGGGGATGTAGGTGGGGGCAGCAGCAAGAGCACTCCAGCCACAATAAGAACACTGGAAGTGTTGACATGATTGAGAATCGTGGACTCAGGGATGGGAATTATAAAGCGTCAAAATCGAGATGTGGAAAACATGGAAACAATGAGGAGAGGCAGGCCTGCGATGTGGAGATATGCTTCAGAGATCCAGACCATGGGGAGCCCCGAAAAATTAATAAATATAATTTGGACTATAATTTGGTCTTTTTATTTTAGTTTTTTTATTTTAATTGGAGTGTTATGATTGGATATATTAATTGGATGTTTTTTATTGGAAAATCAATAAAAATGATTTTAAAAGAAAAAAGAAAGAACACTGAAAGTGAACACCTAACTGAAATTCAACCAGAGAAGTATTTTAAGGACTTTGATATTTGCCTCTTCTTTGGGATGAGCTTTATTTATTAATATTATGTTTATTAATTAAAATTTCTATACTGCCTTTCATCTGAAGATCACAGGATGGTTTACCATATAAAACCACAAAAAATACCATAATACAAAAAAAAAAAATCACTAACCCTCCCACACACAGTTTAACAGGCCTCTCAAAGCAGATTGAAAGTGGCATGCTCCTGCCAGTTCGGAGATGATTCACATCAGTGGGCAATGTGCATGACTAGAGACCATGTAAGGAAGCCTTGGAAGTAGGAACACATGTCAAACAGGATTCTTGCCTGCTTCAGAGTGAGAATTTTTTTTGTCATCTCTGAATACAGAGAGAGGAGAACGTTGTGGTGGCAAGTGTGAGGTGAACACTAACCTCAAGAAGCTTCCTGTGTTTCTGTTATTTGCCTCCCTTGAGAACCCCAAATGGGCTGAAGGGTATACTGTTTGAGAGCAGGGGAATTGTCTTGGAAAAAGACCAGACACTCATCATTACATTCCTGGAGTGACTAAGTCAGTCCACAACACACACACACACACACACACACACACACTCCTTATATGACTATTATAATTCAGACCCTCCAAGTGCTCCTATTTTCCAGGGACAGTCCCAGATATACAGAAGCTGTCCCAGTTTCTGATTTGATTCCGGAATGTCCCAGTTTTCGTTAGGATGTCCCTATTTTCATGGGAGAAATTTTGGAGGGTATGGAGTTATCTGACCCCTGAACCATCTGAAGGCAGCTCTGTATAGGGAAGTTTTTAATGTTTTATTATGTTTTTATATATGTTGGAAGCTGCCCAGAGTGGCTTGGGTAACTCAGTAAGATGTGTGAGGTACAAATAGTAGAAATATTATTATGCAAACACATTCATTATGGCATCTCCCAATTACATCTCTCTTAGTATTGCAAATATTTCTGTACTCACCAAGCCCATAAGTTACAATGCTTTGTGTTAGCCTGAATATCTGACTAGCTGAACCTGCCATGTGGTAGAGCTAAGATGGGCGGGGGGGAGTATGTTACCTTAATGCATTCCTTTCACCCTTTGGGTTATTCTATAAATATTAATACTAAGAGGCAGAGTCTTGCTTTTCATGTTAGCAATTTCAGATATTTGACACCAGGCAATACATTAAATTAATACTTTCTTGTTTGCTGTCAACAACACATTAATGGCCAGTTGGTGTTCAATTAGGGTGAATTAACTCACCCATTATTTTGTCTAATGGGCAGTTAAGTGTACAAGGGGATTGTTTAAAGAGTCATCCTTTATGACTGCTGCTTCTGCTCAGAGAAAAGGAGCCTATAGCTGCTGGCATTGCATCCTGTTTTTTTTGGGGGGGGGGGTAGGAAGTTAAAATTTTAAAATGTGGACATATTTCTTGAAAACGTGAATGTTTAGCTTTGGCTCATAACAATTAAGATGTAATTGCATTTTAAATACTACATTGGGTGACCACACACAAAGAAATGGAGGATCTTAGCCTTTAAATAGGAGATATAAGAGAGAAATTTCAGCAGGTACAAGTAGAGCAGGGAAAGGGGTGGGTTCAAAACTAGAAACAGTTGGCTCTGAGCATCATTGGTTTTGATTCTGCCTTTATTTGGGCCTGCCTCCATCTCCTACTGACCTCTCTGCCTTCCCCAAACCAGTCCTAATGGACACCATCCACGACTGCCAGGTAGGTAATAGGGGGTGGAAAAGGAATATGGAGATATTAGAAAGCAAAACTGCTCCAAATGCCCTGGAAAAGCAGCACCCTGCAGAAAGCAGGATTGAAGCTTCTGCTCATCCCCTGATGAGTAGACAGTTCGGTCTTGCTGGGTACTGTTTTGCCAGTATGTTCCATGGCAGCCCTAGATTGCTCTTGGGCTAGGATGACTGATCTTGGTTGCCTCAATGCAATCTGGCCAAATCCTGGGCTGATCCAAATCAGCCCAATTTAGCTTGCTATGCAGGATTTGGCCAGATGTGTTGTGCAACCCTAGGTTAAATGGTCCACCTGTGAAACTACCCCCCCCCCCCGTTAAGTAGATGGTCCATAAGACTGTTCATGCACCCTTTCCTTAATCATCTGGTTTTATATACACATAAGTATTTCATTATATGATTCCTCAGCATCACCACCAACAGCAATCTGAGGTGGTACATTCCACAAGCAGTTTTACTCTTGCCATGTGATGGAACTCATGAGTGTACCTTCATGTGTAAATCTGAAGTTCACTGTTCAGAGATGTTAAGTGTTCCATGAAAGTGTTTTTCAGAAGCTTCTGGGAATGTAGAAGAGTGAGAATCCATTTCTCCAAGCTATTATCAGAGGGGATGAATATTCAGTGAAGAGACAACTACTAGAACCATCTTGGGCATTGGACGATTAAATTCTCACATAACCCTGAAGGAACTTTTTGCAAAAAAATCATGTGAATGAAGTTAAAAGAACATTGGTAAAGGTCATAGAAATATTAGTGAAACATTTCCATCTGTAGTTTCCCCCCTATATTTTACATGCAAAAGAACTATTTTGATTCCATTCTCTCCATCTTGGTAGCTTTCTCTGCTCAGATAAGTCCCGCAATTTGGGAATCCAGTCACCTCATTCCTGAAGCTAGCAGGGAAATAAGGATGCTTGAAGAATTTGAAGTTTGTGAGTGCAGACTGACTGGATCCTTATTCCCCATATTAATTTGTGGATCAGAATGTAGCAAAGTTCACACTCCTTACAAAGTGGCAACACAGCTGAGTCAAAAAGCATATCAGAACACATTCAGAAATGTGTATTTTGAGCCCCCCCCCGCAAAATATGGCTTGTATTCAAAGTAGTGCAAAGGAGATTGTTCCATCAAAGAAAGCATTTGTGTTAGACCGGTAGAACTATCCCTCCTCTCTTCCTTCTGAACAATGTCCTGTGGTTCTTCTGACCCACTGGGGCAGATTTGTGAAAAGCCACATGGGGGAAGGAGAGGGGGGAGTCCTATTACGACAGCATGAATCATTTCACTGCCTTCTGCATATGGCCCCGAGTTTTAAAAATAGGCATTTAAATGTGCAATTTTGTCACAAAGTTGTTTCTAATTCAAAGATTAATGTGGCAGTGGGAAAGAACAGGGGAAAAATGTTGAATTTGAGAACTTTCCTAATCCATTTCTATGCTCGCATTGTGAAAGCTGGCATTGTGAAAGAAGAACAGAGACCATGTCTTATACTATCTTCTTCTTTTCCTCACTTTTCTCATACATGACTGGCTGCTTCTTGTAGGTTCAGGGGTGTCTTTTTTCACACCTGTGTCAATAACGTATCGTATGTGCTACTAAGAGTCTTTGTCTCATCATAGCTCTCACTACTGCTAGACATTCCTCTGCAGCTGAAGGAGGGGTGTGGGCAACTTTTCAAAGCAAACCTTAGCTTGGAAAAATAACTGCTGCCAGCTGAAAATTTACCCAGCCCCCAGGCAAGGATTTATGTTACTACTGAAGCAGAAATCCTCTGTTCTACAAAACCTAGAAAGTTATATCCTATGCAAGCCGACCTCATCCAGAGTAAGGAATATAGCCTTAAGCAAATGATAATTTAGATGGTGATAGGTTTGTGTGTTCACTTGGAAATGCAATTAGAAAAAAATCTATAATGGTTTCAAATTTCAATAGATTCTACTACATCTATTGCTTACATCTTCTGATATCTCCATCCATCCCAGGAAGTTTGGTCTGATTCATTCCATGCTCATCTTGTGGACTATATGGATGGATCAATTTAGCTACAGAGAGTCATGAGGCCTTGGCTGGCATCAAAGGGAGGGGAAATTGATGCCAATGGACCCCACATTTAGAACCCAAGGAATAGCCTGTATTGACTTACACTGTAAATGTTCCCCTAGGTTAGATCCCTCTTAAAAGCTAGAAATTCACCTGCTCCACTTGGAGCCAGAAATGGTACAGTTCACCTTTCCACCTCATTTTCCAACATGTGGAAATGAGGTCCTGGGCATTTCCTCTTCAGCCTGTTGTTGCGCCAGAAGAGGGTGTTTTCATTTGTGGTGTTTTCAAAGGCAACATCCATTATTACCTTTGGGAATTCTGCATGTTATACACTGATTTATTTTAGGCTGCCAGCGTGAACAAAGAACAGCACACAGCTTCTTTGTAACAGTATTGATTTTGCTGTCGTCGTCGGTCTCAAATTTGTGATCTGAGTATAATCTTAAAGTGAGGTCTTTTCTGATTTATCTAAGAAACTTCTTTCAGCCTGAGGACTGCACTCCCTTGTGGGAAACTTTCTGGGATTCTCATGCTATTGGTGGGCAGGGCAATGGATTTGGCTCTTACCTTTGTGCTGTGGGCTAATTCCAGTCACAGAAAAGCAAAACCACTGAAGAGGGTGTAGACCAGGCCTGATGAGGTCTGCATAATGAGTAGATTATGTGTGACCTGTGGATGGGAATGTGCATCAGATGGAGATAGTCACATAGAGAGCCCTGGAAGGCCAGAGGCTCCTGATCTCTGATATAAAGTCTGATGAACCACCAATTTCTCTTTGTATTGTTGAGATTATATTTGGTGATCAGGGTTCCTAACTTATTAATATGACAATTGATAGCTGCAACCATCAACATCTGGCAGCAATTTCTGCAACTGGAGCAACACAGAATTCTTCCAGTTACTAGAATTCCTGGAATAGTTACTGGGAGGGTCCATAATAAGGCCCAGTTCACATTGCCATTAGCCTCTACATCAGCGGTTCTCAACCTGTGAGTCCCCAGATGTTGTTGGACTACAACTCCCATCATCCCTGAGCTCTGGCCTTGCTAGAGCATCTGGGGACCCACAGGTTGAGAAAGGCTGCTCTACATCAAGGATGGGGAATTTGTGGTTTTCCAGATGTTGTCCAGCTCCAAATTTCATCAGCCCCAGTCAGCATGGCCAATGGCTTAGAACCACATCTGGAGGGAAAGGGTTTCTCCATATCTGTTCTTAATAACCACCTACCCGGGGGCAGTTGACCAATGTTCATATATGACCAAACGCAGAATTGGCACATTATTCCCCTTTTGGATTCAGCAAATAAATTATTTTGTACACTGCTCTTTGTCCCATATCACAGTTCAGCCCTTGAATGCTGATAATACAACTTCTTTCCAGGTTCTTGTGTGGTCAGCAGGAAGTATGTTCGGAGGTTATTTGAGAGAACAGGAGTATTATTCATTTGTGTAGAAACAGGAGTGAGAATTGGCAGGGATTAAACATACCCAAGGAACATCACATGCATCAATACTTCCCGCTGTCAGATGTTAATGCAAATCAGTGGCAACTGTGGGTCCAGCTGTGCTTCCAGCTGTAAGTACCTGGTGCGTTAACCCCGAGAGTGTCCCAAATGATCTCAGCCTGTCAGACTCTGAAAGCTATGACACTGATGGACTGGAAAGCAAGGAAACTTAAGAAAGCATGAATGAGCCTGGGAAGAAGAGTTAGCCAAGATTATCCCTCTGCCTATCCATCACGCTGCCAGGAATAGCTCTTCAGCCTTGCCTGGCCTCAAAATTCAAGTCACTTGAGCTTCTCAGCTCACTGTTTCCATCATCTCAGCAACCCCATCAAAGGGAAGCAGGAAGAGGTTGCTTAAAGATCTTTGGTGAGTGTGTATAGATCACAATGGCTTCCTTTCACGCTTCACCAGAATCCTAGCCTGCTCAGTTGCCTGTCACTTGGTTAGAAATGGGGGAGAATTCAATTATGTCTGCATTTGAAGGCAAATATACTGCTGTCCGAAACACTATGCGAACTGAGACATAGTCACCCTTCAAGGTTCTCATTTATCTGAATTTTGTAGAGCAGTTCGCCAGCCAAGCAATGTGCACAAAAATGCATACAACTAAAGTGACATGTGTATAAAATGCACACTTTAGTGAAAATAACATAGAAAATACATTATATTATGGAAAATATAAATATTGAGGAAAGTATGCTTTGCAAAAATGTGTATATAAGGCAATACTGGAATATAAAAAATGTTTATATTATGGGTAATATACACTAATATGCAATGAATTTTAATGAAGAGGTTTTTTAAAGACCAATCAATCAATCAATCAATCAAACCTATAAGCTGATGTGGAAATATGGAAAGCTGAAATTAAGTTTGGAAAAATGAGAAACTGAAATTGGCATCCTTTTAGCTTTCTTCCTGATTCCGTTACAGTGGTACCTTGGGTTAAGTACTTAATTTGTTCTGGAGGTCCGTTCTTATCCTGAAACTGTTCTTAACCTGAGGTACCACTTTAGCTAATGGGGCCTCCCACTGCCGCCGTGTCACCACCGCACAGTTTCTGTTCTCATCCTGAAGCAAAGTTCTTAACCCAAGGTACTATTTCTGGGATAGTGGAGTCTGTAACCTGAAGCGTCTGTAACCTGAAGCATCTGTAACCAGAGGTACCACTGTACAAGAAATCAAAAAGGGTATATAATCAGATATGCTACATGCGTTAAAATACAGGGCAACTGTAGACCTGGACAAGGTAATTAATTAGATGCAGAATTACTGAAGCAGCTATTATTATGATTTCTGCACTATGGTGATGCATTTAATGTTCTGTGACAGTATATGTTGGGTTTCTTTAGGAACATCAGTATTCCCAAATTCATAAAAAAGAAAAGCGCAAACAAATAAAGTGAAAAATTGCACTTTCGTTGTAACTACATTTCAAATTCAGTTCTCCCCTCAAGACTGCCTTTGCATTCCATACCTCTGTGAAACGGGTTTGATGTTCAACCAGTTTAATGTCCTATTAAAGATACAAATTGAAGTCCCACCACTTGAACATGTCCCTGAGATCCTTTAGGGTATTATAACCGAGTTTCCATTTTTCATTTTGTCAGCTACATGCTGTACATTTATTAACACAATGGAACTTTTGCTGAGCTGCAGTGAACTATGTTCACCCTTCAGGCAAACAAGCACCTCAAAGCTCGAGGGCTTTGCCTCACAAGCTGTCTGTTGTTTTGTCTGGGAAGGTTTGCCTCCTCTTGTTGTAAACCTAAATGCGCACAACAGGATCACAATGAAGTGGGTAGCCTAAAGGAAATGTGGAATACATTGACATGGAACTGGTGGAAGATAGACACCTTTGAAAGGAGAGGAGTTTGCTTAGCCACTTTTAAGTGCTTGGCAGGAGAGTGTTATGGAGAGAGGTCAGAGTTCAGTGGTAGACACCATGTTGTGCCAACAAAAGGTCCCACGTTTCCTTGTCAGCATCTTCTCTTGAAAGGATATTGAGTAGTCAGGCTGGGAAAAGACTTTGCCATAGATAATTCAGAGTTCCTTCCCATCAGATAGTGTTGGTCAATTCATGTATATTGTCATGTGGCTCCAGACATCAATATCTATTCAGGGAAGGCAAGGTAAGCAAGGACGCTTCCTTTCTTGTCTGTCACTATGAATGCAGTTAGATGTAACAGAGGAAAGTGGTCCAGGAGCACAGATTTAGAACTTCAACCATTCCTGTCCCAGCTGGGGAAGCATTGGTGAGTAGAGGAGACGACATTATCTCTGGTCAATGGTGGGCTTCCTCAACATCATCTTCATTGGGCTGTTCATGTTGTGCAGATGCCTGATTATCGTCTTCCAAAGCAACTAATCTATTCCTAACTTTAAAATGGAAAGCGTCATGCTGGTGGTCAACAAAAGAGGTTTAAAGACTGTCTCAAGGCAAATCTTTAAAAATGTAGTATAAACACCAACAACTGGGAAAAACTTCCCTGTGAGTGCTCTAATTGGAGAACAGCCTTTACCAAAGGTGTCATGGGCTTTGAAGACACTCAAACTCAGGGCGCAACGGAGAAACATGCTAAGAGGAAGGCATGCTTGGCAAATCCACACTGTGATCAACTCCCGCCTGGAAACCAATGTCCCCACTGTGGAAGGACGTGTGGATCCAGAATTGGCCTCCATAGTCACTTATGGACACACTGTTAAGACCATGTTTAGGAAAGACAATCTTACTCGGCTACAAGTGATCGCCAAAGAAGAAGAAGATAAGTTGGATAAGTTGTTAGCAACACAAACCTACCAAAACACCACAACAAGTTACGCAAGAAGAACTCACAAAAACCTGCTATTCTCCATTCATAGAAAAATCATGTTTGGCATTTACAGTGGTACCTTGGGTTAAGAACTTAATTCGTTCTGGAGGTCTGTTCTTAACCTGAAACTGTTCTTAACCTGAAGCACCACTTTAGCTAATGGGGCCTCCTCCTGCTGCTGTGCCACCGGAGCATGATTTCTGTTCTCATCCTGAAGCAAAGTTCTTAACCCGAGGTACTATTTCTGGGTTAGCAGAGTCTGTAACCTGAAGCGTATGTAACCTGAAGCGTATGTAACCCCAGGTACCACTGTATTAGGTGGCATTAGCATTTTCATAAGATGTTTCCCACAATCTTGTCATTTTCTTTAAGGCAGCAACAACTTTACTCATTGCCTTCTTATATATAAAAGGTGGTGTGAATAATTATAGAGGAAATTTTCAATTGGATACCTGCTGTTTGTATAATGCACACACTTAACAAAAAAGAAAAGGAATTGCTTTCTATACATCTATTTTCTCAGTTGTGCATAGGTATATTGCCTATTGTTATAGACATCATTTGCCATAGTACAACATTACTGTAACTACTTTAAATCCTGGTATTCTATGAAAGGAGGCAGGGTTAAGGCTATGTTGTTAAATAAGTGCTTACACTAGTAGGGCACAGAGGTTGATATCCAACCAAGTCATATTCAGGGTAGGTCTATTGAAAGTAATTGACACACACATTCATACTTTGAGTATACCAGTTGTTGAACATAGCCTATATTCATGCTGAGAAAGGAGGTGGAAGTTTTTCAGACATACACATTACAAAATCTAGTTCTAACTGACCTTTTCCAGGCTTCACATACCCAAGGTTGGCCAAGGTTTAAGATCCAAGTCTTCCCACTCTATGACCAACATTCTGTCCACTACACTTGCCTGTCACTTAGTATAACCACTGGTGTTTTACATTTCATGAAGCCCACATTCAGTTCCTCTGAAGGAAAACGGTCAGATATACTTTAAACAACATGCAGTGCCATATGCAGTTCCCTGGGACTAAGCCCCATTGAACTCAATGGGCATTACTTCTGATTTATAGGATTACACTGTTAAGAAGATTAGAAATTCTGGGCAAAGAAAACCTTTTGCTTTTAGTTCGTTTACGGAGTGCAGTTTACAATTTAAGTAGTCCACATACAAGTGCCTATGGACCGTGTAGAGAGGGGAAGACAGACAGAGCTGATCTTAAATTCTGGCTCTGCTCCTGAATGTATGTCTACTGAAATTTCATAGAATCATAAGATTAGGAGGAGTTTTGTAGGTCTAGATGTCCAATTTTCTGGTCGATGCAGGAATTCCAGAGCATGCCCAGTTTGAAGGCTTCCAAGGTGATAGAGTTCACCGTTCCTCTTGATGACTGATTCCTTTATCAATTACCATGAAAATGTTTCTTCTAATATTTGGCTGCAAAAAAATAAATAAAATAAAAATATTGTGAAGGCTTCGAAACAAAAGACAGCACCATTAGTTTCAGAATGGGTTTTTAAAAAAATAAAATAAAAAATAAGGACCATATTCATGTACTATAGAACAGCAAGTCAAAAACAAACAGATTCTTAGAACAATAGCCTTTATTTACTTCATTTTTTAACAATAAATTCAATGATAACATTTATCAACACATTTTTTGCTTTATAAGAACTTTATTTTATACGCTATATGTCTCTGTCTCTCCCCTTTACACACTGTTGTTTTTTTTAAAAAATACATTTTTAATAATGTTCAACTGAAATTTATGCTCTCTATATTAAGCCTGTTAGACAGTAGTGACATTGCTTACCTACCTTCCCAATGCTGTGTGTCTCTGCCAGTTACTGGGGGCAAGGCAGTGTGGAGCTCAGTGCGGTGTTGGCATCATGGCAGAGCCAATCCAACACTCCCAATGCTGCTTGCACACCAAAGAGCCCTCCTCCTTTCCCTCTTTGTAATTGGCAGCAATGTGAGGCATTGAGAAACCAGGTCAACAACACTGCCCCATCCATGCTGCCCTTCTACTACAGAAGAGTCAGCAAGTCTAAAGCGTGTGTGAAAGAGCTGCTGTAGTCATGCAAATGAGCTTAAAATAACAACAAATGAATTTAAAGTTCTTGTGCAAAGGCACTAGTTTCAAGAATTGGCACCTTGGCATGGTACTGCCCAACCACTGTCCCCGAGAGGCCTGCATAACTGCTGAGGCGATTGCCTGGGGTTGCTGCAAGTTTTCATTGGGCCATTGGTGAATGACATTCAAGAAGAATCTTTTTACAATTGCTGCGTTTGTTCCAGCTGAGGACCCCACATACTGAGTCAGCATCTCATCCTTCATTTTGTCACCAGTGCTTGAAAACAACAACACATGATATTGATTTAATGGGGTAGCGTAAATGGAGTGCTGGGTCGGATGGAGTCATCATGCTTCAAAATGAAATTGTGTTCATATTTCACGCTTTATGTATTTCAGATACCTTCTGCTATGTTTATGTAGTCTTAAAGCAAATGTTTTGAGGGCTGACTTCAGATCTCATGTCCCAAGATCTTCAAATCACTGAAGCGGTTTTACGACTACCACTACTAGTTAATGATACACAGCAGTTCAGTACATTAAGGAGATTTCTTTTAAAATTGACTCTAATTATAGATAAAGCAATCAGCAGGTAATGGCAGAAACAGAAGTTGAGTTGGCCAAGAAGTGAACAGAAAACACCCATATTGGAAATCAATAATGTTACGGATGAGAACAGCAGCATGACTATTCAGTGATGAGGGGGAAAACCCCGAAAAGAAAAATGCATTGGACTCTAATGAATCTATTCAACGAGTAACAAATTACAACATTCCTTTTACAAATAACCCTTTGTAAACAATACCCTTGGTGACTAAGAAATATTATGTTATGAACACTGACTGCAGTTAAATGAATGCTGCATAGCATAATAGTCCCAGTTAAACAGCATCAAACATGAATCTATAACAATTCTTCCTCATTAACAGTCTAGCCCTATGCATGCTTAAATTTGGCAGCATTCAGTAAGACTTGTTTCCATGTAGGGACAGAGGAGAATTTTGTCTGGCCCTGACATTTTAGCAAACCAAAATAATTCATACTTCCTGAACTAATATACAGATTGGAACATAACCATGCTTCTGATTTTGCACTTCTCTAAATTTTGTGATACAGATTTAAAATTAAAATAAAAATCCAGTATGCAGAAAGATTGCTTATTTTAGAATGAACTGTGTCAAGAAATGTGTACATCAGGATTAAATATGCACTTGCATAGTATTTTAAATGGAGTTTCCATGCCCTATTCCAGCAGATTGGATTGTGTTCTTAGGATGATCAGAGGTTTGGATTGTACCAAGGCTGCAATCCTTACCCCAATTACCTGGGAATAAATCCCATTGAATTTGGGACTTGGTAACAAATGGATTCTTTCTGACCCTTTTCCTCCAACCAGAGCATGTCAGGCTGCTTGTGGGGATGAACTTTTGCCAGAATACATAATACTTGTCTGCATCCAGATTTGTATTGTCTGCCAGTTGCTACCAGATGATGTTGAAAGTTCTGGTGCTAACATATAAAGGCCAGGTGACTTGAGAGACCATCTTACTCCTCATATACACAGTAGTTCACTGCATTCTGGAGGAGATCCTCTCCTACAAATCTCTAAAATATCAGAAGTCCAACACATAGTAACTCGGAACAGGGCTTTCAATGTAAGTGCTCCTATTTTGTGGAATGTCACCCCTGTTGAGACATGATTTGTTGTTGTTTAGTCGTTTAGTCGTATCTGACTCTTCGTGACCCCATGGACCAGAGCACGCCAGGCACTCCTGTCTTCCACTGCCTCCCACAGTTTGGTCAAACTCATGCTGGTAGCTTCAAGAACACTGTCCAACCATCTCATCCTCTGTTGCCCCTTCTCCTTGTGTCCTCAATCATTCCCATCATCAGGGTCTTTTCCAGGGAGTCTTCTCTTCTCATGAGGTGGCCAAAGTATTGGAGTCTCAGCTTCAGGATCTGTCCTTCCAGTGAGCACTCAGGGCTGATTTCCTTCAGAATGGATAGGTTTGATCTTCTTTCAGTCCATGGGACTCTCAAGAGTCTCCTCCAGCACCATAATTCAAAAGCATCAATTCTTTGGCGATCAGCCTTCTTTATGGTCCAGCTCTCACTTCCATACATGACTACTGGTATGAGACATGACAGACCAGCATTATTGTAGTGTCTAGAAGTTACTGAATATGTTTTTTGTTTCAACAAGCTTTTCTAGCTTGAAATTTCTTTATGTATTAGGTCTCTCCCTTGCATGCCGACTTGTGCTATTTTTATACCTACACAGTTATTTTCAGTGTATTGTTTCTGAACCTGTTTTTGTTTTTCATTGTATACTTATAAATTGTTGAGATTTATGTTAAAGGTGAGTCATAACTTCATAATCTTAATCATAATCAGCAGTATCAATTCTTCATTCTGCTTGTGGGTACCAGAATTTTTTCTTTTCTGATGGCCGCCATTTTGTCCCAAGGCCCCATAATGACAAAATGTGCAGGGCATTGTGGGTAAATAAATCAGCAATCACCAGAATCGTTTTCTGAAATTGGGTCGGCTGCTGTCACAATCATAAGTCGTGTTGGAAATGGGTGCAGCAACAAACCAGCAATGAATGTAACTAGCAAAACAAATGTGATGTCTAGGAACAGAGAGGAAAAAATAATAATTTCCCTGAAAATCTAACAAAAACAAATAGTTTAAAAGTGAAAATACCAAAACAACAACAAAAAGGGTTTCATCCACATCCCTACTTTATACTTGAACGTAGCAGCATTTTACAGCCATGCAACCCAGCAAATAGTTTCCTCTGCCAGAATTAGCATTCTTCCCGTGAGTTATAAGCTGACAGACACTTTATAGTACATAAATCTAAAAAGAGCTCCCATATGACATTCAGGGATATTATATATCTTTTGAAGTCAGCATTTCAGAAATCCTGGAGATGTCATCAAAAGCAGCCAGTTAATTTATTAGCACTTTGTGGGCTTTCCACTTATCTGGGGCAATATGCATTTGTTTGTTTTCCTTTGTGAATTTACAGAGGAGATTCAATCTGGTATTTAAAATTAGGGCTGCTATGTCTACCCAATTATGAATTTGATTGAGGAATTAAAAACCTTCTGATCAGCTAAAAAGTGATTAAAAAGTGATTAGCCAAGCAGCGGGGTTTTTTAAATAATAAAAAAGACAACTATTTCTAGAAACTGGAGATAGCATGCACCATCTTTGGAGAAGCACATATGCGTATCATCCAACAACACATCCTCCTTTGAAATATACCTGATCAGTGACTCCATGCAAGCCCATCTGCCACTCACATCTACTTTTTTTGTGGAACACAGTTAAAAATATATGCACATGTCCTGCCTACAAAATGGACAGTCTATGTAATTTTGGGGGGATGTGCATTCCTTTCTCTCTCTGAGTATATATATATATATATATATATATATATATATATATATATATATATATGCAGTGCTGTTCTCAATGAGGCCAAACTTAGATTCACAAAATGTTTAGGGGTATGCATACCCCTGCGTACCCCCAGAAAGAAAAAAACCCACTGTGTGTGTGTGTGTGTGTGTGTGTGTGTGTGTGTAGAGACATATATGGGTCGCAGTATTTCAAAAAGTGAAAGTCCAGACACAAAATCTAATTTTGAGCTGACATGGGTTGCCATATGTTTGTATTTTCCCGGACATTTCAGCACTTTCCACCCGGACACTTTCCGTATGGCAACCCTAAATTATATCCTGTTGAAAGCAATCCCTCCAGTACAGATTGGTTCAGTCCCATCCCAGCCTTGTGAGTATATGATTCTGTGCCCATTCAAACTGCCTGTGCAACCAGCTGTACTTTATGACTCCCTCTCATGCTCTGTTCTACAGACGCTGCTTATAAAAACAGTATAAAGGAGCTCAGGCTTTCATTACCGAAGGCTTTAAAGCAGCATGCATTGTCAACAGCCTCATATTTTCTTTGATAGTCCTACGACAGAACAGGTACGTTCGAACACACGTCTCTTTTTCATGCCTGAATAGGTGCTCTGACTCAATTCCATTGAATAATGTCATCGGATCACCTCTTCACAGTTGTCTGTGGTTGGGTTCCTATCTAGTGGAAAATATATCTTTCGGAAAGCCCTTGAGTTCTTTCATCCAGCAGTATACTACAGCGATCGCTACTTCCTTTTTAAATTATGCCAGGGCAATGGGACTGGAAAAGAGACACTTTTTCTTTGAAGACAGGTGCTTATGGTTAAGAAACCCAGCGCACGATTTGACAGATAAATCTGTCACTTGTCCTAGAAAGATTTGTTCTAAATTTATGTTCCCCTATACACAGATCCTAAATTAAACAAGTATGCACAACGTTTTCATTTATTTGAAGCGATCACTTTAACAAGGCTATAATATACAAATACATGGTTTTGAAGAGGAAGGAGTGTTTTAGAGGGATTAATCTGCCACATTATTACCTGATCCTCAAGACAATATAGACAAAATGTAGCCCTGCCAGATTATGTTAACAGAAGTATTGATTTGACTTTCAAAATATATAAATAAATAGTTGTCGTCCCCCCCCCACCAAGAAGGCTAATAACAATTAACAGTATACCTGAAAGAGCGTCTCCACCCCCATCGTTCTGCCCAGATGCTGAGGTCCAGCGCAGAGGGCATTCTGGCGGTTCCCTCATTGCGAGAAGCAAAGCTACAGGGAACCAGGCAGAGGGCCTTCTCGGTAGTGGCGCCCGCCCTGTGGAACGCCCTCCCATCAGATGTCAAAGCGATAAACAACTACCTGACATTCAGGAGACATCTTAAGGCAGCCCTGGTCAGGGAAGTTTTTAATCTGTGATATTTTAGTGTATTTTTGGTTTCTATGGAAGCCGCCCAGAGTGGCTGGGGAAACCCAGCCAGATGGGCGGGATACAAATAATTATTATTATTATTATTATTATTATTATTATTATTATTATTACAGAATACGGTAATAAATCAAGAATTTTTTGGACTGCATTATTAGTATAATAATAAAAATAAAATTTATATCCCGCCCATCTGGCTGGGTTTCCGCAGCCACTCTGGGCAGCTTACAACATATATAAAAATACAACAAACCATCAAACATTTTAAAAAAATATCCTAAACAAGCAACAAACAAACCAATAAACCAATAGAAACAAAAAACAACAATAGCATCAACAGTAGTAGTAGTAATAACAATAATAAGAAACAGCTTGAAGTTATACCTAAATTAAAGTAACTGCCAACCCCAACTAAAAATTTAACAAACACCAACCTAACAAAAACAAAACAGGGGAACCAAAATTAGAAATGTACATTTTTAAAAAACATTTTACCCTGGTGCCCCAACCCAAGATTTGTTCCAGCAACCACATTCCAGCATCTTTCTCTTTTTCTGTTCTCCATAGCCTTGTCTGTACCTCATGGGTTTTTACACCTCTTGAGATATTGTCACCCAGTTTGGCATGACAGTTCCCCAGGTGAAGGAGTCAGTTTTTATCTATGTTTGGATGCTGTCGGAGGCTATTTTGAATCAAGGTGGCAGACCAGAACCTTCCAAACTATGAGGATTTGGATGGCCCTGGAGATACTGTCATCCAATGGATCCCAAAAGAAAGCTTGGGCTTGTTTTTGGATGGTGTGCAATGCCGTTTTGAATCCAGATGGTGGACTGAATTGTTCCAAACTGCACCGATTTGGATGCCTCTGAAGTTATCGTTGCCCAGTTTGGTGTGGTGCTTCCTGAGATCGAGGTGTGGGTATTCGTCAACATTTGGAAAAGGCGGGACATCTGCCGGTGAACAGAGAATGCATCTTGCTAACCGCTAGGGTCCACTCCACCAGAAATTTATATAAAGATTTTTATAGAATCTACAGTTATATAAAAGCACTGCAAGCCTATCTCAGTAGGAGGATTTTATACCCCACACCTCTCACAACAATCTCTTGTGGGATTCTTTTAGGGAGGGATTGTAAAATAATGGGTTACTATGGACAAAGGGAAGGGCTGCAACCTTTGTATGCAAATGGTCAGAGGCTCTGTGCCTGGCATCTTGAAACCTTTGAAAACTGCTGCCAGTCAGTATTTAATGTATTTTTAATCTCCTGTTGGAAGCCGCCCAGAGTGGCTGGAGAAATCCAGCCAGATGGGCGGGGTATAAGAAATAAATTATTGTTATACAGTATAGAGAATGGCCTAAGTTGGGATCATACAGATCATGCTGCAGACCCAGTTGCCTTCAGGAAAGCCATGATTTCAAAACTGGCCCCTGGGGTTTAAAAAATGCATTCACCCCTCAATCTGAAATGCTGACAGGTGAACTGCCGCTCGTATTTTTGCAGGATTTCATTTGCACTGTGTCATTTTTGTACATGATGGTACCTCGGGTTAAGAACTTAATTTGTTCTGGAGGTCCGTTCTTAACCTGAAACTGTTCTTTACCTGTAGCACCACTTTAGCTAATGGGGCCTCCCGCTGCCGCCACGCGATTTCTGTTCTCATCCTGAAGCAAAGTTCTTAACCGGAGGTAATATTTCTGGGTTAGCAGAGTCTGTAACCTGAAGTGTCTGTAACCTGAAGCGTCTGTAACCTGAGGTACCACTGTATATGCTTCAAACCATGTGTGTGTGTGATGTGTTTGATGTGCTTATTATTTAGAAATAATGCTTGGTAACATCATCCGGCATACTCATTTTTTAAATATGCCAAAGACTCTCCTCCCTGGAAGAGAGGGGAGTGGTTGTGGGCGGGAGCCCGAGCACCGCCCCTAGCAGGGGGCATTAGCCCCCTGCCTCCTCCTCTCACCTGGCTGGCACCCACGCCCCCTCGGCAGGCATCCAATCAGGTGCCGTCGAGGGGGCGTGTTCAGTAGCCTTTTGCGGCGGCACCAGCCTCTCCTCTGCCTCATTCTTCTCTGTCCTCTCGTCGCGAGTCACCCACCCTCCACTCCCTTTTAGCTCAGGGTCTTTGTTCTTTGGCCTTGCTATGGACCTTAGGTTGGTCGCCCTGGTTGTCTAGGGGGCCTGGTAGGAATTTTTCCATTTGGCATTAGGCTTTTTGGTTTTTTCGCCTACCTCGTAGCAATCGTCACAACTTTTTGTGGTATTGGTGGGTAGGTTAGGTATTGGATTAATGTGTTGTGGTGTGTCGAAGGGCTAGGTGTGGCCATCACCTATGCCTTCAATTTTTGGGTATTCCGTTAAAGGAATCTGGCGGTCGTGTACTCTGTCCGATGCCTGCTTGGCGAGAGGCCGTGGCACGACCCCTGGTGACATCAGGGGAGAGCCTATAGTTGGATTAGCATCAACAGGCTCCACCTACTGGTGAATAAACCCCCTTGTTTTAGACATCCAATGCCTAAGCCAATACCCTTTCACTGCTGTAATCAATAAAGTTGTGGCCTTTTCTTGCCCATTAACCTTATATCATGTGTCCTTGTGTATTTATTTCACATCGCGGGGGTTGGGTCCTCGAACCACAAGCTTACTCACCTGGGAGAGTGTCCTGGAAACCATAGGAAAGTGCAGGTCTCCCCTTACATGGGCAGAGAGGGAGATTTGCAGATGGAGCAGGAGATCCACCTATGGAGGCATCTTCCTAGAAGCTGCAGAATGTTCCACGACTGTCTGTGCTGTCAATATTCTGACGGTTTTAAGGGCAGAATGGAAGTGCTCCGGGAAGAGCATTGGAGGCAGATATCCTCATGGATTTCATTCCCTCAACACATCCCTGGAATTGGCAGAGGATGGAGGTGTACCCAGCCCTGGAATTGGCACAATTATTTCCCCCCTTACTGGGGTCAAAGTGAGGGTAAATTGAGAGGGGGAAAACCTCTACAAAGCAAAAGAGGAAAACAAGGAGGGGAGCAGTCCTTCCCCAACTTTTGCCTTGCAAAAGGAAGCCAAACAAGGCTTTAGAATTTACATTTTTTAAAGAATTGTGGCTGGTGTCTAAGGAAGCCTCTTAACTCCTAAAGAGAAGACTTATAATAAACCAGCCCTTGCTGATAGCTGTGCAGAGACATAAAAAAGTTGTTTTACTTTCATGGCTTGGTATTATGCTGTGTCCAGAACTGAGTTTTGGCTGAATTAAATGGGGGGGGGGGAGAGAGAGATGTTTTGCAGTAGTCATTGATATTTGTACTTTTCTTTAAAATGCATCCATTTTAAATGGGAAAAATGTTTTGGGGTAGTCATTGATATTTATACTTTTCTTTAAAAAATACTTCCATTTTATTTATGTATTCAGTGTACATCCCAATGTTTCTCCAAGAGCTCAAGGCAGTGTCGAAGGCTCACCCGCTCATTTTTATCTTCATCTCATCTCAAGGTCATCCGACGAGCTACATAACTGAGTTGGGATTTGAACCTGGTCTTGCCAGTCCTAGCCTGACAGCCTAACCATTTCACGGTGCTGTTTGTATACTGCTACTATTTTCAGAAGTCACTTTATCTGTCAAAACTTAATAGGTGGGACTAGGAATCAGCATCTATCTCTTGGTAAACAACCTGAAACACAAATTCATTCCTTTAATGTTTCTCGTTTTTTTAGAACTTTAAATTAGAAAATGATAAATGGTCAAGCATTACAACCGGAAGAAATGTTTGGTAGCATATATAATATTAGTCACAGCTGATTGACTATAAAAATCACAAGTTATAATGGTGTGATCCAGCCAAAGTTAAATCCCACCAGTGTGAACAGGAGAATTATGCACATGCTCTTGCATTTATGCAAATGATACATGAATGACTAATCTTAGGCCAGACTGGGGTGGGTTTTTTCTGGTTTTTTAAAGGAGTAAATGAAAGGTGAAAAGATAATTAAAATAATTGTATTTTAAATTCATGGAGAAATACAATAAATGAGCAATTGGACCATCTTTTTTACCAAGTGTTTTTGAGGCAGATCAAAGAAATAAAAAGTTGGGTGGAGGTAAGAAAAGGGAAAACAAATGCTTTGCTGTTTCCCTAATTCTTGTGTTAATTCATATGCTGTGTTTGTGAAAGAATGTGGGGGTAATGATTTGGCATTCCTTAGAATCATAGAATCATAGAATCATAGAATCATAGAGTTGGAAGAGACCACAAGGGCCATCGAGTCCAACCCCTTGCCAAGCAGGAAACACCATCAGAGCACCATCCTTGATTAGGATGCTTTCATTATATTAATCATTATATTAATCAGGGCTGGTCATTAAGTGTTGATTTGAAGTTCTAGGGGGTCCTTAGACAAAGTTGATAGATGTAGCCTTGATAAATGCCAACTCCTGAAGCTGTTCTTGAGGGTGGTGCCTCAAATATTATATTGCCTCTACATTCCTATTATATAAAGGCTATGATATGCAGAATTTTAGGGAGTGGGTCTTTCATCCACATGCCTCTGTTTTTTGCGTGGACAGGCAGAGTCCCCCCAATCCCAGACGACCCACGAGCAGAATAATGACTCAAGACAACATGCTATGGGATTAAAATTGGCCACAACTTTATTAAATTTCAGGTGTTGGGAGACCTTGGGCATTGGGTGTTTATCCTTCTCAGTCCCCAGCCAGGGATCTGGGAGATATCAGGGTTATCCAGAAGGTGCGGGGATTAGGCTGGCTCTGGAGAACATATGTTCAAGCAGAGAGCCTGCCCCCTGTTTCGCTGCCGTTGGAGGGGAGAGCAATAGCAACCTCTCAGCGTATGGCCAATGCCTCCGCTCAAGACTCAAGACCCCTTTAATGGAGAACCCTGGTATCACTGCCGCAAGGGGGGCATGGGTCACTGCTTCACCCCCCCCATTTAGGAAGTTAGACTAAAGGATTCTGCCCAAGGCCTGAAACCACCAAAGTTGTGACATTTTGCTATGGGAAAAGCAAAACCTGCCAATGCAGAAAAAATCCTTTCCGGCCCTTCAATAGCGATCCTGATGTAGCAGTGCCCGCGTACCTGTGGAGAAGAGGTTAACCTGCAAAAGAAGACTTAACTGAGGGCAGGTAGGGTGGGAGAAGCTCTGGAGCCAACTGGCGCTTTGCAGGTAGGGTTCAGCTTCTGTTGTGTGGGCGTGGTGGTCCCTCCCCTTACCTAGCTGATCCCCTGGCAACGCCTACGCAGGCGGGATTGGGCGATTGGCTGAGGTAGGCAGAGACCTCCAGGTCTCCAGCCTGGGGAGGATGAAGCCAGCCCAAACTACCAGGAGCTGCACTGGGATCTGGGGGGCTGTGCGCGACCACACTATTTGATGTGGGGAGCAGTCATTCCCCAGTGCGATTCTCAATATTATCTCCAATAGCTCACAAATGACTTTGCCCTTTAGTTTTAGCAACTTATCCAGTTTTGTGGGTACAATTATTTTCTAACATTTGAATGTTGCTAATTTCAGTAAGTACAATTTAGATTTCATTGAAGTCCATCTGTGTATCAATTTTTATGACTGATATTGGACGGCACTTTGTACATTTTACACATTCATGCCGTCACTCTCAAATCCCACATTTTTTTTAAGCTGACATAAAGCTGCAACTGAGAGCCGTTTGTACTTTTGCAATTTAGATGTTAAAATAAAAAAAATCCTTCCAGTAGCACCTTAAAGACCAACTAAGTTAGCTCTTGGTATGAGCTTTCGTGTGCATGCACACTTCTTCAGATACACAGATGTTGTTTTTGATAAACTGTAAACATTTAAGTTGCAATGTACATTGCTCTTTGAGCTGACAGGCTTTTGAACTAGTTTAATCTATCCATTTGCACACATTCATGTTAAGTGTTGCATTTGAGCTGTGAAACATTCATGAAAATTATTGGACACAGAGGTATAATAAGGCTTGATTGCAATCAGAGCCAAGTCCAAGAGATTATCATATCCCCAGTTCTTTGAACAGGTACAGGGCAATAGCATGAGAGAGTCTGCTTTTATAACAATTTTGATTCAGTATTTTGTGGGTCACTCAATAAGTTAATCTTTCTCTCAGGTTCACATTCCTGCAGATTCCTGTAAACGTGTGTGTCAGAGCTGCTTCCAGATCCTAGCTCACAGAGGATCACGCTAGCCAGCAATCACTTTGTAAAAGTCTTTATTGAGTTACAGTTTCCATTCTCCAGCTGCTGCGTGCAACTCTACGTCTTATGGGTTAGACCGGCGAAGCTCCGTCTGAGTCTCCGCCCCCTGTGCACCAGCTTACTAACCTAGCCTTACTCCACCTTTTCCGCCTGACCGTTCTTCTCTGGGTCCCTCTGCCCCCCGGGGTCTCTTCCTTCCAGGACTCTTCTGACGCTGACCCCCCGGACCCTCCTGTCTCCTTGCGCCGGGCTTTAGGACCTGGCTCCCTTTCCGGGCTGCTTACTGCGCCACCTTCCTGTGCATTTGAACTTGGCGCGCGCGCCCAACCTTCCACTTTCCGCCTGACCGTTTCTTCGCTCCCCGATGGAGGTGTGGCCACTCCTGACTCGTGCCCTCCCTCCTGTTGTGAGCTGCACACTTGATACCTGGCGCCCTTCCTCTCCCCTGCTCTCTGTTGGTGACGCTGGTCCCGATTTCCAACTGCTCCCCTCTGAGTCCCCTCTGGCCCTTTCTTCCTGGGGTGTCCCCCTAGGCTCCCCCCTTGCCCTGGCCACTGGTGCTCCTTTCTGTGAATCTTCTGATTCACTGGAAAGACTCAGTGATCTCGGGTCGTCGTCATCACTCATCTTTTCTTCTGCCTCCTCCCCCTCGCTCTCTGTTTCCTCCCTTGCCCTTGCCTCTGCTCCTGAACCCCTGACATCCATCCCCCCTCGAAGCCCCCCCTTCCCCCCTCCCCTCCTTCCGGTGCGGGAGCTGGGTGCTGCCGTGTCAGGGGGACGAATGTCGGATACAGTTCGCTTCCCGTGGCGGACCTCCATCTGAAGGCTTCCGGTTCTTCCTCCCTGCTCTCGTCGACGACGGTCACCTCCGCTTCCATCTCTGTGCCGCCGTGCTCGAAACCCGGGTCGTCCCCGAATACGTCCATGTCCGTCTCTCCCTCGTTTCCTTCTGGGGACGTTGCTCGTCCTGGACCCTCCAGCCACTCTCTGCGCCACTGCTCCTCTGGTCTATCGTCCCACCAATACGAGGGTTCTGAGGCAGATCCCGAGGGTGACCCCTCCGGGGAACGGGCGTCTCGTGTTGGTTCCTCGTCCGAGTCGAACCCCTGGAACGTGCTGGCTGAAAGCGTGGGCGTGAAAAGCCAGTCGTTGAAAAAGTCTGCTGGCATGGGCCTATGTGGGAAGAGGGCATGAAACTCTTCTTTGAGCAGAGGTTCCTCTAAAGCGTAGCCCGGCACCCAGCTGTTGGCACTGGCCGGGGTGCCCTCCTTGGCGAGAAGGTATTCTACCCCCTCTTCCCCCCATCTAGAGTCCAAAATCTCTGTGACTTCGTTGATGTGCTCCTCCTGTGCCACTCCCCCTTGCTCGGTTCTCTCTCGGAGCGGACTTGGTGCCGTTCCTGGTTCCTGAAATCTGTGAGGTGCCTTGTAGGGAGTGAGCACCGATCTGTGGAACACCGGATGCATCCTGGAACCCTCCGGAAGCGCCAGCCTGAAAGCCACCGGGTTGACCTGCTCTTCGACTTGGTAGGGCCCCAGTTGTTTATGCCCTAGTTTCTTCTTCGCCAACGACCTGGCCGGCACTGCGTGGGCTGCTAACCAGACCCAGTCTCCCACATGGATCTCTTTGCCAACCCTCCTGTGTTTGTCCGCTTGTACCTTGTATGCGTGCTTAGCCAGCTCCAGGTGCCGCCGAAGCTGATCGTGGACCTCCTGCAACTCCGACGCGAACGCATCTGCTGTCTGCGGCTCCCCCTCCCCCATTCTTTCCAGTCCCGGGAAGGTTCTGGGGTGCCTCCCGTTGTTGGCGAAGAACGGCGTGACCCCCGTGGACACATGCTTCGTGTTGTTGTAGGCGAACTTGGCGAGAGGCAGGTAATCCACCCACGTCGCAGGCTGTTGATTCGCATAACATCTCAGGTACTGCTGCATGATGGCATTGACCCGCTCCGCTTGCCCGTTGGTCTGCGGGTGTCTAGCCGAAGCCAGGTTGATCTTGACGTTCAGGAAGCTCATCAGCTTCTGCCAGAAGTTCGAGATGAACTGCCGCCCCCGGTCGGACAGTATAGACCGCGGCAGACCGTGAACCCTGAACACGTGATCTATGAACAGTTTGGCGGTTTGTTCCGCCGTGGCCACCTTCGCACACGGGATGAAATGTGCCATCTTGGAGAACAAGTCCACCACCACTAGCACTGCCGTCTTGCCCCTCGAGCTGGGCAGATCCGTGACAAAGTCCAGGGCCACTCTCTCCCATGGTTCGAACGGGGTTTGCAGCGGTTCCAGCAGTCCCGCCGGCGGTCTGTGTACTGGTTTGGCCCTCTGGCAGGTGTCGCACCTCGCCACGTAGTCCGCGACCTCCCCTCTCATTCTGGGCCACCAGAAGTCCCTGGCGACTAATTCTATCGTCTTCTCCTTGCCGAAGTGCCCGGCAGTGGGTGCGTCGTGCAGCTGCTGCAGTACCTTGGCGCGAAGATCGTCCCCCGGCACATAGATGGCCCCTTTACGGAGGAGTAATCCATCGTGAACTTGGAACTTGCCGGTCGCTGCCTTGCCCCTTTGCGCCTCTGCCATCTTGGCTCGCGCGAAGGTGTCGTCCTGCAGCGCTCTCCTCACCGCATCCAGGTCAACTGTCGCCGAAGCGCACGCCCACACCGTCGGTGTGAAGATGTGCATGGCAGCCACTGGCGTCGCCTCCTCCAGGTACTGTGGTTTACGGGATAGGGCATCCACCATGACGTTGGTGTCCCCCGGGACATACTCTATTTGGAAGTCGAAGTTCGCAAAGAATTCGGCCCAACGTATCTGCCTCTGGTTCAGGAACTGCGCCATGCGCCAGTGCTCCAGATTCTTGTGGTCCGTGCAGACCTGCACCGTGTGCTTGGCGCCGATCAGGAAGTGCCTCCACGCCTTGAAAGCTGCATGAATGGCAAGCAACTCCCTGTCCCAGATGGTGTAGTTCTGTTCAGACTTGCTGAGCTTCCTGGAGTAAAACGCTCCCGGCCTCCAGGCCCCCTGCGGGTCTTGCTGCAACAGGACTGCTCCCACGGCTCTGTCTGATGCGTCCATCTCCACCCTCATTGGCCTGCTGGGGTTGACATGCAGTAGCTGCGCTTCCGACGCGAAGAGACGCTTGAGTGCCTGAAAGGACTGCTCCGCCTGCTCCGTCCAGATGAACTTCTTCTTCTTGGAACTGAGCGTGTCTGTGATGGCCGCCGTTTGCATAGCGAACCCCTTGATAAACTTGCGATAGAAGTTCGCAAAGCCAACAAACCGCTGGACCTCCTTCCGGTTGCGCGGGCTCTTCCAGTCCAACACGGCACGAACCTTGGCGCTGTCCATGGCGAGCCCCTTGTCTGACAACCTGTAGCCCAGGAAATCCACCTCCGTCACGTCGAACTGGCACTTTTCCAGCTTGGCGTAAAGCCTATGCTGCTGTAGTCTGCTCAGCACTTCCTTGACGTGTCTGTCGTGATCCTGCTGGGACTCAGAAAATATCAGGATGTCATCCAAGAAGCAGACGCACGTCTTGTAGAGGAGCCCCGCCAGCACGTGATGCATGAAAGCTTGAAAACAGTGAGAGCCATTTTGCAATCCAAAAGGCATAACCCTGTATTCGTAGGTGCCCAGGGGCGTGAACATGGCTGTCTTCCACTCATCACCCTCCCGCATGCGAATGAGGTTGTACGCCCCACGCAGGTCCAACTTGGTGAACACGCGACCCTTGCGTACCATTGCGAGGAGGTCGTCGATCCTGGGCATGGGGAAGTCCGATGGCTTGGTCACACTGTTCAAGATCCGGTAGTCCACTACAAGTCTTTTTTGGGGCGTGTCCTTCTTCTTAACAAAGAATACAGGACTGCCTGCCACCGCCTAGGACTCCCGGATGAAGCCGCGCTCCAAATTATGATCTATGAACTCCTTGAGTTCCTGTAGTTCGTCCTCAGACATGGAATACAGCTTCCCTTTGGGCAGCGCCGCCCCTGGCAGTAGGTCAATCTTGCAGTCATATGATCTGTGGGGGGGTAGCTTATCCGCTTCCTTCTCGCAGAAGACCTCCAAAAATCCCGCGTATTTGTGGGGGATTGCTTGCAGCGTCCCCAGCTGCAGCTGCGCTTCCTCCTCCTCTCCCTCCTGCCGGGGCAGGATGCAGTGTTCAGCGCAGTATGAGGAGCCAAAGACTAGCTGCCGCTGGTACCAAGCCAACGTCGGACTGTGTCTGTCCAGCCAACTCATGCCCAAGACAATAGGCGTGTCCGGCAGTCTGGTGACATTAAAACTGATGATTTCCCTGTGATTTCCAAGTCGCATCACCATTGGTGGCGTTTGCTTCACCACCTGCCCCCCTAGCAGCTCCCTGCCATCCACCGTGACGACCTGCAGGGGCAGCGTGGCAGGCAGCAGCTGTATAGCATGTTTATCGACAAAGTCCTGCCCTATAAAGTCCGCATTGCTTTCTGAGTCAATGGTGATTGGCACGTCCATGGTGAGTCCATTGGGTAGCTGGAGCGATGCGGTGAGCCTCACCACTGGTTTGGGTGGGAGGGGGTCTGTGGGCTGCAAAATCTCTGGGGACTGCTTCACTGACACGTCTGGCTGGGCCCCAGTGCCTCTCTCTCCAGCCAGACTCCATCGTTTCCCTGCTGTGGTTCCCCTTGCTGAGTTGCTGCAGTTACCATTGCTGAGGCTGCAGTGTGCTTGTGGAGCCTCTGGGGACACTCTTTCGCCAGGTGCTGCGGACTTTCGCAGATGTAACACTTCCGGTCCCCTCTAGGAGGCTTCGCTTTGACTGCTCCCGGTGCTAGGGCTCTGGTTGCTGACTGAGCCCTGGCACCGCCAACCTCCATAGGTTCCGCTCCCCCTCCTGGCGGAGGTGTGGATTGCGCACGCGCAGCTTCCCTGGGAACGAAGGAGAACCCTCTCGCTGGTTCGCGCCCTCCACGTCCTTCGTCCCTGCTCCATGGACGTTCCTCCAGCCGCACTCCCACCGCCAGCGCCCTCTGAACGACCTCCTGCGTGGTCCGGGGTCTCTCCCCCCTTGCAATTTCGTCTTTAACCGCACTGTTCAAGCCTTCCCAAAATAGATCTCTGACTGGAGCTGAATCTCTGTCGCATTCCAAGGCACTGACTAATGCAAAAAAGCGGGCATGGTACTGTCTTACGCTGGCCCTCCCTTGCTTCAGCCCATGCACCTCCTTCCGGGCAAGATCCACGTCTATGCTAGATAAAAAGCAGCCATCCATCGCTTTAATAAAGGCATCCGCGGTTTGGAGCGCTGGATCCTTATCCCTCCACAAATTGCGCAGCCATGCTTTAGCATCTCCATGCAAATGGGACATGATAAATCCCACCTTCTCTTGCTCATCTCTAAAGTCTTTGTCCAGCAGTTGCAGTGCACACTGTACATCTGCTCTAAAGTTGGGGTACATTTGTAAATTCCCATCGAAGTGAGAGACTAGACCGCCTGTTCTTCTTCCCAATCCAATCCCCTCCCGTTTGGGTGTCAGTTCCCCTTGCTTCGTAAGCACTTCCAACCTGACCTGGAGATCCCTGTAGGCGGCAGCTGCGTCCTCCTCTCTCTTCCTGGATGCAAGTATTTCGGCATTCAGACGTGTCACTGCTTCTCTGAGTTCTCCTATCTACTGTTCGGCCGTCATATTGTCTGCCGTTCGTGAGCTGAGTCGCAGGCACCCTCCTTCTCCTCTGTCCGCGAGGCTGTAGATGCCCACAACGTGAGACGGAGCTTACTGTCAGAGCTGCTTCCAGATCCTAGCTCACAGAGGATCACGCTAGCCAGCAATCACTTTGTAAAAGTCTTTATTGAGTTACAGTTTCCATTCTCCAGCTGCTGCATGCAACTCTACGTCTTATGGGTTAGACCGGCGAAGCTCCGTCTGAGTCTCCGCCCCCTGTGCACCAGCTTACTAACCTAGCCTTACTCCACCTTTTCCGCCTGACCGTTCTTCTCTGGGTCCCTCTGCCCCCCGGGGTCTCTTCCTTCCGGGACTCTTCTGACGCTGACCCCCCGGACCCTCCTGTCTCCTTGCGCTGGGCTTTAGGACCTGGCTCCCTTTCCGGGCTGCTTACTGCGCCACCTTCCTGTGCATTTGAACTTGGCGCGCGCGCCCAACCTTCCACTTTCCGCCTGACCATTTCTTCGCTCCCCGATGGAGGTGTGGCCACTCCTGACTCATGCCCTCCCTCCTGTTGTGAGCTGCACACTTGATACCTGGCGCCCTTCCTCTCCCCTGCTCTCTGTTGGTGACGCTGGTCCCGATTTCCAACTGCTCCCCTCTGAGTCCCCTCTGGCCCTTTCTTCCTGGGGTGTCCCCCTAGGCTCCCCCCTTGCCCTGGCCACTGGTGCTCCTTTCTGTGAATCTTCTGATTCACTGGAAAGACTCGGAGATCTCGGGTCGTCGTCATCACTCATCTTTTCTTCTGCCTCCTCCCCCTCGCTCTCTGTTTCCTCCCTTGCCCTTGCCTCTGCTCCTGAACCCCTGACAGTGTGTTTTATACCACTAAGGTAATTGTGAGCATGCCATAATTTTAATATCTCCCCTAGGCACCCATGGTGCTAAACTAAGGCCCAGGGGCTGGATCTGGCCCAATCGCCTTCTAAATCTGGCTCGTGGACAGTCCGGAAATCAACGTGTTTTTACATGAGTAGAATGTGTGCTTTTATTTAATATGCATCTCTGGGTTATTTGTGGGGCATAGGAATTCGTTCACCCCCCCCCCCAAAAAATATAGCCTTGTCCCCCACAAGATATGAGGGACAGTGGACCGGCCCCCTGCTGAAAAAGCTTGCTGACCCCTGTGCTAAACCATTAATTTGTGCCAATGAAACCAATAGACCCTGTTATTCTGCTCCGTGTTTTCTGTTGCAGCTGTGTCCCAAAGAAACAACAGGCTTTTGAATACCATTACTGGATTTGTCAGGAATAAAAACTTGGCATCTTGATGTGCAAGATGCTCAAGATGTTGACAATTAAATCAACTCTACCATAATTATTCAAGTTGACAATTAGGTAGTTTTTGCCCTGTATTGAGGAAAAGGCCACTTACCTGGGATTCCAAAGAAGCACAATTTACAGCACGGTAGGGCCATGGCCTGGTCTTAGGTCCACTGTGTCATGACATGACCATTGGGGAATATGGAGGTCATCTGGTATGTCATGAAAACCCATTTGAATGGGCCAATGGGAATGAAGAAGGGGCATGGCCATGACGGCGGACCTGGCTTCATTCAGGTCCATCCAGATAGTTTAAAAGGCAGGACTTGGACTGCTCAGATTTTCGTACTTGCCACACCATTTTATTCCCTTAGAACTCCCTGTTCCCTTCACAGGGCCATTCAAGATGGTTCTTTGTGGTCATTTTTGCCGAACTTGAACTACTGTGTAAAGTTCTGACCACCGTACCTTTCAAAAAAGGATACTGTAAACCTGGAAAGGGTAACTAAAATGGTCAAGGGGATGGAACAACTCCACTATGAGGAAAGATTACATCTGCTGAGGCTATTTTAGTTTGGACTAAAGGTGAGTCCAAACATGAGAGTCCCATGGACTGCAAGAAGATCAAACCTCTCCATTCTTAAGGAAATCAGCCCTGAGTGCTCACTGGAAGGACAGATCCTGAAGCTGAGGCTCCAATACTTTGGCCACCTCATGAGAAGAGAAGACTCCCTGGAAAAGACCCTGATGTTGGGAAATATGGAGGGCACAAGGAGAAGGGGACGGCAGAGGATGAGATGGTTGGATAATGTTCTCGAAGCTACCAGCATGTATTGTGACCAAACTCTGGGAGGCAGTGGAAGACAGGACTAAACAACTAAACAACAACAACAAAGGTGAGTAAGGGTGGAGAAATGACAGAACTGCATAAGATTATGCATGATGCAGAGAAAGTGGCCCTCTCTCATAAAACTATAACCCAGGGTTATCCAGAGAAACTGAATATTAGCAAGTTAGGACAGAACAAAGAATCCACTTCTCTACACAGCACATGGTTAAACTATGGGATTTGGTGTACTGATGGCCATCAACCTGGACAGTCTTAAAAGGAGATTCAACAAATTTAGATAGAAGTTTATCAGCGGCTGCTAGTCAGGATGATTGTGCACTGTCTGCCTTTTGTATCAGAGGTGGAATACCAATTGCAGAGGAACACAAGAGTGCTGTTACGCTTATGTCCTGCTGCAGGCTTCTCATGGGCATCTGACCATTGTGAGAACAGCATGCTGAACTACATGGACCTTTGATCTGATCCAAAAGGGCTCTTCTTAAAATATTGTTTTCATAAAGCTGATATTTGAAAGGATAGGAATGGCTGTCAAACTTTTTTTTTTAAAGTGACTTGCTTTCTCATATTTCTTTATGGTAGGATAGCGCAAGCAGTTTGTTGGGATTTTATTGACTATAAATCTCTACATCAGAATTTTGCTCAGGAATCTCTGGCATGCCATATGTAACAAATCCATATAGAAAACGCAACTATGAGACATTTCCACCCTAACTTACTGCATGCTAGTAGCTTTCAGAATAGAAGGTTGTACAGCTGGCAAAATCAATGCCTTCAATTGCCAGGCAGTTGATGCTAAATGTTAATGGTATAATATTATATCCATAATATACATGCTGGAAGATGAATCTATATTGATATTCAGGCAGTAAAGTTGAACTTCAAGTGGAAGTGTATGGATATTAAAAAAGCTGAGATGTCACTAAGTATTTTCATCTAATCAAGAGATATGGTGCCACTAAAAAAACTATTTAGATTGCCTCCTAAGTGCTCTCCATTGAGACTAAGCTTCTGAGCAGAATATATGATGCACTAAAAACGTTAAGTATGTAGTATAAGGCAACACATTCTGTGTTAACGAAGGAAATTTTCTAGATCCATCACAAGTCCAGGTTTATATCAGATGCCCTTAGCATTCCTATCTAAGAGTTTCTTGACTGAAACCTCATGTTGCCTTGCATGGGGATAGTGCTTAGCTTGCTGCAAGCATGAGGTTGCAGCTGTTCAAAGTGTGACAGAAGAGAGCATTCCAGGTTAATTCTGTTATCAGTAAGTCAGCTAACCAAGAGGACAGGGTGTCAGGAGCTTCTCCTACACTCAAGTAGGAGCCTGGTAGAGACACATGCCCAACTGGCATGTTCCTTCCCTCCTGGTGGATCCTTTGGGAGCTTCAAAAGCTTTCTTCAGCCCGAACATCACAGCGACTGATGCCAACAGACATTGGCACACTTAGGGATCCACAGTCTTCGTAGCTTGCGTGACAGACCTCAGCAACTCAGCATTTTGGCTAATCTACTTTATATACATATAAATAAATATTTACACGGAGCACTACAACATGGCTCCCTCTCTCTCTAGCATCAGACAGCAATGAGAAAAAACAAAGGACAATAGTCCCACTTCACAGAACACAGTAACACAAACATCCTGTCTCCGTCATTTCCCACTCTGTGGAGTCAAAACATATACTGTCACGTGAAAGACAACAATCCCATGACTGCAATCACGGAGCAGGAATTCTAACACGGGGATGGTGGTGGAGGGGTTGCTTAGCAACCAGGCAGAGTGGCACGATGTTTGCTGAGGTAGCATAGGTCCTGGCTGTGATCTTCTGGGAGAGTTTTTCCTCTGTATGTGTCATTGCATGTCTCCCACCTATGTACAAGGCCTGAATTAAGAAAGGCAAAACCTCTCTGTTCCTTTCATTTCTAGTTATGCATTGTTTCTGTTTGGGTTTGCCCAGTAAAGAGTTATTTGGGCTTTCCCTCTGAACTCAGTCTGTGTTATTTAACTGACTTTTCTACAAGAAAGAAGATTCCACCTAAACATTAGGAAGAACTTCCTGACAGTAAGAGCTGTTCGACAGTGGAATTTGCTGCCAAGGAGTGTGGTGGAGTCTCCTTCTTTGGAGGTCTTTAAGCAGAGGCTTGACAACCATATGTCAGGAGTGCTCTGATGGTGTTTCCTGCTTGGCAGGGGGTTGGACTCGATGGTCCTTGTGGTCTCTTCCAACTCTATGATTCTATGATCAACAATGAAACACAACATAACAGGAAGAACCCAGAGCTCTGTGGTCAAGCCCATGCTTTGCCTCCACAAAATCAGAGGTTCAGTTCCTAGGCTCCTCCTTTAAAGGAGCAAAGGTAGCTGTGCTGAGGAAGCCTTTGGAGAATAACATTGAGCAAGTGCAGCTGTGCCAGGATGGGTGTTATATGATCAGCTCACCTTGAGCCTGCCCACAAAATGACTGCATATTGCCCTCATCATAGTTTCTAAATAGTCTTCAAAAGCATTATTGTCAAAGATGCAGAGTGCATGCACACATGGCAAGGTGAGCATTCCTAAGATGGACTGATCTTTGCTCTCAGTTTAGCAATATATTTTTCATCCTAAAAGGAATGAGTAAGGATACTTGACCAACAGGCTAATCCCAAAATCTACAGGGGCAGCAAATAATTACTTAAAATGCAAATTGGGAAACAGTGCCTCTCCAGGAGTTGTTAGACCCAGGCAGCTTAACTAATGATTAGGGATTATTATTATTATTATTATTATTATTATTATTATTATTATTAATTTATTTATACTCCACTTTTTCCCTTGATGGGACTCAGGATGACTTACAGATAAAAACAAGAACTGCTAAAAACATAGAAAAAATAATTAAAGTACATTAAAAATTGATAGTACAGTGGTACCTCAGGTTAAGAACTTAATCTGTTCTGGGGGTCCGTTCTTAACCTGAAACTGTTCTTAACCTGAGGTACCACTTTAGCTAATGGGGCTTTCCACTGCCACCACACGATTTCTGTTCTCATCCTGAAGCAAAGTTCTTAACTTGAGGTACTATTTCTGGGTTAGCAGAGTCTGTAACCTGAAGCATCTGTAAACTGAAGCATCTGTAACCAGAGATACCACTGTATAAAATTAAAACTATGCACATATACCACATATTTAAAATACACCAGTAATTTCAATATAAACAACCCAGCACCAGCCCTTTAATTAAAAGCGGTCAATTTTCAAAAGCCCGTCAGAACAAGAGCATCTTCACTTGCCGGCAAAAGGACAGCAAGGAGGAAGCCAATCTGGCTTCTCTAAGGAGGGCATTCCAAAGTCTGGGAGCAGCCACTGAGAAGGCCCTCTCTTGCCCATGAGGGTGGTGGGACCAAGAAAATGGCCTCCCCTGGAGATTTCAAAACCTAGGCTGCTGATTCATATGAGGGAATACAGTCTTTCAGGTAGCTTGGACTTAAGCCGTTTAGGGCTTTATAGTTGGAAGTTGTTGTCCAAGAACATCTGAAGGGCTGCAGGTTCCCCTTCTCTGACTTGAAATCAAGTCTATCACCTGCTGTGGCAGCACACGATCACAATATGTTGGTGAACTGTGACATTACTTCAGCAGGTGTTGTAATACATATATCCAGGATCAGGCAGTGAATGATGCCAGAGTGCTGGGCACTTGCTTTATTGATAAAAATCCTAAGTGGTTCCCTTTTTCATGGTTCTTTGGGTAGAATGAAGGATTGCCCCCTTCTTCAATATTATTGTACATGCATTCAATAATGGCTGCTCTGTGATCATAATGACTATATGCTCAATCATGTAGCAAATAAGATTTCAGCTGCTTGAATGAGCTGTTGAAGAGAAGCTTCGTATTTATAGCTGGAGTCAGGCAACTGTTTAACAGGTGCAAACAAGGTGAGCGCAAGGAGCAAGTCCTTAGCTAGGTTCGTGGTGTAGTTGCGAGGCTTGTTTCATCAAGCCAGGCCCTTAAAGGGATTTAGTATGAATAAAATTATACTGTAATGACACATCTGTAAATAAATGACACTGTCTGTCTGTCTGTCTGTCTGTCTCTCTCTCTCTCTCTCTCTCTCTCTCACACACACACACACACACACAGAGAGAGAGACTATATCTATCAATTTCCTGGGTGCTTTGGGCCATAGTAAGCTCCCAGCCAGCATCTATGTGATCTCCAAGCGACAGCCAGAGTACTCTCTCCAAGGTGTGGTGTCACTCTTGTCAAAGTTATCAATAATAGGATCAACTCTGCCCCACACCAGTTGCCCCACTTCGTAAAGCTAACGTACAACAAAGTGAATGGTAACTGGCAGATGAGAGATACAGTTGTACCTTGGAAGCCAAATAGAATCCGTTACGGAAGTCTGTTTGACTTCCAAAATGTTCAGCTTCCAAGGCCCGGCTTCCGATTGGCTGCAGGAGCTTCCTGCAGCCAATCAGAAGCCACAGAAGCCCCACCAGACATTTGGCTTCTGAAAGAATGTTCACAAACCGGAACACTCACTTCTGGGTTTGTGGCGTTCGGGAGCCAAAACCAAGGTACAAGTGTACTAAGAACTTTCAACACCCCTGACAAAGCACAGCCCCCAGAATTATTTGGGGGAAGCCACGACTTTCTGAAGTAGTATCATGTCACTATAAAGGCATAGTTTGAATGTGGTCTTAGACTTTAGCATTAATTTATCATTGTCTCTCACATTATCTTGATGTTAAGGCATCATTCTATATTGTTGAGGTCATAATCATTGTATTTTAGACCTTTAATTCATATCTTTAATGTATATCCATACTTTTTTCTTGGAAGATTAAAGTTGAATTTTATTTTTGTATACATTTTAGTGGCAATTACATATTCCTGTATCTGATTTTGTGCTAAGTCTACGTTTGTAGGTTGGGTTTTGCATTTCCGTGTGTGTGTGCGCGCGTTATTTCTCTTTCTGTGGAGACTGCAGAACTCACACTGGGATGTGCTAATAAAATAGTCTCTATACGTATAGTACATTTCTCTCTTTTTTTGCAAAATACCACAAAAATCTGTAATTGACTAGTTTTTTAAACCTTGAGACATCCCAGAGGCCTGCCAGATCCTGGCTTTTTCTCTTGGACTCTGACTCGTATTTCAGACTTGTCTTTACCTTTTATTTGGCACGTAACATATTGAAGGAAGAAATCTTTGATCTTCACCTTTAGTCCAGAGATTTTATTCTTGGCTATTCAGTGTCAAAAGCCCTTCATCTTAGCCTTTCTGTGGGGCATATTCCGTTCCATTCCTCTTCACACAATGCGAGCTCAGCTTTCTTTCAATTTTTCTGTTTTGACAAGAAAGAAATCCTCAATTATGATTTTGACTAATTGAACATGGATTTGATATTGTACACAAAATCAGTGTCAAACGTGTATATAGCTTTCAGTTTTGTGTATTGCTGCAAGCGGTGGAGGAAGTGAGGTCTGGCTCTACAGGGAAGAAGGGAAAATGCTGAATATTGAATGTCAACTTCAAGAGGGAAACATGGAAAACGCATTAAAACGGCCTTCTCAGGAGACAGCAAAGGAGCACAATTTTATCTATACTACAGCAGTTTTCATTTCCTCTTCCACCGCAGAAAAATCAAATGTGACTAATAAAAATTTGCTTGCAGTCTTTACAGGGGCAGTGTGAAACCTCTGCAATAGTCAGTCCCGTGTTTAATGTTTTCGGAATTTGGATGGATGCTGTTACTGCTACTATTGTTTTATGTATCTTTTAGTAGTAATAAAAAAAAAAAACAGGAAAAAAGCCCAAACGTATACCATATTTTTCGCTCCATAGGACGCATCCGACCATAAGACGCACCTAGTTTTTATAGGAGGAAAAAAGGGGGGGGGAATATTCTGAATGAAACAGTGGATGTATGATTTTTGTGGTTCATGCTGTGGCCACAGACATGATATGTCATTTGACGGTGAGTTTGGGGTAGCCCAACACAAAAATCCTGAGAATCCATGTGTATCTGTGCTTTGTAACCACGTTTTTGTGTCATTGCGGCCCAAAAAAACAATTGATGCATGTGGTTTTTTGCTGCAGGTTGTAGCCATGGACATGCTATGTGATATGATGGTGAATTTGGGGTGACCCAGTGCAAAAATCCTGAGGATCCATGTGGATCCGTGCTTTGTACTGGTTCCCCCAAACCCAGATTCGGGGACAGTGCAGGGTTGCAAGAGAGGAAGGAAAGTCCCATTGCAGAAGTGGAAGTTGCTCTGCTCATGAACTTATTCCGCCAAATACTGCCTATAATCCTGATCTCAAAGGTTGTCCAGAACAGGCCAGGCAGTCTTGTTGACTTTTTCCAGACCAATTGGCAGCAAGATTCTGCTGCTAAAATAGCTCCTCCTCCTCGGCCATCATTGGTCTTCTTGGTTCTTGAGCCTTTTGGTCAGTTTTGTCATTTCGGCATAGTCCAACAGCTTGGTTTGCCATTCCTCTCTGGTAGGGACTTTGTCTTCTTTCCATCTCTGGGCTAGCAGCAGGTGCATTGCTGTTGTCACATACATGAAAAGTCTTTTCTGTTCCTTTGGAATGTCAGTACCTACAATTCCTAATAAAAGTCTTCTGGGTTTGTTTGTTTTTACAAAAGTTATTTTAAACATTTTTTTCAATTCATTATACCGGTAATTTCCAGTGGAAATTTCCAACAGCAGCAATGCACGTCGGACGGAGATCAATTAAAATAATATACGTGGTTGAATGTTATTTTGAGAGGTCATTTTCCAGTGATTTCCCAGAGGTGGACAATGTGGTCCAGCCCACAGGCTTCACAAAGGTCTCTGACTGTTGACTGTGAGATCAGGATGCTGGACAAGATGGGCTGGATCCGTCTTGTGTTCTGATGTCCTTAGAGGTTTGCAGGATACTGTGTGGGCTTTTTGGTGTCAGGTAAAGAAGTATTTTCTTTTACAAAGGTCTTTTAGAAAACTCATATACTCTGGTCTTCTCAGTTTTTAAACCTGTGTTTTAGCTTGGCAAGCAGAAGAAGAGGAGATGAAACAGTTTTGATATTTCTTGAGCTAGGACAGACTGTCCCAAACCCCTTTATCCAGTCAACAACACCAACTGAATACAATTCTTAAAGTTCTTTTTTAAACAAAATGAGGAGATAATACACTGCAGTCAAGTAGAAGAATGAAGAACAAGCATAAACCACCCTTTTGTGCATGGCTCAAAAGAAAACCAGATTGATGATTAGAGATAGAGTTTTCCCCGAGATTGTTTCCAAATTTCAGTTGAATTCCTCTGTGGTACATAATGACTTTCCTAATGAGCAAAATTTAGAAGGTCTTCAATCCAGTTATCAATTACTTATAGATGCAGTTTGGGACTTCCAAAACTGTGCAGTCATGTGCTCTGCAACCTAACTATAGCAATTTTTGCACATGCCAAAACCACAGGGATGCATCTCAGAATGAGTTGGATAAATGAGAAATCAGATTTCAAGGACAAGACTAAATTAAGTCTAGCAATGACACCTTTCCCAAAGTATTCAGTGACAGGTTAGTTCCTAAAACATGTGGACTAGAGTCACTAAAAAGCTACCCAAAGTTTCTGATATTTATATAATTTATAATTATTTTATAATCATATACGTTAAAATGGGTGTGTGTGCTACTTTGAGTTTCAAATTTCCTACTGTAAGCGAACTATTCAACACATCAGCCTTGCCCCTCTGGAGGTCATAGAAACAGCCCCTGCTTAGATTGACCACTAACTGCACCTGTGAGTAGCATGGGCTTAGCCAGGGGTGCAGGGGAGACAGCTGCCTCCCTAAATCAAGTAAATAAATAAAAATGCTTGACTAGCTGACCAATCGCATCACAGATAACTCAGTTCTGCCCCCCCCAACATAAAGTCAACCCCCCCCCCCCGTAAAATAAATCTTGGCTGTGGCTTCTTCTTCTTCTTCTTCTTCTTCTTCTTCTTCTTCTTCTTCTTCTGGTTTGGTGATCACTCGTAGCTGAGTAAGATTGTCTTCCAAAACAGGGTTTTAGCAGTGCCCCCACTAAAATAAATGTTGGCTACACCCATGGTGAGTAGATGAATCCAAAACATGAATGGCCTCTGGTTTTACTTCCTGACTGAGACTACAGGGGACTTTTTAAGCATTTGGAAGGCTCCAGTGAAAACTTTTGGGCCCCATCTGGCTAGATGGTTCACAAGTTATTTAAGCCTGATCAATCACCAAGCCATAACTGGGAACACAGGACTCAATGCCGCACAACTGTCAGATTAGCTGTTATTGCCCAGCAATGTCCCAAACTTAATTCATTGGAACAGCTGATGGTGTTTTGCTGGAATAGCAGAGAAGTGCCGCCACAGAAAAAGTAATCTTGCTTTAAAAAGAAACAAACTGCAAATTTTGAAATGTGTAATAAAGTTCTCAAAAAGCAACAATATTTCATTTCTGCAATGCAGAAAAAAAGTATGAAAATCAATTTCATTTAACTTGGTTTTCAGTATGAAAGATGGAGCTGGCTTTTTCCGGAGCAACTCTTGATAAAATACAAATTTTGCATATTTCCCCTCTAATAGTTCTCATTATTTTCTGTGTGACAGAATTTAACAACATCTCCATTTAAATGCTAATAGTTTCTTCCGTTAACTGCAGAAATATCACGAGTGGAAGCAACATACATCATTTCCAAGTTCTTCGCTGCAAATGACGGCAGAATCTCTGCTGTCAACTGACTCTGGCAATAACTTCCCCCTGAGAGCGATGGAGAGGGGAGAGGAGGGAAAAGACAGATTAAAGAAGCAGGCAGAGCACTGAGAGATGGCACTGCTGGGAAAATTGCTACATACTGCAGCAGGTCAAGTGAAATAACACGCCATGGGTCACAGTGCTGAAATGCCTTCAGACTGATTTCTGCTCAGTTGCTCTGGATTCCGCTGTCCTGGTTTCTTGCACACACGTTGAGAAGCTTGCGGTGGAATGGCAGGAACACGGACTGTCCTCTGAACTGATCTTCCTCTCTAGAGAGCCAGTAACCTCTAGGTTGGATTGTTGCAATGCAGTTTATGTGGGGCTGCTTTTGAGGTTGACCCGGTCCAGGATGCGGTTGCTCAAGTGCTCACTGGGGCAGTCTATTTTGCCACCATGTTATGCCACTCCACTACTGTAAGAATTGCAGAGGCTACCATTTAGCTACTGAGGAAAGTCCAAGGTGTTGGTTCTGGTGTACAAAACCATTTATATAACTTGGGACCTGGATACCTAAAAGATCGTCTCACCCAATCACTTAACAGGAGAGAGCCTCCTGCAGATACCATCTATCTTATCAGAAGGAGCTCCATTCCCTATAATATAGGAATCAGGCCATTAATGTGAAGGGTGGTTTCCTGAAAAAAAACGCTCAACAACTTTTGGGGTGTCCTGGTTTTTACTTTTTGAAATATGGCAACCCTATTAGTGTGGTGGCACCTACCCTTTGGAGTTGCCTCCCATCACACATCAGACCGGCGCCATCTTTATTGTCTTTTGGGTGCCTATGGAAGACCTCTCCTTTCCACCAAGCCTTTTAAATGGAGATCTTCATCTCAGTCTGTATCCATATTGGATGTGTAATTGCTTATACATATGGCATTGTTTTTAACTGTATCTACGGGCTTGTTTAGAACCATCATTATTGTTGATGTTTTTGCTTTGAAATTGCTTTGAGATATTTAGGGGAAGTGATTCATAAATGGAATTAAAGACATACATAAACAGCCAAAGAAAATTCAGCTCAACTTGTCTTTTTCCAGGTCCCCTTCATCTTAGCACAGCTTCTCTTTCTGTTCAAAACATCGACTAAGTTTATATATATATATATATATATATATGCAGGTTTTGGTGTCTTCGGGTGTCTTCCCGTGTAAGAGTCGGGGTGTCTGTGCGACGTTTCGACGAGGTCTCACTCGTCATCTTCAGGCTGGTGCTTTCGGCTTCTTGTTACTGGAACAGAGCAGAGTCTGGTGTTTGAGTTCCTATAAATACTGTTGAGGGGTGTGGTGTATAGCCTCCAACGTTCTGGGCAGAGAGGAAGTTCCTAGATTAGTGTGCCTTTTCTTCTTTTGTTCCTTAATTACTTGAGGGATATCTTGGGTGATTTCATGAGTGATATTCTGAATACCACTGTGTGGGTCATTAAGTGTAGATTAGTTGCTAAAGCTTTCGTGTCTTGACCTCTTGAGCTTGTGAAGAGTTTTTCTGAGAAGATGGCTGTGCTGCATTTAGTTGTGCTCTGGCTTGGCTTCGTGTATAGGGGCGAGCTGTGGTTTTGTGCCTTATGCCAGCCAGATCTGTGTAGGGATTGCAGGGGGGTGCAGCATCCGGAGGTGCCACTATAGTTTGGCTACTGGATGGAGTCTGTAATATGTCTGTGGAGAGGGTCTGGGTTTGGGTCTGGTGTGGTTGATTGGTGACGGCGTTCTGTGTGCCTCTGGTTCTGGTGTCGGTTTTTGTGGGGAGGGCTAATTTCCAGATGTCTGGCAGGCGGGACGTGTCGTCACGCTTGTTCATGTTGTGAGGGTGTTTCTCTATCTCGATGGCTTCCATGATTATTCTCTTGTGGTGATGTTCCATGTTAAAGAGCAATTTGGAATCTGCAAAATTAATTTCGTGTCCTGTTTCTTTCATGTGTTGTTTTCTTCTGTGTCTTGGTTTTTGGGGGGTGTTTCTTTTTGGATAGCTTCCTCACACATCTCAACAGCCTACACCCCAAAATACAATTCACTATGGAAATAGAAGACAACAACCAACTCCCCTTTCTTGACGTCCTAATCTACAAAAAACCTGATGGCTCCCTAGGACACACTATCTACCGGAAAAAAACACACACCAACCGCTACTTACATGCACAATCACACCACCACCCTGCACAAATAAACTCCGTAGCCAAGACTCTCATCTCCAGAACCAAACGCCTGGTTGACAAAGACCACTTGACAACTGAGTTACAGAATCTCTCAAATGTGTTAATCGCCAATGGATACCAGAAAAACAGGGTTACGAAGCTAATCCAAAAAGAAACACCCCCCAAAAACCAAGACACAGAAGAAAACAATGGCATGGCCCTCCTTCCTTATATCAAGGGCACTACAGACAAAATCAGCAAAATCCTCCATAAACACAATATCAAAACAGCCTTCTGCACCAACCAAAAAATAGCCAATATCCTCAGAAACCCAAAAGACAAAATCCAGCTGGAAAACCAAGGGGTCTATGAAATACCCTGCAAAGTCTGCCCAGCCACGTACATTGGACAAACAAACAGACGAATAAATGCACGTATCGCAGAACACAAGAATGCCGTCAAAAAAGAAGAAAAAACTTCCTCTCTTTTCCAACACATGAAAGAAACAGGACACGAAATTAATTTTGCAGATTCCAAATTGCTCTTTAACATGGAACATCACCACAAGAGAATAATCATGGAAGCCATCGAGATAGAGAAACACCCTCACAACATGAACAAGCGTGACGACACGTCCCGCCTGCCAGACATCTGGAAATTAGCCCTCCCCACAAAAACCGACACCAGAACCAGAGGCACACAGAACGCCGTCACCAATCAACCACACCAGACCCAAACCCAGACCCTCTCCACAGACATATTACAGACTCCATCCAGTAGCCAAACTATAGTGGCACCTCCGGATGCTGCACCCCCCTGCAATCCCTACACAGATCTGGCTGGCATAAGGCACAAAACCACAGCTCGCCCCTATACACGAAGCCAAGCCAGAGCACAACTAAATGCAGCACAGCCATCTTCTCAGAAAAACTCTTCACAAGCTCAAGAGGTCAAGACACGAAAGCTTTAGCAACTAATCTACACTTAATGACCCACACAGTGGTATTCAGAATATCACTCATGAAATCACCCAAGATATCCCTCAAGTAATTAAGGAACAAAAGAAGAAAAGGCACACTAATCTAGGAACTTCCTCTCTGCCCAGAACGTTGGAGGCTATATACCACACCCCTCAACAGTATTTATAGGAACTCAAACACCAGACTCTGCTCTGTTCCAGTAACAAGAAGCCGAAAGCACCAGCCTGAAGATGACGAGTGAGACCTCGTCGAAACGTCGCACAGACACCCCGACTCTTACACGGGAAGACACCCGAAGACACCAAAACCTGCATTCCTGTACCCGTGAAAATCTACGAAAGCATATATATATATATATATATATATATATCTGCATTGTCCCTGTTATACCTAATTGCAAATTCAAATGTACCCCTATCGTGTTTTATTACTTCCTTGATATTGTATGTGGGCTGGAACTGGTCTGTGACCAAAATAATAAAATTCAGTTCAAGTTCAAAACATCCTCCACTTCACTCCTTCACTGAGCCTTCACTTCTTCACACTAGGTGCTTAGTACACAACTGCCACACTTTGCTCATTCACTTTTTATGGGGCATCCACACAATGTCTTCATCAGGCCATAGTCCTCTAGTGTTTTCCTGGTGATTCTTCCATCTTTTCTCAGACCATACCAAATCCCACATTTGGGAGGGGAGGAATGGAAGAGAAGTATAATTTCCACAGGTGTGACTCATTCTTAGCCCTGCTTTTGTGCAGTGATGTATTAGACAGAAGAGCCTATTGCAACTTGGTAGGTACTGTCCGGGAAATGCTGATGCAGCTTTGTTGCTAAAGCTATACAGATCTGGGTCTGGTTTCCACCTGGATGGGAGACCACCTAGGAACCCCTTTCTAGCCCACCTTGAGTTCCATAATGGAAGAAAGGCAGAATGTCAATGTATTAAAATAAATAAAAAGCAAATTTTCTTATGGCTGCCATTTTATCACGATAGATAGATAGATAGATAGAGATAGATAGATGATAGATAGATAGATAGATAGATGATAGATAGATAGATAGATAGATGATAGATACGTTTTAGAAATAAAAAAATGAATATTTGCACCATAGCAGTGGAAGGAAAGAGTACTATATTGCTAATTAAATAATTGATTGAGGAAAAAACACATTTCTGGGCACCAACATTTCAGTAATGTGTTTTTTTCCTAATTAAAACCTTCTGATCTATATTTCCAATTGAAAACTAATGGCATATACTTTGTTCTGTGACATTTTATGGACAGTAACGAGGCCAGCATGCTTCACTGAATAAGCACTTAACTGTTAATTAAATAATCTATTTTAAAGAAAGATTTCTGTAAGTTTGTTAAAGGTGCAGAGACTATGATATCCCTCACAAACCTACAATTTCTAGAGTTCCCTGTGAACAGCAGTTGATTGTTAAACTACTCTGGGAATTGTAGTTTTGTGACGGGAATATGGAACATCTAACAATTCTTAGCGCCCCTAACAAAAATTATTTGGTGGAAGCCAGGACTGTTTAGTGATACTATAGTGCTTTAAATGTATGGTGTGAATGTGGCCTTAGTGTCCAAGCAATGGATATAGCAGTTTAGAGACATAATTTTGTTTCTTATATGCAAAAATGTAGAGTATCTAGAACTAGGCAAATGGGATGTCCCTAAAGCAATAGCGTGAAAATGTCTGCATAACAAATTGATATACTACTACTACTACTACTACTACTATTAAAAACTGCTGTTCTGGACAGGGCTTGAATCTGCCTCTCTTGTGAGGCAAGAACACTGGATCTTGAGGCCCCAAGGGTAACTGTGCAATATCTGCAAATGAAAGGTTATGCACTGGAGATGAATTTAGATTATCCTTTTATGTACCATAATTATCTTCCTCTGCTTCTCATTATCTTTATAACACTAACAAGCTGGAAGACTAATGAATCAAATACTACTGCTGTGTCATTGTCACATTTCCAAAGCCCAGCTGTCTGCTGAAGGTGCCCATAGCATAGCAACTCTTGCCTAAGCTGCATGCATGGCTCATTGAAAAAGCTCTTTGACTGGCAGTGGTGGCATACTTTCTTTCACACCAGAAGTCTGGGAATCCACATGCACAGCTGATAGCAGCAGCCCAGAAGCAAAGCAGACATATTCTCTTCCCCATGTCAAAACGCATCCTTCTACCCTCTCGATGTCATATCATGTTAAAAACAGCAAATGAAAAAGCTTTAAGGCAACTGTTGTAGCTGGGAAGATATACTGTCTGCTCAGAAAATATTCCTCAGTAGCATTCTAGTTTAATTAAAAGGCAAACTGTTTGAGGGTTCAGAGCCAATGAACTGACAGCTTTGCTCCCAGCAAAGGAGAAATATGCAAACCGGTGGTCAGTTGGAGTATTTTCTGGTATCTAAGATGGGTAGCCCTACAAGGGACATAGGAAACATAAGAAGAACCTGAATCAGGTCAAAGGCCCATCTAGTTCAGTTTTTGACTTTGGCCCCCATCATCTTCAAAAGCATGGTCAATAGCAGGGGGTGATGGGAGTTGCAATCCAAAATATCTAGAGGGCATCATGTTGGCTGTCATTGTGTTACAGCAGTAGAAAGCAAATTTCTGTCCTTGGATCTGAAACCATTTCCTACTTTCTCAGTAGGAAGATTTTACAGGATCCTCTGAACACTACCCATAACAATCTCAAGATTTTTTATGGAGGGAATTTCAAAACATCACAGTTGCTACGAATAAAGGAAGGGCTGTAGATTACTGGCAGAACACATACTTTGCATGCAAAGTATCCCAGGTTCAAGCCCTGATGTCTATGAGAGACATTGGACTATAAAACTGGAAATTCATTGCCAGTCAGTGCAGGCAGTATTGAACTAGATTTGCTATATAATGCAGCTTTCTGTGTTCCTGTGAGTGAACAGACAGCAAAGCCAATTCCATCAGCTCAGCTTGGATCAGCCTGTATCCCAGAAACATGGCCTTCAGTGGTCATTCCAGCTAGTCATTATGAGACCAATTATCTTTCTCTGTTTTATGTAACTTTAAAAAATGGTACCTGAATTTCCTCTTCCAATTCCTTTTGTTTTGTGTCTGTGATGTTAAAGAAGTCTGTATGAGGACTATGCAATCATGTGATTTCCCCATGTGGTATAGTCTAAAGTGGTATAATCCAGACCATACATGCCTAAAACAGCTTTGTTTGGCGTACCCATGCCCCAGTCTGTCAAGGAAGATCAATGATCCAGGTTTCTGGCACTGATCTCCTGTCACTCTCAACTTTGCAAAAACTTCTTCTTTTGGAGTATTTCTTCACCCCCATTTACAAACTGGTGTTTAAAGCTTGTGCTAATAAAATGGGCAGGGGAAATCAAGTGTCATGAGTGATTGCACCGAGTTAAATTAATACTACACTCTCTAATTCCCTGTTAGGAAACAGTTAGCTTCATCGTGGAATTAATATACATCAATATTTTTTCAGAAATAATTAGACTTAATTAAACCTTGTCACACTGACTTGTATAACAAGAGCTGAGGGTGCTAATTAGCAAGAGTTGTTCTTTCGAGACGCTGTCATTGCCCGATGCAATCTTTGTGAACATTTCAAAAGCCTGGCTTAAATTAAGATGAATAAGGATGGGGGGAAGTTATGTCTCTGGAGAAGATAAAGCATTTGGGTGTGTGTATATTGGATTAAAGTTAGTTGAAGACCCACTTGCAACACCTCCACCCCGTGTGGGCGAAGGCAAAAGCAATGGCGGGTGGAACAAACTCGACAGGACAACCCTCTGGGATTGAAAATTGGCCACAACTTTACTGATGTAGGTAGGCTTTGCTCAAGCACTTCCAGAGGAAGTTTGAAGTTTGAACAGGGTCAAGCCTAGGATATGGACCACGTCAAAATGCAGATCAACGAAAATGGCTCTTCTGGACAGAGACATCCATTTAGGGGTCTACCCTGAGAACACACCTCCTTGAGGTTGGTGTGATGGAGGTGGGTTGCTCTTTAGCCGACTGCGCTGTGAGTTCAGATCACAGCCAGGCTTTATTTACAAATGGCAGACCCGAGTGAAGACTTCTGGGCTCAGGTCTGCTGCTAAGGCTTCACCCCTTGGGATTCCCATGATTGAGAAATTCAAATTATGCTGTTGGCAGGCTATCCTGCCATCCTCTGTGGCTGAGGAGGACCCAACAGCTGGCCATAATGTGGAAGTTTTTTGCCCCTGGGGAAAGGGGGAAAACCTCAATGGGCCGCAACCACCTCCCACCTCCGGAGCTGGGTAAGTGGCAAATTCCAAATCCTCCTGCCTTTACTTCACAGCAAAAGTTGTTATATCTTCATCTGTACCCTACCTTACACACCGTGCTATTGTCACCAGCTTGTCCCTCATTTCTAGACTTAGTGCAAAAGTTCCACTGTAAACTATAACCATTCCTCTAGCTTTCCATGCCGGTAGACACCCTGCTGCTGCTCATTCCATGCAGTCAGAATTGGTGTAAATTGCTGGGGTAATGCTGGGATTCCTTTGCCAGCACTGCCAAAACAGCCTGTATTTCTGCAGCTTGTGAGGAGTGGGGAAGAACAGCTCCACTAAGGAGTCACTGAACTTGTACCTGAACAGCCCCAATTCCCTTTTTGGGCACCCCTCCCATTCTGAATGAGATGACCAATCCATATACTCTTCCTATAGAGAAGCAGCAAGTGTTTGAGCCCATTTCACTGGCCAGTTCTTAGGATTGCTTTCAGGGAGGGGAAACGTGTGTTACTCTCCTTCCATCATCAAAACAGAAGGACCAGGAGAATCCTGTGCCTCCTTTTAAAAATTCTATTAATGAGGACTAAAGTTCAAGGGTGGCTAACTTGTCCCCCTGTGGTGGCTTTATGGCTGCGCACCAGTGACAGCCAGGAAACTCCATCAGGCCATATTCAATTTGCTACAAAGTCTCAATTGCCAGATCAACAGTATTTTGGTGATGGTACAAAAAGGGAACCCCCCCCCCCAATGCCTCCCTTTTTGCCCTTATGAAGCGCAGTCTGCCTGAAACATCTGGCTTCAATTTTGGCAAGACCTTTATAGAGCAGAGAGAACTGGGCGTCTCTATGGGTGATTTTGAACCTTCTGCAAGACGCACCTCTGTTCATCAAGGTGAATCTAGATTGGAGGAGTGAGAAGAACAGCAAGTAAGACTTGTGTTTGCTCTTCCATTCTCTTAAAGCATTAATCAGAAAGGATGCAGGTTTCTGAAGAAAGTGGCTCTCATATTGCAAATTGTATTCTACTCTCATTTTGGTGGGGTGACACTGAATTAAAAGCAGCACAGGGAGTAGTGAACCCTGCATCCTTTTTGCCATTAGAATGATTAAATCCTGGCCTCCTATATCACTCCCTATTGTGGTGAAATTGTTTTTGAAAACAGTACCCAGTCAAATTCCATTTTGGGCTTAACTCAAACATTCAGCATCACTGACATGAAGGTATATATAGTACTACATGATTATAATGACCCAGGTAATTGGTTTAAGGTATATGCAGATATACAGCATTAAGATTTTTTAAATATTCAAGCTGCAGAATGTACAGTGTAGATAATTTCATGTGCATCTTTCTGTAATGAGAACTAAATGCATTGGCAAGATGTTTTCCCAGCAGAAATGAAATATCATACTAGAAGAGGATGAAGTTATTGAAGATTGAGTATTTAATTTTAAAAAACCCACAACCAACAAGATACAAGGCACCCATCTATGTGAGACGGACTCATTGCAAGTTGGCTTTGAGTTGTAAATGAAGTATGAAAACATGGTAATTGCTAAAACCCCACAAGTTCTTTTCTTGTGCTAAATGGAATGTAACAAGGTATGTAAATGCAACAGAGAAATAATAACAACCGTAATAGACTGAACAAATTTAAAATCTATAGCAAGTTATTATTTATTTTGATGTGAAGTGATAAGATAGTCATACAGTTAGTTTGTTGCGAAGTGACTGGCAACTCATGTGTTAGTTTCTTCTAATGCTGTTACAATTTAAAAAAATATGTATGTCAGCATCCCTTACTTATTAATTTTTATCTAGAACAGATGGATCAACCTCTTTTTTTGAAGGAATTGTTAAGTTTGTTTTGCAGAGATAACACACACACACACACTGTTTTTAAATTCTGCACATTTTGTACACCCCCCGCCCAAATAAGCATTGTTCACATTTTTAACCAAAAATGCATTGCAAAATTCAGGGTAGGTGTGTGCAAACTGATCGATAGCATTGTTCCAATCTGCAAATTGGGTGTTGGTGCACTTTCAGAGATGGACCGGAATAATTCCTCCTCCATCCCTCAAATTATACCATTCTCCACATTGAGAGTGGGGTGTCAGAGACCAGATTGAGGATTACAGCTCTGAAGAGGGATGGTGGGAACTTCCTCCTCCCCCTGCTCCTGACCAGGAGCCTGAAGCTACTCAGGAACAGTGGAGCAGCATAGATTTAGAGAACTGGTTTGCAGAGGGACACAGTTCAGAAAACAACAGCTGAGCAGAGTTGAGTGGGGGAAAGCTAGAAGAAGCAGAACAGGGAGAGAGAGAGATAACTGACTCCCCTTCGCTTGAGAGTGTCCTGCCTATCTCTCCCAAGGCAAGGGGACCTGATAAGGTTGCTGTGCAGAAGGCTCAGTGTTTGCGAGATCAGGTTATAAGAAGGGGAAGCGACGATAACTCGGGAGAAGGAAGAGGAAAACTTAATTGGGAGCACCTTTGCTCCGAGAATGGCTGCGTTGTTCTTTTGCTGTGATCATTAAACACTCTTAACTGGTAAGGGACTCTAATTGTTTTGTTCTGCTGCTGCTCAGCTGGGAGAGAGGGAGAGGAAGCCGTTCTCCGAAGCCTGACATGGGGGAACAAAACACAGGAAATTGTCTTATACCAAATCAGACCATTGGTTTATCCAGATCAGCATTTGCTCAACTGATTGGCAGTGGCTCTCTGGGATTTCAGATGGAAACCTTTTAGCCCTTCCCAGCCCTGCATGCAGGTGCTAATGACTAAACCTGAGACCTTTTGCATGGTGTATTCTACCATTGTACATTGCAGCCCTTCCCTAAGGGAAAATAATGTAGGATGTAATGATGGCACACATATGTTTAACAATAAATTGATATATGACCTGCTTTCCCAAGTGAGAGGTAGGCAATGTATGGTCTGGTGAACTAATTTTATGTGGCTCCATCCCATTAGAGTTCCTTCCATCCTGTATCTTCTGCTATAAATATGCCTGGCACTCTTAAGTAAGAAAGGAATTACTTCCACTTCTTTTCCAGAACATTACAGTGGTACCTCGGGTTACATACACTTCAGGTTACAGACTCCGCTAACCCAGAAATAGTACCTCGGGTTAAGAACTTTGCTTCAGGATGAGAACAGAAATCGTGCTCCTGCGGCGTGGCAGCAGCGGGAGGCCCCATTAGCTAAACTGGTGCTTCAGGTTAAGAACAGTTTCAGGTTAAGAATGGACCTCCGCAATGAATTAAGTACTTAACCCGAGGTACCACTGTATCCTGTTTAACAACAACAACAACAACCCTCTCTGTAATTAGTTGAAAGTAACACCATCAACCCCTGTGGGGCTTACTTTTTTAACCTTCCATGGTTGCTGAAAAGAGGGCACAGGAGGTATAATGTACTGGGCCCAAGTCCACCAGCAGACAGAGACTCTGAACTCTGTTCTGTTCTGTTTTGTTGATGTGTCTTGTAGAGTGAAAGTTAGGAAGCAAAATGTTCAGGCATGCTTCAAAGCAATGGCTTTGTGAGGTAAGATCCATCCTCCTCCCACCATTTAGTTTTTTAAGCCAGTGAGTGCAGTCGGAACTATTATTGGCCAGTACAGCAAGAAAATGTAGAGTTCTCCAGGTCCAAGGGAAGACCCCCAACATGGCAGGCAATGCTGAATTCCTGGTTGCATGGTAGGGGCAGGATACGGCAAGGAAACACATGCGCCTTTTACAACCCTCTTTCAGCTCAGTCATGTGACCAGGCAGCTCAGAAGAATTTAAATGTTATGTGTTAATTTGGATTTTTTAAATAATAATAATAAATATTATTATTTATTATTAATTGTGGGCTGGGGAAATGCTTAGAGGCTTTTGTTGGGGAGTGTATTTTGTATAAGTTTGTATACATTAGTATTTTTATTTTGTACTTTTATTTTGTAACTTTGTGTTGTGAGTCACCCTGAGACCTATGGGTATAGGGCAGTATGCAAATTATTATTATTATTATTATTATTATTATTATTATTATTATTCTGTCCAGAATGCGGCATTGAGATTGCTCACCTCATTTGATCGGGGAAATATACTGCCAATTGCTACCTGTGCTAACCAACAATAAATTCTAAGGAAATTAACCCAGGTTGCAAATTAGCATTGTTCTCTGCCCACCACTCCCAAGCCCCAGGAATGAAGAAGATAGGCAGTTTAGCAATTTGCTGAGACTTAAATTGATTGGAAGAAGAAAGAACACCACATCATTTAACAATGAAGATTTCACAAGATGCCCCACTGGACCACCTCAGCTTCTCAAAGAGGTAATTAATATAAAGTATCAAGGTTAGACATTCCTATTTGCAGCTGCAATATAGCCATTATCACCAAACCATGCTTACCCAGCTTTGTAATTAAAAAGGCTCCGTGGGGGCTGTGCTCTAGGCTCCCGATTTAAAATGTTTAATGACCAGGCGCTTCAAAACCACAGGATTGACTGAAGTCGATGTTTGCTTATTTATTTTGTCTATTTCAATATTTATACACCACTTTCAAGCCAAGGGGGCAAACCAAACAGAAGAATGAGATAAAAGCCATGCAATTTTATGATAAAACTTCAAAATTAAAAGCGGGGGGGGGGGGGAATAGAGGTATGGGTTAAAATATAATTTTACCCATTTTCCAAATCCACAGCCATAAGGATGGTCAATAAAGCACATCAGAAGCAATCTGAAACAATATTTTTAAAGTACTTCAACTGAAGAGGCTAACCACACATCCCTTGGGAGGAAGTGCCATTAAGGGGCCACTACTGAGATGGCCCCACCCTGAGTGTTCTCCAAGCTAAATGAATCAGGGTGTGATCTCACAGTGTGCCTGTTATTGAGGAGCTTGGTTCAACTGACACTCGGCACATATGCTGGAACGATCAGTTGGTTTCACTTCACACAACAGGTGACTGTGAAATCACTGCAGACTGCTGAATATGAAGAGAGGGTGCAATTGATGGCTAAACAGCAGCTATGAATTTGGGGACAGTAGATCTCTGAATATCAAATGTTGAGGTCAAGCAGGGTGACGCCATCACTCCCATGTTCAGCTTCTGAACTTATAGGAAATGTGGCTGTCCACGGTTGGAAACAGAATACTAGACTAGATGGACCACTACAGTGGTACCTCAAGTTATGAAATTAATTCGTTCTGGAGGTCCGTTCTTAACCCAAAACTGTTCTTAACCTGAGGTGCACTTTCACTGATGGGGCCTCCTGCTGCCGCCGCACCGCCGCGTGATTTTCGTTCTCATCCTGGGGCAAAGTTCTCAACCCAAGGTACTAAACCTGAAGTGTTTGTAACCCGAAGTGTTTATGACCTGAGGTACCACTGTACTGGTCTGATCCAACAGAGCTCTTAAGATTTTTTCTCTTTTTGCCTCCAATGTCACTGCTGAGCACAATAAAAGAAATATTGCAATTTTCACCTTGCCCTCAGTTTAGATTGTGCTCAAAACAAACTGAGGCTTCCTCTTCTTCCTTTGACCTTAATGTGCTCTTGTTATTGTTTTGGGACAGAGAAGTGGGGATGAATCGTGACTGAAAGTGCAGGAAAAATGTTCTTCCTTTTGCTGATGGCCTGCATCCATTCAGTCCTGCCTAGAAGCCAGTCAACGTCTGATTATTTGAGGATGGTGTCAACTCGTACCTTTAATATTAATAAAATTACATTCTGTTACTTTTCATCTGTCCATGTCACTTTTTCTTCCTAGACATGAATCAATACCCATTTGAAATTGCAAAAGCAAGGGAAAGAAACAGATGGTAATGACACACTATTCGATTGAGCTACTATGGATTTAGGCTGGCCAGCTGACTTTTTTCAAGAAAAAGACGTGTCAGATCATATTAAAAGACTTAATGTTTTCTACTATCTTATGGGGGGGGTAGGGGAATCTTTCAATGTGAGATAAAATAACTAGAGTGATAAAATAACATAATGTCTCTGTGCTATAAAAACTTTAGTTTTACTAATACACAGAAAGATCTGCAGAATCTTAGGAGAAGGAGGCCCTGCTGTGGCAGTAGGCTTACTACTTTCCCCTCTCTTTGGTAATTTTGTAAAGTCTCTTTTGAATTCAGCTATCATTTCCCCAGTTCTCTACTAAACTGCTTTTCTCTTACTTTCCCCGTTAACTTTCAAGATGTGCGTCCTATTTCCTTCACTTTAATTGTTGGTTTTTATTATCTGTTTGTGAAAATTGCAGTCATTTCATTATTCATTTGTTATGATTGCATTTGTTTTGTTCCTCACATTTGTCATGGTTCTTTCATTTTTTTTACTATTATTTTTCACACCCCCCCCACTTGCAGTGACAAGGAAAATGAATTTTGGGGACCTCTCCTGGCGGCTGCCATTTTCTATTCTCAGAATGCCCTGGGTGTTGTGCCATTCCAGGACATTCTTGGGGGAAATGATAGCCCCCAAAGTTGCTGCCATTTCTCCCATGGGATGTCCTTGAGTGATGAAACTGGGACATCCGATTCTGGGGAAAGTCAAACTTTGCTACTTTCTGCACTCCATTCATCCTGATCCACTCACCGTCATTTCATTTGCTTTAGTTTTCTGTTCCCATCTCCTTATACTGGGTCTAGGAAACCTCCAGGTCTTGCTGGACTCCAACTCCTATCATCTCTGGCCACTGACCACTCTGGCTGGGGCTGATGGGAGCTGTAGTCCACCAGCGTTCAGAGAGGCACAAGTTCCCTGCCTCTGCTCCTCAGGTATGGAATAGCCTCCCCTCATGCAATCTACCACTTTTTTTTGTATTTCAATTTCTCCACAAAGGCTAGTATTCTCCTGTAGCCTCTCCCTTATAAATAAATTTCAAGATGGATTTGCCCTCCCAGCATCTTAGTTTATTTAAAACTGGTGTAAGGAATGGGCAGCTAACTGTGGGGAGAGAACAGTAAACTGAGTTATTCATCAGCTAGAGACTCACCAAACATCATCTTCTAGGCTGGAACCTCACAGTATTGGTGAGGTTTCTCAAGAAGGCAGAGAAGGGCAAGGCAGTAGCAAGAAATCAAGACCCCATTCATCTCCCTGTGATCTCTTTCTGGAACCAGGATTGAAATCAGAAAGTTGCCATTAATGATAAGCAATGTGCAACATGGGCTGCCATCAAAAAATGACACCCCATAATTTCTCCTCCTTTCCACTATAATGTGTAGGATCCATACCCTATGTTGCAATGCCTTCATGCTAGACATCTGTCCTAGCAGACGATTTCATTAACAAGGGTGAGGGAGTAATGCACATTGCAATAACAACATGGGATGAATGATCTTAGCATATCATCAGGGACAACTCAACATGAGGATGCTATTCTGGTGGCAACCCTGCACCACTCACATTGTGTTGCTTGCCCCAAGAGTTTTCTACAAAGCTTGCAGTTCCTTTCTGAAACCCCTGTACAAAAATACAGAGTTATTGACTTCAGTGATTTACATTACTGGGAGCAAATAATTAGATTCTCAATAAACCTGCAGCTTTGCCTGTAAAAAGAAAAAAAATCCTTACTGAGAGGCTACTGATAGCATGAGCAAGATTTATGATGGAGGCCTTTAGATTTCCTTAGGAAATGCACAAATGGAAATATATTTTTTTTTCTCCTAGAAAAGTCAAGGACAATATCATTATAGCAAAATAATAATCTGTGTATGAATTTCAATATCCGGAGAAGCTCAAGAATGACCTTGATATATTGCTGTAATTTCGATTGGTTATGAGAGAGGCTCTTGCAGTACATTACTGTGTTGAGCCAAAGTCAAAGGATCAACTGTGCTCTTTTACCTGGATTAACAGTGACAATTTTGTGTATACGCTGAAGAGTTGCACTTGTGGACAAATTAGATTACAGTTTTCGCAAGGTCTTCTGTGATTCCCTTCTCCAAATCTAGAATAGTGTTGCTTAAAAGAAACACTGTAAATCTTATTTCCAATTAGCTTAAGCCCTATAAACATCCACCAAAGTCCTCACTAAAACTGCTCAGACTCAGACATCATCTGCCATTTGCCAGCTGGTAGTTCCTGTCTGGAGATTAAGCAATAGATAGCTGTAGAACGGGAGAAAGCCGATTAAAGGTGGATGAAGAAGGAACACCGAATCCTCATTAAGCAGCTTTCCAGCCACAGTGTAACAAATGGCTGGGGTGGTTTAGTGCCCAGTTGAAAGCACAGAAGACTTTCAACAGACAATGTTTCAGTTAGGGATGGAATAGGACTGAAAGGTTACCCAATTGTCCTTACTTCTTAGTTATCAGTGCAGCCCAGCACCTCCCAAAAATGGCACAAAACCGTTTCAAAATCTTTCTTAGTCAAGCATTTCATCCAGTGACTTGAATATGAGTAGCCTGTTGACACATACATTAAGTATTTGGTCAGTCATAATGAATAGGCAGTATTTCTGAATGGTTATCATGCGGTTTCACGCAACACCCCCACCACACACACATTATAAACATGGGGGGGGGGCATTTCAGGGTCATGTTGGCTAGCCCCAATTCTAAGGACAATGTGGACTGAATAGTGAAAGTTTTTGAGTCATAGGGGTGTGGATAGTGTGTGCGTAACTTACATTTTTTAGTTACTATTTTGTTAATGTTGTTAATATTGTTTTATAATTATAAATGCCATATTGATTTGCTAATCATATAATATGACTTTTGCTGACATTGTGATGTTTAGCTTATTTTTAGTTGTTTTGTTAGTAATGTTTTATTGATTGTAATTGCTTTGTTGTTGATTTGTTAATTCTTTCATATGAGTTATGTTGCATCTGTCATGTTGTAGTGTTTTAGTATGTTATTGTCATTTATTGTTTGCAAGCCACTTTGAGATTTGTTTGAATGAAAAGTGTCAAAGAAATACAATAAATCAAATCAAATCAAATCAAATCAATCATTTAAAATTCAATTCCAGATGACAAGTAAAGCTTCTATGTAAAAAAACCAACAACAACCAGTTGATAGCGTCTTCACCACATAACCAGGTAAAAATCACTATGTAAAATAGGTTTTAGGTGCAGACATCCCAGGTTTTGTATTTGTATCTCCTGTCATAGAGAATTTGGCTCAGCTATCATTGAGCAGTGACAATTTTGGAGGCAGGAAACTAATGAGATGAACTGGGATTATGTTAGCGTATTTCTTATATTCCCCAGGCAACAAAAGAATGAGCAACTGCTTACTTATTTTCTGGTTCTCTTGTTTAAGCACTTTTTGCCATCATTCATTTGTATAATAGACAATTGTGAATTATGAGGTTCAATTTCTATGAAGGTGTTCTGCTAGCTTCATAAACCATAAGGGCAGAGTTTGAATGCTTTATGTTGTCATTAGAATCTCAAGATGCAATTATATAGAGGCATATAATTCATAAGGTCCCGAGTTTGTTTTATGGAATAATAATACATTGTCCAACTTTGTGACTCACTACAACTATATTCCCTGTGCAGGCATCCCATGGCATGCATGAAAATATTTCTGATGGCTGAACAGAAGCAACAGAGTTGATCATAATATTAAATAATTGGAGGTTTGTTGTAATTGGTAGGTATGGTGTGTTGTGACTGCACATTGCATAAACTGGGAGAGAGTGTTAATGCATGTATTTCAGTAGGTGGAATATCAGAGAACAAGGAGTTGAAGGATTGTGTCGTTTTCACAGGTGGTTCCGCTAAACCAATGCCTAACCGCCAAACCTCCAAACCTTACAAAGTTATGACAATTGCTAAGAGGTAGGCAAAAACCAAGCAGCCACTGCCAATCTGCCACATTGGGGAAAATTCTTACCCGGCCACCCTTCCAAAACAGGCAACCAACCGAAGTCCAAAGCAAGGCCAGACACCATCCTAACAACAGGGAGGGTGGGTGGGTGTTCAGCAGTGCAAAGCAAGAGGGGTTCGCCACATTGCGCTGCCATTTAAGTACTAAAGCCCTGATCACCCCACCACACCAATTGGCTAAGAGCCAGTGGCATGGCCGGTTGGGGGGAGACCCAGGGCTGTGCGCAACATGGACCCTCAGTTAGGAGGATCCAACTTCCAACATCTGCTTCTGTATCTTGTTTTCTGTCACACTTGAAACAGACTTCAGTAAGGTTATTCCACTAGAACCCCAACCTTTCATTTCTAATGCACACATGGAAGAGAAGATGGAAACAATGGTGGTCTCATTGGCACAGTTCCTTTCATTTGTCTGATATCGAGATACACTGATGAATTGGTTTTGGCCAATGCAGGCAAAATGCAATTAGCAACTTTCTTCCTCTTTCCACCATACTAAAAATAATCAGCTGGAAACCTCTCAGATGACAAAAGACCGAAATCATTACAATTGTGTTTATTCCATGGACTTTTGTTCAGGTTTGGCTGATGAGAGCATGCTTAGAGCTTTCGGGTTCCTGCTTTGCCGTTGATTGACAGACGACCATCTAAGAACTCCAAAAATATCTCCCCGCTCCCCTCAAAGGATTTTTTTCCAGTGGTCATTTTGCAGTGTATACCTTGTGCCCTGGATACTATTTGTGCCCTTCCTTGATTGTCATTGTCACAGCAAAATCTCTAGCCACACATTCTTGGTAGAGGCACAGCAGCACAAAGGAGAAGTATCTGAAGAGCAAAAGGGAAGCATGCTTTTTCAGGAAATGGCACCAGTGCTCTTTCTTCAGGGGATATTTAAAAGAGATGTGCTTTCTTTTTCTTCTTCTTCTTCTGGTACCGTCATGTGTTCGATAAGGCTAAGCAGATTAAGTGTATACAGAGGCTCTTTTATGCCTACCTCTTTTGAGTGAAGGGTATTATGTTTGTAAATCAAAGTCTAAATGCTGGCAGGGAGAGCAAGCGGCACAAGCCCATTGAATGGTTTATATCTGTTGCCGTATTATTTTGACGGGCTGTTAAATCTGGAACTTGGCCAGTACTTGAATTCAGCTGGAAGAATGAAGATGCTCAGGCATTCTAGCATGAGATATTCTCTGTAGTCAAAACAAAAACAAACACACTCTTTTCCTTGTCTTTCATTAGAGGGGCTCAGTTAGGAGCCATAAAGAGCTCTTGTTTTGCGGTAATTTTAAAGGTTTCCGTTACTTTACACCTCCTCTAACCAGAATGTTTCTTAAAGGATCATACGACTACAACACCCCTTACTGGCATTGACACACAATGCACTTGATGTTGTTATTTTAACTCTAATGCACTTTGAGTTAGCTGATGGCAGAGCTGGGTGGGTCTAAAATTAGCACTGCTCGCAGTCCATTATCTTCTTGTTTATTAAGAATAATGTAATGTGTTTCTAAGCAAACTGATGCAGAAAGAGGAATTGATGGCAGCTCAGTTGTATTATTGATAGTAGCGTCTTCAGGGTCTGAGGTGTAGTACAAGTGGGAACAACAAAGGAAGAACAACGAAGGATATTAAAACACACACAAAATAACTAGTTAAAACAGCAAGGAAATGCATTCATGATCAATACCCGAGTATGCAAATGGAGATCAATTAATGGCCATTTTTGCAGGTTAAGTGACTAATCATTTTTAGTTGCTGATAGGATAAATCATTAAAAGTGTTTCTGATGAGCAAAACTAAAATAATAACCCCAAATCTGCTCCCTGCTTAAGTGTCATTCCTTAAACCTGTGATGGGGCAAGGGATGTTGGCTTGTAGAGACTAGGTCATGTCCTACATGTTGTGGTGGACAAGTCTTTGGGGGTGAACTTTCACTTTGTGGAGGAAGGGGTAGAGGCTTCATAGGTGCTATCAACAGGTCACCAGCCAACTCTCACTGTCTTAATGTATTCTATACAGTATCCATTTTGTATGTTGTAGAAAGATCAGGAAGGACCCAATGCTAGGGTAAATCAATCCATATCAGTTTCTTTCGGTTGCTCATTTCTCCTATCTTGAATTCGGTTCACCCCATTTCAACAGCAATTTTCATTATTCGCAAAGATTCACCAGCATTTTATTGCACTTTCTACATTTGAACATTTTTGCCATTTCCCCATATATAAGGTGCTTTTCCTTTGCAATGTCCGCTCTTAAATGCATTCTTATACACATTTTCCCTGATATATACACTTCCCTACCTACACATTTTTTATTTAGATAAGTGCCTCACAAAATTCAGAGAAGTGCAATTTTTGAAGGAAATTTATGTTTTTCTCTGAGCGTTGTTTCAGGAAGTGTGAATTGAATTGCTCCCTCTCCAGGGGAACCCAAATCATTCAGTCACACTGACTGCAGAGCCTTGTGGGCACCACAGGGGATGCCACAACTATTATTTAGAATGGTGTAAGAGAAGGAGGGACACCAAATTCTGGCACCACACAGGGCACCACTGGAATTTGAGATCCCTTTTGTAGCAGGGATACAAGAGTAACATTATTCCAGTGACATAGGGAGTAGAAATCAGAAAATAGTTAATTAACCATTTTGCTGTCTATTACAGAATTTAGCAAAACAGTTTATCCACTTGGTGCTGCATAATAGTTTCAAATGTATAAGTGGAACAGCAGGAAGAAGACTGATATTTTGCTTTAACATTTTGGTGTCTGCTACCCTTGTTTCTTTTGGGTGGGATAAAAATTGAATTAGATTATGATGATGATTTCCTTGATAATGATGTTGTAATGAATCATCCTGAATTTTTAAGTCTAGGAATTAATAGGTTAACAAAAATCACTGGAGCATTTTAATCCATTTCACCTTACCATTTCTAGCTTGTGTCTTTGTCTCTCTCTGTGTTTTTAACAGTATCAGAGAAGCAATCATCCTCTTTCCTGTACAAATTGTCTTGTGTGTTTTACATGTAGCTTCTGCACTTCTCTTCTCAACATTTCCCTTCAAGTCTAATTCACAGAACTGACATTTGTAAATTTACGATCCAAATTGCAGATCATTCTGAGCTGTGTGTATGGGTTGAGTTGTTATCTAACTCTAAATGAGATTGAAATAGTAATCCTTAGTCTATGTTGGTTTATGCAAGAGGAAATGAAATGGTGTTTTTCCTAGCATGGTACACTCTTTAGTATGAAATTGGATTTTTATAGGCTCAAATTGGTGATGTACACTGATCCTTTATCAAACAGAGTAACTCTGGCCTGAACACACAGCTAACTTTGTTAGGTTATCTCCAGAGTGTGTTTTCCAGCATCACTGAACTCTGCTCAGTTGGAATAGCTACAGCAGCACCAGCAGAACATTAAAAATCTGGTGAGTGGACTTTTTATATAAAGATGCTTGAGGAATCTAGTGTTTGTGAATTCCAATATGAACTGACTTATTCTGCAACTCCTGGAATTGTATGTGGATTGGAGCTTAGTTATCTACTGGCCTTCACATTTCCTGAATGTCCCACACAGCTAAGGAGAATTTTAATTCTTGTTGCATTTTAAAGAGAATACACCTAATTCACACTTCTTGAAACATCATGAACACCGAAACAGAATTACCTTGGAAACTCTCACTGTTCTAAATTTTGCAAAGGCGTCCTCTAATGTATAAGCTGTAAATTTATTTATCAGGGAAAATGATCATATATATTAATATGTGTATGTAAGCCAAAACACAACTCTCCCTTAAAATTCGCACTACTCTGAATTTTGCAACACATTTCTCCAACCAAACAAAATGAATAAAAATGCTTGTGTTAGGGTTCTGTGTGTGTTAAAATGTCCATATTAGTAAAAATAGCATGCAGAAATGCATTATATATGAGGAAAATATTTGGGGGGAAATGTATGCATTAGTCAAAATTACACACAATAGAGAGAAAAACTTTCTGAAATATCACTGTTTCCCCTTCATCATTGTATTCTGTTTATTATGTATTAATTTCCACTTACTGTGAGTTGACCTGGAGGCCATTTATCAGGCAGAAAGAAAGGACCGAAATATTTTAATATTTTATATGAAAGTCTCTTATTAATATTGATCCAGTAACAAGATAATCAACAGGAAGCCCTGGAGATAATTGACTTCAGATACTACGTTTAAAATTATTGGGGCAAAGATTTGTAGCTAATTGATAATTTTGGGAAAGGGTAATATATCATGTTTATATTTATGGCCAAGTTATTACCGGCAGTTTTAAATAGGTCTAATAAGAGCTATGAGTCATTAGTGGTCAAGTTGAAGCTGATGATGATACACTTGGCAAAGCATTTATTAGGAAAGCACAGTGTTTTTTTAGTTCAGGCGCACATTTTTAGATTATTTAAATAAGCTTTCTATGCAGATATGTCTGAACTTCACTCGCCATTCTGTCAAAACAGACACGCATCACTTTGGATATGAATTTCTCTAACACCTTTTGTTCGCATCAGCAAAACAGTCTACGGAAAATCATGCCAATGATGTAATCCTGCAGCTGCCATTTGGCTGGCTGGAATAATAAAATAAAAATCAGTGTGAGTGCCACTCCATTGGCAGTGAGGGAAGCCCAATAACTGGACAGGACATGGGCCACTGGAGTCTCCCGGGCACATCTGCAGGAAGCTTCACAGATGTGTCTCAACTGTGATGTTCTGCCAGAATTGGAGGCCAAAAAACAATGGATTTTGGTGGTGTGTCAGAGAAGTTCGTTGATTTACCTTGGTCCTCTCATTCTCCCAACATGTTCCTAAAAACTGTGCCAGCCCTGGATAGTTAATTACCACCTGTTATGGTCTGTGGGAAAAGCGGGGAAGGGGGAGGGGTAAATGGAAGGGGGGGACAAATAGGGAAAGCTGCCATCCACCTGTCTCCCTGACTGCTGCTAACTGGAAGGGTTTGGATGTAGCATGTGTTTCACCATGGATTCTGTCCTCACCCCACATACAAACACTCAATATGATGTCTTTGCTCATCAAGTGCCTAACACACCTTATAAGGAAGTATGAAGTCTGTACAGTCTCCTTTGATGTCATTGGTGACTTCAGAGCTGATAGTCCGACTCTGGAGACTAATGGAACTAGATAGGTTCCTGAATGATCTGGGGGTTTTTCCCATTGGATAGAACTGGTGATGCTGTCCAGGCCCTGACTTTGCTATTGGATAAGGAGAGCTATCAACATGGCCACTCCTGAAGGTCCTCTGCAATCCTGCACAGCCCACACTAGTCATTGGTCACCAGGACGCACAATCTTTTATTTGTTTCTGGAAATTTATTTCCTAAACAGCGGCAAATCAAGCTATTATACACATGTGTACTCTAAAGTAAGTCCGACTGTGCTCAAAAGGATTTACTCCCTAATGAATGCATCTAGCAATTACAGTTTTAGTATTCAGCTAATAAGAAGCATTACCTCCAGTTCTTTCTCTATTTAAAAATTGCAATTTTCATAGACCCCTAGTCTTTTCTACATTGTAAAAAGGAGGTCAGTGAATATAGAAAGCTTTTGGAATCAGTCCAAGAAAGCTGCGATTGTCACATTTGCTCCTCAGAATTCATGTAGAGTGGAGACCAGCTGTAAACTGCATTATAAAACATCTGGCCTTGCTATGGGGACCAGATTATGCAACTCCTCCAGGATCAAGGAAACACAAGGAAGTCAACAATGTAAGCATGATGCTTCAGTGCAAATTTTATCCTCTTATAATCTGAAGGAGGCAAATTTCGTTCTTTTTGATCCTATATTGAGGCTGAATTTAGAGGACAAGGATGGTTGGAGCTGATAATTTGTAGCTGATAGTTTCACACAGTTTCTCATGATTCCAATATCCAGTCCAGTTTTGGCATCAATTCATTGTTTTTAAGTCATCATAAACATTCGTTAGAATTTTAGTGCACATTTCTTTGAAAATACACATTTGTATGCATTTCTGCCTAATACATACTTTTTTGCAAATAACTTCCCCTCATATTAAGAATTTAATGTTATTTTCAGCAATATATAATCATTTCTATGCATATTTTCCCCTAGCAGAATGGGCAGACTTGCACTGTATGTCTGAACTCACATGCATTTCTTCATCATGCGTAGGAATACAACATACATGACTGAGAGGAATGTAGTGTTTTGCATGGAGTCAGGACATTCATCTATTTACAATGTGTGTTAAACCTTTACCCTCATGCCCAATAAAGAACTTTGCAAACCAGGAAGTAGAAAAAGGGGTTGTTGTTTTTAGACACAGGAAACAAAAAGATAAGAGTATGTGCATGGTGCTTATGCAGCAAGTTACAAATAGGCAGGCAGCAAATGACAGCTTACTTCTCCTTAGCTTCAGTGTGGCCTTTGTAGAGGTTCTGTTTTGTACCTGTGCTCTTGTTTCAGTAAGAATTCAGCTATACAGCTGCAAATAAAATGTTTTAAGTATGATTTAAGTGCAATATACAACATGACACTAGATGGTGGTGGTGAACCTTATGGAAAATTCAATGTATTTTTAAAAACCCTTTTAAAAAAGCATTTTCAAAATGGTTTTTATATTTGTGTAGATTCCACCTAAGACTTCTTTATTTTCATGCCATTCAGTGGTGGCTGGTACGCATGGAATTGGTTTAGGCAGAAGGCATGGAGACAAAGAAGAAGAAGAAGAGGAGGAGGAGGAGGAGGAGGAGTTTGGATTTGATATCCTGCTTTATCACTACCCGAAGGAGTCTCAAAGCGGCTAATATTCTCCTTTCCCTTCCTCCCCCACAACAAACACTCTGTGAGGTGAGTGGGGCTGAGAGACTTCAGAAGAAGAAGAAGAAGAGTTTGGATTTGATATCCCACCTTTCACTCCCTTTAAGGAGTCTCAAAGCGGCTAACAATCTCCTTTCCCTTCCTCCCCCACAACAAACACTCTGTGAGGTGAGTGGAGCTGAGAGACTTCAAAGAAGTGTGACTGGCCCAAGGTCACCCAGCAGCTGCATGTGGAGGAGCAGAGACATGAACCCGGTTCCCCAGATTACAAAACTACCATTCTTAACCACTACGCCACACTGACTCTCATTCGAAGTCAGAGTCAGGTAAGAAGGCAGGCAGTTTGGGGCAAGATGAGGGCAGAGTGTGGTCAGTAGGGCAGGGTCCGATTTAATGGACCAGTGTCCATGGATGTAATATTAGGTAAATTTCATGGTCCGTAGTTAATAAGACTAATTTCTGGCCCACCTTGGCAATGTCTTACTACAGTAAAAGCAAGAAACAAATTAGTTTTTAATGTTTCAAAAGAAAAACAAAACTCCATCCTCCTGAAATGCTGAGTTCAGCATCTCCAATCTTAGGCAGAGGATTCAATTCTAAGCAGTTGTTTTTATTTTTATTTTTGGTAAAGCTGCTGTTCATAAAGCGTGTTCACATCAGAAGAGAGCACGTGTTGCGGTTGGGGCCGAACAAAACCCCATGTTAGTGACCAGGCCATAGAGGGCTAGAGGCCTGGGAGCAGATTGGAGGATGTTGTTACTGGGGCAATTTGGATGTTGCCAATTTAGGGGTGGGATCAATGGCTTTATAAGCAGGGTCCACAGCTTTCTCTTTCTCTTTTGCTGTGGACACCGGATCTCATGGAGCACTTGGACTGTCTGGAGGACAGTGATGCAAACTTCTCATTGTCTGGTTACATTTCTTTATTTCCCCCTTCTTTTAATCCTCTTTAGTCCCTTAAATAATTTAATTCCCCTTTTTCCTGTTCAATTTCCCACCCCACCCCTTACCCTGCCCTGTGGGAAGATTCTCCCTGTATCTGTGGCTTGCCTTTCTTTCGCAAAAAGGTTTCCCCCATTTCTCCTGTTGTAAATTGTGGGGCTAGTCAGGGCTGTTCCCAGCTTAGCTGGAATCACTTTCGTTTATAGCACCCCCGAAGGTTGGCTTTATTTGAGTGTGTGCAGCGCTGTTGGCCAAATTTTAATCTAGCCTTGGGCGGGAGCACTATTTGAGTTCCTTTAATATTGCTATGAGACTAAGATTCTCAAGAGCAGAGGCATGGAGGCCTATTCGGCCTGTGCATAACTTCCAAGCCTAAGTCTGCTACAGGTAGCAGTTAATTGTTCAGTCTCTGACCTCTCTATAAGAATGTACCTGCTTGCAGGCTCAGTTGCTGCTAATGTATATCTGAGGCAGACAGAGGGTGGCAGAGGCTTTCTGTGCCTACAATGACTATGAGCACTCTGTATATGCTCTTGAACTATGCTGTTTCTGAACAAGTTTATTTTCTTTAAGTTTGTTTTGCCCTGATAGTGGCGACTGCCATTTTAGAGGCGAGCCATTGTGGTTTAGTGGCTAAAGTGTAGGACTAGGACCTGGGAGACAGGGTTCATATCCCCCTCTTAGCCATTGTTATAACAAAACAAAACAAACTGCTCCTTTTGGGCTATTCTGTTGCTGGGTAGTTTGGCCCATTTGTGATAAAAGAACTTTGGGTTTCTTGAAGGGGTGCTTCCCTCAAAAAGGGCAAGCAGGGGTACCTGGACAAGCTGTGGGCTGCCTCAACTCTGCTATTTCACTGGAAACATTTATGCCTGGCCTAGCAGGTGATCCTAGGGCTTTGCCCTAGAATTCGATGGCCTGGAAGCGTTTCCGGCCTGAATAGTGTCCCCATGTGGTCCACGAAGCATTGGTTTCACCAGTTCCTTACATTGTTTAGTTTTTGCGGACTATGACTGGGCTTTTGCAAATGCCTCAAGAGCTTGCCTCTCCTGCAGGGGATGACTTGTGGACGCCCCAGGTGTCTTCTTCCAGAAGGAAGCATCTTCGAAGGCTGCAATCCAGGAGGAGGGCAAAGAGGAGCAGGGATCATGATTCAGACATCACCTTGGACCTCTACAGGGGTCAGGGTGAGGCTGTCCTGGGTCTTTAGGGATCATCCTGGATAGCTCAGCTGGTCAGCGCATAGTGCCGGTAACGCCTTTGTTGCAGGATTGGTCCCTATATGGGACAGCTGCATGTTCCCCCATTGCTCTACCTGGACACTTAGGTCCAGTGTCGAGGGCCTTTTGGTGGTTCCCTCACTGTGAGGGATGTAACAGGCGCCGCGTTTGCAATATGCAAGCGGGAGAAAGCACCTTTGTGTGCCCGCACTGCAGTTTGCTCTGTGCGTTGCAGGGCACAGCGCTGCACGGGCTGCATTTGCATTGCATTGCGTGAGAGATTTGCATTTGCATTGCACAGAGGTTGTGTGCATTGCACAGAGGGTGTGAGTGCATTGCACAGAGTGTGTGTGCATTGCACGGCGGGTGTAGTGGCATTGCACAGAGGGTGTAGTGGCATTGCACAGAGTGTGTGGGTTTTTTGTTGTTGTTGTTGTTTTTTTTTTTGCATTGCACAGAGAGTGCATTGCATGGAGTGTGTAGTTGCATTGAACAGAGGGTGTGTGCAGTGCACGGAGTGTGTAGTTGCATTGCACGGAATGTGTAGTTGCATTGCATGGAGGGTAGTTGCATTGCACGGAGTGCGTTTTTGCATTGCACGGAGTGTGTAGTTGCATTGAACGGAGTGTGTAGTTGCATTGCATGAAGTGTGTAGTTGCATTGAACGGAGTGTGTAGTTGCATTGCATGGAGGGTAGTTGCATTGCACGGGGTGCGTTTTTGCATTGCACGGAGTGTGTAGTTGCATTGAACGGTGTGTGTAGTTGCATTGCATGAAGTGTGTAGTTGCATTGCATGGAGTGTGTAGTTGCATTGCACAGAGTGGGTAGTTGCATTGCATGGAGGGTAGTTGCATTGCATGGAGTGCGTTTTTGCATTGCATGGAGTGCGTTTTTGCATTGCACGGAGTGTGTAGTTGCATTGAACGGAGTGTGTAGCTGCATCGCACGGAGTATAGTTGCATTGCATGGATTGTGTGCACTGCACGGAGTGTGTTTTTGCATTGCGCAGTGTGTGTCTGAAAAGGAAGCTGGCTCGGCGGCAGTTTGTCGGGACCTTTTTAGCGGTTCTGGCCAGCGTCGGCCCTGTAAATTTACGTATTATGATGGCAGCACAAGATGCCCCCTGCCCAAGCGGGGCTGGAAGCTGGCAAGCAATACCTCAATACTTTTTGCCCATATTCCCATTTTATTTAGGGATCCAGTTGGATATCGTTGCTAAAACATACCACTTGCCTATGGAGAAGCTGTCTGCCTTGAAGGAAGTTATTTTGTAATACTTCCTCTGTAGCAAGTGATGCTTCATCAGATCCGATCTTGCTGGGTCACTTAATTAATCTTGCATGCAGAGTGGTTGCCCCAGGCCGCCCCTTCCCTTCCCACTAGGCCAGGCTGCCTGCGGCCTGAGGTCCCCTTACTTTTCTCATGCAATGGTTGCAATTCCTAAATGTTGAGGTCCCCTTACCTTTCTCATGCAATGGGATCTCATGCAATGGTTGCAATTCCTATATGTATGCAATAGTAGTTGGCCATGGCAGGATACTTGCACAGGGATCTTTCAGGTTCATGCTGATGCTGCTGGATCTTTGCCCTTTGGTTTTTTATTTCAGGGGCTGCTGGGTGTGCAAAGCCATGGCCTCAAGCCCGGTATGGTGAGGCAATCATGTGACCTAACTTTTGAGTTTTCCCCATTGTAGCAGCAGTTCACATGTGGCCCGAGGAGTTCAGTGACCATCGGATCTGCTTTTGGTCTGATAACCAGGTAGTGGTGAGCGTCTTGGCAAAACAGTCCTCATGCTCCAGCAGAGTCTCCGCCCCTCCGCTCACGTGTTGGAGCTGCGCAGCTTAAGGTTTAATATTGTGCTTCTGCTCTCCTGATTACGGGATCCTCTAATGATGTCTCTGACACTCTATCCCATTTTCAGACGGAGCGCTTCAGATCCTGGGCTCCAGACACTCAGCTACTGCCAGACTTTTCCAGACCACCTGTGGCATTTTGACAACAATTAGTAATTTCAGAGAGCGGCAGCTTCCATTTCCCCTTCTGCTTTTAGCTCTTATGGGAAGGCCTGGATGGATTTCTTAGCCTTAAGCTGGCAGTCCTCGGCCATTCAGATGAACTGGCCCCCATCCTCTGAGCAGATCCTGCAGTATTTGGTCCACCTGCCGCAGATTGGGCGTGCTGTTCTAACTATCAGAATTCAGTCCGCTGCAATGTCTGTTATACTGAAGCTTTATTTCAGAGACCCTTGCATAAAGTTTGTAATGCGCAGGGCCTTGGAAGGTTGGAATAGGCTCCAACCTCATAGGACAGTGGGCAGGAAGTCGGTCAATTTTACCTATGCAGGATCTGCAACAAGTTAAAACTTGTCTGCTGGTAAAAGATCAAGGCGAGACTCCTTTCAGTAGTCCATTGCATTTTCGCACTGAGGGTTGGGGAAATGGTTGTTGGAGCCAGCACAGGGCTGAGAGTCTGGAGGCTTATTGCTTCAGGACTTATCCTTATCTGCTTTGGAGCTTGTCATTAGAGTTGGGAACTCTAAAACAGACTTAGTGGGCAGGAGTGCCACAATCAGGCTTCCCATTACAGATGAGGAGGGCCCTTGCCCAGTTGTGGATAACAGAATATTTGGCTTTTTATTCCCTGGGGGCTGGCCCGCTCCTAGTGCATGAAAATGGGTTCCCGTTAGCCAGGCATCAGTGTGCTTACGTCGTGCACCAGTTATTACGGCCTGCGGCTTGCTTACCGCTGAACACGCCTCACTCCTTACGATTAGGTGCTGCTGCAAAGGCTGCACACTGGGGGCCTGTCAGTAGACAGGATTGTGAATACGGGTCATTGGAAGTCTGACGCTGACAAGGGTTATATCAGGAAGTGTCACAATGATGTCTGTGCTGATGCTTGTCTGTTATTTCCTTTTCTCATAGGAGCAGCGGTGCACATTTGGGCCACAGCACTGTACACTGGGCTGGCAAGTGCGCTGACAAGTCTGGACAGGGGCGCCATCTCAGTCTTCCTGCCCATGTGAACATATACTGCATGTCCAGATGGGGAATGCTTTGGGAGGAGGTCCTTCCTTTGGTGCGGTCGAGTGTGACCTGTGCAGGTCCTCCCGCAGGGCTGGTGGTACAGCTGGGCGAGAATGTTTGCTGTCTTCCTCCAGCATAAGTTTGCATTCCTGCTTGCAAGAGGGCTTGGATTGAGTTGATGGCAGCTCTCCCTGGACTCAAAATAATTTAAGGCATTGGTTCAAGGTGGTCTGGAGGGGGGGTTGGAGCACCTGTCCCCTCCAATGCGCAAAGATATTCCATTAAAGGAAACCAAGGATTTGCCATGCTTTGTCAACCCCTTTCGAGGGGTAGGGCCATGCAAGAGTCCCTGGGAGCATTTGGGGTGAGCTTGAGTCTGATCCTGGTTCATTGCTCCCCCATGCTGTTTACTGGAACTGACGATATGGTGGGGCCCAGTCGTCAGTGCTGCCCTGCTGAGGTCAGGTGCAGCTAGTCGGGAACCAATGCCTAGACAAACTACCACCGAGCAGGCCAGAAAGCATGTTAATATGGCGGTGGAAAATAAAATAAAATAAATAAAGTAAATAAAATAAAATAACATATAAAATAAAATAACAAATAAAATAAAATAGGTCCTTGCTTTAGGTGGTTCTGTGATATTGCACCCTGCTATTTTCTTCAAGACTGTTCCCCTCTTTGGGGCAGATGGGGGGTGCATCTTTCCCCTATGAGGAACGACACCTGGCGGGATGCGATTGCCTTGGGATTCATTGCTCCCCCACAATGTTGCTGGTACTGACGATATGGTGGGGCCCAGTCGTCAGTGCTGCCCTGCTGAGGTCAGGTGCAGCTAGTCGGGAACCAGTGCCTAGACAAACTACCACCAAAGAGGCCGGGAAGCATGTTAATAAGGAAGTGTAAAATAAAATAAAATAAAAATAATAAAGTAAAATAGGCTTTGCTTCAGGTGGTTCCGTGATTTTGCACCCTGTGATTACCTTCAAGGCTGCTGCCAGCTTTAGGGTGAATATTTCCCCTATAGGGAACGACACCTGGTTGGCTATGGTTGCTTTGGGATTGAAGGAAGGGTTGCATTTGTGAGTGGTTTGGCGGTGAGCTAAGGCTCTGTGGCGGTTAGGCATTGGTTAAATTGGTTGGTGGAGGGGTATGGATTGGCTGTGCCTGCCCCTCCAATGCTGCTGCAGACGGGTATTCCGTTAAAGGAATTCTGAAGCTTACCATCCCCTTCGTCCAAACCCTTGGAGCAGGGTGCGGGCCGCGTAAGCTTCAAGGAACAAGCGCGGAGTAGCTGAGGGCCTGTGACGCAGCTCCAGCTGACTCTGTCCCTTGTTTCCTCCGGGACTGACTAGGGAGTCAGTGCTGTCCCCCATGGCGGGAGGGGACAGATAGTCATAACCAATGCCTAAGCAACCACTCTCAATTTGTATGAAAATAAAGTTGTGGCCAAAATTATGCCAAAAACCTTAAACAAAAATTATGTGTGATGTGTGAGTTATTGGGAAGGGGGTTTTGGTGGACCTCAACACGCAAAGCGTGTTCACATCAGAAGAGAGCACGTGTTGCGGTTGGGGCCGAACAAAACCCCATGTTAGTGACCAGGCCATAGAGGGCTAGAGGCCTGGGAGCAGATTGGAGGATGTTGTTACTGGGGCAATTTGGATGTTGCCAATTTAGGGGTGGGATCAATGGCTTTATAAGCAGGGTCCACAGCTTTCTCTTTCTCTTTTGCTGTGGACACCGGATCTCCCGCCCGCCCTCCCTTGCTTGGGCTTGCGCCTTGACCTTGCTCTGCCTGTCATGGGGTCGTTCGCCTTGGTGCGGGGGCCCAGTAGGAATTTTTCCAATTGGCTGATTAGTGCGTGCCTTTTGGGTTTTGCCTACTGCTTAGCAAATCGTCACAACTTGTAAGGTTGGCGGTTAGGCATTGGTTAAATTGGTTGGTGGAGGGGTATGGATTGGCTGTGCCTGCCCCTCCAATGCTGCTGCAGACGGGTATTCCGTTAAAGGAATTCTGAAGCTTACCATCCCCTTCGTCCAAACCCTTGGAGCAGGGTGCGGGCCGCGTAAGCTTCAAGGAACAAGCGCGGAGTAGCTGAGGGCCTGTGACGCAGCTCCAGCTGACTCTGTCCCTTGTTTCCTCCGGGACTGACTAGGGAGTCAGTGCTGTCCCCCATGGCGGGAGGGGACAGATAGTCATAACCAATGCCTAAGCAACCACTCTCAATTTGTATGAAAATAAAGTTGTGGCCAAAATTATGCCAAAAACCTTAAACAAAAATTATGTGTGATGTGTGAGTTATTGGGAAGGGGGTTTTGGTGGACCTCAACACGCAACAGCTTTTCCATTTGTTGGCTTCCTGCTCATTTTCAATGTAAATGCATCTGGGACCTGCTCAGTATGCAGAAATGTTTGCTTCAGTTTATAGAATCAACAGCGCTGTAAATTTTACAAGACAACATTCTCAGTGGTAGCATTTCAGATTACTTTCTGATATAGTCTTCTCAAGCCTTCTTCTTCTTCTTCTTCTTCTTCTTCTTCTTCTTCTTCTTCTTCTTCTTCTACCCTATTTAAAGTTGTCAGCAATTCAAGCAGATACTCTGATTTACCTTAGAAATATTTGATCTGCCCACCTCCAAAACATTCTACCTGGGGAGCACGATATGGGCATGTTACTGGGCTGATGGGGGAGTGGGGGTGTGTCAAAACCACAACAGTTCATGAGCAGAGCATGACTCAACATGTCAGAAAGGAATCCTGACATGTTTGGTTCATGTTTTCTTTGGTGAACCTTTAGGCTGTGTACTGTGGATGGAGCTGCTGTCTGCATGGCCCACCTGCTCATAGGACGTTCTTGACTCTTTGTCAGAAAATGGATGATGAATAGTAATTTTGTGTTTTAGAGAAGCAAAATGCAGCTCTGAAGGCAATCCCTTGCCCATTTACTTGTGTGTAAGTCTCATTGAAGTTTGTAAAGCTTACTTCTGAATAAACAAGCACAGGATTAGACTACTAATGGGGGTTTGTTTGGATGACTGAAAGCAAGTCTATACTCAGAAATAAACCCCACAGACTTCAAAGAGACTTACTTCCAGGTAAGCCTAAATCTGCAATCCTATACATATTTACCTGGGACTGTCCTGGTTGGACTTACTTCTGAATAAACATGAATACAGTGTATTGTAAGGTTGCATTCCTAAACATACTCAAGTTGTTAAGGGCCTTGTAAAATAATGCAATAAATTAATTCAAGAACCTCAAACCCTGGCCCATCAGTGTATGGGCAGCCAGTGTAAACATTTAAGCACCAGACCTATGTGCTGGTGATAATTCCCCCACCCCATCAACAGTCTAGTTGCAGTGTTTTGCACCAGCTGGAGCCTGTGGACTAGGTCCAAAGGTAGCCCCACACAGAGCACATTGCAGTAATCAAGTCTTGAGGTTATCAATGCATGAGTGTCAAACTATCCCTGTCCAAGAATGACCATAGTTGGTATACCCAGTGCTTTTCTTTCTTAAAAAAACAAAACGTTTAGGGGTACTCTCATTTTGACTCAAGAAAATTACCATTTTATAGTTCAAATTGGGAATACGGTTAATGGAGAAAAGTACAAAGAACATGCATTACTCATATGGAAATACTGCGCCTCAATGAGGTCAAACTTTCATCAGTAAAACACCACACATCCACAGTCCACACTGCTTCACACATTAAACGCTCGCTTCCGTCTGAGACTCAGGAAACACTGTGACAGGAAATGAGGCCGCCATCGGGGGTAGCAATGGAACTGACGATTCACCATGTTAGAGAAGAAACCATTTTTTTTAAAAAAAGTTTCTTTTCCCATTAGATTTACAAAATGTTTAGGAGTATGCGTACCCCTGCAACCCTTTCAGAAAAAAAGCACTGGGTATACCAGCCATGATTGGTAAAAGGCACTGCTAGCCACTGAAGCTATCTGAGTCTCCATTGACAAAGATGGATCCAGGAGCAACTTCAAGCCAGCAGATGCATTAGAAGACAAGAGAGGCTTCTTTGTACTTGCCCTATTTTGTGTTCATTCTATGCAAGAGCCCATTTTAGATCTTGTTTAGTAAGGTGCCTGGAAAGCAGTTAGCGATGACCACTTCAGATACATTTTCTTTTTAGTGCCAAAAATGCAACAATTCAACTGTTTTCCAGTGCTGTGAAATTGCTTGTTTTCAGTACCTGCTTCTTCCCCCAATTGTTTTCATTCTGATTCCCCTCCCCCAAACTAGTCGTTTTCACGTTTTCCACCTGCCGCACGAGTGAGTGGCTCATTCTAACTTTTTCCTCATGGCAAATATTGTGAGCAAAATCATGACAGACAAGTTGACTGCCATCCTTTTAGGAACTATCACTTTTTGTTGTAAGGCAAGGACAGGGAATTAATGAGGAGAAGCTCCTGGGAAAACAGGAGATTCAATATGCTACTGAATTTCGGCATGGTGATGATTCATCCCCCCCCCATTTAATATTTTATTGATTTTGTTAAGAAGTGCAAATGTAACAAAAAGAAAGAAAACAATGGATAAAAAATGTGAACCATAAAGCATCACAGCCCGAAAGGACAAAAGTACAAATGTACAGCACATCTCCAAAGGCATAATAAAATATTGACTCATACAAAGAATCCCTTTACAAATAACAATGATACATAGAAATAAAAATATTCTCCACCTGTGGGCTTCATAATTATTGAGAATAAAGGTTATATAAAAGTCTTAAATGAACCAGACAATTGCATATACTGGTGACACCGAGGGACCATGTGCCTCAACGTTCATGTAAGAAATCATGCCACATAGCAAAAGACAAAAACTCAGCCCTGATCTATGGAAACATTTAGTTTATGAGATATCTTTTTAAGTAGGGCAATTTGCCAAACCCCAAAGAGCCAGTACCAACGATGCGGCAGCCTCTCCAACACATTGAAGGATGCACAAGGGAGAGCTGCCATTTTGTAAGGTACCAGCCATGGACCAACTAGTTTTGAACTGACAAAGACCATTGCATTGCTCAAGCTGTATGTCCTAATTAGACTCCCACGATGACTTTTGACTCTGCCCCACCAAAAAGGCATTAATAAGAAATTTGTACCATGTGGTGGTGATTCAGAGCAAGAATTTGCCCACCTCACAATCCATGGACATATACTGAACCAAGCACCATGCCTCCCCCATTCCACACTTGTTTTATAGCAAAGGTTTTGGATCATTATTTGTGCTTCCTTTCAGAGATGCATTCACTTTACACAATGATTGAGGGGGTTGTAGTTCAACTAGTCTATTCTGCTGGATGGAGGAAATCCAGAGCTTAACCATTCCTAATGGATGTCTATCTGGCCTCTGTCTGAAGACCACTACCCCTCCAGGTAATTGGTTCCATTGTTGCTCTGCTTGTTGAACATCAAGAATTTTTTCCTGGTGTTTTACCAAAATCGATGCTCCTTAAATGTTCGCGCATCAACGTGCCTGCCAACGCTTTCTATAGTGCTCATGAAAGAACAGTAAATAAATATCTCCCCCAAAATCTAAATCAAACAAGAGTCTGTTTGCTCTTTCTGCTCAGTTCCTGTTTGTACTGGAAGGGCCTCTCCTACTTTGAACATATGCCCACATTTCATGCTCAGATTAGCGATCTATCCTCCCATCCATTCTGAACAGGGGAGGTGGGCCAAGGATTGCTATCTGAGAGCAAGTGCATCATCAGTGGCTGATGTTGTAGGTGCCTTTTCCTCATTGATGGTATCGCTGATGGCCGCACAATTTCTAGATCCTCCAAGTGTCCCTGTTTTCCAGGGACAGTCCTGGATTTACAAAAGCCATCCTGGTTTCTGATTTCATCCTGGAATGTCTGGCTTTTTGTGAGGACGTCCCTATTTTAATCAGAGAAATGTTGGAGGGTTACGCAACCCCCGAGCCAAGGAGGTAAGCAACTATACAATGTTTAGAAGACATCTGAAGGCGCCCTGTATAGGGAAGTTTTTTTTAATCTTTAATGTTTTTATACATTGGATGCTGCCTAGAGTGGTTGGGGGGAACCCAGTCTGTTGGGCAAGGTATTATTATTATTATTATTATTATTATTATTATTATTATTGAATAGGATGTCCCTATTTTCATCAGAGAGATGTTGGAGGGTATGATTTTCTGTCCTTGTCTGTTTTTCTGCTGCTTAGGATGTGGCACCCATTTTGTACTATGTGATATGCCACAGCAGCCATTTTGTGACTGGTGATCACAGCATTTTCTCAAAAATCAAAATATGTTCACTGGCCTTGATGTGTAGGTGGTGGTGCTAGGTCAGCAGGAAGTCTTGGCTCTTCAGTGTGTGACAGCCCTTTAATTTTTCTCACTGAGCTTTTTGGGAATTATATCGCAGTGGCCGAGGAAGGCAGTTTTGGTGACTGTGGCTTGGGTTTGAATTTGTATGAAAAGGGAAAATGTTCCTCTGCGTTTTATCTATGTGCTGGTTACTGAATACAATTCAGACAAGTCTCCAATGGTTACTTTTTAAGAAACAGTCCCTTAGCTAGCTCCACTGGGCTCAGCTCAGGGGAAATGTGGCCTTTGGGAGCAATCTTTGAGCTTCTTTGATCAAGGCCTGAAATCTAAGTTAAAGCTCAGGCAGAGTCCCATGTGAGTGTTCCCTGGGGCTTTGATTTGGGAACTGTGAAAACTCTCAAATCCTAGTTGTTGTCCTGCTATACTCTTGTGAAAACACAGTCTTTGATGGCCATGATAATTCAGCCTTCAGAAAAACAGGCACTTTAATGGGTTTCTTCTCTCTCTCTCTCTCTCTCTCCCTCTGAAAAAGAAATACTCTTTGTAGGTCACCTTTGTTAATCTGCACTCTGTGCTGCCTAAATCAGGGTGTTTTCTAGAGCTATCAGTTTCTCAGACAGGTTCCATTCAAGGGTCTCTTAAGGTATGTTTTCTATTAATAAGAGAAGTCTGAAATGATTACTTCCTCCCCCTGTCCACTTTTTCTTTGTTTTCTTCAGAAGCAACAGAGAAACAGGTTATGAATAACAAACGGTAGGTGGGTGAATTATCTGAGAACTATTTGACATTAAAAAAAATATCAAAGGTCACAGGACTCTAAATATTAAAATGCAATAGTGGTGGAGAGAAACTACAGATGGAACAGTCTGATGTTTATGTGAAGTTGGCTTGGATACTACAGAAAGAGAGAGAGAGAGGAGGAGGAGAAATATTTACTTATTTCATGTATGGGCAGATGATTCACTTGTTTGCTTACTGATAGCACAGTCATATGCATGTCTAATCAGCAGTAAGTCACATGGTGTTCAGTGTGACTTAAGGTAAAGGGACCCTTGACCATTAGGTCCAGTCATGACCGAATCTGGGGTTGTGACGCTCATCTCGCTTTATTGGCCGAGGGAGCCAGCGTACAGCTTCCGGGTCATGTGGCCAGCATGACCAAGCCACTTCTGACGAACCAGAGCAGCGCACAGAAACGCCATTTTTACCTTCCCGCCGGAGCGGTACCTATTTATCTACTTGCACTTTGATGTGCTTTTGAACTGCTAGGTTGGCAGGAGCAGGGACTGAGCAACGGGAGCTCACCCCGTTGCGGGGATTCGAACCGCCGACCTTCTGATCGGCAAGTCCTAGGCTCTGTGGTTTAACCCACAGCGCCACCCACCCCCAGCTAATTGTATATGGCATTGACATCTTACTCAAGTCCTTTTCATAGATTAGTCATGTGTAGATGGCAAGCATGTGTTGAAAGCAACAGGGCCACCATCTAGAGGGGTCAGGAGTGAGGCCCCCCCAATCTTTTCAAGGACAGGGCCTGGCCCCATCAATATTCTGCTGCCAGGCAGTCCTCATTGAGCCTTCCCAAAGCCATGACAGGCCCCATCAGGCCTCCTCCCACAATGTGACGTCACATGCACACCACACATGTGATGTCACATGCATACATCAGCTCTCCTCCCAGAGTAGGGCAGAACCTGGTGCATGTGAAAAGCAGTGTCAGGCCCATCCATTTTGCTCCATCCCCAAAGTTGTGTCCCACTTTCTGACCTCTCCATTGCCCTCCTTATGTCGAGAATAATGTCCGCAACAATAGGGAATGAATAAATTTGTAAACTCTAAATTCTGTCAGTTTTTCATTTTTCAACTCTTAAATCAATTTCTCCATGTTTTTGGATCAGTTTGCAATTCTTTTTGTTCTTAAAAAAAAAAAGACCTTCTGAAAAATTGCCAGCATTTTAATGTGCGTTTCACCTAATATCCACACTTTTGTATGAAAATTAAACCGAATGTGCCCATTTTTGCACGCAGTTTTGCCAAATATAATTCCTAGATTTCTATGTTTTTCTTTGTCCATGGGCTTTGCCAGAAGCGAATCTATCTACTATGTTGCCTGAAGTGCTCTGGCTTTCTGTTTGTTTGCTTTGTTAAACTTGCGGATTTTAGAGTTTCAGTGAGCCTAATAAAGGTATTGCCCTAATATGGATTGTATGTATTCTTTTCCCCTAATATGGATTACGTTTATTTCTTTATTTTGCAGCGGAGTGTAATTGGAGGGAGCTGTGCTCATTTCTTAGAGGTGTGGTGATATCAGTTCAAACAGCTCTCTTGTGTTTTCTTAATGGAAGATTCAGAACACTGAACTTTACTCACGGAGCCTGGAATTTTCATTCACCTAATAAGCCACAATCATTACGGTATTTATTGACTGTCACATCAGAGCTCTTCCAAAGGAAGACAGATAAAAATGTTCCATTAAGTTACTACCCTATTATAATTGATTTGTACGACACTTCTGCAGGTGACGGTTAAGGACTTGAGCCAAATGTAGAAACAATGAACTCTGCTTGGCTGCATCTTCCATATACACTCTCTCAGTTCTCTGGTGGCTATTTGCATCCACTTTGTGATGCAGTTAAGTAATTTTAAACTCTGGGCTTCATCGTATCCATTCTGAAGCCAGGGATGGGGGATTTCAATTCTGTTTGCATTTTAATGAAGTGACACAATTTGCAGCAATTCGGGCCTTAGACATGAACCAAAATAGAGCTATCCTTCAAAATTCACACTTCTCTATTTTTTGTGATACATTTTTCCCAAACAATATGTATTAAAATGCATATATCAGGGGTTCGTCTGCATAAAAAATGTCTATATTAGTAAATTGAATATATTAAATGCATTCTACTAAGGAGAATTGCTTGCAAAAATGTGTATATTAATAAAAACTGCACATTTCTTAAGATAAATTCACCCTAAAATGCTGATGGATTTTAATGAGGAATTCCCTTTAAAATTGTAAATTGCTGCAGAGACACAGAGAGTTGAATTTATTGATTGGAAAAATGAGAAACTGAGAGAGATCAAAACTGATGGATTTATCCATCCTTAGTCCCACCTCTTCCCATAGATGGCAATATGCAGTGCTTTCATTCTTAAAAAAAAAAAGTTTAGGGGTGCTCTCATTTTGCCTCAAGAAAATAACCATTTAATAGTTCAAATAAAAAAATTAATACAGTAAATGGACAAAACTACGAAGATTCACAAAATGTTTAGGGGTATGCATACCCCTGCGTACCCCCCAGAAAAAAAGCACTGGCAATATGTATTGCTTCCCTTATTTCATAATAAATATTATTATTTGGAGACTTTATTGCGCTGAGCAGGGTTCTGCCCCATAGACCTTCCCTACATCCACTTTGATCAGAATGAGAAATATCTCAGCTTTCACCTGTGCTGAATAGGCGGACGCTTAAGCTGCCTTCACTCATTACTTGCTAAACATTTGACAATCCAGAAGTGCCATATCACCTTCCAGTGAATGAACGTCTAACTGTATTCCAAGGTAGGTGTGGGAATCTTTTTATGGGGTAAGAATGGATCAGACCGGAGTAAAGACTGCTGCTCTCCGGTCCGCTTTCACACCCCACTCCATCCCAGGGCCAGCTGTATTGGCCCCAAATTCAAATTGAGGTTTTGGTACTAACTCCCAACAGTCATCGCTGCCGATCTTGGGATCTTTCTATGGCTGGCCACTTGTAGCATATTGTTCCGGGGAGTCAGGACACCCAACACGATGGGCTGCAACCGCCGCTAACCCCAGACTGGGTAAGCAGCTATTACTTGCTTAACATTTGTCAGTGCAGAAGAGCCTTAACACTTTCCAGCAAATGAATGTCTAACTCAGGCACGGCCAAACTTGGCCCTCCAGCTCTTTTGGGACTACAATTCCCATCATCCCTGACCACTGGTCCTGTTAGCTAGGGATAATGGGAGCTGTAGTCCCAAAACAGCTGGAGGGCCAAGTTTGGCCATGCCTGGTCTAACTATGTTCCACACTGCTCCACTCTAACAATCATGTCCGTGGTTCCTTTAAACACATATATAGGTTAAAAAAAGGTAAAGGACCCCTGGACAGCTAAGTCCAGTCAAAGGTGACTATGGGATTGCAGTGCTCATCTTGCTTTCAGGCCGAGGGAGCCAGCGTTTGTCCACAGACAGCTTTCTGGGTCATGACTAAACCGCTTCTGGTGCAACAGAACATCATGACGGAAACCAGAGCACACGGAAACGCCGTTTACCTACCCGCCACAACCGTACCTATTTATCTACTTCCACTGGCATGCTTTCAAACTGCTAGGTTGGCAGGAGCTGGGACAGAGCAATGGGAGCTCACCCCGTCGCGGGGATTCAAAGCGTCGACCTGATCAGCAAGCCTAAGAGGCTCAGTGGTTTAGACCACAGCGCCACCCGGGTCCCTTATACTGTATAACATATAGAGCTCAACTGAAGCCCTCTTCATCCAATGCTCACAGGTAGAGGTCAACTGCATGGAAATGGGGCTCTAGGATAATATGCATTTAGCTCTGCTCCAGTCACCTTGGTCTTCCTTCCTCCACCTTTGCCATCACCATGCTCAAGATAATAACTGCAGAAGGGAATCTCTTGTGTGATGAGGGTTCCAACTCATGTGGGAAGCCTTCAGCCTAGAGAAAGCTGTCCTCTGAAGACATGGGTTGTATCCAGTGTTGCTGCTCCACCCTTGCAACAGGCTTCTGCTTGCACAATGGAACTTCCCTCACCTCTCTTCTCCCTTGAAGCACCCCTCCAGACACACACATACACACCATCAAAATTTGCTCCAAAGGGTTTGGAAAATGTTTTGGAAGTGTGTGAGGAGTGGAGAGGAAGGGAAGACAAATTGCATGGGTGGAAGACTTATCGTGAACACAATGACTGCAAAGCTGGGGGCTGGAAGAGCAGTGGGGCTTTGAGGGTGGGGCTAAACAAGTGGCCCCAAGCCCCCTTTCAACATGCTTGAGCTGTGCATGTGATTAACAAAGAGGGTTTAAGCTGAAGTAGATGCACAATGTGGGAGTGCAAAAAGGAGCAACCAATCGGACTGTTAGTGAATGGAGTATTATGGAAGACAGTTTGGCATTCATTTGCTGATAAGGCTCTTCTGCACTGAAAAATGTAAACACACAATTTTGTCTCTGCTTTGCTCGCTCCATGCCGATATAATATATGAACTTTGGGCATTCCAATCACGATGAGCTGTGGAATTAAGTCCAACAATGTGTTCAGTTTGCGCTGATGTGCCGAATGAAGCCAAATGGCATGTAATTGCAATTCCCTTCTAAGAAGAATAAAAATGATCATTGACTTCTGAATTGGTGCTTTATACTTTCCTTTGAAAACTCGTTTTATCTGTCTCCAGAATAGGAAGCAGAATGAAGCTGCTTTCTACAACTGGTTAGCATACCTGACACCTGCTATGCGCAGGGGTTATCTACAACATGGAGTGGGGAAGATAAGCCTATCAGTTGTTATTAACCATCATGGCAGCAGAGACTGTGACTTGGATGGAACCAAAGTTCCTGTGAGCGAATGTGAATCTGCAAATCATGTTGTGCCCTGAAAAGTTGCTCCAGAGAATTGGCAGATCCTTCAGCATAGGCAACTCCCAGTTTAAATGGGTTTAAGTGAAATTGGGTATATTTGAAACACCATTGGAAAAGCCTGCAAGCACCATTGAAACACCACTGAAAAAGCCTGCAAATGTTCCATCCCCACCCTGTTTTGTTCTACCCCCTTTAGTGATGTTTTTGTGACTACTCCCTTTGCCAGTCCTGGCTCTGACCCCTTCAGTTGCCTTTCAAGATAAGGAAGGATGCTGCACCCCACAACCTCCAAGAACCCTGATTTACAGCAAATGTAAATGTTCGCTTACAGATTTGGCTCGATGTGCATGTGCGCAGTCGCACACATATCGGACATGCCTAAGACAGTCACTGCCTGTATGCATTTTCCTTCACATATAGGCATTACAATGGCCAGGGAGATGGAACTTGTAGTCCAGGGCTATTGTCGGACTCTGAGTCCATCAACCCCGGCCAGCATGAGCAGTAGTGAGGGATGATGGGAGCTGTAGTCCAGCAACATCTGTAGGGCCACAAATTCTTCATCCCTGCTGTAGTCCAACAACATATGAAGAACCTGGGTTGAAAAACACTGCCATAAGCAACCTTCTGGCCTGTATCACAATGGCTTTGCACCAAGAATGGGTCACTCAGGTGGGAAGCTGAGCAAAAGAACCATTTGACTTCACTGAGTTTCATTTTTAGATGCTTTCCCTTATCCTCATGTATTCAGTCATACTTCTTTTTCACTCCCCACACCCCCCCCATAATTGGAGAGAGCATATATCTATTTAAAAGCTTTTCTATTTCTTTCTCCCACCCCCTCCCCTTACCCCACCATCTCATAATAAACAAAACTGTTAGAATAAAAAGACACTAAAAAAAACTTAAAGATACGAACTACATATATTAAACGTTTTGTGTGCTGCCACACAAAGCTTTTATGAGACTATTTTATGAAGGTCTGTTACTGTGGGATAATAAATAATGTGAGTCATCAGATCTCTGCAAAGTATTTGAGAAATGAAACGCTAAACGAGTGGGTTCCCTTTTGCAGGTATTTTGCAGGAAACCACATGTTCTTACTTTCTGATGTTTGTGAAACGGAGACCAGAGACCAGGTGCAGAACTGCAGATTGCTTCCTATATCACTATCAATGCTCATAATCTTACTTCGGGGTGATTTATATCTTGCTGTTTAACTGCCCTTAAGCTGCGTAAAACAATTTTCCCCTTGATTTCTTATTTGCTAAACAATTTAGATTTTCATATTGGGCGAAAATACACGAGATCCAGTTGCATGCCTGAGGCAGCAATCCTAGCCACAAGAGGGGAGTAAATCCCATTGAACTCAGTGGGACTTATATCTGAGTAAACACATTCAGGATTGCTCCAAACATCTGCAGACTTTCTTGCAATTATCCTTTGACTATTTAAAGGCATGCCACTACAGCACACATGGAGCATATTGGAGAATGAACACATACTGTAGGGCAAGGATCCCTGGGGGGGTGTGCAGTGGGTAATCCCATTGCAGAAACATGTTCAAGAAGTGCTGGGCTACTGGATGTCACTGGCAGAGAGAAGCATTCACCTCCTTTTGCAACAGCATTCCAAACTGCAGAACTATGTTGCTCTTTACTTTAGTGAATGGTAGTTATTTGCTTATATAGGAGAAAGGAAAGAGGGAAACCTAGGGCTGCCACACATCTGGGAATTGCTCAGAAAAATGGTGTCTCAGCGGATTTTTGCTGAATCCGCAAAATGTCTGGGAAAACCCGGACATATGGCAAGCTCAACACCTCTGTCCAGATTTTCACTTTTGGGAATATGGCAACCCTAGGGTGAGCCCAGCTACTGAGAATCAACCCTTTTTCTGTTTGCATAATTCTAGTCCTAATTTAAGTACAACTTTTTAAAATGTGGCTAATAATTATTACGGCTGCATTATTATTGGTGTAAGGAGTCAGATTTCCCCATCATCTGGATCTGTCCCCAATAGTAGTGCCAACTTGAATAAAACTCACTTTAACATTTAAAGCCCTTAACAGTGTGTGACCATATTCCTTGAACAATTGTATTTTCCCATATATACCTACTGGGTACTTAATATCCTTATCAGAAGCCCTATCCCAAGTGCCCCTAAGGTGTGTAACCTATGGAGCGGGGCCTTCTTAGTGGTAGCAGCACCCCAGTTATAGAACTGCTTCTGTAGAAATGCTTACCTTATGGTCTTTTCAGCACCAGGACTTTTTAATCAGGACTTTTGAATAACTTTTGGGTTCTGTTTTACATCCATGCAATTAGTTGTTCTGTTACTTTTCTCCAGAAAGAACAAATATTCATGATTTTTTAATTGTTCTGCATTGCATTTTTAATATTTAATATTAATTTTTCTAGGCAATGCAATCGAAATAATTTATGCTATTGGACGGTCATACAAATGCGGCAATCCAAACCCCTTTTGCCTTGGGCTGGGGGTGGGGTTACATTTGGTTGGGATTTGTGCCTGTCATGAACTAGCTGCACAGCTATGCCCTTGGAAGCTGTAACAAAGAGCACTATGAGTTTATATGGCATAAATAACAACGTTCTAAGCTTGAATGCAAGTGAAGGTTGAGTCTGATTCGCTGTGGATAGATTGTGCTTCTCTACAAACAAGAGGAAGACCAGAGGCATAGGATCATTGCACAGTGTTTTTTTCCAATGTAGCCTAATTGCAATAACACCTGTGCTGAATAGCTTTATGCTGATAAATTTGCAGAGGGTTTAATAGCCCTTAAAATCCCTCATTTCTTAACTGCAGTGGGCCAGTGCTGTTTGCACATTAAGCCGGGAAAGCCACATGTATATTTCAGACAGAAGCTCTTTGCAGGACTTGTTTGCCAATCAAATGCCCTACCTGAAACTTCTAGCGAGATGCTTACTCAAACACTTCTAATGACTCTGCTAATTAATGAACTGAATATTATTGAAAGCTACTTGAACTTTGCAGTTGGGAGTAGATTTGTCTCTGTTGTGTGTTGCTAAGAGGGATTGACATTGGGAAATAGAATGTGCCAGCATGGCAAAGTTATTTACCTGGCTGCAGGCTGGTCAATTCAACACACACCCTTAAGACAACACCTTTTGAGGGGGGAAGCATACCCCCCTGCACCCGCCACCGCTTAGAAGAAATTTGGGGAGCACTTAAGGCATATTGGAAATCTAGTCTGGGATATATGTGTTTCTTTGTTGGCAGGAAAAAGGAACAATAATTGCTGTTTCATATGCTAGCCTCTGAAGTGCAACTGCATAAACAGCAGCATTGCAGAAAGTTGTTTTGTTTTTTTTTAAATAATCTGTCAGCCTTGAACCATTAGTAAACATTACAAAATAACTGTAGAAGTGTTTATTGGTATCCTCGGAGTAGTGGGAAAGAGAACTGTTTCAAGTGTGCTTCTCTTCCCCTGAGTGCTTATAATATGCAAGGTTCCTTTGGAATAAAATATCAAGGGGAACATATAATAGCTAATCTGAAATGGGAAAAGGGATATCGTGTGAACAAAGAGCTCGTTTCAGAGTTGCAAATCAAATCCAAGTATTTGTTTCTTGAGAGAAATATGCAGCAGTTGTCCTTATGGATGCTGCAAATATCCATGATTCCTGCCACCCGCCTTCTAGCAGGAATACTACATAGCTGCTGTTGCAAATAAAACTTCCAACAGTAAGTGAAATATACTCGGAGTCGAGAGTGGATTTCATGCTCTTTATTCAGCTCATAGTGGTGAGGAGGAATGAAAGTTCTCCCAGAATGTCTGCTTTATATACATTATTTACACAATGGGCCCCACATGATTGGCTAATTCCAGGATTCTCCTGTAGGCCAATCAGGTTGCGGATTCACTTCCACCTGGAGCTGGATTGGGTGGTTCCTGTGGACCAATCCGACTGCTGCATTCTGGATCCTATTGTTCTAGGACCAATCCAACTGCTGCATTCTGAATCCTATTGTTCTAGAACCAATCAGACTGCTGCATTCTCAATCCTATTGTTCTAGGACCAATCAGACTGCTGCATTTTGGATCCTATTCAACTCAGTACATAACAGTAAGAAGGCTTGAGAGTATTATTGCCAGATGCATTGGCAGAGAAAAGAAATGAGATGATTGGAGGGACAGGCTGATGCACGGTTAAGTGAATTTTTTATAACAGTACATTATCCGCATGTGTAATGCAGATTCAGGTTATTCATCTAGAGGTGTGTAATAGAGATTCAGCTTCATATTTGAAAACAGCATGCCCACATTTGTTGATGAGTATCCTGGCTCTTGATGCCAGCAGGTAGGAAGGCAGAAATATTTGTGGAAATAAAAGGACAGGTTTTAAATGTCCAACATCAAATGTGATTTCAAACCAGGATTCTAGGAATCATTAAGCCAGGCAGAAATAGCATGTGGTACAGTCACAGAAGGACTGTGCCATTTCAGAATGCAGGCAGAGGGTCACACGTAACCAATTTTTATTGGAAAGAACATTATTTGTCCAAAACAAATCAGACACACAACCAGGCACGGCACATGCTGTTTTGCTGATTGTGGCGAAACAGAAAGTGCTGCCCTGCTCGGCTGCCACCAACATCTACCTACTCCTTCCACTGCCACCTGCTTTGCGACTGCCATGTGCTGTGCCACATCTGCCACTGGTGGAGAAGGCATGACCATCAGAGCTGATTTCAGGCTAAGGTAAAGGTAAAGGGGACCCCTGACCATTAGGTCCAGTCGTGACCGACTCTAGGATTGTGGCGCTCATCTCGCTTTATTGGCCGAGGGAGCAGGTGTACAGCTTCTGGGTCATGTGGCCAGAAGGACTAAGCCACTTCTGGCAAACCAGAGCAGCACACGGAAACGCCGTTTACCTTCCTGCCAGAGTGGTACCTATTTATCTACTTGCACTTTGACGTGCTTTCAAACTGCTAGGTTGGCAGGAGCAGGGACTGAGCAACGGGAGCCCACTCCGTCACGGGGATTTGAACCGCCGACCTTCTGACCGGCAAGCCCTAGGCTCTGTGGTTTAACCCACTGTGCCACCCGCGTCCCTGATTTCAGGCTAGATTCTGCTGATTTGGGGTGAGATTTCAAACAAAATGGATGCAATCTTTCCCTAAATCGATGGTGATGGCAGTGGTGCTTCTCCACACCTGTGGCGGCAGGAGGAGCGCCTGTGGGGTGCTATCTGGGGTGCCTCATCCTTGGGCCAACTCTGCATACAATCATTAATTACAGAAGACTGAATTGTGTTCTTCCAGTAGTCAATGAAACGTTGTTGATTCCTTCACAGAGCTGCTATTCCCAGAGCGGCTTAACAGTCAATCCTTCTTTCCATAAACTCTAGGAATTTAACTCTTTGAGGTAAATAAGGGTCTCCTGACAACCCCCAGCACCCTTAACATATCTTCTTAACATGCCAGGATTCTTAGGGAAAAGCCTTGACTGTTGAAAGTGGTACAATAGTGCTTTAAATGTGCAGTGTGGATGCAGACATATTCATGTAACCCATTCTTTCATTCTTTTGTACTTGGGACCAGAATGTGATTTACAGTATGGGGCCTCACTCATCCTGGACAAAATCTCACTAGGGCCTCATATGGTTAAACCACAAATTATACTCCAAGCAGGAACCAAACTGCTGGGCAACAGAGTCTTCTGACCTGGCTGTACAGACTTTATACCATGCACAAAGTATTTGGGCTGCTGGAATGGTTTATCTTACGCTGTCATTAAACCGCATTGGCCTATCAGGTGACTTCAGCTTGGCTGCCTTAATTGCAGTGAAGAATGTTCAAAAAGGATTGCTGGGGCATGAATCTTGTTGAATGTGAGTTTATGGTGTTGTCAGTTATTTGAAGAAGGTGGACAAAGGTGTGTAAATTGCAGAAAGTGACATTCTTTTTCATGCATGATGACTGAGAGGCATATCTGATTTTTGTCATAATTCATAAAAGGGGATTCTGAAAGAAGGTAACCCTGAAGGGCAATAAGCAATGGGTTCATTTCAGTAGGCTTGTGAGGCTTCAAGCTATCAAATGTTATTCTCTCGCTCTTTCTTTCCCTGGGATTCTGTAATTGAACAACTGGTGTTACTTATTCTGAAAACCCATGTCATCTCCCTGAAGAGCTGAGTAAGCGGCTTGCCAGAGATTCATAGTCTAGCAAGCAAGTCCCTCAGGTAACAGGAAACATGTGGCTATACCTATTTGCTCGCCTGTTCACTTTGCTTTCCTCTTTCACAGAGAATCCATCAGACTGTTTTAGCCAGGTGTAAAAGGGAGGGTGTCGACATCTCCGCTGGTGTGGAGCTATTGTTAAGCAGGCTGCTCAAGGTGGTAGCAGCAGCTGCAGCAGAAACGCTTGGAAAGATGGGACCCCTTTTCCCTGAAATGTGCCACGCTGCCTGATCCTATACATGCTTACTCAGAAGCAAGTCCTATTAAGTTCATTTGGACTGATTCACTTGCCAGTGTGCTTTCTTGATGGGTAAACACCCTATGCAAGTGAGAACAAGCCTCTCCGAACTCATAGTGGCCTGCTTCTTTGTTGTTGTTGTTTATTTATTACATTTGTAAGACTACAAAGAGCTTGAGGTGGCATATATGGTTCTCCCCACTTTTCTCCATATTTTAACCTCACTGTGTTGTCTTAATTTTTTTTTTTACTTACAGTGGTACCTTGGGTTACAGACGCTTCAGGTTACAGACACTTCAGGTTACAGACTCCACTAACTAGAAATAGTACCCATTAGAAAAGATCATAGGGCTGAGGATGATCTAAGGTGGTGATCTTTTTAAATGAGTTTTAATAGAACAAAATTAAATCAAAAATTAATAAAACACACATTTCTGGTTATGATTTGGATAAGAACTCTAGCCATCAGATAATCTTCCTGACCATTTCACTTAAGCAGAAAATTCATATTAAAAATAATTGCAGCTGGCATTTCCCTGCTAAGAACAAGCGGTGTCCTTCTGAATTTTCATTTTTTTTAAAAAAAAATATTTTTTATCAAAGATTTTCCTCGTTTACTTCAGGTTGTCTTTTCTACAGATCAGTTACATTTGTTGTGAGACATTGGTGTTATATGTAGAAGAGGGTTGGGAAGAAAAGAGGGTGGGGGAGAGGGGGTTGTAAAGCTATGTGTGGGGGTTTTGTGTCAGCGTCACTTGGGTAGGTTCTTTTTCTATTCACTTCTTATGTTTCCTTGGTGGTGAGAGAGCTTGGGTGGCCTAGGGTGTGGTTGATTGTCTTTGGTTGGCTGCAGTGGGATTTGTTTGTGCATTTGTGAGGGTGGGGGGAGTGTTGGGTTAAGTTAGCCATATTGAATCATATGCTGTCAGTGGGTCGTGTTGTTGTCTTGTTGGGCTGTGTATGTGATAAAGGGGAGCCATACTGGAGTGAAGGCATCCTCTTTTATTTGTCCCCATGTCAGTTTCAGTCTATTGGTTAGCTTTTCTAGCAAGGCAGTTTCCCATACTAATTGATACCAGTGTTCCATGTTTATTCCTGACAGGTCCCCCCAGTGCCTGGTTATGATTTTTCTGGCTGCTGAGAGTAGGTGGGTTATGAGCTCTTTATAGTGTGAGTGGGCATTGTGATCAGTAGGGCCAGTTCTGGGGTGACTTCTAGTACCTGTTTAGTTACTTTGCTTATTTCTTTTATGACTGTTGTCCCGAAGAGTTGGGTTTTGGGGTATTCCCACCACATGTGGAGGTATGTACCTGTGGAGGTGCAGCCTGTCCAGCATTTTGGTGAGGTTCCTAGGCGTATCAGTGCCAGTTTTTGTGGTGTTAGGTAACATCTGTAAGTGAGTTTCAGAGTGAGTGCTTTTCTTTTTGCTGATATGGAATTAAAGGGAGATTTAGACCACATTATAGTCCATGGGGGGGTTAATTTCATAGCCTATGCCATCCTCCCATTGTTTTTTTGATTGCGTCAAGGTGGGTTGTGGGGCTTTGGAGCAGTGTTTTGCATATTGTGGATACCATCCGCTTGCCATGTCCCATTGTTGTTAGGAAAATGTTTTCAAAGGTGGCTGTTGATTTTACTACTGGATTGTTTAGTTGTGGTGTGCAGTTGGTGGTGTGTTAGCCAGGGTATTTGGGTGTCCCCTAGTTTGTTTTGTATTTCTTGTGTCAATATGGGTTTGTTATTTTTATAGAAGTCTGCTTGGCAATATAGGCCTTGCAGGTTTTTATCTGGCGATTTTGTGCTGCGTGGTGAAATAGTGAGTGGTGTGCCATTAGCTGGGATGGGGAATTTTCCTTAACCAAGACACACTGTTCTTGTTTGCAGGGCTCTGTGTCAGACAGCCCTCTCAGCCACTTAGTGGCATTCATAAATTAATATGTACATACTGATATCTGTCCATCTTGAAGATAATGATGCCTGACCTATTTTGAAGATATATTTCAGACTGACAAGTAGTACGTCTGCTGGTGCAGAACCAAAATGTATTTTCACACAACAAAGCAGACAGTGCCTCTTAGAGGTGCACTTGATTTCTAGTTCCACTACCTATAAAAATAAGGTGAGTGTTGACAGTGAAAGGTAACTGAACTGAGGTCAGTTCTGAGATGTAAAAAGAACAATAGCAAAAATACTGTTCCTTACCAGAGCGAAACAAACTTCAATAGCAAACACTAAAGGGGGGGGGGATGCAAACCAATAAAAAGGATGAAATGCTGGAATTTGAGAAAACTGTCTGAAAAACAAATTACTGATGAAAATGATATATATTCATTCATTACATATTTTTTTTTTGCTTTTTTAAAATTAAAAACACTCATTCCATTGTTTAATGTAATTAATATTCTGTTATTTAATTCAGGGGTGGGCAACTTTTTTGACCTGGGGGCTTCATTCCACCCATGCCAGTGATAGGCAATGTCAGAGGTAAAAGTAGGCACAGCAAGGGATGCGATTCTTGCCCTTTATACCATAGGCTCCATTTCATACACTCAAAAGCCAGAGACTTCTCTCTCTCTCTCTCTCTCTCTCTCTCTCTGTGTGTGTGTGTGTGTGTGTGTGTGTGCACACAACACACAACTCCCCACCCAGTCATACAAGAGATATTATTGCAGTTCACAGACACATTTGAGCCAGGCAAAAACTCCGCAGGGGAATGTGTATCAGAGCTGATGAGGCATGTCCTATGAGGAGATGCAATGTGGCCTAATTGGCCAAATTGTGGCCAAATGGCCAAATTGAGGGGTGTGAAGGAGTGCATGAAGCCCCTGGCTCTGAGGTTCCCCACTATTCAATTAATTAATATTGAAAGTATCTCTCATGCAGAGCAGGCCAAAGCCAGTGAGGGGCCTCAGGTCGTGGTGTTGTTCTGCTGGTAGGACAACAGTTGCTCCATCAAAGTTCTTCAGCCTGCCCACAGGCTGTTCTACTAGCGGGCGGTGCTGTGGTCTAAACCATTGAGCCTCTTGGGCTTGCTGATCAGAAGGTTGGCAGTTTGAATCCCACCGATGGGGTGAGCTGCTCTATCCCTATTCCTGCCAACCTAGCAGTTCGAAAGCACGCCAGTGGGAGTAGATGAATAGGTACCGCTTCAACGGGAAGGTAAATGGCATTTCCATGCGCTCTGGTTTCCGCCACGGTGTTGCGTTGCACCAGAAGTGATTTAGTCATGGCCACATGACCCGGAAAGCTGTCTGTGGACAAACGCCGGCTCCCTCGTCCTGAAAGTGAGATGAGCACCGCAACCTCAGAGTCATCTTTGACTGGACTTAACCATCCAGGGGTCCTTTACCTTTACCTTACCTTCTACTAGCAATCTTCTGCCAGTGGAGCATGAGAAACAGGCAGACCAGGAACATGCTGATCACACCCTAAGTTCCTTTGTTTTCTCTCACACACCCCAGGAACTGGCATAATCCATGCTAGTTTGGGTTGGATGTAGTTAATTCCCTTCCAGTGGTTACCATGGGAGGGGTGAAGACATTTGTTTACCCCACCTCCTGCCTTGTCCACAGTGAGAAACAGGGCAATGAAGGTGGTGTTTGCTCCACCGGTGGATCTCCTCCCCAGTCACTGGACATGAGTTGCCCATTGCTCTGCCCATTCTTAATACCATTTTCTTCAAGGCAGAGTCATTTAGCATAACCATTATTGCTACTCCCTAAAATGAGTGGAACTTTACCTGGAGAGAACTGTAATGGTGGTAGGTGAAAGAGTTATATGTCTTCAGGAATCTGATGGGTGGAATGTTTATATTTGTTTGCTAGGATCTGCCGGGACTTTAAAAAGTCCAGCTAAGTTTTTCTCAGAATAAACTTAAATTTGTCATACCCATTCATTTCAATGGGTCTGCTCTCAGTTTGACTAACACTGAATGCAACCTAGAGTTTCTAAATATATTGGTAGAGCATGCATCTAAAAATAAATATGTAATAACAGTGTTTTAGTAGGTAGAGGTCCTGTAGAGAGGGTGTTTTTTCTGTACTGTTTGCTACATAAAAACTGCCTGGTGGACTCATTAATTTGTTTTGCCTGATATTCTAAATACCATATTTAACAACATGGCTGTGATAAAACACTTCATTTCCATTAACAGCTTTTTAAGTTAGAAAATTATTTCCAACCCTGCTACGTCAAGGAACCGTAGCAACTGGATGAGTAGAAGACTATTATTTTGACAGGTTTATTTTTATGGTCGGCGCTTAAAAACCATTTTCACTTTCATTGCAGGCTTGGTATTTAAAATTTATGGAGATTCTTTTTTTAAAAAAAGTACTTCTAACAGGGCTATAATTACTCACCGTCATTCATATTTCTCCCCTCTTATACTGTATATAAATCTTCAGGTCAAACTATCTTCCTGGAGCTTGTTTAAAATTGATCTAAGGTGATATAGATTTTTCTTAGTGCTACTATTTTATCTCTACCTCCAAATGTGCTCCTCTTCCTCATTTACAGATGGATCAAACATTATGAGGATGAAGTATGTATCTGTTTCACAAAACTGAGCTCACAGACCTCCTTAGCCTATGTCTGACAAGGAGGAGAGCAAGATTGTTAGATGGTGAATGCAGAAAGGACACAAACTTAGGACAGACAGATATCAGGGTTAGTATTTATATCATCATGCCGTGATGGTACACAAGTAGGATTTCTAGAGAATTCCAATGAGAACAGAAATGAGAATGGAATACATTGACCTTTGTCTATTCTTCTCATGTCCAAAACAGAAACCATATACAATCAATATTCACTGTTATTGCTTTCATAATTGACTAATCTCTCCCCCCCCCATTTTTATCATTTTTCATTTTCATTGAAATAAACTGAGTGGCATAATGTAATGACAATGTAATTTATGTAATTAATTAATTAATTACATAAGTTATGTAGTTGCACCACAGTGGACTGCAGGATGAATAAAACATTGTTTTTGTCAGAAGATGAACTGTAGCAGAGCAGAAACATTGCTGCATGTGATGAATGTAGAGTGAAATGGAAAACAATGTCTTTTTACATCCCTATGCATGTCAGAAAGGGAAAGAAAATGGGAACCCACATATTTATGGCTAAACAGGCACAGAAGGGGTGGAGGTACCTGTGGCCCCCATCGTTGGCCTCCAGCTCCCCTAAGCTGCGGTTTTTAAAATATCAGAATTCTCAGGCTTTACAGTGGTAAAACTCTATCCTCACTGTCACAGCTATATAGCTGTACTAGTGCCCATCTGAGTAAACCATGTTTGATGAAATAATTGACTGTGATAGGAAACAGCAAAGAGTAATGAATTAGCAGTCTGGTGTAGAAATCACCAATTTAAAAGTATTGATGAGGAAGTGGAAGAAAGATTTATAGGTAATGTATTGGCACTGTCGACGTTTGGCTGAGATAAATGGAGAAAGAATAAAGAAACCTATCGATCTGTTGTTAACTTAAAACAAGCTTCCCTATAGTAAAGAAAAGATGCCAAAACTCAAGTGCAAAATCTTCTGCTCTGGTACAGTCTTGTTTTCTATTCTTGTTTTTCTAGGATGAATTTTTCAGCCATCTTATGGGAAGATCTACACTGGATTGGGTTTTTGAAAGAGTTGAACTAACATCCACACATGTGCATATTGAAACACTTTTCACAGAACCTTACAGAGGTTGGTGTGGTCTGTGTGTGGCGTCCCTATGTGGTGAACTGCACTGAATAGTAAAGGTAAAGGGACCCCTGACCATTAGGTCCAGTTGCGGACGACTCTGGGGTTGTATGCTCATCTCGCTTTACAGGTCGAGGGAGCCTGCGTTTGTCCGCAGAAAGTTTTTCCGGGTCATATGGCCAGCATGACTAAGCTGCTTCTGGCAAAACCAGAGCAGCACACGGAAACACTGTTTACTTTCCCACCGGAGTGGTACCTATTTATCTACTTGCACTTTGACATGCTTTTGAGCTGCTAGGTGGGCAGGAGCTGGGACAGAGCAACGGGGGCTCACCCCGTCACGGGGATTCAAACCACCGGCCTTCTGATCAGCAAACCCTAGGCTCAGTAGTTTAGACCACAGCATTCTCAATGAAGAAGCTGAAGAAGCTGAGCATTGGATTTTTCTGAACACGAAGGAGTGTAAAGTTGGGCACACCCTCCCCATCCACCTCATGGCTCCAATCCAGGGGTCCCAAATCAGTTTGACCCAACCTGGGAGCCACCCACCACCCTCCAGATCCAGTCCTTAATTAGTTCAGGAGTGGGGCTAATGTTTAATTAGGTTTTTTTTAAAAAATGGATTAGGTATACAGTGGGGAGGATATTGTATCTTCTTTCCTCAACTCCCAACTGAGAGCAGGTGGTTCAATTCTGCGGCGTGCTCTTTTACAAGCAGGTTTCCTACAAGGTCTGCTGAATATCTGTTAGCCAGGGAAGTAAAATGCCTCAGAAACTTGCACCACCCTGCTAGAAGCTGGAGTGGCTGCTGTGCTGTGGTGCAGACACTGGACGATATTAATCAAACATCTTCCTCCATCAAACAGACTTTTCTCCATTGTCCATTTCTCCCCCTCTAAAGATGGGATGCTCCACAGCAGTAAATATTAATTTCACTCTGACTGTTGCCTGTTTCAAGACATCCTGTGCACCGAGTAAATTTATAACAGTGCTGTGCCATATTAAATCTATAAAACATCTGCTTTGATATAATTACCAGGAAAGAAAGAGACAACAGAGGATAATTAATAACTCAGCTGCATGGGAAACCCAACTTTCCCAGGTGTCAGTCCTTCAGTTGTTAACAGGATGAAAGATTCCTTGCTCAGTTCTAAAGCATAAGTTAAATCACGGCAACACTAGGAATTTTGCCCTCGAGGCAGCTTCTTGCACTGGAGAGAGCTCTTTGTATTGCGTAACCCAAATGTTTGGAATGACCCTAGAAGCGCAGCCTGCCCTGGAGGCAGGTTGTCCTCAGAACAAGTAAGAGAGCTTTGCCCTGCAGGTAGCACATTGCTGTGCTCTGCCAGAAAGCTGCCTCAGGAGTTCACACTTGGATATTAACTATGCCAGCAAAATTGGTTTGCACCAAATGGAACGAGAGGACTTCTGCATTAGGGAAGATTGGCTTAAGGTGTTTTGTTGCCGGAAATGAAGGGCAAGATGGCATCCCCACCATCTGGGAGGAAGGAGAGTAGCCCAGGAGAGGACATTCTCTGTGGCAGGCCCTAAGTTGTGGAACATTCTTCCCACAGAGGTGCATCCAAATCTTTCATTATACAATTTGCAGTGAATACTGAAGATGCACCTCTTTACCCCGGCTTTCGATACTTGAGATGTATATTTGCAGGGCCCACTTTATTTCTGTAATTTTAAGTTGTTTTTAACTGTTTTTAATATTATAATAATGTTGTGGTTCAATGTTAATACTGTGTTTTAATTGTTGTAGCCTTCCCTGGGACCCTAGGGTGAAGGGCAGGTATTTAATCATAGTAATAAAGTCAATGGTAGAGCTGGTCCTAGCATTAAGACAAGCAAATCAACAATCCAATGAGGTAAATTGAAAAAGAATTGCTCTCAGGAAATGTTGGTTGTAGAGATCCCATTGAACTTCTCCCAAGCCAGTCTCAGAAATTAAGCAACAGCAGGAACCACCATCTTCCTTCCCTCTGCCTCTGGATCCACAGCCACACAAATGTATACTTTGAGTCACCTGGCCTCATTGTGATGTCATGTAATTGATAGGTGAGAAGCTCCACCCTCCTGTTAAAATGGCTCATGGAAGGTGGGGGAAGTTGAGATCATAAACGGTACTACCTAGATGTTAAAAATGTGTAGCTGGCAGTCAAACCTTTTTGAATTTACCCCAGAAGCATTTGCTTTCTACAAACACAATTTTTTAGACTTTGGGTTCCTGTCAAGATCCAGTGTTAATTTCCTCTTCATTTGTTTTGGCTGGTTCTCATTGCAACAGCATGGCAGCCTGACAGCAAATCAAAATTAAAACTACAAAACAAAACTAAACAAGGGACTTCAAGTTAAAGATTGCATTGTCAGAATTAGCGCAGGCAATATTGGTTCTTCTCCAAACTGCTGTTTGTTTTTACAGGAACATATTGTTCATTGTAATTTATTAGCTTTTTAAAAAATAGTACTTAAGAATGTCAAAACCCAGGAATTCACCACAGGTGAATGTAGAGGTGGGGGAGAAAATTATTTCAGTTCAAAGGTTCACACTTAGAGATGAAAATACCTAATTTTTGCTTTCCAAAACAATATCTGAACTGAAACACAACCGTTCCTTGAAAATTTTGCAGTGCCATTCTCCAGCCAAGTAATGTGTACAAAGATGCATATACTTGGGAAAAGTTTGCCTATAAATGCATATATTGGTGAAAACTGGATATAATAATACATTATATTAGGGGAATTTGCTCTGCAAAAATGTGTATATTAGGTAAAACCACATGCAGACACTGAAATGGTGATGGCTTTTCATGAAGACTCTTAAACACACACACACACACCAGTCTCCAAGTGGTGTAAGATTCCAGGGGTTCTGTCTGCTTACCCAGGGTTTGGTTTCCTTCTGAACGATGGACAGTGAGACTGTGATGTCTTTATGGTATATGGTTTATTTACACATATATACAACCTGAGCCTATGATGGAGGGGTTCACAGCATTAACAACCTGTTGAATAGTGGAAGAGATGGACGAAGGGCACTGCTCTGTTGGATTCACAGCTCTTTATTGCAGAAGTTAGAACTGCTCCTGGAATCAGACTGACTGCAGCCTAGCTGGCTGCTTTATATAATACTGAGTAACTTGAAACAGTAACAACTCACAACTAGCTAACCAATCAGGGGCGACAGTTTTCAATCCTTCATTTACATACTGGTGGCCCTGAATGAGAACTACAACTTAATCTTAATACGTAACACCCCTCCCCACCTAGATGAGGTGTTAGGCTCCCCCAATCCTTAATTGTTACAACCATATACCATATACACTAGCCACGGATTTGATTAGAATTACAGGTACTTCATACTGCGTAATCTTTCAGGTAGGCTGGAAATATACGGGTCTGGGTAGAACGCTGAGGTATCACTGGAGGGGCAGCCAAGCTGCTAGGGCCCAATGCTAAGTAGCTTGAAACAGTAACAACTCACAACTAGCTAACCAACCAGGAGCGACAGTTTTCAATCCTTCATTTACATACTGGTGGCCCTGAGTGAGAACTGCAACTTAATCTTAATACATAACACAACCCAAGAGGGACTCGCTTCTCCAATAGTCACAACCTTGGATTCCAACAGAAATCAGGCATGGCTCTGTCTCCTAGCTGTCCTTCCTGCAGCCTGCCACCTTCTAGTTCACATAACTTTTCAACTCTCCACGCTGGCCTTTGTCTTGATAACTACCAGTGAGTTAAGGGAGGGGTTCCCACACATTTTCTGTGTGGCACAGAACGCCTTCCTTTGCTACCTTAATGTCCTTTGCTTAGAAGGCCATTACTTCACCGGGAAGCTAACCTGGCTATTCTAGGAATTTAATCCAGGAATTAAAATGGGGTTCAAGCAAATACAGAAATGAACTAGTTAAAAAGAGAGAGAGAAACTGAAAGAAACAAAAATTGACAGCTTTGTCCATTGCTATACACATGTATGTTTACCATATGATGACTTCATCTGTGTTTGGGAAGTGAGCTAAAAACACAGTCTGAATCCTCATACAGTTGCACCTTGGTTCTTGAACGGAATCCGTTCTGGAAGTCTGTTCGACTCCTGAAAATATTTGAAAACCAAGGTGTGACTTCTAATTGGCTGCAAGAGCTTCATGCAGCCAATCAGAAGCCACTGAACCCACGTTGGATGTTTGGCTTCCAAAAAACATTTGCAAACCAGAACACTCACTTCCAGGTTTGCAGCATTCGGGAGCCAAAACGTTCAAGTCGCAAGGCATTCCAGAACCAAGGTATTGCCTTACATCAGCTAAACTGCAGTGCTTTTTGATCAGTTAAGTTCATATATTCAACTGCCAGTCACAAACTTTTAACGTCATTGAATAGTGAGAAATCAAGCAATGTTCTTGCACATATGGTGAAGCAGCTCTGTGAGATGCTAGCTGCAACAGCCATCCATTCTACATTTTGCTGCAGAGCTTTGGTGCACGGCAAACATAATACTTTGAGCACTGGGTTGGGTCGTGTAGAGCTATCCTCCCATTTGCAGAACAGCCCCTTCTGTTTGGGAAAGAAACTTATATCTAGAGTGGGGTTTTGGAAATGGAATGGAAGAGGTGTGGTATTAACCCAACCCCCAATTACCCTTGTACCCTTCCCAAACTGTTCCAGAGGGTTCTCACATCCTACAAAGCAGATCTTTAGGCATTTCAACAAGGAATCGGCATAAATCACTCCTATCATATCCATTTTCACAAACCAAGAGTACCGAGTTCTGTGGTCTCTGTCCCAACACTCTGCATTCAAATGAGAATTCATTAGCATTCTGACAGCCAGCTTTCTCCAACAATTCAGAAACCTCATCCCAATCCATCAAGGGCTTTCTGCCTGTTGTGAATATTAAAAGGAGGTTTTAATGGCAAATGAAGGGCTTAGTTTCATATTCTCTTCATATTTTGGGGAGAAGAGGGAGCAGGGGAATAACTTTACTCACAATTTTCAGATACACCCAAAGCAAAACAATTATTTTCATTAATATTGCATTAAAAAGAAATAGAGATAGTGCCCAATGCAAATGAATTTTCAATTGTGTTAGGCAGAGCTTACCATACTTTTAGGAGAGCTCAGTTAATATCAAATGAATCACTGTGCTCTCATCTCCTTGAGTAATTAAAAAGTGGGAAATACGATTGCAAATGGGGTTTTGATGCCGCATCAGCAAATCTACGGTAACCAAGGAATGATGGACTGAAGCAGTGCTTACATATAATTTGACTGTCAATGCAATTTTAGCAGTACAATAACACCAAAGTACATACATTTTAAATAAATCATAGCTTTTATGCAGCCACATTGACCTGTTTGAAGAAAAGAATACATTATTTTACATATGTCAATCATGGACGGTGAAAAATCAATTTTACATATGACTGGCTCTGAAAAGAACAAGCATTGTGCATAATTTGTGGGGGGAAGCAAAGTAATAATTTAGCCTGTGGTGTGCAGGAAGATAGAAATTATGCCAAAGTATGCGTAAGCATGTGGCAATGGGAAAGATGGATTATCAAATGTCACTGAAAGATTGTATTTTATTCTACAGTAACCACAAAGGCTATTTAATTTAAACAGTGGTGAAGATGACCCTTAATTATCCAACTAGGAGTAAATACACGCAGAGTACTTTAAAGCTGATATACAAAATGTAAATGTTCCTGGGTAGAGATAGCCTACTCCTAGTTTATTGGCATTACCCCAGAGGATGATCTGGACACAGAATAAGAGGCTGAGGGACCAATAGGCCTGAGCACCATCAGTGAACCAGGGACCTTCCACCACCAAGCAAAAGATGCCGGTGACTTTCAGGATGAAGATGCAGAGACCCATGAGCTTGGATCAGAATCTGCAGCCCCCAATCCAGCAAAGGGCCAGAGTATTTGTCTCCAAGGGTCTCATGCTGCACAGACCAGGTGGTGCACCAACACAGCAAGTATGCTCAGCCAGAGCTCCTGGACAGATGGTCCCAGCTGTTGTCAGAAGATGTCATGGACTGGTTGGATGCAGTGGAATGGAAGGAGGAACCAGTTGAGGAACCATCAAGGGAAGTAGCCTCAGAGCCCAGGAAGTGGTGGTGGGACAACAATGAGTGGTCAGAGGAAAAAGAGGGAGAAGAGTGGGAAGAGGAGGTGTTGGAAGCTGAAGAGGTAACAGGACTTAGTAAGCTGGGAGAGTCTGTAGCAGAGAGCAGTGCAGAATCAGAGGCAGAAGCTGAAGCAGGAAGGAAGTCAAGAGGCAGAGATGAGTCGGGCTGGTGAAGAGTCACAGGTGTCTCCCCCTCCTGTTGTGACAAGCTTCCCTCCCCTGTTGTCTCCCAGAACCACAAGAAGCATGAAAAGTGTGAAGAAGAGGTTGGCCGCATATTGACCCCAGTATCTTATTGCTTTGAAAAAGCCCTTATGACGTGGGGACTTTCGGTCTTGGTAACTGATTTTCATGGAGGAAGACCATGGGGAATGAGCTGCTCTGCTCATCCAAATCTGTGGAGATCGTGTTTTTGCAAATAAAGAGCTGACTCCACTTTTGAACTGTGGAGGAAGTTGCTTAATAGGAGCTCTCCTTGGTGCTGACCGACCTGCCTTGCCCAATCATGCCCTGTCAGTTCCTCCCCAGGACTACAACATGGCAGTTATCCATCTTCTGGTAACTTCCAGGTTAGATGACTGCAATGCACTCTGTGTGGGGCTGCCTTTGAAGACAATCAGAAAACTCCAGCTAGTTCAGAACTCAGCTACACTGCTAGCTAAACTGCTAATAGGGAACAAGAAGTGAATTCACATCACACCTGTTTTGAAACTACTTCACCTTTGGCCCAATTCAAAGTGTTGCTGTTTACCTTGGAAGTCCTCCACAACTCAAGTATTTTCTGAACTGTCTTCTCCCATATCAATCCATCCAGCTGCTGAGATGGCTCTAAACCATGATGGAGATATCCTTTTCAGTGGCCGTGCCCCTTCTCTGGAATGCCTTCCCCTTGCCAAGTTTCCTCTAATATTTGGGCCAGGTTAAGACCTTTGTATGGTCCTTGGATTTGCTAACTCTTTTAAGTTGCTGTGAGTTTTTATTGACAGAAGTTTTCATCCTGTGTTGTGTGGTTTTAGTCTATTTGTCCTGCAATATTTGTGTGTGTGTGTGTGTGTGTGTGTGTGTGTGTGTGTGTGTGAGAGAGAGAGAGAGAGAGAGAGAGAGAGAGAGATATTCTTTGGTAGGCTGCCCTAGTAATGCCAATTAGCCACTGAAGGACAGGGTATACAATATTAGAAATAAATAAAGGTGTTGGTCATCACAGAACAACCTTGGCTCATCAGCAGCTCACAATTGACATGAACAGTGGCTTCCAAGGAAACAGGTCTTGGTACAGTTAGGATTGCGGTCTTAATTTAATCATGAAGGAGAAACAGTGTACATTCCATTTGTCATATCATTTTTAAAAAATGCTCCCCTGCCAAAATGCATTCTTCATGAGCTTTGCAATTCTGTTGATAAAGTGAAACAAATTGAAGACATCATTGCATTTAAACAACATTTTGTTTAAAAGAAGATTCATTGTTTACACAGCTTACCACTGTGAACTACTAATGTCTAGGTAGGAATGTATTTTTAACTCCTCAAGGACAAATAAACTGATTTCTCATGCAGCTGTTACAAAAGCTGCTGCAAAAGGTGTACAAGCATTTCTAAATAGGAACATAATTAATGTGGTAGGTTAATGAAGCACAACTGACAATGCTTCTGAATGATTCAAGGGCATCATAGATTTATGTGCACTGTTTTTGCTAAACATTAACATCAGCTGTCTCAAAAGGGCAAAATAATAAGTGCATAGTTTATTAAATATAAGCCTTACATATTAAACATGTACACCCAAAGGGAAGTTTGCATGGAGTTGTCTCACTTTCAGGGAAGGTGGGAGTCCTCAGCACACTGGAGGTGCTGAAACCACAGCAAATCTTCAGGACTTGGCAGTGCACTTCATAAACTCCAGCACCTCTCATCCACCTCACGAACAGACAAACTGTGGGTCTCTGTCCAATCACATTTAAGCACATATGAAAGGGAGTGAATCTGCACATGCTTAAATATATCCCACTGAATCTGCCTATGCTTAACTTGGGCTGAATCACACCACATGTTTAAAATACTTGGTTTTAAAACATGGTTTGCTGTTTCCAAGGGCAGAGGACCATTGAAACACAAGCATCGCCATGTTCAGTTGCATGTGCAAGTCATCCCTTCATTGTGGCCCTGAGTTTTGAGATCTCCATTTGATTTTAATCAGGAGAAAATGTTGCCAAAATGTATTTAAAAATACATGAATGGGGGGGGGATGTAAATAGGGATCACACATGTAATAGTTCATAGTTCCAAAAATGGAAGAGATAGAAGGTGATCTACTGATAAGATGGTGTCTTTTCTTTTGCCTGCAACATCCACCGAAACAATCAAGTGCATCATTTCCTGTAGGAAGTCAGTCTTTTAATAGGGTTTTCTTTGAAAACCTATAAAATAACTTCCTGTTGTGAAATGTGACTCTTTCTCTCCTTTAAAAAAATCATACGCAGTATAATGAAAAAGAAAATACTATTGTAAGGTTATTATTGCAACATTATTATTCCTCACATTAAATACCAATTACCACTGGCATTAAAATGTTGAAACTGTAATTTGCCATACATTTTATGTTCGGCATTTATTTGCATCTCATATATATGATGTTAATAGTATTTTTTACGTTGAGTTAACTATACACCAGGGGGTTGTTTTCAAAATTCCAGCACATGTAACGTGAAGCCTAAAAGCAAGGAGTTGTATTCAATGGTGTCCTTCCATTCATTGATCCTGTGGAGGCTTTCATGAATGAAGAAAGAGAGCAGGGAGAGAGAATGATTTCCCCTGATTACTACTTTCCTCTGCAGCCCACAGCATCCTTTTGAATCTTCTCCACAGGGACAGCTTGGCCTCCCTACCATTTCCATTTGAAGCGCCCCTGCTGGATCAAAGAGCCCTTAATACAAGCCAAATACTTAAATAGCATGTGGACAGACAGGCATTCTCATGGTGGCAGCTAAACCAACTCCAATCACAATCCAATAGCAATTCACAAAGCACTCGTAGGCAAAGCCAGTTTTGCCAGTGAGTGTATGATTATTAGGTAGTTGTGGCCCAGGATTCACCAACATGGCACTCATCGGCACATGGGCACCGACAGAAGCCTTTCCTAAGGCTCACTGGGTCTTCTCCACCCTGCTGGAATTAAGCTTGAATTATGCATTCTGTTATAGCAAATACAATGGGTTGTGGTGTGTTTGGTGCTCACAACAATCTCTCTAGTTTGCAAATGTGACCACAGGCCCCAAAGGCTTTGTAATCCCTGCTGCAGTCAGTTGAGTGGGTCTGGCTAGCTGTATGCTATACAAACATTTGCAAGTGTATTCGTTACATCCCCCACTTCACTTTTTGGGTGTAGTTACAAAGCAGCTTGCTTCATTGGGAATTCTGTACACGTCCTGAGACGATATGTATGATTTGGCTCCTTTCTGAGCAGTGAGTGCAGGCACTATTGTGGCAACACAGAGGTAAAATGCCTTTTTATCACGAAGCCATCCCTGATTCCAATCAGTGCCAGCCACAAATAGGAATTGGTTGGGTAAGCATAGCCAAATCTGCATAATCAAATTCAGCAGCATGCCTGTTTAAGACAACACCAGTAGTTAGTCCTTACAAATGAATGGATTCAACCCTACAAGGTCAGAAACACCTCACTGATCTAGAATATGACTGATTGTGACGTTACCATATGAGAGTGCTGGAGGTGAAATAGTTAAACAGGTTACCCTATCAGAACCCGGGGGGGGGGTGGATTCAGAGGGACTATAAAACCAGCTCTGGGAGGGGCAAAGAGTGGTGTTCGTGAGTTCATTGGGAGTTGGGTGGTTGGTTGGAGTGGGAGTGAATTGGGATAGAGTTTGTGGGTAGGTTGAGTTAGTGTAGCGAAATAGTCAGGAACAGTTAGGGGCTAGGCAGAGGTGGTTTAGTGAGTGGAGAGAGGTGGTTTAGTGAGAGAAGAAGAAGAAGAGGAGGAGGAGGAGGAGGAGTTTGGATTTGATATCCCGCTTTATCACTACCCGAAGGAGTCTCAAAGTGGCCAACATTCTCCTTTCCCTTCCTCCCCCACAACAAACACTCTGTGAGGTAAGTGAGGCTGAGAGACTTCAGAGAAGTGTGACTAGCCCAAGGTCACCCAGCAGCTGCATGTGGAAGAGCAGAGACGCGAACCCGGTTCCCCAGATTACGAGTCTACCACTCTTAACCACTACACCACACTGGCAGGTAGTGAAAGTTATAGGTCTGGATAGGCACCCCATGAATGTAATTGACAGATACTGTTTATGAAACCACACGCTTGTTAAACTGCAATAAATAAACAAAAGTTTATGTTTCAATTTAACCCTGACTGGACTCAGTATTGTCCCAGGTAGGGCCTGGGTAGTGGCAGCGAGAAATAAAGTGGTGGCACAGGGATCAATAGATGGTGAAACGTCTAGGGACCCTGTGTGATCACCACACTGATGGAGAATCAGTTGTGACATAACGTTTAATACCATAGTAGGAATCTTAACCTGTATGACTCAGGATAACCTATGAAAACTCATACCCTTGTCCTTTGTTGTGTATTAACATTCATGTCCAGCTTGGAACTTCACGGAAGTCCCTTTCCAAATTCTTGTAAATTCCTCCTGGCAAGTCCCCCCCCCCCCTATAACTGGGTGCATGCATGTTCACATGAATGTGTGCACTGTTGCACAAGATTTGGCAACCCTGTGCCCTTAACAATCATTAGTATGTGTAATGAAACACTTTACATCTCTTCCACAGCCATCTCTCATGGCCAGCTTTGACCCAAATGCCAATGTCATACTTGACTGCTGTGCTGGTCCTCACCCTTTGCAGAGGATGCCACCCCATTCATCTTTCCCTTGCTACACCAAATAAGGAGTAGCAGCTTGGTGGGTGGGGAAGAACTGCTGTGGAAGCTTCCCAGCAGGCAGGTTTCTGTTGCTTACCAGATGAGAGAGGGGCAAGCAAATGAATTGACAGAGTCAATGTGGTGGTCCTGCTGCTAGGTTTGTAGTACATTGACCTTCCTACTACTTCATCCCTCCCAGTAAGCAACAGGAACTCACCTCCTGTGAAGCTAAAGCAGTGGCTCTGCCCCATCTGCCAAGCCACTTCTGTAAATAAGCTTTACTGTCTGTTCTCCATTACCGTACGCTGCAGTTCTCCCCCCTGTTTTCCCTCGGTGTCCTTTAATTACAAGTCGGTAAGTTGTGTGGCCTAAATTAAAGTGGAATGTCTCCCCATGACCATACGATAGCTCGCAAATTTATATGGGAACTTTAAGACTGTTTTGCGGGGGCAGCGGGTGGGGGAGAGTTCCCCATTGCCACTCGATGTTTAAAGAGGCCAGATTTAGTATGCATTTTAGAGTATGATGTGGAGAGATGGGTTGTAGAAACGTTATTCAGGGTAATAGCTGCCTGCATTAAATTTTAATTCCTTGTGAAAAGTGGAGAGGGAATAAAAGAGATTGGGAATGGCCCAATCCTCTCTTGGAATCAATTTTTTTCCTTGTGTGTGTATTTTAAATGCATTTAACATGCACAGGCCTTACGTATGGGAAAAGATATATTCTGGATTGATTAAATTACCCAATGACTTGATTCCATGGGAGGAAACCCAAATTCCACATTTCCGGTGCAGCGCTGAATGATAGCATTTATTTGTTCCACTGAGGTCCCTAACAGAGAGATCCGCATAAATATTTTATTTTATCTGACTTCTCTGTATCCAGCGATAAGCCTATAGTTCATTCTTTTGTGGCAAATAGTGCTCACTGCTGAGAATAACTTGCTATTTGTTCATGAAGTCTAGAAAGTTGTTGCCTAATGTGTTCTGGCCTACACCTCTGCTAGTCACCTGCCAATATTCTATTGTCTATTATCATCCTCTCCATTTCCAAAGTTCAGAACGTTAGTGCCACTGCTTATGTATTCAGAAAGGTATGACCCACATTAAAGAGAGGGAGGAATCAGCAGCGCTGGCCCAAGACATGTAGCAGCCTGAAGCAAATGGTTTTCTCACACCAAATCAAGGTGCAGAGTACTCAAGCCTGGTTCATTTTACATCTGAGACAGAAAACCTCACAAGCACTATTCTCCTTCTCTTCCAGTAAAAAAATGTAACAATAATAATTAAAATAATAATTTGTTGTGCTTTCACGTGGTACCCAAAATCTGCTGCCAGGGGCAGCTACCACATTCTACCTAATGGTAGGGCAGGCCCTGTATATCAAGGAAAATCCCAAGGTCTGCAGAACCTGCAACAATCTTTAGAAAGAAACCCAAAGGGAGGGGAATCCCCCTAACAGCCCAGTGAGGACTGAACATGCTCAATGACCACATGAAGCTCACTAAATGTTATGCTGAGGTATGGAAATGAAAAACTGGGGGAGAGAAGAATGGAATGGGATGGCTAAACAGCAACTTTTCACCTTCCAGCATTTCATTGCAGGTCCTATTTGTTTAGTGTCTTTTATTCGTCAGTTAAGGATTGACCACAATGGAGATGTCAAAATGAGGCAGTCGCTCATGTATGCACTATGGCTTGGATGTCAAATAACCTTGAGTTCTTCTAGAGAGTATTTTGCTTTGTGAGATTCCTCTTTGGCTAGTTAAGGCTGGTAGTCTGCAACACAGCCTACTATACTTTTGGGCCACAATCTGGCACACAGCTGTCCAGAGCTCAGCATGTTGAAATTCATAGCGATGATGTGCTTCTTGCTCTGTGCTGATGGTGATTTCTGATTCCTAGATGGAAGCCGCATACCTTCCTACCACACACCAGCCATTATTTTTACGATTGTAATGCATATTACATTATAAGAACTGAACCTTGTTTCTGAATGCCTACATTCAGCTTGTGACCAGAATTCCTAAAATATTGTCTCATCCATTATATACCTAACTGATCACAGCACTGCAAGAGAGGGTCTCCTGCAGATACAATCTCAACAAGAGTCCATTCTATACAATATAGGAATCGGGCCTTTAGCGTGGTGCTACTTTGAAACTCCTTCCTGTTACATAACAGACAGGTGCTGTCTCTGTTGCCATTTCAGCACCTATGGAAGATCTTCCCTTTTCAACAAGATATTTAATTGTAACAGTCACTATGTGTTTTGGATTTGAGATTCTTTTCACATATGGAATTATTTTTACTGTGAAATCACTTCAAGATATTTTATGGGAAGCAATTCATAAACGATATCAAATAAATAGGTTTACAGTAATATATTCTCAGGCTAAAGAGCAAATTGTTCTCCATTTCTTATCAGAAGAAAGCTTAGGAAGCCATCAGACAAGGGCCCCCCAAAGGATCCGGCAATGCAGATGCTAAGGAAGGTAAAATCTACTCTTTTTAAGATCAACAGGTGATCAATAATTGTATCAGAATCAAATATGCCTTTCAGGAGCCATATTAAAGGTGAACTAAAAGCTAAGTTAGGGAGTGAGTGTGGCATAGTGGTAAGTATGTTAGACTAGGACCAAAAAGACTTTGATTCTGGTATCTGCACTTGGACATGAAACTCAAAGGTCTGTATAGTTAAAGCCATGGTTTTCCCAGTAGTGACGTATGGAAGTGAGAGCTGGACCATCAAGAAGGCTGATCGCCGAAGAATTGATGTTTTTGAATTATGGTGCTGGAGGAGACTCTTGAGAGTCCCATGGACTGCAAGAAGATCAAACCTATCCATTCTGAAGGAAATCAGCCCCGAGTGCTCACTGGAAGGACAGATAGTGAAGCTGAGGCTCCAATGAGCCAGTGTGGTGTAGTGGTTAAGAGCGGTAGTCTCGTAATCTGGGGAACCGGGTTCGCGTCTCTGCTCCTCCACACGCAGCTGCTGGGTGACCTTGGGCTAGTCACACTTCTCTGAAGTCTCTCAGCCCCACTCACCTCACAGAGTGTTTGTTGTGGGGGAGGAAGGGAAAGGAGAATGTTAGCCGCTTTGAGACTCCTTAAAGGGAGTGAAAGGCGGGATATCAAATCCAAACTCTTCTTCTTCTTCTTCAATACTTTGGCCACCTCGTGAGAAGAGAAGACTCCCTGGAAAAGACCCTGATGTTGGGAAAGATGGAGGGCACATGGAGAAGGGGACGACAGAGGACGAGATGGTTGGACGGTGTTCTCGAAGCTACAAACATGAGTCTGACCAAACTGCGGGAGGCAGTGGAAGACAGGAGGGCCTGGCGTGCTCTGGTCCATGGGGTCACGAAGAGTCGGACACAACTAAACGACTCAATAACAACAACATGAAACTCACTCATCCTAAATGACCTGACTGGATTATTTTGATGATAAAATGGTTAAGATTCATACTTGTTGCCATGATCTCCTTGAGGATGGGCATGACTAGGCTATGTAGGATCTGGTTGCAATTCATGCTTCAAAATTCACAGTTCACAATTCAAAAGCAATGTGTGCATCATTAATAGTCAACACATTTGATGAAAAGTGCAATGTTGGTGCAACAACACCAAATAGTTTAAGAAGGAGTGGTTGTTCTACATCATTACCAAATCACACAAACCTGTTCTACATAAGCTTTCTTCAGATGCTACTCACATTAAGTGTAAGCATGTGAACACAGGGCCTGCATTTTTTTTAACTCCACCCCCAAAGCATACAGCTCCTTCTGCCCCCACCATCATTCTGTTTGTCATAACATGCAGGAGTCTGCTCTGTGTGTAGAAGCTTCCTATGTGATGTCAAACCCTGAGTGATCAAGAAGTGCCAAGGTTCAGAGCTAGTGGTGAAAGGGAGGGTTGGAGGAACCACTCTCCAATCCCAGAGAGGTCACTTTGGTGCTGTAAAAGCAGCAAAAACAGTGCAGGTAGAAACAGTTATGCATTACCTGCAGCAGCACAACCAGATGCCTTCATCTTCCCCAGCTGCATCGAAACATCTCTCTCCTGTATCGGTCTCCACAGCCACAGCACGCTCTGTTACCTTTCAACAGTTTGACTTCAGCCCCAGAGGTGCACTCCTCTACTGTTTTCCGAGACAGACGGATGCCAGCAATTGCTCAGCTAGCTCTGCATATTGCAGTGTTTTAGTCTTGCACTCTTGAATGGCACCTGCCAAAGCAGATAATGAAACAAAAGGAGTTAAAGGTACGGTGTGGTGCAAGCAATGGAATAGCCATGAGTGCACACTGGTAAGTCTGGACTGCACCAAAGTAGCTCTTTGGCCCCCAACAATGATCATAGATATAACTGTTTATTTCTTATAATATGAACACAATGTCCTTGCTTTTTGTCGAATGATATGGAAGCTCAAAATCAATAGTTCATCATAACTACTGAAACTGGTGTTCAAGTTGATAAATCCTTTAATTTGTGACCAGTGCGCAGATGTACGTTTCAGTGTGACTAATATTGCTCGATATATAAAGTGGCAGAAAATGATAGGAGGAAATTCCCATTTCAGGCTGTATTATATATTCATCTAGAGTAAATGAAAGCTATTGACTTTTATTTTAAAAAAGAAAGATAAAAAACCACCAGAAACAGATAATGGTTTCATTTATTACAAAAAGAAGCTGCTTTGCTTTGTTTGCTTTTTATTTGGAGTGGCTGATTTTACACTGTGATCAAGAAGATGAGAGAATCTTGATACTGTGGCAAGTTTTTTTTTCTTTCATCCTGGAAGTATCACTTAATACTTGTGTGTGACTACAATAGCAATGGAATTATGAAGGTTTTTGGATGTGATCCCAAGCCACTATCGCCCAACTGATAATGCAACAGTGAATCTTCTTACTGTGGTTTGTGTTGGGGGTTAAGCCTCTCTTGGGGGAATACAAATATCAGCTGCCCCAAAAACCTCAGTGTAACTCTTTCTCTCTCTGCCACCCCCTTGTCAAACATTTATTTACCTGAAGCTGCTGTTTGGAGGGACTGCTCTTATGATTTTTAAATGTGATTCTTTTATTATTATTTATTTATTATTATACTATGCAATTTATGTTTTTAATGTTGTACACTGCCCTAGGATCTTCAGAAAAAAGGGGCATAGAAATGGAATAAATAACAATAGTAATGGTAATGATAATATATCTATTTAGGTATATATGTTGATATATTGGCAGACATTATATAGGATTGAGCTGAAGTTCCTGCAGCCCTTTTCAAAAAAGTCATGAGCGCACAGAGCCATTTTCAGTAGTTTTCTGTCCTTGAGGACTGTTGCATTGTTTTCCTCTTCTGTTATTAAATAACATACCATATGCTAAGGAGGAAAGTGTTTGTTGGTTTTCAGATACGAAATAACCCCTGCCGGGCCAGATGTACATAAAACAACATTGCTCAATTCATTTTCCAAATGGAAATTGAAATTACAGTCTCTTTTAAATAAAAGCCCATTAGGTTAAATACAGGCTTGCGACAGACGTTAATTGAACTCCTTTTTCTATATAGCCTTGGAAAAAGTGAATCAGGAGATAAATGTCTTGAAATGACTGCTTGAATAATCTTTGGGAGGTTCTTCGCAACCCCCACTCTGCTTCTATCTCTTTCTGTATTGAGAGGAAAGAATGGGGCTCAGACAATGGATCATTTGACTAGAACAAAAGGCACAGATTTGAGTTTCAGCACTGCAAATGTTTTTCCAAAGCCAAGACACAGAAATGGAAAGATGCTTGAGAGAAATCCAGCAATTACATTTTAGGTGGACTACTTCACAATTTACAGGAATGGCGACACTGAGAACAGCAGGCTGTATTGTACACCAGAGCCTCCTGAAAACACCAGTGCTTGGAAGTACAGAAGGGCCAAAACTGATTTTGCAAAATGTTTTTGGTAGTCAGTTAGAAGAGAAGCCAAGATAGATATCAGTTTGCATAACAAGCTGTCATGACAATTTAAGGACCAAAGGGTGTGAATTAGATAACTGTATTCACTGTTGCTGTATTCAGATGCTCCTCTACATGTGCTCCTTTCCCCTGACATCCAACCACCAAGTACGGACAACTTGAAAGGTGTTTGCGTGCTGAGGTCCCCCAAAACACCCCTACCCCAATAATTCACACATCACACATAATTTTTGTTTAAGGTTTTTGGCATAATTTTGGCCACAACTTTATTAAACATACATAGATGTGAGTGGTTGCTTAGGCATTGGTTATGACTATCTGTCCCCCTGCCTTAGGGACAGAACTGACTCCTGGATTCCAGCGAAAGCCAGTGAGGGGAAACAAAACGGGGATAACTGGAGATGCCACACAGACCCTCAGCTTCTCCCCGCATCCTCCCAGGGGCTTACGCGGCCGAAACCCGATTCCAGGGGTTTGGACGAAAGGATGGCATGCCCCTGAATTCCTTTAACGGAATTCCCTTGCAGCAGCAGCATTGGAGGGGCAGGCCCAGCCAATCCTTACCCCTCCTCCAACCAATTTTAACCAATGCCTAACCGCCAACCTGGCTGGGACGCGGGTGGCGCTGTGGGCTAAAGCCTCAACGCCTAGGGCTTGCCGATCGAAAGGTCGGCGGTTCGAATCCCCGCGGCGGGGTGCGCTCCCGCTGTTCGGTCCCAGCGCCTGCCCACCTAGCAGTTCGAAAGCACCCCCGGGGGCAAGTAGATAAATAGGTACCGCTTACCAGCGGGAAGGTAAACGGCGTTCCGTGTGCGGCTCTGGCTCACCAGAGCAGCGATGTCACGCTGGCCACGTGACCCGGAAGTGTCCCCGGACAGCGCTGGCCCCCGGCCAATAAATGTGAGATGGGCGCACAAACCCCACAGTCTGTCAAGACTGGCCCGTTCGGGCAGGGGTACCTTTACCTTTACCTTTAACCGCCAACCTTACAAGTTGTGACGATTTGCTATGCAGTAGGCAGAAACCAAATGGCACCAGCCAATCAGCCAAATGGACAAAATTCCTACCGGGATCCTGCCCCAATGGCAGACGACCCCATGACAAGCATAGCAAGGTCAAAGCACAAGCCCAAAACAAGGGAGGGAGGGCGGGTGATTCGGTGCCCACAGCGAAAGAGAAAGCAGATCACTGTGAGCACTGTTTAAATAACCTCTGTTCCCACCCCTAATTTGGCAACATCAATTTTACCCCAGCAACACAATCAACCAATCCTTGCCAGGCCACACTATCCTACACTGCCTGGCAACTGCAGGGTGTCTTGCCTGGTCCCATACGCAACCCGTGCTCTCTTTTAATGAGAACACGCTTTCTGTGTGTGAGCAGCTACTCACCTGTAGGTGCTCTGTGCTAGCAGGGCTCGCAACAGGGTGTAATAACTATGTGTGGGGAGTGAAGAGCCCTGTACCATCAGCCCTGCTCCAGATAATTGGGACCCCTAGAGAATCATGTATTGCTCATGCATTGGTGACCCTTTGCAGATGTGTGTGCTAAAAATATGGACATCAGGTGGACTGAGGTGCAAGCTTCCAATACTGGGAGTAGAACTAGATGGCACAGCACCTCTCTATTCAGTAGCATAGCATGTAGTTTTCCCTTGAATATATTAGCTGGAACTATTCCCCTTCCCACAACAATGCTGAAGGCTCAACTTCCTCTACTGATAACATCTTCCAAAGTCAATCTCAACACTCAGGCCTACCAGCTCCCCTTTAATGCAAGATAATGCAAGGCTTTTATATGCCTGTTGTCTTTGTCCATGGAGTCCATGGAGACATCACCTTGCCAACAAAGGTCCGTATAGTCAAAGCTATGGCTCTCCCTGTAGTGATGTATGGAAGTGAGAGCTGGACCATCAAGCAGGCTGATCACCAAAGAATTGATGCTTTTGAATTATGGTGCTGGAGGAGACTCTTGAGAGTCCCATGGACTGAAAGAAGATCAAACCTCTCCATTCTGAAGGAAATCAGCCCTGAGTGCTCACTGGAAGGACAGATCCTGAAGCTGAGGCTCCAATATTTTGGCCACCTCATGAGAAGAGAAGACTCCCTGGAAAAGACCCTGATGCTGGGAAAGATTGAGGGCACAAGGAGAAGGGGACGACAGAGGACGAGGTGGTTGGACAGTGTTCTCGAAGCTACCAGCATGAATTTGACCAAACTGCGGGAGGAAGTGGAAGACAGGAGTACCTGGCGTGCTCTGGTCCACGGGGTCATGGAAAGTCGGACACGACTAAACGACTAAATAACAACAATGCAAGGCTAGTGCTTGATAGAATGCCTGTCCCCCCGAATTCACTTCCAAGATAATTGTATCACCCTCCTTCAAATTAGTAATTGCTTTGATTATATTAATTAACAACTGTTGTTTTCTGGGTATGTAGCCAATTGATGTTAACAAATAATGTTATGGAAGTTGCTTCTGGAGTGTCTCCTCTAAACGACACTTCATACAAGCAACACTCCAAAGCTCTCCATAGCCAATTCCCAGAGTAAAGCTATCCATCTCCGAATTATGTTAATCACAATTGTCACTTTCATCTATATTTTATGGGCATCATGAATAGATAGAGATTTACAAGAGAACTTGCCACTCTGCTGTATTTTTGTCTCTTTTTTTGGCTAAGTACATTAGAAGATTTAAAAACTCTGAAGACTATTGCTACGATCCAGGTGTTCATGGCATGCACACAGAACTCCATGTGCACACAGCCTTGGGGTGAAAAGATTTGTTCTATAAAAGTGTTGCAAGTACCAGATATAGTTCTTCCAGCACTGCTGAAATAATCACTTTGCTAACATCAAGACTAAGATTTCAAAAGAGGGTGAAAGGATAAGTCGGAAACTGATTGGGATCAACCCCACCAAAGCCTATAAGACAAGAAGAAAATTATCCCCCAAATTTCCCAGTGCAGAGTTTTGATTCAGATATATGTATATATTTGCATTATAATTACATACAATATCCACACTAATCACCTACACCTTACAAGTTTGTTGTTGTTGTTGTTTTTACTCCATTTACAAGCAGATTGAATTCCCAAAGTGCTTTCTGCAATGCAATTATATTGGTGTTTACATGGATAGAGTTGAAAATAAGAGTTTTGGTCAAGCTTTTCTATAGCAACAAATTGCACCTGTATGATCACTGCAGCAAAAAAATAAAGAAGATATAAAGCTTAAGTTCAAGAGGGAGAGGCTTACTGGAAAGCTGGTTGCATGCATCTATTAAAGAACATATCTCAACATATTTTGATATGAAATATAATTATCTTTAAATAATTGATATAAATAACTACAGTAGTTATTCATTTCCCTTAATCTGTGGTTACACACACATGGTTAAAAAACCCAAACACCAGTGCTCAGAAGCCATTGACAAGTAGGGGATTCCCTGTATGCCAGCAATTCAGGAATTTAGCTCCTGTGTCACTGTCAGGTAAAGGTAAAGGACCCCTGGATGATTAAGTCAAGTCAAACTTGACGTTTAGAAAATGGGGGCCGCAGCCAATCACTGACACAGCCACAACTGAGAGCATGTAGATCTAGAGCCAAAAATGGGTGGCACTTGCAAGATTCAGTAGTTATCTTTGTGTGCCAACCCATCTCTGTGAACTTCATGAACTTGGTGCTGCATAAAATTAGGCCAAAGATTTCAAGTTCCCTGGTCCTACAGACGCTGCTGAAGAAGAGGTAACTGTCCGCTTCAGAGATCCTCTTGGGGTGGTGAAGATCCTATGGGGACCTTCAAATGATAATCATGGAGCTTATCTGAATTGTAAGTCTTGAACCCAGACCAAAGATCAAACCACAGGCTCCAGAAATGCCAAAAACGGTCTGAATGTGAATAGGAAAATTACATAATTCTATTTGTGTCTACTTGGAAGCAATCAATACTCTAAATGTGAACAAATTATTTCTTCTTCTCTGTTCTGCTTTTGTATTGATAATAAATGAACAGAGACCTACTTTCAGGGGATTTTCAGAGTGCTTAGTTGACAGTGTGGCAGAATATTTGTGGGAAGAGAAAAATGAAATTTTCAACTTGTTGCAAATATTTTTGGGGGACGGGAGGGGGGAGGTGAGTTACAGGAAATAATATGCAAGTAGGCACCTAAATAATGTTTACTCAGGTGGAAGTGGTATTTCCTGCCTTTAAAACCACTAGCAATAAAGTTAGCTTTTGCTTAGGCAGCATAAGCCAAATTTGCAAAATTAAGCCATTTTCAACAAGTTTATATGTCATGGCTTTCCCCCAAAGGACTAAGAACATAGTAAGATCAGACCCAAGATGGATCTGGTGTCCTCATCCCTGCTCTTCCTCACTTGCGGAAGAGTTGAGCATCCAAACAAGGTAAAGATGTTCACTAAGTGCAGATATTTGGTGTTGCTTAACAGAGACTGTTAGATCCTGAGGGAAAGACTGAAAAGAGCTGTCTGGGACAGCTTCAGGTATACAGGTAAGTCTGGTGAAATGCACCTGTCCTGGTACTGGGGGTGTCAGTGATGAGGATCATCAAAGCTTAGAGTCCATCCTGCCAAGCCTCACATTCATGCCAGCTAGAGGTAGTGGAAATGAAAGGGAATTTAGTAAAAATATAAAATAAAGAAATATAACCTTAAAAAAAGCCATTACTGTCAATAAAACAAGCCGTAGCCAAAATGTGTGACTACTGAGCTTGAGTCTGGACTAAGGATTCTGAGCTCTTGTGTTCTGATTCGATACATGATTACAGAACATTTCAGGATTTGGGCCTCAGCCATTGGATCCTCAATTCTGAGTTATGATTCACAGCTTGGAAGTTTAGACAGCCAATCACATTGGGAGTGATGGTGGCCCAGGCCTTCAGAAATGTATATAAGCAGTTGCTTTGCCCCTGTGGTCAACTTCTGTTGGTTCAATAAAGGTTCTTGCTGTTATCCCTGTGTCTTGCGTCATGGGAACCCCCCCAATACTTCATGCTACATCTTAGATTTGATTTGAGGATTGTTACTGAAGAACGTTGTCATCATTATAATAGATGTTTAAAGCTCCCATCACCTTCCTTGATCCCCTTCTTAGAATGGGCCTTCTCCATAAACATTTGCAGAAATATTTGAGGGTGGGGTTTTAATACGTGAAGGCACAAATTATTATTATTCCACACCATGACTTGCCTTTGATCCTTTCATAAAAAGGACTATAGTAATTGCAACTACAAGCTTGCAAACAGCAGTGATTAAGTTTTTAATATTTGGGTCACACTTTAATGGCTTTAAATGGTTGCTGTCATGTTCAATATATGTGAGTGTTTGGCAATGTTTTTAATGCACAGGATTCAAGAACAGAAATGTTCTTCATAATATAATCATATTTTATTGAGTTCAAAGAATTAATTTTTCATGTTAAGAAAATGAAATTTGGATCCCGAGAAAAGGTTACAGGAAAATGTATTCTGCATAACAAAAGCCTCAGTGGACAACACAGAGACAAAATTAGATGAAATTTCTTGTGGAATTATTTTCTCTGTGGTGTTTTTGTAGGACTGTTCCCTGAAGAGAAATCCATATTTTACATACTCAAAGACTACTCTATGGGTAGGCCTCAACTTCTTTCAAAATTCATGCAGAAGTTTAATATGGGCAGACAGTCTAGGGATGTGTGTGTGTGTGTGCAGGCATACTTGTGTGATGCCTTATTCATGTGGATTAAAAATGGCTGAGCAGCCTGAGGCTTTGGAAATTCTGAAAGAGAACATTAGAAAAATGAGTGGAAGTGTGCTTCAAAAAGAAGCTTTTGTGCCTAATTCTAAATAGACACATGCCCAGTCCCGAATGCAAGGGTGTCAAAATGGAGGGGTTGCGCAAGACAAATGGCTCTGCGGGAGATTCAGATGTAAGGAAAAACTTGTAATTCTGCCCATAAGGGACCACTGGCCATTGTTCTCCTGACACAGATGTCAGGGGAAGGTTAGCATGGGCAAAACTGAGCTTTAAGATCCAGCCTCTAAGACTAAGTGAACATGTCAAATTGCTCTCCTTACTGTCAAAAGCATAGTAGGGAGAAAAACAGTGGGAATCAAAATGGAGTGTCAGGCAAATGTTGGGAGGTTAAATATCTTTCTTATATTAGTTTCTTCAATGTACTCTCACTTTACAATTCTAACTTCTATCAGAAGCTCTTTGCTTCCACAAGTCTTGTATAGCCAAACTTTTTAATGTTTTTTGAGAGTGGTGATCCAGCAGACATTTTGTTCTTAGACTGTCAGAAAGGCGTTGATAAAGTCCCCCAGGCCTGTCTAGCAAGGAAAGAGTATTTCCTCCCTATTTTTAGTTGGGAAGACACAGCTGATGGCCGCATCATGTGTGCAGAGGTCTAGGGGGATGCTTCCCTAACATCGTTAGTTAAACATTTCACCTGCCCATACTACCTGGATTTGGATAATTTTTATATACACGAAACCATCATCCCATTTCTTGTCTCTTGAGTCCTCTTCCTGAGCGTGGGGGCAAAAGGGAGCTTCCAGAGGATCTCTCCAAACTGGGTGAATGGGAATTCAAATGGCAGGTGTAATTCAATGCAAGCCAGTGTAAAGTGATGCATTAGGGGGCAAAACCCCCCAACTTTACATATATAAAACTTTATGGAGTCTGAACTGGCAGTGATTTACTGGCAATGAAGTGGATGCCTTGATGAAAATGTTGATCCAGTACATGATAGCTGTGAAAAAAAAGGTGAATTCCATTTGGAGAGAACATTAGGAGAGGAATCAAAAATAAAACTGTCACAATATATTAATGCTGTTATAGAAATCTCTTGCATGGCTTCGCTTAGAATATTTTCACCTCAAAAAAAAGACATTGCAGGATTTTGGTTTTAGGATTACAAAATTAACCAAAACCCAGCATGGGAGGGTATTCCACAATACTTGGTGTATTGTTCCACAGTACTTGCTATGTGATATGTATTTCTATTTACGTAAATTATAGTAATGATTTCTAAATATTCATGTATACATATAAATCAGCATATACAAATTTTATGCAAATCTATGTCCTCTGTTTCTGGGTGATGTGTGTCCTCTTTTTTTGGCACCTTTGGCCAAAGGTTTGCCAACCCCCCCCCCCCCAAATGTTGCTTCGAAGCCAAAATACTACTACTATGCTTCAAATCAGTGTGGTGTAGTGGTTAAGAGCAGTGGACTCATAATCTGGGGAACCGGGTTCGCGTCTCCGCTCCTCCACCTGCAGCTGCTGGGTGACCTTGGGCTAGTCACACTTCTTTGAAGTCTTTCAGCCCCACTCACCTCACAGAGTGTTTGTTGTGGGGGAGGAAGGGAAAGGAGAATGTTAGCCGCTTTGAGACTCCTTCGGGTAGTGATAAAGCGGGATATCAAATCCAAACTCTTCTTCTTCTATTCTAACAAAAAGAAATTACATTCTATTATGCTGGGTTCTACTTTCATCTGAAAAGCTTTTGTGTTGGGTTTTATAGAGGATTTCTCCTTCTAGGGAAGACAGAAGCAAGCACACGGATGTTAACAAATGTTTGTCACCAGGGCTAATAGTCCCTGGTGAAACGTTCTCTATTTCAAGATGGGGCTGGAGAGAAACTTAGAGTAATGCAACCACCAGCTGGCACTGATTTTAATTCTAGCAGAAAGCGAACAAAACTTTGCAATAAGTTATCTAAATGTTTTAATTTTTCTTACCTCATAGGCTGAGGGAATGCTTTCCACCAGATATTTAATGAGGAAGGCGTCTTTTTATTTTGAGCTCCACATTTTGAAAGTGATTAGAATGTCATTTTCAAGACATGGGAAAATCTGTGTGCACTTTAGGGACTAATTACTTGCCGATTCATTACTTGCTGACTCACATCCTGAGACGTATTCCCTGCAAGTGTGTTTCTGTTGTGCAAGTGGAGAGAAAATGACATATCTAATTTTTTATTATTATTATTTTGCAAGAATGGCAGTTTTTCAGGACAAGGTCAAACTGATGAAAACCTAGTTCTAAAGGGAGGTTTTTGTTGCTTGTTTAATCTAAACTATTTGAAAGCTAATGGCACTGTTTTTATGCACAATTTTTTCACTGTTTAATGGCACTGTTTCCGAGCACAATTCAAAGTGTTGGTGCTGACCTTTAAAGCCCTAAACGGCCTTGGTCCAGTATATCTGAAGGAGCGTCTCCACCCCCATCGTTCTACCCGGACACTGAGGTCCAGCACCGAGGGCCTTCTGGCGGTTCCCTCACTGCGAGAAGCCAAGTTACAGGGAACCAGGCAGAGGGCCTTCTCGGTAGTAGCACCCACCCTGTGGAACACCCTCCCACCAGATGTCAAAGAGAACAACAACTACCAGACTTTTATAAGACTTTTTTACAAGACATCTGAAGGTAGCCCTGTTTAGGGAAGCTTTTAATGTTTGATGCATTACTGTATTTTAATATTTTGTTGGAAGCCGCCCAGAGTGGCTGGGGAAGCCCAGCCAGATGGGTGGGGTATAAATAATAAAATTATTATTATTACTATTTTCATGTGTGATATTAAGAATAACAAGATCGCATTCTTATCAAAACTGAACCGCAACCATTCTGCTATAAGGCAATACATTAATTCTAGAGCCATCATGCAGAAAGTGTCATATGAATATCCTAGCTGCATCTCTAGAGGGCTCTGTAGAAAAATGCCCCATCTGCTTTGCTGGGGTGAATACAGGGATTCAGGGATTTGGTTGTGGAAAGCTTCCCTGTTTGGCAAACCTCACCCTCAGAACAGCTGAATGGAGCATTGAACCTGGGGGTTTCTTCATGGAAGGCTAATGCTCTACCTTTGAGTTACAGCCCTTCCTTCTCTATGGATATGGATAGAGATCTTAACCAACCTATTTCTTTGCTAAACCTAACTAGGCTTTGGGAGATGCTGGGCAGGGACTTGATTTTTTGCTGCTCCTTTTGATCACTTGAAATGCACATCCCCTTTGCCTTCTGAAGCCTTTCATTTCCACAGCCACAGCTGTAGCAGCCAAATCTCTGGATATGGGAGAGGTGCTTAAGGGAGATGGTTGCTTAGCATCACCCATGCATGGTTTGCACCAAGGCCAAATATTTTTGTCTAAAGGGGTTAACTGGCTTCCCTCAGCCCTGTATACCTGAAGGAGCATTTCCACCTCCACTGTTCAGCCTGGACACTGAGGTCCAGCCCCAAGGGCCTTCTGGCAGTTCCTTCACTGTGAGAAGTGAAGTTACAGGGAACCAGGCAAAGGGCCTTCTCGGTGGTGGCACCCACCCGGTGGAACACTCTCCCATCAGATGTCAAGGAGATAAAAAACAACAACACAGTGCTTTTTTTCTTTAAAAAAATGTTTAGGCGTACTCTCATTTTCCTACTTATATTAAAATACTGTCCCTCCATGAGACTAAACTTAGATTCACAAAATGTTTAGGGGTATGCGTACCTCTGTGTCCCCCCCCTGAAAAAAACACTGTAAAAAACTATACAACTTTTAGAAGACATCTGAAGGGAACCCTATATAGGGGAGTTTTTAATATTTAATGTTTTATTATGCGTTTATATGTGTTGGAAGCCACCCAGAGTAGCTGGGGCAACCCAGCCAGATGGGTGGGATATGAATAATATAATTATCATTATTGTTACTGTTGTGAGTGAAACTTCCCATTAAGCTACCTCATACACATTTTTTGCCTTATACAGTCATTCTTCGGGTTGAATGTGCTTCAGGTTCAGTGCTTTTGGGTTTCGCCGCTAGCGCATGCGCAGACTCTCAAAATGACCTCACGCGCATGTGCGGAAGTGGCAAAATATGATCCGCGCTGTCACGCCTTAAGTTCCATTCAGGATGTGAACGGGGCTCCAGAACGGATTCTGTTCGCATCCCGAGGTACCACTGCACCTAGAAAATATGTGTTGTTTTGTTGCTGAGCATAAATTCAACAGAACCTACCTCTTATACCCCACCTGCGTGCTCTGCCCGAGTTATGCTCTCCGCTAGTTTCAATTTTGCACTCTCTTTCCAAGATCTAACTGCATTTTGAAGGGCAAAAGGAGGCAGGAAAGAAACTGCATGTATACTGGGCAGTAAAACAGGAGTTATATAGATCTTTCTTTAGCAAAGAGTCTGTAAACCTTTATGGAAGCATGTTAGGCAGACAGATGCTGAAATAAAAAACCTATTGCATTCTTCCATTTAGACAAGACTGCACCAAAAAAAAGTGTATAAAATAAAGTCAGTAGCGGGGGCAATTTGAACCGTATGCTGCATGCATATGCAGTGGCTTTTAAAAAATGCTAGACAGGGAGAACCCAGATGGTGCAATCAGTTATGTTTGTATATATTCAAATAGAAGTACTAAAGAAAAAGCAGGAGAAGCTTGTATTTAAACAAGAAAAACAGTGCATTTAGAACTAAAGCATGATAAGCATTTGGGAAAAGCTTCACCGCTGTGGTACATATGATATAGATTGAAGATTTTTGTCTCAGGGTGGAAGAGGGAAACCCATACTGTGCAAGGCGTATATACGATGAGTTGAGCAAATGCTGAACACAAAATAAAACCGCCTTTTCCATTTTAAGTTCAGTTCTCCACATTCCTGAAGCAGTAGAACAATCCCTCATTTTACACACATTTGACGATTTCAACATACATGGTTTAAGGCGGGCTGGTTGAAATTGAGAAAGTCAAGTTCCGAGTAAGGCAGAGTGCTTAAAACCTGTTTTTGCTCCAGGTCTGCCTGGGTTTTCCCAGGGTGAAAAGAGCTTTTAACCCCCCGCCTTGCTTTCAGGGTGAGGCCTGCTCAATGGTTCAGTTCTGGAAGGCTCTGGGATGCTCTCAGGCACTGCCATCCTTTTAGGGTTATACCACTGAGAACCTTATCAAAACATCTGAAGAAGCGATAAATCTATTGGATTCACCAATCAGTTCAAGAGGCACAAATCAGTCCATTTCATATAACAGAGTTCACAACAATTGTACAAATATCCTCACCTGAGGCTATTTTCCTCCAATTCCCCCCCACACCCCTTGTGTTATTAGATGCTGGTTCAGTTTAAAAGGCAGGTCTATTTAGCGTTCATTCATTTTCTGGGTGTCTGTGGCTTACCCCCTGCAAGGCAGCTGCAACCTTCAACCTGCTTTGCCGTGGGTCTGGCCTGCTGAAATAAGTCAAGCTCCTTTTGATCTTTCAAACAGCTAAGGAAGGTTCTTCTTTTGAAGTATACACGTAATGTATTTTAATTAAAGTGGTGTTCCATCTGAGGTCGAGCAATTGGCAGATTTGTCTGTTGAGAGACCTGCTTGTCATCGCCTCACATAGCCAGATGTTAAAGAAATAACATCAAAAGGTTATATGCATAGAATATTGGCATGCTTGGTACATGGCTTCATTTCAAGCATGTTGCACATATCAAACAGCTAATGATCAAGTTTCATATTTTGCAGACAGTTGTAGACCTTGGTGGGCATGCAGAAATAATGCCATTTGGCATTCAGATTTAAAACTAATTTTAAATGTAAAATTTTATTGGGGCTCCATATCAGATGTTCTTCCTGGTTAGTCCTTAAAAGATTGGGAGGGTGAGATAAGGTTAGGACAGGCATAGGCAAACTCGGCCCTCCAGCTGTTTTGAGACTACAATTCCCATCTTCCCTGACCACTGGTCCTGTTAGCTATGGATGATGGGAGTTGTAGTCCCAAAACATCTGGAGGGTCGAGTTTGCCTATGCCTGGGTTAGGACTTGTTTTGCTTTGTGTAAGGGATGCTACCATTTTAAGGCAGGTGGAATGCAGACTTGGGAAGATAACGAGAACAAGACAAAGCTTAAGGCATAAAGAAAACTCCTTTGTGTAGTCCTACAGAGTTGGCATGGTTTGGGTTTCACTGGCCATGCAGGTGGCAAGGTATATGGTTCTGGTTCACCCTGAGCTTCCCACAGTTTGATACAAACGGCCACTCTCACAACACAAACACTTTCTTTAGGGCAGGATACTAGAAAAATACAGGATTTGTGCACAGGTGGCCTCTTTTAAGATCCGAGCCCCTTTGTAAGCAGAATGCCAGTAGGTACCTCCACACAACTTACTGGACTGTTCTGGTAGGCCACTGAGTTCAACTGAGTTTGAACTAATAACTGCCATCTTCAATAATGTGGTAATTCGTTGATGTCACAAGTATTCCATTGGGTGTGTGTAATGCATTCCTTATGGTTTCAAAAATTTAGTGCATTTCTGCCTTTGGCATCATAGCTGCTTAAAAACAAAACCTTGTTCTCCACATATCTTTCACTATCAAAAATAATTTCATTGCCGAATGCCTTATTCACACCTACAGCCAAAAGCTCATACAAATATTTGTGGTAGCTTGCATAACTGCAGCAAAATATGTTGAGGTCTCAGCAGAGGCAAGATTAAAACTATAAAGAAGCCCAAATCCTTTGCAACTCTGACAATTCGTGGCCAAAAGCATCATTTTCCATCTGGTTCCACTTAACTTGCTTATCCTTTTTAATGAAAAGTCCTTTATATATTTTTACATGAAACCTAATCATCTTCTACAGACATGGAAGAACAATGGGAGAGAGGGAAAAGAATATATTTTCCTCTCCTTCGCACAGTGTTGGTGTACAGTGGGAGCACCAGGGGGAGAAAAACACACACACGTGAGGAGTCAATAAGAAGTTAGCCCTGAATGATGAAGTTTTACAATGTATTGGGAGGAGGGAGTCTCTGGTGTCACTGCAAATGCCATACTTCTTTAGGGAATTAGTTCACACACACCAAGCTAGCCTCCAGTTATCAAATGTTGAACAATCTGAGAGTATGTGTGTGCACCCGACTTCTGTGTTGCAAAGGGACAGGCTGATTCATGGTCCCTGAAATCAGCATACATGTCTTGAAGACTAAAAGCATCTCATTCACAAGGAACAGAGGGGGTTAATCTGCACTCCGGCTGCTCCCCACCCAGAACTGTCTCCATCAGTAGCAGTTCCACCAGAGAAAGCAAGAGGTGGAGCAGTCAAATCCCCTCCATTGGCTTAGCAAGGAACAACTATCATTTTGCTGCCTCACCCCCCCCCCCAGGATAGTTTCGTGAAGTGGCCAGGGCGTGCACGTGTTTATTTCCGTCTCCCTTCCAAATTATTTTCTTATTTGAAAGGTTTTTTCCCCCCTAGAGCCAGTCTGTTGCAGTGGTTAGAGTGCTAGACTAGGACCTGGGAAACCAGGGTTCAAACCCCCACTCAGCCATGAAACTCAATGGGTGACCTTGGGCTAATAATTTACTTTCAACCCCACCTACATCCTGGTGTTGTTGTGAGGGTGGAATGGGAGAGCTATGCATGTCACATTGAGCTCGTTGGGTGGGAAATAAATGCAATAAGCAAACAAAATAAACATGTTTATTAAATTGTAAGTTTCCACGAATCTACACACATACTATGGACTCAATGGGGCTTCCTTCTGGGTAGACATGCAAAGGATTGTGTAAGCCATTATTCTATCCAGTGAATCACCTTGAGCTCCTTGACAGAAAAAAGATGGAACATCAATCTAATCAGTCCATTAAATACATAAATATGCCCCAATTCTTTAAAGCAACCTCAACACAAAATGGTCAGCACTGCGCTTTCTGAATTTGTCATATTTACAAAATGGCCAGATACTCTTTTCCTGGGGCTCTAGTTCAACTGATCTATAACAAGCAGGATATTTACCAATATCTGATTGTTGGAGACAATATCATTTCCCACCAGCTAATTTTTGTTTCCTGAAAGAAACCCACCTTACTCTTCATTAGAAGGCTTTGCTGAGGGTGTGGCATGAAATGTAAACTTTAAATGCTGTGCTTTTAATTTGATATTTTCCTACTGTATTAATGAAAACAGTAGCCTGAAGGTATGTGGCGAAATGACTGCAAGTATGCAGTACCAAAATATCATTTTATAATTCATACGCACACATATTTCACTGCACAGGGCCAAAGGCATATTTTCTCTCAAACAATGTGATTTCATAGCCGGTGCACACATTATGCCTGCCACATGAATGGCTTAGCTCACGGCTGCTTTATGTTCTTGCATATGACAAATATCACCATGTGGTAAGCCATTCCTGCAGAGTGAAACATGAACACAAGGTGGAACGTGGGGTTCTCAGGAGGTCGCCCATTGAATTTTTAGCATCTGAATTGGGGTCTCCAAATATTTGAATTGAGGGAGTTTCTAGATTTCCTGCCTGAAATTCTCTGTCTTGGGAATGAGGAACCTGTGGCCTTACAGGTGTAGTTGGACTTCAGCTTCCATTAGCCGCAGCCAGCATGCCTAATGATCGGGGATGATGGGAGTTGTAGCCTAGAAACTTCTCAAGAACCACAGATTCCCCACCCCTGAGGTGTATAGGATTGGCTTTTGCAACATGTTTTAAAATGAGTTAGTTAAATCTCTTGATCTGATAAGAGAATTAAAAGGAATTTAAACGATAAAGCACGACTAGTTGATCTGTTGGTTGTACTTTGGGTTAAATATGCACAAGATTGCATTTGGCACAGTTTAAAAATAAAATTTATAAGAAATGATGGAATGTATAGTTCAACAGCATCTGGAGGGATACAGATTCTCCAGCTTGGCTGTAGCTAAAAATAACAAAAACTGAACTTAGTACTTTTCAATAGTACTTAACCATTGTCTGCATTGCACTCCTCCTTTGGCTATAAGAAAGGAAAGGCAAGCATTCCATTCCATTTAGGACTTTAATTTCTTTCCAAATAATCTCTTCCCACCCCCGAGTAAAAAACACCCACCCACCAATGGGGGAGCCATTTTCCCATAGTGTTGCCAGATAGTGTGTTTGAATATTGCAACCACATGGACACTACCAAACGTATGAGTCTTTTCAACTCATTCAGCGCACTACTTGCAACCAGTGAGGAAAAAACACCTACATTTGGGGCAGTAGCTTTGTGAAATTCATGGATTTCAAAAGGAAATAGCAGACCCCATGCTGTTCTGTGTTGATGCCATTAAAAACAACAACCATCTGTTTGGTTTTACTTTATTGTGTCTGTTGGTCTCTCTTGATTTCAGCAAGAAGAGGGAATTCCACACTGATTGATGAGACTGACTAAAAGGACACACACAAAGAGAGAGTGCAGTTGGTTAAGTCTCATTAGAAAATGGTTTGGGAACCATCGTATGGTAGAAAATAAATGATCAAAATGATATTCATATGCATATATGTTATGCATATATTTTTCTGGATGTCATATTTCAAGTTTCACAGCATGCTAGGCTTGGAGCCTAAAAGCTTGGCTTGTTCTTCATGGTAACCCTAATGAGTATTTATGGATAGCCACAAAGATCAAATATAAGAGAGCATGATCATAAGCCTCTTTGATTTCCTTGCATCCATTTTATTTGTCAGCCTGAATCCACATCTGAAGCTCTACATGAAAAGACACGAGACCCTTGTGGCATCTGATTATTGTGAAATACTGAAAATGATAACACAAAGTAATAATTGATTATTTTTCCTTGGGGGGAGGGGGAAATCCCCAAATGGCTGATTTACTTAACTTTAGCAAGTAAATGAAACTTTTATCATAGGATGAACAGAATATATTTGCAAATACATGGGGGTGGTAGTCAGCTAAAACATGTTAGCGGTACCCCACAACATGCACTGCAATCTCCAAATGGTAACAATCTCTGCATGCCATCGCTTACTCATGACTCAGTTTCCTTGGAATGAAAGTCATTGAGCATTGTCATCTTTGGGATATATGGCTTTATTTATACACATCTACAACCTGAGCACAAGATGCAAGGGCTAACAGTATTCACACTCCACCAGATCTTGCCTCCCCCCTTTTTTCTGTGGGGTTATCCCCAGAGCCATAGCTCTGGATTCAGCACTGAGCACAACAGGCCTCTCAGAATCTTCTGAGCTCCCCACATCAGCCAACCTCTCTCACACAGACCAGCCCCCCTGGCTTATTGTTCTCTTTCCTAGGACAACATGGAATCCAGACAGATGAAGTGGTTAAGACCCACCACCTCTTTCTGGAAGCATCTCCAGCTATCTCTATGGCAACACATCTGTTTTTCATCAGCTTCTTTACGCGTGCAGAGAGGATGCTTAATGGTTTTGGCCAGGGCCATTATCTTGATGAAGAGACTGGTTTGACCAGTTCAGCATGTTTCCCTTTCTACAGGCCGCCATTTTGTAATTGCAAAACTACAGGTTTGGTTGGATGCCACAGGCATCTTCCAAACAAATCCCTCAGTTGTATAACAATATTGCATTTGTATCTTGCTTTTTTCCATGATGGAACTCAAAGCAATGCCCATGGGGTTCTCCGGGTGGTCTCTTATCCAGGCACTGACCGGACCTACTTAGCTTCAGCAAAGCCTGTACCAAAACAACACTATTCATTGGGACTAGTTCCTACATTCAGCTGAGCCACCAAAAGGGATGGATAAGCAAACCTTGGCAATTTTCACTCCTGTTTCTGTTTTCATCCAAATTCTCTGACATCCCTAGTCCCCAAGGAATAAAAATGTATGAGGAACATGCAAGTGTGAATTATGACCACCAGGCTGGAGCAGAGGGAGAACCATGCAAGGCTACCATCAACTCCACTGTGAATCAGTCTGCTCCCTCCATCAGCTTTCACCTGATGGCAATCCTTTCAACATGGGAGAAGAGATTCAGGACCACTCTGTTGCCATAGCTGAGAGGCCAGTAACTGTTGGCTGCTCTTTTCCTTGAACTATTGCCATCCTGCTAGTCCAGGCATCCCCAAACTTGGCCCTCCAGATGTTTTGGGACTATAATTCCCATCATCCCTGACCACTGGTCCTGTTAGCTAGGGATGATGGGAGTTGTAGTCCCAAAACATCTGGAGGGCCGAGTGGGGATGCCTGTGCTAGTCATTAGAAGAACTTGAAACTTGGAGCCAGTACCTGAATATGCTTATTGGCTCCCATCCAATCCATTCCCCTCCTGTGTTATGTCTTTAGACTGAAAACCCTGGGGGCAAAGACTTTGTTTTTTATTGACCTGTAAATGGCATTTGGTATTCCCCCATTTCTTTTCTTTTTTTGCTGAAGAGTGAGTAAAAAGTCTTTGGATAAATAAATACGTAAGTAATAAAATAAACAAATTTCAATGCATTTGCACAAAATGGGAATGGATTCCCAATGTATTTAAAGAAAGCCCCAGACTTTCCTCAGATCTTTTCAGTGCCCTTTGCAGTTCCCTTAAATTTCACCCCCTCTCCCTGTGGCAGTTACAGCCTTTCTATCTCTTTGCAGCTGATTAAAGAAATAAATAACATGTCATGCAAACAGGACGTTAAGCTGAAAGCCAGATAAACAATCACTTTGCAGAGCAAGCTTCTGAATTGGAAATAATTTCTGAAAATTATGTCATTTTTATACTTGAGTTTTACGTTAATATTAATAGGCACCAGATAATGCATGGGTGAATATGAAGAAGTAAGAGATCTCTGAAAATTAAATATAAATTTGTTTTACTAAAGTTAATAAACCACACATTTGGAGACCAATATCCTCAAGCTATTTGTTTAAGCAAACACTGAGTTTAGCAGTACTGTGCCATAACATGATACTTCAAATTAAACTTTTGCATCTCAAGCGACCTTTCTAGCAATTTTACAGTACATAAATTCTTTACAATAGTGCTCTGTAGAATAGTCTTAATAAATTGTGATTGTGCTGTAAATGTAATACTCATATAGATGTAATGGAATTCTGATTCTAGCGAATACAAGTGTGGGAATCATTCTCCTATCCCGTGCGGAGAAGGTTTTTTTTTGCTGCCTATTCAGAAATATTAGAGGCTGTTCCATAAATGGGTTGTGTTGGTAAAGGAGACCTGTTGCAAATTATTGTCTTGGGAAAGGGTGGGGGACAACTGGATGTAGAAAAGCACTCATTTTACATAATAGCAATCTTGCATCCTTCCTGTGGAGAGTAATTAAAGAAACATTTGTCATTGTTTGGAAGGATCCTTCTTTTTTTTCTTTTTTCTTTTGCATGTTGCATGGATATTATACACGAACTCATACATTGCCACATTATACACAATAATATTATACAATGCCATTGACTGATCCCCAGTGGGAGGATTATCAGAATCTGGCATCATCAGAATCATAAGTGTCCTCACCGTGGAGCATGGATTTATTTGGTGAAACCATATCCAGTGGACGCTCGGGTTCCAAACATGATCCACATGGGAAGCACGTCTGCAACCTGCAGCATCCACAACCCGCAGCGCTGCGTCTGCGCACATGCGGGTTGTGATTCGGCGCTTCTGCACATGCACAAAGTGCAATTTAGCTCTTCTGCGCATGTGCAAGCGCCGAAACCCAGAAGCAATCCATTCTGGTACTTCCGGGTTCGGCGAGGTGTGCAACCCGAAATCACGCAACCAGATGCGTCTGTAACCCGAGGTAAGACTGTAATCACTTGTGTGGTACTTGTTTATTAAAGATGCACACTTCCAATTTAGTGTGTGGAGAAAGCTTCAGGGTACCTTCATGGATTGGGAGCTGTGCATGCAAACTGTGTGTGAATGTACATTCAGCAATTCAGATGCACACAGCAATTCCGCTTACATGGCATAGCGACATGGCATCTCCCTGCCTCTCCTGCAGATCCCACAGTCGAGTCAGGCGTCAGAGGATCCCACCCCTCACAGTAGGTTGCCAGGAATGGATAAGACAAGGAAAGTTCTTACCAATGTTGTTTATTCCATATTCATATAGAGAAGCTTAGAAATGCAGACTCTTTGAGTAATAGTGTTGCTCTGAGTAAATCTCCACCCCCTTCTTTCCTACTGGTGCGGAGGAAGAGGGTGTGGTAGGGGCGGGTCGCTCTGGGTGTCACCACTGAGGAGGGTGACAAAATGTCGGCGGCACTCACTGCGGGGCCTGCAGCGCGCCTGAGTCATGCATCTCTCCTGGGAATGACATGGCGGCTTGGGCACACATAGGCTCTACACTGCCCCAAACAGTCTACCCGCTGCCTCCCCCTCAGCTGTAGGGCGGCTGAGTGGGTGGGAGGAGGCAGGCAGACTTCTTGGAGGTCCCGCAGAGCATCCTGTGTTGGCTTACCCCGCCCCACAGGTGGCTGGCCCCACCCCTGGACACAAGCTGCCCCAGGCACCTGATCTGCTTGCTCAACCGCTGTTTCCTACTTCCTCATTTGTCAACAACAACACCTACCTTATGGTTGCCGCTTTGGGCCATCTGTCTCTTAGCCCTTTGCTCTCCTACTTTCAATGCTTACTGGGTTCTGGAGGTGGAATGCTTTCCAGTGATAATGTGCCAGCTGCTCTGGCTCTGCCTTGTCCTCTCCCATTATTTCCCAACTTTCCCCCTCATCTGCCTCTGAGCTGTGACCTCCGGCAAACCACTGTTGTAAATCTATACTGTCTTCCTCTTCTCTGGAAGGGTCAGGCTGGGGAGGCGGTCTCCACCATTCCTCCTCCGTCCAGTCCCTGACAGACGGGTCCCACAGCCAGCAAGAGATGCAACAGCCTCTTCCACTGACTGGAGAACGTAGAGTTTGAAATGGGCCTATAGCAGGCAGGCCTAGAGGCTGGCACAGGAGATTGGGTGGTTCACTCAGGTCCACTCCCTCAGTATATAAAGGAGTGCCGGCCTCTCACCTGGCACCACAGTTGTCAGATCTTTCTGTCAGGAGCTCATCCTACACTCGAGTAGGACCTTGGCAGAGACACATGCCCGACTGGCATGTTCCCTCCCTTCTGGTCGATCATTCGGGAGCTTCAAAAGCTTTCTTATGCCCGAACATCACAGCAACTGATGCCAACAGACACCGGCACACTTAGGGATCCGCCGAGTCTTTGCAGCTTGCGTGACAAACCTCAACAACTCAGCATTTTGGCTAATCTACTTTATTTACATAAAAACACACACGGAGCACTGCAACATGGCTCCCTCTCTCTCTAGCATCAGACAGGAAAGAGAAAAAACAAAGGACAACAGTCCCACTTCAAGGAACACAGTAACACAAACATCCTGTCTCTGTCACTTCCTACTCTGCAGAGTCAAAACATATACCGTCATGTGATAGGCAAAAATCCCATGACTGCAATCATGGAGCAGGAATTCTAACACTTTCACCTTCCCTCCCTGTTGTTGGGCTACCCACTGAGCTACGCCCTTCACTGATCTATATATCTATGAATGCCGTGTCAAATTACAGGTCCCACATTTAGCGTCTAAATTTTAGACCTTAAATGAAGAGAGTTCTTATTAACCATACAAAAGAAGCAGTTATTAGAATTTATTGAGATTTACTGAGTAAACTGAAGGGTCACTTGAGAAATGAATGATGACTGGCTCTTTTTTTTAAAAAAAAAAACCAAAACAAAAGAAAGCCTTTCCTTTTATGGGATGTAGATAACCACATCTTCTCAAAGGATTGAAACAAATGGGGATTAATAGCCTTTAATTGCTTGAAACTGTGATAAATACTTAATGCAAACAGGCAGATTTGTAGGAACATATGGTATCAACAAATGATTCCAAATGTGTTGGGGGAATGGGAGCTGATTTAGATTTTTTTTTTTTTACAATTGTCTCTGTAATTACATTTCAATAGTCTACCAAATGTATGTTCGCTGTCTGACACTTAGCACAGGGGAGGACTTTGGTAATATGGGGGCCTGAGCAAGGACAAAATTTGGTGCCCACCAACTTTGAGTAGGTACTCGTATAAATATAGGTTGCTGTTGTTGTTATTATTTTGCAGCCTCTCAGCTCAGCACCTTGTACAGAGGAACCATCCGTACAACCCTGAATCTGGCACTGCTTAGCAGCTGTCTTCTGAACAGTAATACCATACTGATACCATAAACTTTTAAAGAAGGCAAAATGCAACCTTTTGAAAAGCCTACACACTAAAGTGGTTTTGTTAAAATCCCACAAACGTCTGTTTTGAGAGCTGAGGGCTTTATTTGGTCTTCTTTTTGCAAAAAAAATAAAATGACAAAAGGGAGACAAACAGAAATTTCTGGAGCGACTTTCTGATCTACTTTTGTTGAAGGTATTACTATGCCATAATGAGAAGAGCAGTTTGACTTTACCGGGTTCAGTTACTGCAGTAATTTAGAGACATTTCCTTACAGAAACATTGGGATGGGAGTTTAGAGGTGATTCCTGGTGGATGATGTGAGGAGCTGGAGCCTGATTGGTTGAGAGGGGTCCAATAGAAAACTAGCATTTGTTGGAACTGTAGCATGTGACTTACCTTTCGATTCACTATTGTTCATGACCCAGCCCTTACAGTGGCGCCTTGGGGGCATTCATTTCATTGAGACTTAAGGACTAATATCCTCTGATTGATACTAGTCCAGGGAGCTCCTGTGGTGCATACCTACCCACCGCCAATGTCTTAGGAGGGCTCTCTATTGCTGGAGCAATACTGAAAATATGACCAATTTCTGTCAGGTAGAGTTATTGACACACACACACACACCTTGATTTGCTACATTACCCTTGTCAGGTTGTTCAACCTTAATCCTCTAAAAACTCTTCTAAAAATCTGAATTCACTAAGCATGGTTTAGTTCAAGGCATCAAAGAGCAGAAATACGGAGAAGGAATCTCCAATAATTAGGCATACCAGGGATTTCACAAAAATACCCAGTGAGCTTGCTGTATTCATGAGCTAGAAGGGCAAGATTTGTGGAAGGAAAAACAAGCTTAAACATATAGAAGAGATTCTCAACTCAACAGAAACATACTTAAGACTATTTAGGCACACTATTACTCCCCTGTTTACAGGACAGGCACGTTTATGTCAGATCAGCCACTTCTGACAGTCTCTGCTTCAGAGGTCTATCCACCTTACAACCAAGTAACAGTATTCTGACTTGTAGCAACACTGTGTTCCCATCCTGTGTTTTTGCAAAGGAGGAGGGCATCTCTCCTGACAGACAGCTCCAGAAGCCAATCTCCCAAATCATTTTGTCACAACTCTGATCACCGTCGGGGACATGGACTCAGTTGGGCTTGAAAATACACTGAGCTATCCGTTCCACCAAAGCTAACGGGGAAACCAGTCCACAGGGGCCCTTTTCATCTACATTGCAGCCCACATAAGACTTTTCGATTCTGCCAATATGTTCAGGGCCAGACTGTTGTCAGCAGCATGTAATTATTTTTTTATTCTTAAAAAAGGGGGCGGCAAATTGGCCTGTGCATCGATTTTATAGTGCCTGAATGCACTTGCTATCTTGCTAGGCAGGTAATAATTAGTCGTTACTCTTTTATAGCAGCAGCTGACTTGCTGCTACTGAACAGATGAAAAGTGGTAAAATGATGCTTTTAAAGGCTTCTTTATTATTGCTGAAAGATTGCAATAAGGCATCTCTCTGTGTACCTGCCACGTCTGTGAATGGATTTTCACATATTTGTGCCTTCAAAAGTCAGCAAGTAGCAATTTTCTTTGTATACATGTGCTTGTTTTTGTACCTTGAGTTTTGCAGCTTATTTATTACAGAACGCTGATTTTTTCCCTCTCCAAACCTATGATCAATGAATGTAAAATGGTCTTGAGTCACAACTCCCTTGATGTGTGGTCCTATATATATACTCTGTGTCCAGCCCCCCCAAACTAGAAAAGCACAACAAAATATTTCCCTACCTACTTGTAGAATTACTTGTCGAACATCACTTTGAAATACTGTTCCTGTTTGCATATGGGATAAAAACCTTTGCAGTTTGCACTTAGCTGAATGTCAGCATATGCTAATTATTTGCATGAATAAGACTAATAATACTGTGCTTGTGGTTTTTGGTCTCTTATGAGGCCATTATGAAATATGGCAATCCTCAGAAATCAGCCATTGCTTCCATTACAAGTTGAGAGGAAGAGGTTTATCCCCCATTAGGGAGAAAGTTACTGGTTTAGAAAGTCAACATTCTATTTTTATGAGCATTCTGGAAGATGATGGCTCTAGAACAACCATCTGTCAGTCATGCAGAAACACAGCCCTGGGGAGCGACAGGGCATCGGGATACAACTTTATGTTGCAATTCAGAAGTCAGCCAGCAAGCCACGTTTAATGGGGTGGGCTGTATGTCTCTGTGCATGAAACCTTGTGCTCAGGAACACGGGTTAAGCAAATGTTTACCAGTTGGTTACAACCCCGTTCAAGCATGAAAGCTTTTAGCTGTCCATCTGTGTAATGAGGAGCCAGAGTCCCTCTTTAGACATTTCATGGAACATTTGCCCAATGCACACGTCAGTGACAAGTCGAAATAAAAATGGGGGAATATGCACTTCCCATTTAGCAAATGGTTGAGGACAAGACTGAACACACACACACACAGAGGCGTCTTATGTGGGGGTTTTCCTGGGTACCGCATGAGTTTGCGCTCAGTGGGGAACATGTGCCAAACCCCTGGAAACCCTTTAGAACCCTTTGAAAAGCAGCACCACTTACCAGACTGGCATAATCCACAAAAACCCACCTAAACCCATCACAATATCTCCCTGCAAACATTCTTTTTATTATTATTATTATTATTATTATTATTATTATTATTATTATTATTACCCCAGCCACTCTGCCCGGCTTTCAACAGAATATTAAAAACACACTAAAACATCAAACATTAAAAAATTCCCTAAACAGGGCTGCCTTCAGATGTGTTATATAAGTCAGGTACAGTGGTACCTCGGATTAAGTACTTAATTTGTTCTGGAGGTCCGTTCTTAACCTGAAAGTGTTCTTAACCTGAAGCACCACTTTAGCTAATGGGGCCTCCTGCTGCCACCTTGCCACAGAAGCACGATTTCTGTTCTCATCCTGAAGCAAAGTTCTTAACCTGAAGCACTATTTCTGGGTTAGCGGAGTCTGTAACCTGAAGTGTATGTAACCTGAAGCGTATGTAACCCAAGGTACTGTTGATATAGCAGAGTCCGTTTGCACAACGGAATGATGAATAGTACGTGCCACATGCTTTAAGTTGCTTTATTTTCAGTTCATTGTAGAGAAATTACAAACATGCATCTTGCCTCTGCGGGAGCAGAGAAGCAACCCGTCCTTCTCCTCAAACACCGAGAGAAGAGCAGAGAGAAAAACAGGAAACCAGTGTACGTCACATCCAGCTTCCCATTCCCGTGGGAAAACCCAACAGTGCTCTGACTGTGGAATGTAAACATTGTCTTGTGACAAGCACTTTGCTGCACAGTGAAGAGAGCAGAAACCAACATCCTCCCCCTTTCTGTGAACATCACTGGGCAGCGTGTTCGTACAATATCAGTACAAACCCAACTTCTGTACATAGGTACAGTGTTGATCCCTTGATACAATCTTGGACAATACATCAGCAGGAATTTCATTACCTGGCATATAGGACACCGTTACGAGTCCCTTCTGAATATGTTCCCTAGCATGTTGCACCTTCAATTGCAAGTGCTTTGTGCTTTGCTTACAACCTTCTGAATTCAGCAAAGCCAAACATGCTTTGTTGTCCTGGTAAACCTGGATTGGACATTTGACAGGAATTTTCATGTCTTTGCACAATTGTAACAACCATTCACAATCCTTAAGTGAATAAGACAGTGCATTCAGTTCAGCTTCACAAGTACTTAAGCTAATTGTTGTTTGCTTCTTGCATGACCAATCAAATAGACCCTGATTGTACATGTAGCAAACTCCAGACGTACTTTTCCTGTCTGTAGTGTCACTTCCAAAACTTGCATCTGCAAAAATCTCAAGACCACCAGACTTCTGATTGTTAAATCTCAGTCTGTAATGCATAGTGCCTTTCAAATAGCGTGCTATGCGTTTCAGAGCTTTCCAATCCTTAACAGTAGGATTGTTAACTTGTCTGCTTAGCAAATTACAGCTAACAGCAATGTCAGGTCTTGAACATTTGGCAATGAAGTTTAACTTGTCTAGCACACTTCTGTACAGTGTAGTGTCAGAAAATGCTTCTTCAGTGTCTTCTACCTGATAACCTGTTGTCATCGGTGTGTCTACAGGGTTAGCATCCATCAGGTTCAGTTTGCTTAACACATCAGCAATTTTCCGTGACTGGTGTACTAGAATGTTACCACTTTGATCTTTCTCTATTTCCAGAGATAGGTAATTGTTTACCTCACCAAGATCTTTCATGTCAAAGTGCTCTTTCAGTTGAGCTAGGGCGTTATTGTACATTGTGACATCTTTCCAAAAGAATAAAATATCATCAACATAAAACAAACAATACAGCTTCTTTTGCCCCTCCTCTTTGACAAATACACATGGATCAGCTTTCCCTTGCTTAAAACCTAGAGAAAACAATGCTTCAGTGAGTTTAGTGTGCCAACACCGTGCACTTTGTTTGAGACCATAAAGGGACTTCTTTAGAGCACAAACAAATCCCTGTTTTACCTGTACGCCATCAGGTGGAAGCATATAAAGTGATTCACCTAGAGATCCGTACAAAAACGCTGTATTTACATCGTGGTGACTAATGTGTAGATTCTCCTCTGCAGCTAGCTTGAGCATAAGCCTAATGCTCTCATATCTCACCGTGGGTGAGTAGGTCTCGTGATAGTCTTCACCTGGTACCTGTGCAAAACCTCTGGCTACCAATCTGGCTTTGTGTCTGACTGTCTTGCCATTTTGATCTGTCTTCGCTTTGAAGACCCATTTGCTTCCAAGCAGTTTCATTCCTGGAACTACAGGAACTAGCTCCCAAGTTTTGTTCCTTTCTAAGGAATCAAGCTCAGCCTTCATAGCATTTAACCAAGGCTCAGCTTCCTTAGAATCCAAACCCTGGATTTCTTGGAAACTTGAAGGTTCAAATACCTTCTTGGAGCTTTTAACAACTGCCACTGCTGTCTTTGCATATTCATCAGCAAATCTCTTTGGAGGTCTGCCTTTTGTGGCTCTTTGTGACCTTCGAATCAGTCTTTGGTCTTCAACACTCTCCTCTTCCTTCTTAGGAGAAAAGTGACCTATTGTGAACAATGGTTCTTCCAATTCCTGATCAGAGCTTTCAGAGGGTCGCATAGAGGCTTTCGCACTCTTGAAATCCTCTGAAGTATCCGATTCAGTTTCAGACTCAGAATCAGAACCTTCATCAGTGGGTGTGGGTTGTTGTTGCTTATCCTCAGTCTCATCACTGTCATCAGGATAACATTGGAAAATTCCCACGTTCTCCCCCCACTTGGCATTGTACTCAACACTTCTCGTAAGCCTAATTGTCTTAGAGTCAGTCATCATTATTCTGTAAGAACCTTTCTGATAACCTAGAAAGATACCATGCAATCCACGTTTGCCTAATTTGGAGCTTTGTGGTGAATGAATCCACATGTCAGAACCAAAAATTCTCATGTGTTTGATGTATGGTTTCTTGCCAAACATCTTCTCATAGGGGGTACAACCAATCGCTGAAGATAACCTGCGATTGTAACTGTAAAGAAAACATGAGAGAGCTTCGGCCCAATAACTCTCTGGAAGATTTGCATCATGCAGCAAGGTTTTTAACCCTTGAAGCAATGTTTGATTTGCCCTTTCGCAAAGCCCATTCTGCCATGGCGAGCGAGGACTGGACAAATCGTGTTGAATTCCTTTCTCAGTCAGAAAAGCTTCAAACTGCTGAGAAGTGAATTCTCCCCCGCGATCTGTGAAAAGAATTTTTATCTTCTTACCATGCACATTTTCTAACCAAGCACAGAATTCCTTGAACCTTGGAAAAGCCTCTGATTTCTGCTTGAGATTGTACACGTAAATATACCTAGAAAATGCATCAATGAGAACCATGAAGAACCTATTGCCACCTAAAGAGGGCGATAGTGGACCAACTAAATCAGCATGAACAACCTGGTATGGTTCTGTAGCTTGCCTACTAGACACCTTACCTTTCGCAGCCATTTTCACCTTGTTTGCTGCGCATGCTTTGCACTTCATGTGGTACCTGCAGGGTTTAATAGTCATACCTTCAACCAAGGTAGGCATTTTAGATACCGCCTCAAAATGCAAATGACCAAATTTCCTGTGAAAATCATGAATACATCCTGCATGCAAACTTTTGTTAGAACCTGCAATGCAACAAGTATCATTCTGCACAACATCATCATAATACAAAACAAACAAACGATCAACACATTCAGCATGCAATACATAATCGTCTTTCTTTGTGATGGTGCACTTCTTGTTCTTGAAGGACACGTCAATGTTCCGTTCATTCAGCTGCATCACACTGAGAAGATTGTGTGTGGCATCTGGAACATAAAGTACATCATGTATCTCTAAGTCCAAACTGTGAAGAACAACAGTTCCGTAGCCTTGACTGGGGATCGTGTGGTCATCCGCCTGGTGAATCGCACCTTCCTGCGGTGTAAAAGACACGAACAGTCTCTTATCGTTGCACATGTGGTGGGTAGCTGCTGAATCAACAACGAAGAAAGATCTAGACGCCTTCTGGACCTTTGCAACCTTTGGAGTGAAGCGTGAGACCATTGCCTTGTGCTGCGTTGTCCTGGACACCGGACCTTTGCCTTTGCTTTGGCCTTTTCCACGCGATGAACTTCCGCTGCGCTGCTCTGTCTTGGCCCTGGGATATTTGCATTCCCTCTTCATATGGCCTAGACGTCCACACGAGTAGCATTTCACTGCCTTCAAAGCTTTGGCGCCCTCTGGTGGTTCCACTGCATTCTGGGATGACGTCTGTGAAGACTCCCCCTTATCCATGCAGCTAGCACCCCGGCGATCTGCTTCATTCTGGATCACGGCAGTAACATAGGCTACTGTGAGTTGAGCAGTTGGTTGAACAGCAATCTGAGTGGCAACGGACTCCCAACTTGGACCCAAAGAATGTAGTATCATGAAGGAATACACAGCCTCTGGAAAGTTGAGTCCTCTCTGTTGCAACTCATGTCTCAGATTTTGCATCTCCATCAGGTGTTTACGCACATCTCCACCTTCAGCAAGAGCCATATCATGCAGCTTGGCATAGTAGTACATTGAGGAACCAGCCTCTGTCCTCAAGTGAGCCTGTCTTAAAGTGTCCCAAATTTCTCTGGCTGTGGTCTTTCCACGCAACAGACAGAGCTCTTCTGGGGATACTATCAACGTAAGCGTTCCCCGTGCTTTGGAATCCTTAGCATTCCAATCAGCTGTAATTGGAGCTGGGGGGTTGTCTGTAATAACATTAAACAGACCTTCTTTCCGCAGAATTGCCTCTGCATATAACACCCACTCCGTGTAGTTATTCTTATTGAGCTTAGGAATCCCAAAATCATTAACCAGCTTTGCATTAGCCATTTTCTGCTGCTTAAAACGAGCTGCGTCACAGTCCTGCAGCTTCAGCCAAAAGCACTTGTAAAAGTACTTTCGTTTTCCCAGCCATCCAAGCCTGTGAGCTTGCTTCTCTAGAGCCTTTGCCTGTAGCGCGGCAAAACGGCTTTAAAAGTTCAAAGTCCAGCCATAAAAACCATAAACTAGGAGCTGGCAGGCTGCCAGGCTGCTCCGGGAGCATGAGCACATACCTTCATCAATCAAACTTGACGCGCAGAGCAGATAACGCGATCCGTTCCTCTGTACCTCTGCCGGCATTCCGACTCGGCTGCTGGAGTCTTTAATCCTCAGTTTGATTTACGTCTTTCTGGGCCCGGAACCAAAATGTTGATATAGCAGAGTCCGTTTGCACAACGGAATGATGAATAGTACGTGCCACATGCTTTAAGTTGCTTTATTTTCAGTTCATTGTAGAGAAATTACAAACATGCATCTTGCCTCTGCGGGAGCAGAGAAGCAACCCGTCCTTCTCCTCAAACACCGAGAGAAGAGCAGAGAGAAAAACAGGAAACCAGTGTACGTCACATCCAGCTTCCCATTCCCGTGGGAAAACCCAACAGTGCTCTGACTGTGGAATGTAAACATTGTCTTGTGACAAGCACTTTGCTGCACAGTGAAGAGAGCAGAAACCAACAGGTACCACTGGAGTTGTTTATTTCCTTGACATCTGATGGGAGGGCATTCCATAGGGCAGGCGCCACCACCGAGAAGGCCCTCTGCCTGGTTCCCTGTAACCTCACTTCTCACAGTGAGGGAACCGCCAGAGTTGGACGTCAGTGTCCAGGTTGAACGATGGGGGTGGAGACGCTCTTTCATGTAAACTTTATTTTTTCTCTTTAAACACCATTTTGCAGTTTAAACTATTTATTTGATTATTTCCCATCGCTGCATGTATATGCAGTTGCACGCATGTCGAGCACACATAACTGAGGAGATGCCTGTAATGTCTTTTTCTGTGCCAAGTCCCTTGATGTTATCTCGGCAAGGATAATGTGCCCAAGCATGAACAGAATTCTTGCTCTCAGGGCTAAATTAAATGGCGACACTGGTCACATCTACACCATACATTTAAAGCACATTTAAAACACGTGGGTTCCCTCAAAAAACCCTGGAAATGAGAGGTTCTCCGTAACAGAGCTACAGTTTCCTGCACTCTTAATAAACTGCAATATCCATGATTATTGGTGAGAAGCTATGTGCTTTAAATGCATAATGCGGATCTGACCACTAGCCCCACTGTTAACAGTCGTGTGACTGTTTTCTTTTTTTAAAAAAGAAATACTTTGTTTTAAAAATTGTTGCATAGTACATAACATAGGTTACAATAACAAACAAACAACAGAACCATAACATAACAATGCACATCATTTTCTCAAAGAAGTATAAGGAGCCCTTTCTGAAGGGTCACTCCAGACATAAAGACCAGTTTGAGAGATACTGAGTCATTTACTAAAAATCTGAGTACAAACAGCAATCATCCTTTCTCCCCACCTTATTGAATATGCAAGAAGTGCATTTCTAAAAATTAAATTACAGAAGTAGAAGTAGGTTTGCGTGTGTTTTTGCACCTAAGTGAAAATCCTGCCGGGACCTCAGGTACAGTAATGTCTTTCTTCTCTGTTTTGCAATCTACGTTTTATTCTTGTTCCAATTTTAAATCATTTACTTTTATACACACACACCTTGACAACCACAGTCCATTCCATTGGGAGAATATCTATGTTACAGTTAAAACAGTGCAGCTGGATGGCGATAGTCTTAATTTCCTGCAAATTTTTGCAGTAGAGGCATGTATTTTTTAAAAAATAAAAAATTGAAGGGTGGAGATAAACTTGGGGAAACAGATTTAACCTCCCCCGTGCCGTGTCATGTTTTATTAGGGATTGTCTTTGGCTGCATTGAATTACTAGAATGCCCTGATCTCCAGAGATCCTTAATGCTGTGTCAGCAAAATCTGCACTTACAATCCAAGGCTTCCCATTTTTCAAAGATGTGTAACACACTCATAAAAATGTGCTCCAAGTTAAGACTCTTCATATAAAAATGAACCCAGCAGTAGTTTTATTAGCATCACAGATAAAAATAACCACCTGTTCATCCTTTTCACTTGCAGTCGTGATTCCTTTTCAAGTGCATTTTCTGACCATTTTTGAGTAAGAGATAAATGATCACAAATAGATATGCATATACTTTTTTTTTTAATGTGGAATTTTTATGATGACTGTTTGCTCCAACCCCACTACCTCATTTTGCTACACACTTTATCCTAGCATATACAACTCACGGGTGGCACTGTGGTCTAAACCACTGAGCCTCTTGGGCCTGCTGATTGGAAAGTTGGCAGTTTGAATCTGTATGAAGGGGTGAGCTCCCGTTGCTCTATCCCAGCTTCTGCCAACTTAACAGTTCAAAAGCACACCAGCGCAAGTAGATTAAATAGATACGGCTATGGTGGGAAGGTAAATGGCATTTCCATGTACTCTGGTTTCCAGCATGATGTCCTGTTGCACCAGAAGCAGTTTAGTCATGCTGGCCACATGATTTGAGAAGTCGTCTGTGGACAAACACTGGCTCCCTTGGCCTGAAAGAGAGATGAATGCCGTACTCCATAGTCGCCTTTGACTAGACTTAACTGTCCAGGGGTCTTTTACCTTTACCTTTTTTCCTAGTTTATGCATTCTCCCCCCACAAACTACTGGACAACTACATTGCAAAATTCATAATTGTGCAATTTTACGCAGGGGATGACGACATCAGTTAACGTAGTTTCATAAAGTGAAAAATTGATAGTTTTGACTTTAAATGCAAACTGAATTTTAAGCGTGTACATTTTCAACATACACAGGAGCAAACTGCAATATTAAATTACATACAAATTATTTTATTTTTGTTTCTATATTACTGTTTATATAAAAAGTATTTTGGCTTTCTGAAGAAGGGTTTCATGAAATATGTTGGATTTGCCATATTAAACCATCTTCCTAGAAACTGTAGAGAGTTCCTCTGGTTTTTTTCTTCTCTCCATCACAAATTTAGGGGGGAAATTGCTTCAGCTCAGAATGTGCTCTCCACACACCCCTCCCCCCAAAAAAACTGGGGGTGTGGAAGGAGAGGAGGCAATAAACTTAATTTCTAGCAGCATCAATCTTCAGGTTTTTCTCTACATCCAACCGATTGAATTTGATTTGCACCACTGATACTTCATTCTTCACTTAGTTCTACTCAGAGCAATGGTATCAAATCAATGACTAAACTGGCACATTATATTAGTTTGTATAACAAAGGAATAAAGCAAATTGACTTTTAAAAATCCTGTCAAATAATTTTCCACTAATTGAGTATAGCTTGAATTCTTTTCTGTCACATTCTTCGCCTTGCCTTTTCCATTATTAGAGAGCAAATAATCAGTTTCATGCAAAATTAATTTTGACTTTGGAACGCTTATGAATGTATCCATTAAACTGAAGTTTTCTTTTTCCAGGGGCATGGAAACAGGTTGAAGTGAACCTTAAGGGGAAATGGAAAAACTGAATTCAATCACTCCAGTTGCCCAATTCCTTAATGCATTTTCCTTTTATATAAGCAGAGTTCAAATATAGCAAATGGGATATTTGCATGTAGGAAGAGATTTCTGTCCTCAGATATGTTCTCCAACACACACACAAAGGAGATTAGTGGGAAAAGATTTTGCCTCCTAAACTGGTGGGCAACATTGATAACACTCATTGTACTCGATCACCTAATGTACTGAGAGCCCATGGAGTATAGCAGTTAAAATATTGGACTGAAACTTGGAAGAGCAGAGTTCAAATCCTGATGCAACCATGTAGCAAACTGGCTGACGTGGGTCCCTCTGTCTCAAGACAATCCACCTGAGGGTTGTTTTGGGGGGAAATAGAGGAGGAAGGAACCATGTACATTACCTTGAGCTCAATGAAGGGAAGGTGGCATATATATGTTGTCAAATAAATCAAAATTTATATGTGATATTGGAGAACTATCCCCCTCTAAAAAGTTTGAAGCGCTGCCACAGATGTGGCTCTCTTTGAGAAAATCCATACATACTGTTGAAAAATCATTTGAAATCACCGCAGATGCTGTTTTGTCTAGTGAGAGCCATTCAGATGCCCCTCACTTCTTGCTTTAAGGAAAATTTAGTAGCAAAGTAGGTGTGTGAAACCCCACATGATCTCTTATTAATTTTATTGACATTCTGTCAGTCCTCCTCGAAATTTATTTAGATACTTTACCACAGAAGGAAGAGCAAAACTTCCTTCTTAGTCAGAGCTGATTGTGCTAATATTCTGTTGAGTGGAAACGGGAGGGGAGCGCCATTCTTCTGTGCAGCAGAGAAAAACATCAGCTCTGAACTGGAGATAAAATAATTCCAATTTTGTATAATTATCAATTAAAAATTATTGCATGGGCCCGAGGTGAGCTTCTGCGGAATAAATGCTAAGAACTTGGCGGCCAAAAGCAAGACAGTGAATTATGTTGGCTGAAGTTAATGTAGCTTTGCCAACATCTTTTGGCTCAGTGATTATATATATATATATATATATATATATATATATATATATATATGCACAAGCGCACACACATATACACACACACAAGCAAGTGCCTCAGACATACCTTTCTGCCAGGCTGGAAAATATTCAGATATAAAAAAATATGCTGTGTTGGCAGCTGCCTCCAGCAAAAGGGTAGGTGGTCTTTCTTCAGTCCTTCCAGCTCATTTTCCTCATCCCACAAATTTTTAATTTCAATTGACATAAAACTTCTTTTCCTCCTACATGGAGGGTTTCACCTTGTTACCAGAAGTGCTGGTTAACTACTATTTATACTTCACTGGTTGTTCCCCTGCCCCAACATGTATAATTCTGAGGACCTGGTTATAATACCACCTTCATCACTTTGCACTGAATAGGAAAGCATCCTCACTGTTCTCCTCTGTGGAAATGGTTCTGTCACTAGGGCCAATACAGAATGACCTGAACGTTGCTCACCACATGTGGAGCCCACACTACTAACCACTCTGATGCGCCGTAGTGGCTTGTAACATCTGTATTGGCCGTGTTGAGTGAATCTAGTTGAGTTGAGTTAGTCTTCACAGCAGTGCAGCAAAGTCACAAAAGGTCCCAGCCGATGAGGGAAAGTACTGGAAGTTGAACAGACTGTCATAAGCCCACAGATGGGGAGGACCCCCCCTGCCACAGTCCTGAGAAAAATCACCTCACCAAAACTGCTGTTTGCATTTCAATGGAAAGTCCCATTGGCTTCATGTTAAGGATGTAAGAAAGCAGTAAATTTCATTTGAACCTCTCTTAATCACATTCAGTGCCATTTCCTTTCCTTTCCAAATATTATATTTGGAATATAACCATCCAGCTTATTGTAACTCGCTCTACGTGGGGCTGCCCTTGAGACTGACCCAGAAACTGCAGCGGGTGCAGAATGCCGCAGCGAGACTCCTTATGGGGTCTTCGCTGCGAGATCACATTCATCCGGTACTATACCAGCTGCACTGGCTCCCGGTGGAGTACAGGATCAGGTTTAAGGTGCTGGTTTTAACCTTTAAAGCCCTATATGGCCTAGGACCCTTGTACCTACGGGACCGTCTCTCCTGGTATGCCCCACAGAGGAACCTACGGTCTGCAAAGAAAAACATCCTGAAGGTCCCAGGCCTCAGAGAGGTTAGGCTGGCCTCAACTAGAGCCAGGGCTTTCTCGGCTGTGGCTCCAATCTGGTGGAACGCTCTGTCACAGGAGACTAGGGCCCTGCGGGACCTGACATCTTTCCGCAGGGCCTGCAAGACAAGAGTTGTTCCAACAGGTCAGGGTGTAGCCTGACTCCCTCCTCTGGCAACCTGCACAGAATTTTGCTTACCGGTTGCCATTAATTTGATTTTAATTAATTTTTATAATGAAATGTTTTTAGAATGTTGGATTATTTGATTGTTGTTAGCTGCCCTGAGCCCGGCTTCGGCTGGGGAGGGCGGGATATAAATAAATTATTATTATTATTATTATTATTATTATTATTATTATTATACTTTTTGTGCTGTCTGTTTCATGTAATTTAGATCACTATGTACATCATTCACACAAGTGACACATTCAAAATACAGTGGTACCTCGGGTTAAGAACGTAATTCGTTCTGGAGGTCCGTTCTTAACCTGAAACTGTTCTTAACCTGAGATACCACTTTAGCTAATGGGGCTGCTCGCTGCTGCCGCGCAATTTCTGTTCTCAACCTGAAGCAAAGTTCTTAACCCAAGGTACTATTTCTGGGTTAGCGGAGTCTGTAACCTGAAGCATCTGTAACCTGAAGTGTCTGTAACCCGAGGTACCACTGTGCAGTAATTAATGACATAATTATTTTTGCACCATTTGGAAGGGAATAGGTTTCAATGCAAAGCATATACCATCAAATCATCAATTGCATATCAGAAGCGGACTAAAAAACAACAGTGAAAACCAACTGGAATTATTTGTGTTGTGGTTGTGGGATGAGTAAGCAAACATTGGCAATTTCTGCTTCTGTTTCCATTTTCATTGGAATTCATGACATTCCTACTGCATCTTATGACCTGACATCATTCCAATGTAACATTCTACACTAAGCGAGGAGGTTGCTGAAGGCAGCTTAGCCATACCTGAATCATTGGAACAACTTTTTCCCCTAGTGTAAAAATGGAGAGGAAGAAAGAAGGAAGATATTGAATGCCTTTTCTTTAAAGACAAGCCTGCCGCACCCAAAAGTTATGAGAACTCATCCACTCCAAAAGCGGCCAATTTCTCCCACCCTTCCTTCACAGGGTAATGTAGTGTCCTGTAAAAGTGTGCTTGCATGTGTTTGAATTTTGGTCCAGCCTTATTACACATAGCTCTTCCATTTTGGGGAATTCAGGCACCAGTAAATAAATCCTAGTTCCCCACACCCATTCAGGAGAAGTTCACGCTTGATTAAGTCTACAATTACTCTCCAAGCTATGATTTTAATTAATTTTTTGGCATTTAATTTTGGTATTTCAAGCATGGCATTTGACCTGGAAAAATAGCCTGCAAGTGTTTATAGTGCTGTAAAAAGAAAGGAAAGGAAAGGAAAGGAAAGGAAAGGAAAGGAAAGGAAAGGAAAGGAAAAAAGAAAGAAAGAAAGAAAGAAAGAAAGAAAGAAAGAAAGAAAGAGCCTTGGCTTACAATTGTGATTTTCTCATTCTAAAAGTACTGCTACCTGTGCACTTACTGAAATGGAACATAGTAGCTTTTTTGTCTCCATTTCATCACAGGTTCCCTGGAATACGTACAGGTTTAGAAGTTGCTTGATACTTGAAGAACTGTACTGTCAGTAAAGAGTGGCGGTTCCTTATCTAACTGATACATCAGAGAAATTCTACCTTGTAGAACTGAATGAAAAATTGAATATGACCACCCAAAATCCTAATCTCCTTTACTTGGTGCTCAAAGTAGGATAAAAAGGAAAGTGAGATAGTTCCAAAATGGTGGTATTGGGCAAAGAAGTGAAACTCAGTTATGCCAACTTGGGGGGGGGGAGGACAGTATAAAGGGAGGAAATGAAAGAGAATGTCTTTCTATCTCATCCTACCCCACTTCAAGCATCGCCTTGAGTTGAAAGCAATTCCAGTTGAGTTGAATCAAAAGTTCTTCCAAGTTCTTCTTCCCTTAGGATCACTGCCTAAAGCAGTTTTTAAAATTGTAGAAACTGAGCTAGAAAGCATTCCTTCCCCTGTAAAATATGCATCAGATACAGTTTCATGGTACAGAAGCCCCAGACACCGTGATGGAGCTGGAAGCAGTTTTTTGGCAAAAATCTATTGGACAATTGGAGAAAAACGATGCTATGAAAGCCTAGGTGAAGTGGAAAGTACCATTTGTGGCAAAGAAACAGGCCTGAAGCCAGTGGATGACATGCTCAGGCAGATCTCAGGGCTATCTGGAGCCCTGAGCCTCTGGACATGCAATCATCGCTATATAAGGACCCAGCACATGTCATCCTCAGCTGAATGTCATTGCTGTCTCTGGACTTGGTGTGTCCATGAAAAAACTTGATAAGCTGGTAGTCTTTATTGTTTGGTTAAGTGGTGAGAAGAATCTTACTGTTCCTCTTCTTCCCTACATTTGTTACTCTTCCTCCCTACATTTGAGTGAGTGTAAAAAGAGAGACTGCACAGCGGGGGTTTTTTACTGCAATATTTAGTGTCCATGAAAGGAAAGCCTAACATTTCTGAGTCAGATGAATCACAAAAAATAGGTAGAATTATGGGAAGAAATCCCCAGATTCACTGTTCAATAATAAAAAAGCATGCATAGCCAACCGAAAAAGCCTTTTCTTTTTCCATCTGTGGGATACTAATTTGAGTTCAACATGTGGTTTAATATGAAAGGAGTTCAGTGATGTTCGTTGCCTCCCTAGCGGCTTGTAAAGCCATTGTAAGGAAATCTGGGTTAAGTGCTATACAGCCTTTCATAGGATAAGGAGTAGAGTACTAGCTCTGTACTTTTCTTTTAATGGAACACATGGTCTAAACATTGGACGGTCCAGTACTCATATGAACAGGTAATGCTGTTTGCTAACATGAATGAAGTGCTTTTTCCTTTCCTCAGGCATGTGATGAGTGACACAGCTAACTGCCAAAGTCTGGAGTTCTCTCTACAGAAGAAACACGAAATAAATGAAGGCGATGACAAACTTCCTGTGCTACTAGGATACAGTGAACAAAGTCCTTTTGAATCTAAACTCCTGAAATCTCTGGCTTGGATTCAAACTAAACTGGTCACATTTAGATCCCTTTGAAATCAATGTAAAAAGTTAGTTCGTACAGGTAGAGGGCTTTCTCGGTAGTGGCGCCTTCCCTGTGGAACGCCCTCCCATCAGATGTCAAAGAGAAAAATAACTACCAAACTTTTAGAAGACATCTGAAGGCAGCCCTGTTTAGGGAAGCTTTTAATGTTTAATAGGTTATTGTATTTTAGTGTTTTGTTGGAAGCCACCCAGAGTGGCTGGGGAAACCCAGCCAGATGGGCGGGGTATAAATAATAATAATAATAATAATAATAATAATAATAATAATAATAATATAACATGGGTAGCCAATGGTGTGATCTCCAGATGTCAACTCTTCCTCATTTTCTCTTCAACTCCTATCCACTTCTTGTACTTCTGTCTCTCTCATTCCATTCACCTCCTCTTCACTGTCTCCTTGCTGCCTCTCGGCTCTCCATCACATTCTGTTCATTCTTCTCAGGTCCTTCACCCATCTTTCTCAGCTTCTCTGATTTACTTTTGAGGCTGGTATATTTCCTGGTTTCTGTAGCCTCCCTGCTAGTTCAGTCCTGGCTCTTTACCTGCTCTCAAACCACACTGCAGCCTCCTGTTACACACAGGAACACATAAGGAACTATGAGTCAGACTATTGGTCCATCTATCTTAGTCTACACTGGCCAGCAGAAGCTCCCCAGAATTCCAGGCAGGAGGCTCTCCCAACTCTACCTGGAGATGCCAAGGATTGAATCTGGGGCCTTCGGCTTGCAATGCAGATGCTCTACCACTGAACTATGACCCTTCCCCATCACTGTTGGCCCTATGTGATGACATCAGCCATTCCGAATTAGACCCACAGATGGAGGAAAGACAGCTGGCTCACACTTTAAGTCCTTTATAACTGTGTTTGAAAATTGGCAGCTGGGAGACACACACACACACACAGAGAGAATTCAATTTGTTTCCTGGTATTTTGTAAATAATTTTGTAAATAATTTCTGTAATTTCAATCCAAAATCTTTTAAGTGAAAGAGATGCCCATCAATCATGTAAGCCTGCACTACTTCTATTAACAACTGTGTTATGTGGCTTATATTATAAATTTAGGTCAATCTTGCATGTGTCAAATAAGACCAATATATTAATTTATATTGATAAGTGAGTATGTTGAAAAATTATAGTTGAGGAAATAAAAATCCATTTTTATGTGATCTCTGATCCTATATTTAGATTCCATCTTGGAATGTTGGGTCTGAATATTAAAGAGAATGCCTTATCCATGTGTTTATGCATTGCAAAGATCTCACATCGAGTATTTTTAAGTAGATTTCAGTCTGACTCTCATTGAAATTAATGGAGCTTGAATCTTGCAAGATCATGCCATATTTTACCACTCATGGGATGTCAATGGCATTATTATTAAAAGTTTCATGAAACCTTTCTAAATTGAAAATACTTTTTTTCTATAATAGATAATGTTAGTCAGTAGTATGTTAAACATATGGAAATATTCTATCTTCAGTTTCATTTCCTGATCCCAAGTGGGTTTCCATGGAAGATCTGGCTCATAATCTCTGTTTTTGTGGGTTCTGGTTCCTCATCTGTTTAATCAGTTTAAAGAATGTAAGGAAATCTCTGCCAGATCAGAATGAGAATCTCTCTGGTTCAACATCCTGTTTCCAAGAGCGGTGAGGAGACAGATGAGCCAGTACTATGCTTTAAATAATGGCACCATCTGTTTTCCTGCAGATGTGTTTTGTTCATGATTGTAGAAGACCACTGTCTCCGTAGTTAAAAACCACTTTTCCTTATGAACTTCTCCAAGCATTAAAATGCTGGGGACACAAGTCCCTTCTCTGTGTGCTCTTTCATCATCAGGGTGTAGCCAGGGTGTGTGAAAGGGCCTTATTTGTGGTGGCACCAAGGTGGTTGAATGCAATTTCTGGGAAGACCCACCAGGCCTCATCTGCACTTGCATTTAGATTAGCAGTTAAATTTAACACAACAGGCAATTTGTTCTAGCAGGCTTTTAATCTTCCACAGTTGCTATGTTATACTGATGATGTGTTCTGCTGGCATAAGTTTTGTGTCTCTCATAAGAGCTTCCTCTTTCTATTCTAAATGGATAGTGGTAAGTAGCTCCACCGTGCTACCTGTTCCATGCTGTGAGTCACAAGTTGACTTTGGGAGTTTTGTAGAAAGTTATATTTTGTGTGTGTGTGTTTACAAAATGGATAGAGGAAGTCACTGGATCACTTCATAATCAGATCTGGAGGACTGTGGATTCTAAAGGGAACTCATGATCTATTGCAAGGTCATGATCTAGTTGAGACTACTATGGAGTCGGAGTTCTATAGATTTCTCTTCCATCCCCAATCAGGATTTAAAAATAATGGGAATTATTGACTGTAATAGTAATTTCAGTGGCAAATCTGCCCTAAGTTGTCTTTACATGTCTTAACTTTGCAAAAAAAGCGCCAGCTACTGTAAATTGTATTTCCTCCGAGGAAATGCCCCATGTGTACTTTTCTTCCAACCATTTCCACTGCTGAAGGAACTCTTTGATCTGAGCTTGAGAACAACTGTGACAAAATCCATGAAATAATGCGTTGATTCAAGTTGCTATTGCGGCTGGGACTAAAACTCTCTTGATTGGTGAGTGGAAATTAATCTTGGTATGACAAATCTGCCCTCTCATTTCTGAATGTAATAGCTGCAGAGGAAGAGGACAGTATTGATTCTAATGAATCAAATTGACACTCTCCAGAACAATGAAATGTGTCCCTGTTTTATAAATAGCGTCTGCCTGGTAGAACGTGGCCTCCTTTTCTGAGTTGGGTATCTCTTGCTGACAGGCTTGCTGTACACTGCAACTTTTCCTTTAACTATAGTGCCTGCCGAGCTATTTAAAGAATTGAAACTAGACTTTCTGTCTCCCCAGATGTAGCCGCTTGTGTTCTCCTTGTTGGTTTTCTGAAACAGAGCTATTATATACTAAACAGATCTTAATTTTATGCATTGCGAGGGCGGCAGAAAGGGGATTTGATTTTTTTTTAAAAAAAGTTCATTGTCAATATTTTATCTGATATTAAATTGGTCTCTGTGAGAGTAATCTAGAAAAATTGAGGCTTTTCTCTCTGGAGGTAGTCAATGGATTTTATTATGTGAAGGCAAAAGGGCTATATCACCCATTGGTGCCTTGGTGCCCATTGGTGCCTATGAGAAAAGAACATTTTTCCACTTGAGGAAAAATTCCCCTCAGGACAACCCGATGAGGACCATGTGTCAGTGGTGGGTGGTGCCAGAGACAAAAGTGGGTGGAGCAAAAAATGCAAATACAGTGGTACCTCGGGTTACATACGCTTCAGGTTACATACGCTTCAGGTTATAGACTCCGCTAACCCAGAAATAGTCCTTCAGGTTAAGAACAGAAATCGTGCTCTGGCGGTGCGGCAGCAGCAGGAGACCCCATTAGCTAAAGTGGTGCTTCAGGTTAAGAACAGTTTCAGGTTAAGAACAGACCTCCAGAACGAATTAAGTACTTAACCCGAGGTACCACTGTAGTGGTTTTGTACAGTAAGCTAGTTTCTGCAGGCATCCCACAGGGTAAATGTCTCAGCAGACTTGAACTCCTTGCAAATATGCCCCAAGCAGCTCTTGCACTGTGCAGTTGCATATATGTAATGTGGGAGATCAGGGGTACCAACTTGAAGAAAATATTGTGGGGGCTGAGGTAAGTCCAGCCCTGCATAACTGATCATATGATGCAGTGCACACACCCCATTTCAATGGGAATGCTCATCAACTTTGTGGGGGCCTGGCCTCCTCAGATGTTATATTGTGCCCCCACGGCCCTTAAGAGTTGGCTCCTGTGTGGGAGATGGAATTGCATCTTGAATGCTGAGGTATTAAATAGTTGTAAGGCAGGGCTTGCAGTTCATCCATGTGCTTTTTGCATTCTTCTGCTGAGGTGTTTTTTTGTTTTTGTTTTTTGCTATTTGTATAGTCAGTGCACAGAAAAGGTTTCGGAGAGTTTTTTTTAAAAAAAGAAAAATATATATATTTACAAAGACTGTGGGGAAAATAGAAGGTGATGCCTATGTAAACTATCTGCATTGAAAAATGCAAAAAAATTCAGTAGCTGTCATTGCAATTGTGTACTGGAAATCTCTAAATTTCTCTCAAAGCTAAATAAAAGTATGTTAAGTGGTGTTTGGCTCAAGGGATTGGTGAAATGTAAGTTTTACTACAGATGTTTTGTTCAGACTGCCGCCCCCCTCCAAGCCGCCGTTGCCTATAACATGCAACCAAGATTCTCATTAAATTCCTAATGAGATTTCCAGCAGATATGGCTTGATTCTGTGCAGATGTATTTATACTGCTAAAGAAATTATATTTCTGTATAAAATCTTAAAGCAGAAACCATTATATCTGAAATGCTTAACGTAGTTATATTGTAGTAGAAATCTGGAGTCTGAGCCTTATGTGTCACCAGGGAAGCAACTAGGGAGAAGTTACCTTGGCGAAAAGGATGTCCTGAAAGCCAGAGAATTGTGAGCTTTGAAGTATAATGATGGAAACAAGGCCAGTGGAAGGAGGCTGGATATTTTTTTTATTGGGTCCAGTACAAACTGACCCAATCCACAGATAGATCCACACTACACATTTAAAGCATATCCAGTGCACATCAAATTGGGCTTGCAGTTTGAATCCCTGCGATGGGGTGAGCTCCTGTTACTCTGTTCCAGCTCCTGCCAACCTAGCAGTTTGAAAGCACACCAGTGCAAGTTGATAAATAGGTAGCGCTGTGGCGGGAAGGTAAACGGTGTTTCTGCGCGCTCTGGCTTCCGTCACAGTGTCCTATTGTGCCAGAAGCGGTTTAGTCATGCTGGCCACATGACCCGGAAACCTGTCTGTGGACAAAAGCCCTTGGCCTAAAAGCAAGATGAGCACAACAATCCCATAGTCGCCTTTGACTGGACTTAACCATCCAGGGGTCCTTTACCTTTACCTGCACACCTAAAGCATATGACTTCCCCCAAAGGAACCTGGGAACTGTAGTTTGTTAAGGATGTTGGAAATAGTAGCCATATTGAGGGGGAGACTATAGGTCGCAGGATTCTTTGGAGTAGGTCACATGCTTTAAAAGTGTATTAAATATGCTTTAAGTGCACATTCATAAATGCACATATTGAAACTTAAAGTTTCAATACTTCTGAAACGTTTCTAATCAGTCTGCCAATATATGTCAGGAATGCAAATCTTGAGAGCAAAATGTGTATTTAAATGTTTGTTTTAATTAATACAGGAAAAAATGAACAGAATAATGATGAAACAGGAAATAACAGGCAACGAGTGAACACATCTGAAACTATATGGACTGGAAATGAATGATTTGTCACCTGATCACTGTCATCTGCTTGGCTGGCCTAATACAGAAGGCTGCAAGGTTGCAGAACAGTCTAGGTTCCTCTGTATATATCAAGTATACTTTTAAAAATTAAAATTAAGCTAAAATTCTTTTGACCAGCAAATGTCATCAGCTACAACATCCCAAATTATTAGATGCTCTTGAATCTGGAACCTTTGCATGGAATGCCTATGTCACAATCCACTCTTGAATATTTGAGATTTTAGTAGCAAAAGTGTTGTATTTACAGTTTGGGATAGTTCTGATATCTGCCCCCCAAAACCCATGTCCTTCAGAATATATATTGCAAACTACACGTTATGTTACATGGATGATCACATTGCATATGTCTATTTTTAAATAATATAAAAGCTGTAGGGCCCCCCCCCCGATCAATATTGTGATTGTACGGAGGACTACCCCTTCATGGATCACTGCCTTGCCGTGGCGAAGGGGCTTGAATAAGTCAGAGAAGCTATGAGCTATGCCGTGCAGGGCCACCCAAGATGGACAGGTCATAGTGGAGAGTTTTGACCAAATGTGATCCACCTGGAGCAGGACACCGGCAAGCCACTCCAGTATCCCTGCCAAGAAAAGTCCATGGACAAAGACAACAGGCATATAAAAGTTATGACGCTGGAAGATGAGCCCCTCTGGTCGGAAGGCGTCCAACATGCTACTGAGGAAGAGCAGAGGACAAATACAAGTAGATTCAGAGCTGATGAAGCAGCTGGGCCAAAGCCGAAAGGATGCTCAGTTGCGGATATGCCTGGAAGCGAAAGGAAAGTCCAATGCTGTAAAGAAAAATATTGAATAGGAATATTTTATTTAAATATTGCATAGCTCAGGCTCCAATACTTTGGCCACCTCATGAGAAGAGAAGACTCCCTGGAAAAGACCCTGATGTTGGGAAAGATTGAGGGCACAAGGAGAAGGGGACGACAGAGGACGAGATGGTTGGACAGTGTTCTCGAAGCTACAAACATGAGTCTGACCAAACTGTGGGAGGCAGTGGAATTCAGAAGTGCCTGGCGTGCTCTGGTTCATGGGGTCACGAAGAGTTGGACACGACTAAACAACAACAACAACAAAGGGAGGACTAAGATATTTATCCTTGCTTCGTAGCCCCAGTAAAGATTTTTTTGTGAAATATTAAAGACTGTGCACTGGATGTTCTGTGCTTCAAATTTAACATAGATGTTTCTTTGACTTTGTAGCTTTGCACTAGGTTTCTCTTAATCAGAATGCAATTAATAGCTTGACAAACTGCTCAGCATTGCCAAACTTCTTTCAAATGCAGCGTGTGCTGAATCCCACATTTTTACCCAAATTAAAACACTTTCTTAACATGTTAAATTATTTCTATGTGTGAAACGTAAATGTTATTGGCTTCTAATTAAATCGCAATAGCTGTAAATGTTACGATTACATACATCAGATATGGTTGTGGGTTTAGTAGAGACACACATTTTACTCCCTCTGTAGTTTTGATTTTCTTCTTTTGTAAGAATGAATTAATTTCTAGTGATAAAATGAAAGCCTAACACTTAATTCATGCCATTAATTTCCTTGAGAGCTAGAAGGCAGAGTCGCTATTTAATGTAAAGACTCTGCTTTCCGATCCTATTTCAAATAATGATTTGAACCTCTGAGATCATATATAGCTCTCTAAAAAATAAATTAACTGAAAGGCACAAAACTGTATAAATTTAACTACCCCACCCCATAACAGTATAACATGATGCCTAGTCACATTCTTAATTTCGTGTAGCAGTCAACTAAAATTGCCTTCATCAGGAAGTTGAAACTAGCACAGATGGGAAACTTCGCCCAGTATTATCTGAGCTAACTTATTTCTGAGGTCTTTTTTCTCTCATTAATTTCTGGCTTTAAACTTTATTATTGCAATTCCTTTTAATTAGCTAACTTACTTCATTACTATCCAAAAGTTTCTGAAAATGTAGTAAACATTGAAGGGGTAATAGGTTCTGAATCCACCCACCCACTCCAAATTGGATCTAACACATAATGAAAAGACTTCATACAGAAAAAGAGACAAGCACTGGAAAGCCAATACAAACAATTAATTCCCCTTGTCTTTCATATCTAACGTCTCAGTTGAGGGAATACAAGTCTCTGAGCTGAGAATCTCTTTAGAAATGATAGGGGTCAGTAAATAGACTCATTTCTCCACACGGTCATCAAACAAGGGTCAAATTAGGGGGTTGGGGACCTTCATCAATGGCCACAATCCTTTCTGGCCAACCTTCTGAGGGCCACATACTAGTGGCGGATGGGGAGCCAGAAGCAAAAGTAGGCTGAGGAACAAAAGCATAGTCTCCAACTGCTGCGAAATTGCTGGAACTGTCATGGAAACCCTTAAGCTATCACAGCTTTTCGCTTTGTCACACAGAATCCCAAATTCCCAAGGGGCCTTCCCTTCAGCACAGTGTTTCAACGTGCTACTGGAAGTTCAGATCCATGTAGCCTTCTAACACATTTTTTTTTTTAGATCTATGCCTCCCGTTCCTTATGCCCCACAAATTCAATATGCCGCCTGTTATGTACTGAAGTTCTCACCCTGGGCCAGGAGAGGGATACTGTAGATAGTTATGCAAATAAGGGATCGAAAGTGACATTCAGTGATTGGATAGTTTTAGAAAATTGTTACAGTTACGTTGTCCTGGAGCTCTATATAAGCAGGCTGACTGAACCCTTCAGTTCAGTTCTGTTCTGGCCTGTGAATAAACAAGAGCTGTTTGAAGAATCACTGTGTTGTCTTATATGTTCACCCACAACTTAACACCGCCACTTCCTGTTTTTATGAAAGCAAGAATTAAATTTAAATTAAACAAACAATGTAGGCCAGCGAGTCATTTCTTTGTTTAAAAATCAAACGTCAGCACGAAATCTTTAAAATATGCCAGCGCAAAATATCAGCAGAAGAGAAAGGTCAGTATACACTCATTTAAGAGGATCACATGTCATCACAATCTATCAATAAGCAGGACACATCTCTTGATGGCATTTTTCAGCAGCTACTGAAAAACTTAATTGTAGGGGTAGGTCAGCAAATAGCATCAGAATCAGACCATCCAACAGTGCTGCTAATCAGACCCCTAAGGAATCTTTCCCTGGGAACCCTATATACTGGACAATTTAAACACATGAAACTATGTCTTCAACTATAGTATGTGATGCCTCTTGGATGTGAAATCCAAACTAGCTAATCTCTCATGGGCCCTGTTACATAGTGCCCTCACATCCACACATAATTCCGTTCCGAGGCCAATAGCTGTGATAGGCGTTTTACACTTCCTTTTTGCATAGGCTTTATAGTTAACATTTTTTGCGCGTACGGGTCTCCAGGGACCTTATAGCCGACACAGTTTTATTAGTTAAGAAAAGGGTATTTTCTGCTTTGCAGAGATTTGGGAAATAAAACAGAAATGGTGGCCTGCAGCCAATGATCTGGTCAATAAGTTCTAACAAATATGTGAAATCCAGCCCCTCCCAAGGCTCTTGTTCATGTCTTTGCATTTCCCACTTCATAGGAAATCTTCCCTTGCATGTCCACTGTGCTCCATTGATGTCAACATAATAGAACTTCCCTGGTTGTCATCTGTGATGAAAGCCCCAATTTCTCACTGGACATCAGCTTATTGCCTACATCTGCTTTCCTTGACCACCACCTACTACCCTTATATTATTGGAAATAAAGCTCTGCTGAGAACGTCTCAAATGCTGAAGATCTTAGTGCTGTAGCATTTATCAGATCCATGCTTTGCTTTAAGTTTCCTGTTACACTGATTCTTCAGTGCTGTGTGGTGTTTGGCTTTTAATATCTGAGAGAGAAGCTGAAAGTCAAAGTAAGGAAACTTTTTACATGCGCTTGATGAAATCAGTATCTCTCCACTAATTCTCAGAGTAGCCATGATTCTTGACAGGAGCTAAGAATTGAAACATTTTTTATTTATTTTTTACACTGAAAAGTTCAACAAGCTTATCCTGGAATGTGTACTATTCACTCTGTATTATACAAAAAAAGTACCACCATTGGCCTTGTATGCATAAGGAGAAAAAGTTGTAATCCTCTTTGAACTCAGCACTAATGGTGCTTCAGAATCAATTCTGCGCTTTGTTCTGCAGAACAAACGATCCTACATAAGCATTTTTAAAACGTCTCCCAAATCACATTGATTTACAATATTTATCACACTGCTTTATAATATATTTTTAAATACATTCAGTCCCAAGTGAAGTATTTCCATTGGTTTTCTATATCTGAAAGCAACAAAGTAATGGCTTTTGACTGTTTGTATTTCTAGCTTGGCAAACCTTGCACATCATATTTCTGGATGGAAACATATAAATACACAATTAACCAGTAATACTAATAAGAATAAAAGTTCTTTTTAATAGCATTAGGGATGGACTGAGGTTGACTGCTGGATTTGGCAGACTGCTTTAAACCCTGAGTTAGCCTCCTGAATATTCATTTCGCCCTGTTGCAGATACCATCTTCAAGAAGACACAGTGCTGCTTTTAAATATTATGCTGTTTGTATACCCTGCTTGCATATTCTGGCCATTCAATCACCTTTCCTTTTGTCTCAAGGACTCTAATTAAGCTTATGAGAAGCAGATCGCAATCAGCAGAGCATCATTTCAGTAGATGACCATATTTAAGCATTCCCATATTCAGAAGGAGGAATAGGTGGGGGCACAGTAAAATATATACACAGAAGGTCTAGGGCAGCTCAAAAACGTGGAGATATAGGATGTGACATGCCAGGAGTGGCTTACTCAGTGGTTTTGAATAGCAGAAATACTCTCCTGTCAACAGAGCCTCTGGCTATTTGCTGGAGGGGAAGGGGTGAGGTCAGGGCTGTGTGAGTGTACTGGTGGGAATGATGGATTGCCTCTTTTGGCACATCTATGTAGTCCCAACCACCCCACTCCCGGTTATTGGCAGCAACTCATCTGCCAGGAGACTATTGCCATGACTCTACTCCACATGGCAAGCTGCTTATTGAGGCACAGTGTTCTCTGGACGGCACCACTTCACTTGATGTAGAGTTGGACTTCTGAATGCTCCCACATGAGAAAGTTGAACAAATAGAAACTTGACTTGTCAAACAAAAGGGCTGTAGTCTAGAATGATGTCTCTATAATATGCTATCTTTCCGTGGATGTGTCAGGGACTGGACTGAGGAGGAATGGTCCTTCCTGAACCTTCCCGAGAAGAGGAGGACAATATAGATTTACAACAGTGCTTTGCAGAAGGTCATAGTTCAGAGGCTGCAGAGGGGAGAAGCAGGAAGAAGTAGCACTAGGGGAGAAACAGCTGACAGACTCAGTGTTCAGAAAGTATTCCTGAGCCTCCCTTCTTCCAGGACCCAGTGTGCATTGAGAGTAGTAGAACAGAAAGCTCAGAGGCAAAAAGCACAGATCAGCTGACACAGGGATGACATATAATAGGAGAGACAGAGGGGGTGGGACTTTACTTGGAGCAATGCCATTATCTAAGAGAAATGGCTTTTCTACGTTCTCTCTCTGTGAACATTGAATAAAAGACTTGGTAAGAACTCTTCTTGTTTATCTGCTTATTGGCTGCCACTGTGGGAGAGATCGGATTCCCCAAAGCCTGGCAGTATGGCAACAGTTCAGAATCCAGGAATGAATGTTTGGGCCTCATGGTTAGCCTGGTCATGACATGCTTGCATACCTGAACTTCTTCTGGTAGCTATTAAGTCTCGTGGCAAGTGAATAATAAGCTCGGAGTTAGAGTCAGTGTGTTTAGAAATGAGATTTAGAGGTTGTTGTTGTTTTGAAAGAAATTCTGTTCCAGTTCTAAAACTTGGAATTGATAAAATTCTCAGTATAGAGGCAGAATCCAACATTCAGGCTGCAATCCTATGTACATTTTCCAGGAAGTGCATGCCATTGAAACAATGTGACTCGCTGTTAATTTTCCAAAGAGTCACTGTATATATTTTGGGGTGGATGAAAATCACCCCCCCCCCCCGTTTGCTGATTCTTCACACTCAAGGTGAAGACTCTGCAAGTTTCTGTATGAACCCAGCTCCATTTTTACCTAAAGCTCTGTGGAGTGACAAAGGCATACACACAAAAAATTCAGCACATGTCTGCTCAAATAGTGTGAGCCATCTCTAGATTCCCCCCCAAAAAATAAAAATAAAAATTTGAATGTGCAGTCAAGGCTCCTTCACATGTTGGATTTTACAAGCATGTCTCGTATTTGAATGCTATCCCAACAACTAGGCATTTGTTTATGTTGCAGATGTGACAGGTATGCTGGGTAGTTGGAAGATAAAAGACACACTCTTCCTTCCCTCCATACACAGGCTGGGAGATGGATAGGAATTGAGTCCAATCAGGTCCTTGCTGTATACAGGACAAGTGCTGTGAGGGCAGGCTGAACTGAGATAGCTGGGAGGGCATAAATGTGGAAATTCTCATACATTTCCACAGGGCCTGCAAGACAGAGCTGTTCCGCCAAGCCTTTAGCCAGGGCACAGCCTGACTCCCTCCTCTGGCAATCTTCACAGAACTCTAGCCCAATAGTTGCCATCAATTTGATTTAAAGTAATTTTTTAATGAAATGATTTTAGAATGTTGTATTATTTTATTGTTGTTAGCCACCCTGAGCCCGGCTTCAGTTGGGGAGGGTGGGATATAAATAAAAAAATATTAATTTATTATTATTATTATATCCCAAAAAAACAGATACTTGAAGTTTAGGCACCTGGTAGCCTCTTGTTGGCTTTGTTTAATTGATCAACATTAACTGTTGCATTAGAAAAAATAGACATTGAAGCTCTGTGTTCATTGAAGGAAAGCTTTCTTATGACCTCCTCATTGACCGTTTAATTCAAGGAAGGATTTGAGTGGAGATGATTACTTCTGAAAGGGGGGCTTCTGGTGCATTTAGAGATGGCTGCTTCAAATAATGTTTGTATTCATTGCTTACACTATTTCACAGAAAGCTCGGTGTAAATGTATAGTAAATGATTTTCTTGTTTTTTTAAAAAAACGACTCAGTATATCTCCACTCAAGAAAACTCACCACAAGCCAAGCGTTCCAAAGCCTCATTCACGGGTATTCTCAACCATAGCGGAACAGACTGTCTTCCCTTGACAAGCCTGATTGGAGTCAGTACAAAGATACTTTTTAGAACTGGCTCAACTTGATTAACCTCATGAAGACTAAGCAGGCATAAATATGCTGCTGCAATTCATTGCTTTATTGGTGTTAGGATGGGTCTTGACCGCCAGCTGACATTAAGTAACAGAGCAATGAGACTTGGCAAGTCGCAAGAAACAGAAGCCTTATTGGAGAGAAGAAAATAGCAGGGTAGAATAATGGTTTCTGTCCCTTCAGATTATTGGTAAAATATGTATGCCGTGACTAGGCTTTTGCAGTTCTCACAACACATCAGCTTTCCTTCAGCTACCATAAGCTTCAGCTTACTACAGCATCACCTCTCATCACACCTTGTCTTCTTTTATCATACATCATTTCTCTATAAAGACACTTTTTGTCCTTACAATACTTCTAGCCCAAATCTCTTTTTAAGTTTTAAAAAGTCTGACTAATCCCCCCATAGCTTTTTGGGGGTATACTTACCTCTAAGTAAGCCTTTTCAAGACACAGTATTGAAAATGCTTACTTTTAGAGGTCACAACCTAAGCATATTGTAACACAATGTGCATCATTTTCTGGGGCCTCCTTCTTAAGTTTGGTTTATTCTAAAGTTGAGGGTATAAATCTTAGCTCCAAACTCAGCTGCTCTGAGGAGATTAAAGCTTTAACCCTTGCTCTCCACTTGGCTGAATTTTTTGCTCATCTACAGTACTCTTCCCTACAAGGAATTGTTTGTTTGTGTATACGCCATTTCTCTGGGAAAAATCCACCCTTCAGTTTCATTCTTGACCTCTTTGCTGCTTGTAATCGGAAATGTGTTTGGAATTTGAAATAAGGACACTAGTCTACCGACAAAATAAGGGAAGCCAGCACAAGAATTCCACCCCCTTGAAGTGTCCATTGAGCCTCCCCTAACCTTTAGGGGGAAGCCCCCCCAACCCCTCATATACCCAGATGCATCCTACATTCTTTTATCTCAAAGTCATGTTTGTTGAATTAATATACAGTTGGATATATGATATATAGATGTGTGTTTAACATCATGTTCAGAGAACTATGGGAGAACTATCATGTCTTTCTAACTACCCATTTTTAAACCTACCACTACATATTATTAAAATTTTTGTTATTAAGAATTCATCTATTGCCTTTCCCACAGACGATGATCTCTTCCATGCAATGCAACCATGTAACATAATTTCGTTTCAAATGCAATTCATTCCTGTCTATTTGATTCAACTGACAGTACAAAGCCGCCCCTCTGCTTGCTCTGAAGGAGCCAGCCGTTTATCTTGGTTTTAACTGTATCGGCTGCATATAGAGAAAGAGATAAAGCATCATTAAAAGCATTGGCTACCTTTAAGGGGAGTCATAATATGAACTACCACTACTATTGTATGTGACATCTTGTGAAGTCTCTGGGTAGTGCTAAGCAGTGATAACATTACATGGCTCATTGCTTGAACTGGCACATTAATAAAGCATATTAAAAAGATGAGGCCATTCCACGAGTGCCTATGTCCAAAGAGATCAGTGACCGAATATATACATGATATAGTGCTTATAGATAATGCTCAACTACTACAAAGTATTCACCAGCTCTCTGAAAATATCCAAACAATGTTAAATGCACTCACATCCCACAGGAACCAATGGGAATTCAGCAACACACGTTGATTCTTAAAGTCATGAATGTGGGACTGTTGTATCCTCTTACTTGGGCACAAACCCTATTGAACTCAGTGGTGACATCCATAGCATACATTTAAAGCACACCTAAATGTCTTTAACAGACATGGCTTCCCCCAAAGAAAATTGGGAGCTGCCTGCTTCAGGTAGTTACACTCCAACTCATGAAGGGTAACAGGGACTGAGACAGGAGTGGGGTGGAGCTAGTTTAACAATCCCTGCAGCCCTTCCTTCATATATTGTTTGCTGCACTTTCCAGAATGTCTGAATAGGGCTATAGACTCACAGAGATCAGAAATAACATCTCCAAATCCCTTCTTGCCATGAAGCGTACTCAACAGCAACAGACATCATGGTGGAATGGTGGCATTCACCCAGCCTCTGGTCAGTTGCACAATTGCTGCTTATTGGGAGGTAGAGAGGAAGGGGAGAAGTAGCAACAAGGTCAGCATGGTGCAATTGCGCCAGCAGAGCCAACCCGATACTTCTACTGGTGTGTTTGCACTGCGTCACTGCACCCCTCCCAGTAAGCAACAGCGATGTAACTGATGAGAGGTCAGGGAACCTCACAGCCCCCCCTCCCCCTGCCATCTTCTACTGCGTGACCTTGGGCCAGTCCCATTTTGAGGTGAAAACAAAATGTAAAATACTGAATTTCTTAGTCAGATCTTGGGTATCAAAATGAAGGAATTTACTGTTTCCATTTATTTCACTGCTAGAAGAAGGTATGTCAATATAGCTCACTGTCTGGCTATTACTGCTATTATTATTATTATTATTATTATTATTATTATTATTATTATTATTATTTTAATGCTTTCAGTCCAAAATTCTTCTAATTCTATATATCACCTTCCCAGTTTTGAAAACAGCAAATGTTACTTATTATCTGTTGCTTTGTGGAACGTATATTCTTTGCGGGGTCTTGCAAAGCCAGCGACCTTGTTCTCCATCTAATTGGTAGTGCAGGAGATCCCCCATGATCCTTCTGACCCACCACTACCTCAGAATGGCGCTTTATCCTTCCCCATTTCATTATAAATTCCAAGGTGTTTCATCCAGCAGATTTATTTGGCTCTTGAACACGCATACTTAGGCCTTTATGAGCTGGTTGGAAGAAGGAACGCCTTACTCTGAAACAAACAGGATTTGAACTGTGCTCATTTTTCTATGTATTTGTGACTGAATAAAATCATTTCGGGCAAACTACATAAAAGAGACTAAACTGAACTTAAAGCAAAGCCCTCAATATAGAACTATTCCAGGGGGGAGTTCACTGACTCGAATAAGAAAAGGCAAGAACATTAAAAAACAACAACGCAGAAAAGTTCAATCAAAAGGAATAAGAATTTAAGACCCTGCTGCATCAGGCCAATGGCCCATCTAGTCCACCATCCTGTCCTCAAAGTGGTCAACATGATCCACATGGGAAGCCCAAAAACAAAGAGCACCTGAGCCCAGCAGCACTCTCTCCCACATGTGATTCATACCATCATAGAATTGGAGAGTTGGAAGGGACAGTGTGGATCACTTGGTCCAAACCCCTGCAATGCAGGAATAGGCAACTGTCCCATACAGGGATTGATCCTGCAACCTTGACTTTTATCAGCACTATGCTCTAACCAGCTGAACTATCCAGTGCTGATTCCCAGCAACAGACATTTCAGAGGCACGCTGTCTCTAACAGTGGAGATAAAGGTAAAGGTAAAGGGACCCCTGACCATTAGGTCCAGTCGTGACCGACTCTGGGCTTGCAGCGCTCATCTCTCTTTATTGGCCGAGGGAGCCGGCGTACAGCTTCCGGGTCATGTGTCCAGTATGACTAAGCCGCTTCTGGCAAACTAGAGCAGCGCACGGAAACACCATTTACCTTCCCGCCGGAGCGGTAACTATTTATCTACTTGCACTTTGACGTGCTTTCGAACTGCTAGGTTGGCAGGAGCAGGGACCAAGCAATGGGAGCACACCCCGTTGCGGGGATTGAACCGCCGACCTTCTGATCGGCAAGTCCTAGGCTCTGTGGTTTAGCCCACAGTGCCACCCATGTCCCCAAACAGTGGAGATAGAATATAGCTTATGATGACTAGTAGCAATTGATAGCCTAATCCTTTATGAATTTACTAGTCCACTTTTGAAGCCATCTCAGTTGGTAGCCATCACTTCTTCTAGTGGAAGTGAATTCCATAGTTTAACAATGCAGAGTTTTAAGGAGGGCTTCCTTTTCGTCTGTCTTGAATATTCCAACTTTCAGCTTCATTGGATGGCCCCAAGTTCTAGGGCAGGAATCCCCAAACTTGGCCCTCCAGATGTTTTGGGACTACAATTCCCATCATCCCTAGCTAACAGGATCAGTGGTCAGGGATGATGGGAATTGTAGTCCCAAAACATCTGGAGGGCCAAGTTTTGGGATGCCTATTCAAGGGTTAGGAGAGGCAGAAAAACTTTTCACTGCTTCCACACCTCTATAATTTCTCTTCTCACCCCTTCTTTTATAAACTATAAAGCTCCCAATGTTGCAATTTTTCTCCATAGGGGAGTTGATCCATCCCCTTGATCATGTGAAAATGATCTAGTGGTCTTAGTAGACCACAAGCTTAGCATGAGTCAACAGTGGGATGCAGCTGCATCAACAGAAGCACAGTGTCTAGATCAAGGGAAGTAATAGTACCACTCTATTCTGCCTTGATCAGGCTCCACCTGGAACACCATGTCCAGTTCTGGGTGGCACAATTTAAGAAGGGTATTGGCAAGCTGGAACGTGTGCAGAGGAAGATGATCAAGGGTCCAGAAACCACGCCTTATAAGGAACGGTTGATGGAGCTGGATATGTTTAGCCTGGAAAAGAGGAGACTAAGAGGACATATGATAGCCATCTTTAAATATCTCAAGGGTCGTCATATGGAAGATGAAGCAAGCTTGTTTTTTCTTGCCCTGGAAATTTAGCAGGATTTTTGAGACCCTTTATTTCCCTATCTACAACATGGGTAGCACTTGCCATGGCTGGGTTTCCCCTCATCTTTGATACTTGAGTCTGTGCACCACTGCATATTAATTTTGTTGCTTAATTAATTCATTTTCTGTACCATAGCCTTGCACAATAAATCAGAGTGCAGCGATGAACATCTTTCAAGTACGCTGAATTATGTTGTTGTTTTTTATGCAGCTAGCCAAATCAATTAAAAGCAGTAAATGGCAGTCCTATGGCTGTGCTTTATTCTAAACAAAATGAGGAAGAGGTTCATTTGAAAACCACATGTGTGGGGTAAATCCAAGAGAGAGGCACATACCAATCCCAGTTATAAGCTGTCAACGTTGCCTCCTATGCTATTGTCAGTGTTGTGTCAGTTTAACAAGGGAAATATATACTGTACAAAGGAACAAATCTGTCAAAAACAATATCCCACATCTTGTTAAAGCGAGTCTTCCATTAAAATGGAAATCCCATAACCCATCGCCCCATTGATTCAATAGGATTTATTGTCCATCGACAAGCATAGGATTGCACTGCAAGGCTGCAATCTGTAGTGGCTGGCAGGGTGGAATGGGTGGGACTGCACTGCTCTCCTGTCTTCTCAGTGCTCTGCGCCACTGCCAGCTACTGAAAGAGAAAGTGGAAAGACAACACTGGGGAACAATTTTTTTGTTGCATTGACACCTGCAGTTGTTCTAACCTAATTTCGACGTGCTGATTTCCTATCTGAAGTTGCTTTTGTTCTGTAAGGTCTAAGGTTTTTTTTTTGCAATTCACTTTTCACTATAATCTTTGCTTTTCACAATGCAAGAATTCAATATTTTATTAAACACATAGCCAAAGTAGTACAATATGAGTATAAATGTAAGTGACTTATATAGCATTGAACATGACATGTATAGCATTGAAAATGACATGTATATCTATGTACAGTTGGAGGTATGCAAAAAAAATGTGTTCCCTTTGGGATACACAGTATACCGGGGAACAATTTTTTTTCATTTTCTTTTGCATGAGATTTTTCAGCTGTTCTTATATGTTCTTTCAATGCTGATTTCAAATCTGAAATCGTTTTTCATGTACATGCTATAGTTATCTTACAATTTCCGACTTTTGCCGATATGTCATATTTACATTGGGGATAAGTGGACACTGACACGTTGATCTACCCTAACCACATGGTAATTATTGTTTTGCAAACTTAATTTTTCTTTATTTTTACAGTTTTGTAACCTAAATATTTGTATTTTTCAGATCGGACCATGGCTTCTTCAAGTAGACAAAAAAGCATCCCCACTCTCTCAGCTCTGCTGGCTGCTACTGGCTGCAATTGTACACATTTCTCTGGGAGCAGAGGTGCTGACTTGGGCTGAAGATTGGGGGCCCCAGTAGAGCACTGTGGTCCTGTTGCATCATGGGCATGTTGTTGGGAGAAGGCACGATGTCAGGAGGAGGCCCTGCCCAGTGCCGTTCAGCTTCAATAGCCGCAGCTCCTCCTTTTTTGTGCTAAGGAGGAGTCTGCCTTTGATGCTTTCCAGTTTGGCCTCCTGCGCCCCCTCATTAATGGCAGGGCAGAGCACCCTGCTAAGGAACATTGAGGGGGTACACAAACATAATTCTTTTGAAGCTGAAGGAGTATCTTCACTCCCATCATTCAGCCCTGACACTGAGGTCCAGCTCTGAGAGCCTTCTGGTGGTTCCCTCACTGCGAGAAGTGAGGTTACAGGGAACCGGGCAGAGGGCCTTCTCAGTAGCAGTGCCCGCCCTGTGGAATGCCCTTCCATCAGATGTCAAGGAAATAGACAACTATCTGACTTTTAGAACACATCTGAAGGCAGCCCTGTTTAGGGAAGTATTAAATGTTTGACGTTTTATCGTATTTTTAGTATTCTGTTGGGAGCTGCCCAGAGTGGCTGGGGAAACCCAGCCAGATGTGCGGAGTATAAAAAATATATATGATGACGATGCCCAATGAAGTTTTGCACAACTACCTAACTCGAATCCCACTGTTTTCCATGGGACCCACAGCACAAGGTTTTTGAGATGTGAGTCCATGCCATTCAATGGTACTTATTCCCAAATTAATGAGGATGGGATTGCAACCTCAGACACTGCAAATGTTTGCTGAACCAGGACCAGTGAAAACAGCATCTCTCTTCTCCCCCGCCCCCACACTGAGCTCATTTAGGATATTTGTTTGCCTGCATCTCCAAATGAAGTACTCTAATTGAAATTCTTGTCTATGTAAATGGATCATTTGAACTTCTTCATCCATTAAACTGTTTCTGGTGATGGAGGTTATTATAGGGCTTATCAGGCAGAAATAAAATAATGACAGTAATTTTTTTCTCTGGGTAAACCAACCTTAAGATTAAGTTTGTGTGCTGTAGCCACATAGCCACATAGCCACCAAAATAATCATGTTTACTTCCTCAAACCACAAGCTCAATATCACAAGGAAAATTATTTTCATGTGCATAATTTGACTGTAATTTAAGAGTGTTCATAGACTTCCATTTGCATTTTTAAAACATGCTTCCTAGCAATGCATGAAACCCCTCTGAGAAATTACACCAATGTTATATAAACTCTATCGATGTCCCTCACAGTTTCTTAGTTATTTTTCTGATAATGAGCCCCAAATTTGCTTTGACTTTGAACTTTGACCCTTGAAAAAGATCACCTTTGTTTCTCGTTATTGCTAACCAAGGATATGTCAGTTCCTCACCAGAAATTTTGCTAATTTCACTAATGCTGTGCAGCAATCCATTCTCCAGTTTCTCAGAAGTGTTCTTCCTCTGCAAAAGAGGCTTCCATTTCTCTGCTTCTTTCTCAGGATGCATTTGGATTTATTTAGAAGTTCTTTATAATGTTGACTAGTGCAAGGTAGAGCTTATTTGATCATTGAGAGGTGCTATGACTGGTGTGGGGTTCCCCCTCCCCACTAAATTTTTCTTTATTGCTCTGTGCCACCTGATCAATAAATGCTCCACAGGAGAAGTTACAGTTACGGCATGACCGGTTAGAAAATGACCAGTAAGAAAATGACCCACCCACCCAAGGGAACTCTTTCCTTTTACCTCAAGGTGACTAGTGGTTTCACAGTCAATCCCTTTTCCCAAGGAATCCTGGAAATCATAGCTCCGTGAGGGGAAACTACATTTCCCAGGATTCTTTGGGGGAAGCTATGACTGTTTAAAATGGTGTGATGATGCTTTAAACGTATATTGCAGGTAGGACTTAAAGGTTGCTTTTTCTCTTTCCACCTCTCTTCTATATTTTTCAGTAGAACTCATTCAGTGCCTTTTGCTTGTTCTACCATTGTTTCCTCAAACTCTCTATTCCTTAGTATTGTCGGTGTCATCACTGCCTGAATTCATTCACGATTTAAACATTTAATCCTCAGTCATAATGTTGCCACTGAGATACACAAGACAAATGAACTATTCTCCTATTTAGATTACAGTAGAGATGGCGAACCAGTGAACCTCGCATAGCCAGTGGTGAAAGATGATGGGAATTATAGTCTAACAACATCTGGAGGGTTCCCCATACCGACTTTAAAAGATGAGAAGAACCTTTTAAAAATTCCTTCAGAAAGTGAAGTTTATAGCAACCAACATCTGAGATTTCGTGAAAATGGTGGAAGTTGGATGCTTAGTCAAGTAGAACACACAGGTGCAGGAAACATAAATTAACTTGTTTTGAATTACAAAAATATAACATTTTGTTGGGACAAAGTCAGGGCTTGTTATACTTTTGAGACACCTGATCATTGTTAATTTAGAAAGGAAAACTGAGTACAGTGGTACGTCAGGTTACATACACTTCAGGTTACATACACTTCAGGTTACAGACTCCGCTAACCCAGAAATAGTGCTTCAGGTTGAGAACTTTGCTTCAGGATGAGAACAGAAATCGTGCTCCGGCGGCGCAGCAGCAGCAGGAGGCCCCATTAGCTAAAGTGGTGCTTCAGGTTAAGAACAGTTTCAGGTTAAGTACGGACCTCTGGAACGAATTAAGTACTTAACCCGAGGTACCACTGTAGAGCTATCTGACTAACTGTAATAAATATAAGCTACATTCTGACCAACATACTGCATTTACCTTACAAACTAATTTAAACTTGCTTTGGGGGGGGAAGTATCATAGATGTCTCTGGGCTTACTTCTGAGTAGACATGCAGGAAAATGAATTGTATGATGGCACTGGAGTGTGAATTACCAAAGTGGTGAGTTAGGAATTGTCAGAAGAGATAGTTCTTCCCTGTGCAAGAGAGGGAGAGAAAGTGAGTCCCCCTTATTATTATTCATGATGTCTATTCCAATATTCTAGAAGGCACTGTACTCAATGTTTGCTTTTACCATCTCATAGAAAAGAAACAGCTACAAGCAATAGAACTGTGTACTGTGAGCACGAGGTTGACATTTTAAAAAAGTGACTTCTCATTTCTCATAACTGCCTTTAACGAAACCTAATGATTTTCCTTTCTAAAAAAAACAACATGAATTAAACATTGCATAACTCCAGAATGAATAGCAAGCAGTACACTCCTAACCCTATCCCTCATAAAAAAATAACACACTAGGCAATTTACAAATGATTGCTATTTGTAAATTCTGGGCAATTCCTATGTTCTCAGGGGAGGACAAAATGGATAAGGGGGTGGAAATTCTTCTAGAAAGTTTTCTTAGTTTGTACAGCTATGGCATTGTTCATGATGAGTACTGAATAACAGACAGCATTGTCTACAAAGTTTATTTGAGGTGTGTAAGGGTCAAATTTCTATTCTACCTTTTACATCTTCCAGGGAGAGAAAGATCAAAAAGTATCCAGCCGCAATATGGCTGTTTCATATATGTTAATATTAGATCTTTTATATTAATACTAGATCCTAATGGGCAACAACAAGATGAAGTGATGAAGTGTCCTCTCTGAGAGAAGGGACATCCTTGAATATCTTGACCACAAAGATTAAAGATATAAGAAAACCAGCCTAACATCACCAAAAAGAAATTTAAAGCAAGACTGTCATGAATTGATAGATGTCTTAAACATCTTGATTTGATTATCTGAAATAATGTATAGCTTGAACTGATTTTGGGCTAAAACTGGCCACAACTTTATTGGTCACAAATGTGAGAGGTTTGGCTTAGGCATTGGGTGAAACCAGACTTTATCTTGACTCCCGCCCATCTGCAGGGAGTCAATGAAGGGTAAACCACCAGAAGGGGGAATCCTATGACTTACATCAAATCGGGGCACCCCGAGGGGTCCCCGTTGGGGTAGTGGCATGGCCCTAGCCCATGACAGGGCTTTGGACAGAATCCACATACACACACCCAGATCCTTTTAACAGGATACCCTTATGGATGAAGGGCAGGTGGAGGCTACAACCTCCCCTCCCATAAACAAAGGCTTACCAAGTATGAATTGGCCGAGCACGGGTGACATGGCCAGGACTGGCGTAGAGGGGGCATCAGTCTCCCTCCCCCATGCCAGGTCACCACAAGGGCCTGGATGCCCGGCCGCAACACTGCCCCCCAGAAGGTGAGCGGACTTACCATACTTCATGGACCTGCCTTGGTTAAACTTGATTCCATAGCCTTCTATCCCAGCTTGCAACTACAACTTCCCTTTTAATTACATTCTCATTTTCTGTGTATAAGAGCTTATCCAAAACTATAAAAAAATTCTAGACCATCTCTCCCATTCTCTCTCTCTCTCTCTCTCTCTCTCACACACACACACACACACACACACAAAACATGAAACACTCTGACAAGATTGATATCATCATAAAATTAACGACAATTAAAAGTATGGACCTTTGTTGGCAAGGTAATGTCTCTGCTTTTTTAAGAGCCCTGAGTGCTCACTAGAAGGACAGATCGTGAATACCAATACCTTGGCCACCTCATGAGAAGAGAAGACTCCCTGGAAAATACTCTGATGTTGGGAAAGATTGAGGGCACAAGGAGAAGGGGACGATAGAGGATGAGATGGCTGGACAGTGTTCTCGAAGCTACCAGCATGAGTTTGACCAAACTGCAGGAGGCAGTGGAAGACAGGAGTGCCTGGCGTGCTTTGGTCCATGGGGTCATGAAGAGTCGGACACGACTAAACGACTAAACAACAACAACAAAAAGTATGGAAGGACATAGGCTGTGAACAGAGACTAATTAACAGGAAGTGAAATTTATGTAACATTAGAATCAATGGGGATTTTATCAGAAGTATTTTATTTTACCAAGAGAAACATTGTTTTCTTGTATTGCGGTCAGTTTGTCAAGGGCAAAGCTCTTACTAGCATTCTTTCACTGACTGTAACACATATTACAAGTGTGGTTGCAAGCTGTCAGAAACCCGTGCTGTTTTCCATATGCTCTGCACCTCCCATAAAGTCATTGATTGTGCTGTTACTGCTCCAGATATATTTGACATTTAAGACTGTGTACATTTGGTTGCTTGGCTTCAGAATTTAAGATGAAAAGAAAGGAGAGGGAGGGAGGGAGGGAGATTCTGTAAATCCTGTTCTTGTGAGGAGAATGTATGGATCCTAAGAAATTCCACTGATTTCAGTTATTTAGGGAAGTTTTTAACGTGTGACCTTTTAATGTATTTTTAATCTTTGTTGGAAGCTGCCCAGAGGTGGCTGGGGAAACCCAGCCAAATGGGCGGGGTACAAATAAATTAGTAGTAGTAGTACCGTAATTTTGGATTTACAAAGAGATTAATTTGCTTCCACCTTGAATATAATTTATATATGGTTTCCAATCCATTGAGTCTGGTTTTCAACAACTCCTCACTTTTTCTTGGCTTGTGCACGACTTCTAAGGCTGGCCATGTTTCCATCTTTTTTCCTAATCAATTTGATTTATGCAGTTGCATCTAAGATTCCCATTTCTTCCTTCCATTATAACTTGACTCTCTCATTCCTTAAAGTGTGTCCCATCACAAGTAATAAGCTTCATACTTTTCAGTGCATGTCTATCTTTTGTTCTATTCATTATGTCTATCAACTCAATACAGACATTCTTCTCCAGGTTCCACATTTCAAATGCTTTATTTTTTCCAGTTCCCTGTGCTGAATTTACATCCCCACAGAGTGATGCTCTACCTGCATGTTTTATATTTTTCTGTGGGCAGAAAAACTAATCAATTACATATCATTTGTGGATTGAGAACCCTACTGCCAGAAGGTGCTTCCTGATTTAAAATGTCCACCTTTCCATAACTATTGGGCTTTACATAGTAAGACTTTTCTAGATAATGCATAGTGATATGTTTCTTCCAATATCCTGTATATCACTTAGAGATGAAAGTGATTAATCAGTACACAAAGTGTGTGTGTGTGTGTGTGTGTGTGTGTGTGTGTAATTTCTCATGCAGCGGTACTTCGGTTTTCAAATGTAATCTGTTCCAGAAGACCATTCGAGTTCCGAAACATTTGAAAACTGAGGCGCAAAGGCCAGTCTGCAAATTTAATAAAGAAAATTGGAAAAAATTCAGTGGAAGTCGTTCAACTTCCAAGGCGTGTTTGTAAACAGAATCATTTACTTCCGGGTTTTTGGTGTTTGAAAACCGAAATGTTCGACTTCCAAGATGTTCAAAAACTGAGGTACCACTGTACTTGCTTCCAACCACTGTCTATATGCTCGTAGATACATTACAACAGGATATTTTTAACTTGTCACGAATATCGTTGTTATATTCTCATTTAGTTTTAGGTCATGGATCTAAAAACTGGTATCATTGTATTTATTATATTCTGCAGTGTTTCCTCTATATCATCCTCATACCATCAGCAAAGCAGAACCAAATATCTTTCTCATTTCATTTAATACTAATCAACTGCTTGTTTTATTTCATTAATTGCTACTTCTATAAATAAAAGCAAGGGAAAGTGGATGTCCTTTGCTCATTTTTTAATACTGATTTTGGCCTTTTGTTGAATATCATTTGCTCTGATTATAGCTTCCTGCTTTTTGTAGAACTTATAAATAGACTATGTCCCCAAATCTATTTTTGCCTTCTGCAATGGGGCGAACATTTTCAATGTCATCAAAGGTTTTTTGTAGCTCAATAAATGCTATATACCTAAGTATTGACCCTCATTTCCAATCTCCTTTATATCCAAATTGGAAAGAAGGTTTTCCTCAATCTTTTTTAGTTTTTGAAAACCAAAATGACCCTCACTTCATTTAATTTTAGACCAAGGCTTATTTGAATTATCTCGGCTGTCTATTTATATAAGTCATTTTTTAGTTGTATCAATTAGTTCTTCAGTTTGCTGTTCTCTTTAGTTTGTTTGCCTTTGGGTGGATAGGTATTTTTATAAACCATTATTGACTGATATATTGGTGCTTTTAAACATTTTTATTACTATTTAAGGCTGTATTTTATTTAGGATTATTTGTCATTAACATTTATTGTCTACAAGATTAAACCAGGTGATCCTCTGGTTCCTCATTTCATTTAGCTAGTCCGAATAATCTTGCTTCCTTCCTGGCTGTGGCATTCCAGTCACCTACTGGCACCATTCAGGCATTCACTTGAGTATGTGTGGAGCAAAAGCAAAGATGTGGGCAGGGGCATGGACACAATTCATGCACACAACATCGCTGGGGATGTACTCCTTTTTGACCTCCATATGTTTAACATGAATGTCTACACACATCTGCTTGAAACAGAAGGGCCTTCTCAGTGGTGACACCCTGCTGTCCAGAATGCAGCTCACCTGGTGCCTGCATTGTTATCTTTTCCCCATCCTCATAGAAAACACCCACCCCACCCTAAGCCTGTACTTTTATCCTGTTTCTCTCTGGCCCTTCAGATGTTTACTGTTGTACTGTGCACTTTTGAAGTTTATATTGATGATTATTTTTTTGATAGCGCTTTAACAAAACACCATTTTTTATGTGAAGGGCAGAGCATATATTCATGCATAAATATACCATCTCCATTTATCTACAGGCTCTTAGCCCATTGCTCTTTCATTTGCTTTTCTTCTCCCTGTTTGACAGCTCTGTGGGCTGCTTATAACATTGCAAATATTGCTTATATATCACACTGCAGTGTCAAGTCTAATTTGCTTTCCTGTAACCATCCCACACTTTCTATAGATCTCCTTATTTTCTCTCCCATCAAATAGAAGTTTAATGTTCTTTCTCCCCAGATGACCTATTTCTATTTTAAAAAATATAATCTATTCATATTTTTTTTTTTACCACGTATCTATTATCCCTACCATTCTTTATGGAATAGTCATTTTCACAGATGCTGTTGGTAGAATCTGTATGTCCATACAGCACAAAATGAGCATTTAGGCTGCATTCAGACAACACTTTGTTCCCTTTTCCAGATGTTTCCTTACCTGATATTCTCCACATTCTATGTGTGATCTTTCACACAATATAAACACTTTTGGAAAACTATTGGAATCTAGCCAACATTTAGTGTTCTTTTCTGTGTTGTTTGCTTCCAGGAAAAAATTCACATGCAGCCCCATGAACCAAGACCATTGTGGGAGTTTTGCGTTGTCATGTCATGTGACAAAATTTGGGACAGTATCCTGGTGTACAGTTCTTTTCCACTAATTTAAAAATGAGTGCAACAGGACAGTATATTGTTCAAGAAACCACAGTTACATAATGTAACAATCAGTAAAGCTAACAATAATCTCCATATCGAAGTGTGCCCTTATTCTGTTTGCTACTTCTATCCACCTGAAGAATTCTGGGAGCTGTAGTTTGCTAAGGGTGCTGAGAGTAGTTAAGAGACCCCACTCCCCTTACAGAGCTACAGCTCCCAGGGTTCCATGGAAACAGGGATTGATTGTTAAACCATCCTGAGAATGTAGCTTTTTGAAGAAAATTGGGACCTCCTAACAATTCTCAGCTCCCTTAACAAACTACAGCTGCCATAATTCTTTGGGGGAAGCCATGACTGCTTTAGCCATAGTGCCTTAAATATGTCATGTGAAGGTCACACTAAGCCAGGGGGCTTGGGCCAGTTCACAATTACGCAGACGCCGCGGTGGGCTGGAGTGCGCACGCATGCATACATGCGGAAACACTATTTCCAGCATTCCTTTCGGTGCAGAGGAGCTTTCTGCAGCCAATGGGAAGCCAGCTAGCGTCGCGGAAGGCGGTCCCCACTCTGCTCCATGCCAGTTTAGCGTGGAGCACAGGAGCAGACCGAGCGGGTGGCGGGGGTCCCCGAGTGGGCAACGGGGGTCCATGGGCTAGTTAAACAACCCCCATGGGCCACTTGTGGCCCATGGGCCTTAGGTTGCGGACCCCTGCCCTAAGCTATGTACACATTAGTAGCTTGGAACCCTGCAAGTTCCTTTCCCCCCTACTTTGTTTCAAGTCACATTTCTACATTGCTGTACAGACTTAGGACTCAGCTACACTGGCAAAGAAAAAGCACTTTATATACGTTGTTGATGCATTCTAACACTGTGACACCAGATGGCACTGTGGAGTTCCGTTTTTGCTAACCTGATTTCTCATTGAAAGTTTGCAACACATTTAACTGAAATGCTTCTTTGATGCGTCTTGATCCAGCCTAGGAAATCAGACCCTCCAAGTGTCCCTATTTTCCAGGGAAATTCCTGATTGAGAGAAGCTGTCCTAGTTTCTGATTTGATCCCAAAATGTCCAGATTTTCCGTTGTTGTTGTTTAGTTGTTTAGTTATGTCCAACTCTTCATGAGCCCATGGACCAGAGCATGTCAGGCACTCCTGTCTTCCAGTGCCTCCCGCAGTTTGGTCAAACTCATGTTCGTAGCTTCGACAACACTGTCCAACCATCTCATCCTCTGTTGCCCCCTTCTCCTTGTGCTCTCAATCTTTCCCAACATCAGGGTCTTTTCCAGGGAGTCTTCTCTTCTCATGAGGTGGCTAAAGTATTGGAGCCTCAGCTTCAGGATCTGTCCTTCCAGTGAGGAAGGATTTTTCCTTAGGGCGTCCCTATTTTCATTGGACAAATGTTGGAGGGTATAGAGTTATCCGATCCCCAAGCCGTCTAAAGGCAATCCTGCATAGGGATGTTTTTTTTTAAATGATTAATGTTTTGCTATGTTTTTATATATATTGGAAGCTGCCCATAGTGGCTGGGACAACCCTGTAAGATGCGTGGGGAATAAATAGTAAAAATGGGATGTCCCTATTCTCATCGGAGAAATGTTGGACAGTATAGGAAAGGAGTAAGGATGTTTTCACCTAATGACCATGCTCACATTTGTTTCCCTACACCAGTGGTTCTCTGCCACACTGGTGTGGCAGAAGAGGGTGAAAAGTGTGACAGGAGGGTTCAGGACAACCAAAGAAACATTAAAACATTTCAGTATAGTATATTATCTATATATCTATCTATCTATATATTTATTTGCAGAATATCATATCCCCCAACAATTCTCCAATGAAAATAGGGACGTCCTCTTCCATAATAATAACTTTACTATTTATACCCTACCCATTGGATTGGGTTGCCCCAGCCACTCTGGGTGGCTTCCAACATATATAAAAACATAAACATTGTAAAAAAAACCCAGATGGTCTGGAATATAGATACTGTAGATACATTTTCAAAATCAAGCACTGCTAGGAGTTGTTTCTTTTTGTTTTCAAATGTATTTCTTATCAATATATTTTATTTTATTTTGATGTAGCACAAACTAATTTTTATCCTGAAAATGTGGTCCAGAGAAAAAGTTTGAGAGCCACTGCCCTACAATGAACTCCCAAATGAATCTCTCATGTGCACGCATGCTCTTCTCTGTGGATAAGCAATGAGTGTCTGAAATGTACACCCCTCAGCTTAATTGTGCATTGTGTTTTCAAATTGGATGGAAGCTGGTTTGAGGGGAAACTCAGCAAATAGGACTACTTCTCAACTGCACCTGCAACTGGATATGCTTCTTTAAGCTCACACACCCTCCTAACAATGCCTTTTACATCCAGAGGGGGAAATAGGAAACTAGAGGAATAAGGAAACCTTGCAGTTATGTTAAGGTTGCCATATTTCAAAAAGTAAAAACCAGGACATCCCAAAGGTTATTAAGATTTTAAAGTAAAAGCTACAATAATTGTTGAATTTTGATGCTTTTTAAGGCATTTTTGGCACAATTTAACCCCCATTGCTGGCTTTCCAGGACATTTTCCCCATTTCTGAAAAATAATGTAGGATGCCTTTTACAGAGGTGAATTCCCGGACATGTCTTGGAAAATCAGGATGTATGGCAGCCCTAGTTATGGTCTAGCACTACTGGAATGCTGGCTTACAAATTCAGAACTAAATAGAAAATATTTTAATGAAATCTACCATTGCTACTTTTTCATTACTACTATGATTGGATTTAAACTTTGTCTGCATGGATTCAAATTGCATCTCCCTACATTCGCTTCAAAGTTAAAATTGAGGGTGGAGATTTGTTCTCAGTTTGAATGATTTAAATTGCATTTAATTTAACTGGTCCTGTGGATCAGAGAAGGTAAAATTTGCCATGTTCTTTTACTGCAGATGTTATTTAACATAGAGAGCTGCGTTTGTCAAGACAGAATCTTGTTCCTGCAGGGAAACGCTGCAAGTAAAGCGTAAATGTAAAAAATGGCATACTCTGCAGTGACACAAGACCTTTATCTCTTGCCCTCAAATATTATAGCAGATATAACATGAATATAACTTCCCATAGACTTATTCTGGTCATGCAACACTTGTTTTCACATCTTCTTGGAGCTAAATAAAAAGCCTATGGCACAGGCTTGTGGAATCTATGAATATATATAGATTGTTGACAAAGATGATATATAGCCTGCAACCTGCTCACCTTTGAAAAGGGGAGACCAACAGAGCAGTGTAAATAGGACAAGAAATATACCATGTTCATTGGCTCGATTTCTTCAATGAATAGATTGTGTTTGCATTCATATGTTTTATCTCAGTGTTCCAGAGGGTGATACTCCTTTCTGGAGGAATATTCATGGAGGTGACAGCATTAGAATAGATTTCAAGAGTCTTGTTATCTCGACAGTGCCAAGCTGACTTGTTAAGAAACCTTAGTATAAAAGTTAAGATTACAGAACAAAAAATAGATAGCTCACCAGTGGTGACCAGTGCCCGTTGGGACTGCTAGGGCAGAAGGCCAGGAAGACAACAGATTGTTTCTGCAGGCTTCCCATGCACAGTTTGGAACCTCTGAAGATCAAGATACTAAATGGTGGAGGGAGACTTCACAGCAGCAAGCCTGCTGGTGGGTGTTTCTGGCTGGCCACACACTGACCTTGAAAGATCTGTGGTGGTTGCCTGTTTTCCACTTAGGCCAATCTAAGGTGTTGACATGGACATATAAAGCCCTAGATCAGCCTTTCTCAACCTGTGGGTCCCCAGATGTTGCTGAACTACAACTCCCATTACCTCTAGCTAGCAAGGGCAGGAGCTCAGGGATGATGGGAGTTGTAGTCCATCAACATCTGGGGACCCACAGGTTGAGAACCACTGCCCTAGATGATTTCGGCCCTAAATAACCAAATGAGCCCCTCCCCGATATCAAGCTATTTGGGTGTTCAGTTTGACCTGTTACCAATTCTACCCACCACTCCTATGGTTGGTGGTATGTTAGAGGGTCTTCTCTGGGATGGCCCCCCGGTTAAGATTGTGGAATGACCTCCCTTCTGAGGTGCGACTTGTACCATCCTTGTGTGCTTTTCAGTTATTGGTCAAGTTATTGGTCTCTACCCTTTAGATGAGTGGATGTTTCTGCATTCTTGTCTCTCAATATCATGGCCAGTGGGTTTTGTGATAAGTGTATTTTGCTTGTAACTGTGATATTTTCTGAAAGCCCCCCGCCTCCCTGGGACCATGCATGAAGGTTGGGCTATAATAATAGTGGTGGTAATGGCTGTCTGCTGCAGAAGCTCAGCCTCTTACATTTGAAGTGTGAAGGGAATGGCAGCAGTGGCATGGAAGAGGCAGGGCCAAGGTGTGCACCCCCAATCTCCCCTTATAAAATAGGAATCATGCGGGGGGGGGGGATGCATGAAGAGGGCTGATGTGGACTGCCAGGACAAGGTCTAAGGAATAGGTCGTAGCTTAATGCATAATGGCTTTGCCTTATGTTCATGGAGAACCAAGTCAAGAGTTACATCTGCACCATATGCTCAAAGCATCTTCAAAGCTCATAGCTTCCCCCCAAGAATCTTGATAACTAGTTTCTTAAGGATGCTGAGAATTGTAAATTTGTGTGTGCCTAGCAGGGTGATGGGAACTATCCTTCCATGCACTTTAAACACATGGTGTGTAACATTGACAGTTGTTATTCCTAAATAAATAGCTATTCTTTCCCTGGATCCAAAGTGATGCCCTTTTGAAGTGACTGAAAACCAGCACAAACCCTTAAAAAGCATTTGTGTACTTAATTTTGTTAAATAATAAAAAAGCAACACGTCCAGAAATTAATCTGGAAGCACGAACAATGAAATTTTGACATGGTTACTTGCCTTTGATCGGGCTGCTGTGTCAGAAGCCCCAAAGCCAAGATCAATTCATGTATGGCCCCTTTGTGTTGATGATGGGAAGCCGCGCTGCATAGAAATGCATTTACATTTGTGCGTTGTATAGAGACAAGGGCCCAGCTGCCCACTCTTCTATAACAGACCTTCATGTCACCATTGTTCTTTCTTGTGTTGAGGGGAAAAAATGTTTGTTTCTGGTGCAGGGGGAAACAGATGCTCTTGCAAGGCTCTAGGAGCTACTCAAATGCATTAAAAAGCAAACTCCGAGGAAGAGGGCGGGGTGGAACGAGAAAAGGAAAAACAGAAACAAAAGGGAAAGACCATCAAATGTACCGATGGGAAAACATTGCATGTCCAAATAGGAGATGCTGTAGACTTGTCAGCACGCTATTTTATATGGAATCGGACCATTGGTCTACTTTGTTCAGTATTGTCTCTCCAAGATCTATTCTACATGCCCTTCTGTGTGTGGAGCAGTGTGTTAAGGCAAGCCTATCCAGATAACGTAGATCAAGGTGGGGAATCCTTTTGCTTCATGGGCCAGATCTTTCCCAAGGTTGTCCTTCTTGGCCAAATGGGATTGTCCACCTGACAATCCCATGGTTTCATTATGATATCGCATGACTGACTGCTGGGCAGTCCCCATCATTGCTAACCATTGGCCAGACTGGTTGGGCTTATAGAATTTTGGGATCCAGTAACATATTGTAGGCCAGAGATTCCCAACTCCTACTTTAGAAAATAGCCAGCTTGGAGGGGAAAGAGCTAAAGCGGAGATGAACTTGACCTGACATTGAAGATATAGGTAACTTCCCCTGAAAAGCAACCTAAGCAGATGAATAAGGAGTAGGGATTAAGCTCCATCCCAAAGCTATGGAGAGGGAAATAGCTCTGTAGTGAGAGTATCTGCCTTGCATGCAGACGGTCTCAGGTTCAATCCTTGCCGCCTCCTGGTAATGTCTCTGGCCTAGAATCTTGGAAAGTCATTGGAGACCCTAGTCAGTGTTAACAGTACTCAAGCAGATGCACCAGTGATCTGGCTCATTATAAGGCAGCCTCCCATGTGCCTTGTTGTTGTTGTTTAGTCATTTAGTTGTGTCCGACTCTTCGTGACCCCATGGACCAGAGCACGCCAGGCACTCCTGTCTTCCACTGCCTCCCACAGTTTGGTCAAACTCATGCTGGTAGCTTCGAGAACACTATCCAACCATCTTGTCCTCTGTTGTCCCCTTCTCCTTGTGCCCTCCATCTTTCCCAACATCAGGGTCTTTTCCAGGGAGTCTTCTCATCTCATGAGGTGGCCAAAGTATTGGAGCCTCAGCTTCACGATCTGTCCTTCCAGTGAGCACTTAGGGCTGATTTCCTTAAGAATGGATAGGTTTGATCTTCTTGCAGTCCATGGGACTCTCAAGAGTCTCCTCCAGCACCATAATTCAAAAGCATCAATTCTTCGGCGATCAGCCTTCTTTATGATCCAGCTCTCACTTCCATACATCACTACTGGGAAAACCATAGGTAAAGGTAAAGGTACCCCTGCCCGTACGGGCCAGTCTTGCCAGACTCTGGGGTTGTGCGCCCATCTCACTCAAGAGGCCGGGGGCCAGCGCTGTCCGAAGACACTTCCGGGTCACATGGCCAGCGTGACATCGCTGCTCTGGCAAGCCAGAGCCGCACACGGAACGCCGTTTACCTTCCCGCTAGTAAGGTAAGTATGGAAAACCATAGCTTTAACTATATGGACCTTTGTGCCTTAGAATATGGCAATCCTGGTTCAGCTTGGTGAATCGTAAGTGGTGCAGGTCTGCCCTCATTTTAAGCATTTTATTCTTTCCATCATCCTCTTCTTTAAAAGTTGAAGGCTGACCTCTTTCCGCTGTCAGTTCTGCTTTTTTATCGATTCCCTTTCCCTACCTTAGATGTAGAAATGTTTCACCCAAACAATAGCATGCAGGTGCTTCCCAGGTACAATTGCTGTCTTTCTGAGCTTGTTTGCTGAAATGCCATATGACCTACACCTCAGCAAATATAACCAGCAATTTTAATAAAGCTCCTGTTTCTTTATGATTCATGGCTTTGGGTAACATCATGTCTTTACTGCTGTTTATTACAATGCTTTAGTAAACTAAAATAAGAAAGCATCAGATAGCAAGGCGAGCGTGATTCTTCTTTTTCTTTCTTTTTTAAACAATGCTGTCCTTGTTTAGGGATTGGAAAAGCAAAGTCAGCTACAGCAAGGCTTACTATGAACAATAAAAGAAAAAAACTACCCCTTCCTGAATGTGTCCTTTGACGCCAAACAATAACAAACATGTTTTTGAACCTCAAGAGGAAGGATTGTATGACCACTCGTAGCAATAGTTTATAAAATCTGTCTTCAATGCAAATCAAAATATGGTAATATTTCTTTTGCCAAGTGATGAATCATAATTCTAGGAGTGGGTGTGTGGCAGCAGTGCTGATTAATAAGCAATAAAGTGGGAGAAAAAGGGTCGAAGCCACACAGTGTTGAGACTGCATAAAATTATGTCATGGTCAAAATATATATTAAACAGCCATTACAGGGTTCCCCCCACCCCACTCCATATGGAAGCCCATTGCACCAGTAATATTACTCCACCAGTCAAATTCTACATAATGATGCAAAATGGACTTAATATAATGGATGCAGATAAAATCTACTCAAGTGTTCATCTTCTGGGTTAACTCCACATGAGGGGGGAAAGTTCAGATGAGTGTGCTAGTTCTGCCACTCTGCCACTGCCCCCATTGCCCTCCATGAGTTGGGGGGAGGACACACACAGTAGGGATCCAGGATTTATTGTGTAGACTACCTTGTGTGATGTACAACACTGGGAAACCAGGGCTCTACATTGTGCAGGGAGCCTACCTAAGTACATCAGGCTCACTTCTGCAGACTCAAGTTGGGTGGTGATGGACACGTGGGTGGTAATTGCTATGGATCTAACTCACTTCTCCCTACTTGCCCTGCATTCCCTTGCATGTTGATTTAAGCCGGGGACAAGCTGTGAATGGATGAGCAGCATCATAAATGGAGCACTCATGCCTGAAGCGAAGTGGGTTTCTGCCACAGGCACCGAGTGAACTATATTCCCAACACAACAGGCGGGATTGAACCCCCTGCTCCACTGATGTGCATGGATACATGACTTGGGCTTGCCTTGGCATTAAGAGCCCACTGCCATTCCGATCCCCTAATATGCATGAGACATAAAATGGAGTCATAAGTCAGACGCCTTTTTGTCCCATTGCAATGTGGGCTCAATAGCTGCCCATTTACGAAAAGCCTCATTGTAGGCCTGCCATGCCCACCCCCATGAACTCTGAGTATGCTCTAAGTATTTCCAAAGAACAGGGGTGGGCTGGGGCTCCTTCTGTATAATAATCCCGGCATAAATTAAATATCCTGGTAACCAATTGGCCCAAGTAGTCTCCACCTTCCTGCGTTTAGGTGTGCCTGCATCCCACCTCATCCTCCTTAGCCTTTTATTTCTTTGGAATTTCCCTATATAAAAGAGTGAAGACATCAACATTTTCCCCTTTCCAAATCCTCTCCTTTGTAGCTGGGAGAAGATGAAAACCAAGAGGGCTCTTAGAATAGGGAAGGCATCCTTCCTAAATGCACCCAATGGATAAGGTGAAGCAGCACTGATAATGTGGACTCACTTGCTCCCCTTCCTGTCTCTTCTGAAGGCATCCAGCCTTCTCGGCACCATATATGCCTTTTGGTTAAATGTTCATCTAAGCATTCTCAGACTGGAATGGAATATTCTAATTCAGCAGCCAGCATCACGGTAAAGCAGAGTGCAAGAAGAACCAAGTTGAACCACTGATGAAGATGCCTACATGGGAAATAATGTGTTCAACTAAATCCAGAAGGCTGAGCCAAACAGGAAATAACCTAATCCCGTACACATTTATGTACACCTCCTAATATTACAGTTTCTCTAAATAATGTGCCATCAAATTCCAGGCAGAATCTTCATAACCTTACAAATATTGCATTGTTATCAGTATGTAATGTCTACAGGCTCCAGCACCAGAGACTCAGGTGCTTACATAAGGCAGCCCCGAAGGTAAAAATAAAATATGTTCACACTAGCCATAGAGTTGTCACAAACGTAATGACAAGGAATCCCAAAGGAGTGCAGTGAAGATTTGCTGAGACTGAAAAAATACTACCCAGTTGAGATGGAAAGTACACCCCCCCCTCTCTAATAGGAAAGGAACATTCCCACACTCTTCTCTTCTGCCCTTATTAATGTTTTGACCCCATATTTCAGGAATTGTGTCTCTGGACTACTTTTTTCATTTTTTAACAAAAATGTACAGAAATCATGAAGTGAGGATTCTGATTCCTTGTTTATAAGTAATGAAGGCTGTCAATGGCTACTTGTCATGATGGTTGCACTCAGGTCCACCTTATAAGCATTTCATGTGCATCTAGTTGGCCACTCTGAAAACAGGGTGCTGGGCTAGATATGCTTTTGACATGATGCAACTGGACTTTCTTATAGTCTTAATTGTAAGCTTTAGGGAAAAGGAAACTAGCGCTTGCAAAAATCCAGAGAGTCGTGTTATTCTGTTGGGGAGTGGGTCTAAGAGGGATAATAATATGACATTTTCATAAGAATAAGAGATACATCAAAATCACAATGCATAGACCACCTTTTGAATTTCACAGAATTCTTTCTTGGCTCAATGTTAATACAGGGGAACCTCGTGTTACATACCACCCCCCTTACGAATGCTTCAGGTTATGAGCTCCGCTAACCCGGAAGTAGGTCCCCTTGTTGTGAACTTTGCCCCAGGATGTGAGCAGAAGTCACATGCTGGTGGTGCAGCAGCAGCGGGAGGCACCATTAGCGAAAGCACGCTTCATGTTAAGAACGGTTTCGGGTTACAAATGGACCTCTGGAATGAATTAAATTCGTAACCGGAGGTACCACTGTACAAAAATGAAAGGAAGGGGTTGGAAAGGAAAAGCAGTAGTGGACAGCATGGATGGGAAGGCACTTACCTGACCTCCCAGCAGGCAAGTCACTGTTGCTTACTGGAAGGGTGACGGGTGCGGTGATAGGCAAGGTCAGCGCATTACAAATTCACTGGCTGAGCCAATCTGTCATTTCTGCCAATGGATTTGTACCATTGTACCCCTGCCTTCCCCTTCCCCTTCTACAACCCGATAAGCAGCAGTAACTCATCTGCCAGGAGGTCAGGTAAGCCCCTCCACTCCACCATGCCATCTGCTATTGGGACTAAGTTATTGGTGGTAGATGCCATGGTAATATGTAATATGTTGTAGTCTTTATGGCAATGCAGAAAACTCTTTGTAGACAAATGGTATTAGATTGGGTCTAGCAAACAAGACATACCCTTCAGCATTTCTCCACTGAAATTAGGGATATTCTATTCTATCATCATCATCATTAATAATAATAATACCCCACCCATCTGACTGGGTTGCCCCAGCCACTTTGGGCCGCTTCCAACATAATTAAAAACACAATAAAACATTAAACATTAAAAAAAGACTTCCCTATACAGGGCTGCCTTCAGATGCGTCAATCACCTGTTGCACCAAGGTAGACCAGGATAAAGATGCTCTCGTTTTGAAAAGATAAATACCAGCAATTATTAAATCTGTTTCTTTCTGGAGCATGGGGCCATTTTATGCCAGAGAACAGAAGTTAAGAACAATGTGGTAGCCCTATTAGCAAAACTGAAGATTAAATTTACATGATGCACTAGGTACACAGAATCAATAAAACTGGGCAAATTATCTAGTGGTTGGAGGACATGTTTCCCCCTTAGACAAAGTCCCATTGTTAAGTCAGAGCAGTTATTGAAAGCTGTTTACTGTACCAGCCCCTAGAAAATCACAGACATTTTCTCCAGAGCCCACTGAATCATTTCAAGCTATTTCATCCTGTGGGCCTTTTCAGTATTGCGCAGTATATTACCTAGGAAATGCAGGCTGTAATATTATGCTTTCCTATGTGTTTAGCTTTAGTTTAATATATGTGCACTCCCTAAGTGGGGAATTTCAATCAGACCACTTGGGACAAGTTTAAACAGCATCAATTGCTCCAGTGCCCCAGGGAGGGACAATTTATTGTTGATATTCTGTGGTGAATGTAACCTTCCCTCCATTTACAGAGGCTGATTTTGTCAGTAGGAACCATAATATATAATTTCTAAAAACATTCTAGTTATTGTGCAGCACTGATATGTTAACACCCTCCTTACCTTGCTGCCCAGGGCGGTAGAAATGCTAAGTTTTTCTTTTTCTTTTTTAATGTAATGTCACCTGCAGTGTTTGTTTTCCAATGTGGTGTCTGGAATTCTAATGTAATGGCAGGTTACTAGAAGAGCATGTTGGGAGATATTTTTTTTCAAAGAAAGAATTGCCAACAACAAAAAACGGCTAGGAAGACACTATTAACCTGCTTGACCTTCGGCCGTGTGCCTAGCAGAAAGGAGAAACGAAAGCTGATTCTTTATTTCAGTCCATTTTCTTCAGTATTTTATCTTATGGCAAGAACTCCAAGGTGCTTGGAAGCTATGGAGTCTCTTCCATTGTAAGTTGCTGTAGCAAAGGGCTTTTAAGTAATTGTGTAGTTTGATAGTCTTATTCCTATATTCAGGAGATGCCAACAGATAGTTAAAAATGAGTTCCCATCTAGAAACTGCAGGACCTTTATTTGGGGGTGGTTATTGGTTTGTGTCTACTTTGTTGTTGTTGTTGTTATTGTTGTTCTTATCAAGTATTCTATGCTTTTCTATTGTATTTTATCTTGTGAATCACCCTGAGATCTGTGGATGAAGGGTGGTATACAAATTTAATAAATAGAAAGAAAGAGGTACTTGACACCAGTGAGGTTGGAAAAAGAACTGCTACCAATCTATGTTGGAAAAAGAAGGCACTTTCTACCACATGTGGTGGATGTGCAAAATAACAAAAGCTTTCTGGGAAATGATATATAATGAGATGAAAAAAATGTTTAAAATAACTTTTTGTGGGGAAAAACAGAAGCCTTTTTATTAGGAATTATAGGTGATGAAATACCAAAGGAGCAGAAGAGATTATTTATGTACGCAACAACAGCAGCAAGGATACTTTTTGCCCAGAGATGGAAGTATGGCAAAGTCCCAACCAGAGAAGATTGGATAATCAAGATGACGGACTATGTTGAAATGGCAAAATTGGCAGGGAGAATCAGAAACCAGCATGACAAGAAATTTAATAAAGAATGGGAAAATGTATGTAGACTATCTTAAAGAACACTGCACACAATTAAAAACGTTGGCAGGATTAATAAAACACTTGTAAGACAATAATTCTGTGGTTATAAATGGAAATTTGAATACAAATTTGGATGATATTATAAGATGCAATATACTTTGGAAACTACAGGGGAGCCGGGGGGGGGGGGCGTCCAAGGATTCAGCGAATCCTGTTTATGTATAAAATTGATTATATTTGAATGTAAAAGTTATTTGTAAAAACTAAAAACAAAAACAGAAAGAAGAAAGAAAGAGCTAGAGTTTACTTTACATGGTCCATGGAATGTCCATAAATGAGTTTAGATGATTAAACCTTGAAAAATAGGATGGAAGGGATGTATCTGGCACCTTCTATATCTAGCTTCTAGTGAATATTGAAGAGGCTTTTGAAACTTGAAGAGTATAGTTTAGGACCCACGTTATTTTTGTGACTGAAAGTTGTTTTAAACTGTTTTTAATCTTTTGCTTTAATGTTGTAACCCACCCTGGCAGCTAAGAGTGAACAGCAGCTAAATCATTACAATTAGAATGCACAATTTTGTTCAAAAACACATGGGGCAAAATCTAGTATCTCAAATGTTCTGCTATGCCATTACCTGGGTGCCATTACATCCTTGTATACGGAGGCCCTTCCTCAGTGCACGCAAGATTGAATAGGTTACCTTGAGTGTTCCATCACAATTTTTTAATCTGTATTTTAATAGATGGATAACTTAGACAAAGAATGAGTCACTCAGAGGCTTATAATAGAGTCGAGAAATTTGATATAGAACTCCTAAATTCTAGAGTGAACCACAAGGCAATCCTCCTTCATGATGATATCTTCTTTTTTGCAAGAATATGGTCATGCATTGGATATTGGGGGTGATGCAGACAGAAGCCTCATAGTAAGAAGCTGTGATGTATCCCAGCTGTGTGCTCAAGTCTCAGACCATCAAGCATGAAAGCCTTCCTCTGGGCCCTGGCCTACTCTCTTGGAGCGCTAGCCTCCATGGAGTAGGCTCGGATCAGGCCTGGGCTCAGCCATGTGTCCTTGCCCTCCCGGTGTTCTCCTACTCTCCGCCTCAGCGGAGGTGGTGCCAATGCAGCAACATCAGGGCTCCCCTCTTTTTTATCCTTCCTCTTTCTCTCTCTTCCTTCTCCTTTCCCTCTCCTCCTTATCCCTGCATCGGCTCCGGGGTTTTCCTGGCCCCAGAGTGCCGCTGGGCAGTCAGACGGGTGGCAGGCGCTCTTGCTCCTGGTTCGATTTGGGTCATAGGGGGGGTCAGCAGTTCCCCCAGTTGATGTGCCAGGAGTCCCTGGTACCCCTTTGTCAGCGGCAGCAGCAGCAGCAGTCTCAGCAGCCTGGAGACAGCCTGGTAGTGCAGTTGGCTCTGGCTAGCTCCAGGAGCTGCTCACTGCCGTGGCACCCACCATTTTGCCTCACCGGAAGTCCCCATATGATGTGTCTTGTGCCATTGAACCAATCACGCAACATTCATTCCCTCGTAATAAATCTACAACATTAAATGAAATCTGGGGATATTCCGGGGATGGATTTTGTCTGGGAACAGATTTGTAAATCCAGGGCCTGCCCCCTGGAAACGGGGACATCTGGTAACCATATTTTATAGCCCTTCCTGTTCAGGAGAGTGCAATGTCCAGCCTGGACGAATGGGGCGTGCTTAAAGCCAAGCAACAGGAAGTGGTCCTTAGTTGTAGTTCTTATGGTTCATATAGGCATAGGCAAATTTGGCCCTCCAGATGTTTTGGGACTACAACTCCCATCATCCCTAGATAACAGGACCAGTAGTCAGGGATGATGGGAATTGTAGTCCAAAAACATCTGGAGGGCTGAGTTTGCCTATGCCTGGTTCCTTACACAGGGCAACCACAGACGAAGGTTCCTAGTTTTCATGGCACAGAAAAATGTAGCCCTGCCAATTGTATAAATAAAACCCAGGTGAAGAGGCAAATTCTTCAGGCAAGCTTGAACCTGATGCAGTGTGGAGGGATTCTGGGTCAATTCCTCCCATCCCCCATGTATCACAAAGATCAGCCAAAGCAATCAGGGTGAAAAGATGCTAGGCCATTGCTTTTGTATCGCTACTCCCTTTAATATTTTTTCATCACATTAAGAAGAGTTTATATTACAAAGTACCTCTAAGAGACCGTCAGGTTCTTTCTGCCTGTTCGCAGACTATAAACTACCAAATGAAAGCTTATAATGACTGCTAAAAAGCCAATTCCCACCTCTCAAGCACCTCAATTTTCAGATTATTCTGCAGATCATTTTGAATGCAGGCTATTGAATTCACTAAATATTGTGACTATTGAATGCCTATTGAAATGAAAATGAAGATAGATAGTTTGGTCTAGGATTCAATGGAAAGACCTAAATCTACAAGAGAATATTACAACTTCTGTAGGACACTTTTAAGGGACAATAGGTATATTCAGACCAAGTGGTCACTGAATGGTCCTTTTTAAGATATTTTTTTGAAAAACCGGCTATTTTAAAAAGAAACAGAACAAATAAAAAACCTGACATTTTTCAAATACAGTTCTCCTTCTAGAATTACTGTTTCTAACTATTTTTCCTGATGTCCAGTGCCTTACACCACAATGGAACCATGTTTTATCTGCAATTATTCTGAATGCAAGGTGGTCTTGTAATTACAGCTGTTTTCTGCTTTTAAAAAAACTGAGAAACAACCCCTATATTCAGGGTTCATTTATCCAGGATACAAAATGGCTTTTCAACTGCTGCTATAGTGATGCAATGATTGGTATGTTATTCTACTCTGAGAATTTTAAAGGGGGGGGGAGTTAAATTAGACTTTGTATTTACTTGCTTTTTTGAGTGTGCAATAAGGAGTGGGTGAGAACCCGACACTCTATTGCTGACTACAACCCCAAAACATAACATGAAGATGTGCTTCTTATATGAAGGATTAAACATGCATTCTCTGTAGTGGCGCCCACCCTGTGGAATGCCCTCCCATCAGATGTCAAGGAGATGAGTAACTATATAACCTTCAGAAGACACCTGAAGGCAGCTCTGTATAGGGAAGTTTTTTAAGGATTAATATTATATATATATATATATATATATATATATATATATATATATATATATATATGCAGGTTTTGGTGTCTTCGGGTGTCTTCCCGTGTAAGAGTCGGGGTGTCTGGGCGACGTTTCGACGAGGTCTCACTCGTCATCTTCAGGCTGGTGCTTTCGGCTTCTTGTTAAAGCTGAATGAGCGTAGCTGAAAGTCAAGCAGATGCCATTAGATCATGGGGAAGAGGTTATTCAATAACTGTTTGAGAATGTGTTCCACTTCCAACTGTGTCCCAAAGCGCAGCTGAACCCTTTCTGAGGTGTTCCAAGGTTGCGCTGAGGTGTTTTTTGTCCGAGTTTGGACTGGCGCCAACACGTTATTTTCAAGTATAGGGTTACAACGCTTTCTTGGTCGCTTAGGCGTTTTTAAAGGGCTGTTACTCGTCTCTGAACCGATGCTTTTGTTTCTCAGCTTAAAAAAATAATAATAATTCAGCTCTTTTTTTTTTTTTAAAAAAAAAAAAAAAAAAAAAAGCCTCACACGTCGCCTTTATTGTGTTTTACTGGAGTTCTGCTGTCGCGCTGGAGTTCTGCTGTCCCGGGGCCCTTCAGGCGGTTTTAATGTTATTATCAGCTAGGGGCGTATTGAACCTTTGACGACGAGGGAAAAGCTGCGGGCGAAAGAGGGGAAACACCTATACTTGAAAATAACGTGTTGGCGCCAGTCCAAACTCGGACAAAAAACACCTCAGCGCAACCTTGGAACACCTCAGAAAGGGTTCAGCTGCGCTTTGGGACACAGTTGGAAGTGGAACACATTCTCAAACAGTTATTGAATAACCTCTTCCCCATGATCTAATGGCATCTGCTTGACTTTCAGCTACGCTCATTCAGCTTTAACAAGAAGCCGAAAGCACCAGCCTGAAGATGACGAGTGAGACCTCGTCGAAACGTCGCCCAGACACCCCGACTCTTACACGGGAAGACACCCGAAGACACCAAAACCTGCATTCCTGTACCCGTGAAAATCTACGAAAGCAAATATATATATATATATATATATATGCAGGTTTTGGTGTCTTCGGGTGTCTTCCCGTGTAAGAGTCGGGGTGTCTGTGCGACGTTTCGAAGCCAAGCCAGAGCACAACTAAATGCAGCACAGCCATCTTCTCAGAAAAACTCTTCACAAGCTCAAGAGGTCAAGACACGAAAGCTTTAGCAACTAATCTACACTTAATGACCCACCCAGTGGTATTCAGAATATCACTCATGAAATCACCCAAGATATCCCTCAAGTAATTAAGGAACAAAAGAAGAAAAGGCACACTAATCTAGGAACTTCCTCTCTGCCCAGAACGTTGGAGGCTATACACCACACCCCTCAACAGTATTTATAGGAACTCAAACACCAGACTCTGCTCTGTTCCAGTAACAAGAAGCCGAAAGCACCAGCCTGAAGATGACGAGTGAGACCTCGTCGAAACGTCGCACAGACACCCCGACTCTTACACGGGAAGACACCCGAAGACACCAAAACCTGCATTCCTGTACCTGTGAAAATCTACGAAAGCATATATATATATATATATATATATATATATATGCTTTCGTAGATTTTCACGGGTACAGGAATGCAGGTTTTGGTGTCTTCGGGTGTCTTCCCGTGTAAGAGTCGGGGTGTCTGGGCGACGTTTCGACGAGGTCTCACTCGTCATCTTCAGGCTGGTGCTTTCGGCTTCTTGTTACTGGAACAGAACAAGAAGCCGAAAGCACCAGCCTGAAGATGACGAGTGAGACCTCGTCGAAACGTCGCCCAGACACCCCGACTCTTACACGGGAAGACACCCGAAGACACCAAAACCTGCATTCCTGTACCCGTGAAAATCTACGAAAGCAAATATCTCACCTCTACGGGGAGGAAACCTTCCAGCGTTCTGTTCCAGTAACAAGAAGCCGAAAGCACCAGCCTGAAGATGACGAGTGAGACCTCGTCGAAACGTCGCCCAGACACCCCGACTCTTACACGGGAAGACACCCGAAGACACCAAAACCTGCATATATATATATATATATATATATATATATATGCTTTCGTAGATTTTCACGGGTACAGGAATGCAGGTTTTGGTGTCTTCGGGTGTCTTCCCGTGTAAGAGTCGGGGTGTCTGTGCGACGTTTCGACGAGGTCTCACTCGTCATCTTCAGGCTGGTGCTTTCGGCTTCTTGTTACTGGAACAGAGCCCGTAGAGGTGAGATATTTGCTTTCGTAGATTTTCACGGGTACAGGAATGCAGGTTTTGGTGTCTTCGGGTGTCTTAGCTCTGTTCCAGTAACAAGAAGCCGAAAGCACCAGCCTGAAGATGACGAGTGAGACCTCGTCGAAACGTCGCACAGACACCCCGACTCTTACACGGGAAGACACCCGAAGACACCAAAACCTGCATATATATATATATATATATATATGTTAGAAACCACCCAAAGTGGCTGGGGCAACCCATTCAGATGGCTGGGGTACACATAATAAATTGTAATTATAAGAAGCAAAGCATTAAAACTGTGCCATCATAAATCTGAAAATATGAAGTTCTAATGCCCTTCCTGGACACACTTTTTAAAAGGTGTCAGCTCTATCCTTCCCTGTGGCCCCAGGAGTCCTCAGAATTCCAGCTGGTCTCTGGTACTCAGAGCATCCCCTGGTGGGGAAGTTTTTCAGAGTTCTGTTACCCATTTTCATCACCTAACACCACCCTGTTTTGCTTTCTACGCAGTGTGTTCTCTCCCTTCAGTGTTTTTAATTGCATGTTTGGTGGCAACGTCTGAAAGAGGCTTCAGTGTTGGTCTGCCTCTATGGAAAGACCACTGAAAACAACCAATTTCATACCACAACCCCCCCCCCAAACTCCACAGGAGTTAGTCACATGCTAAACATGGCCGCACTGTGGTCTAAACCACTGAGCCTCTTGATCAGAAGGTCAGCAGTTTGAATCCCCGCGACAGGGTGAGCTCCCATTGTTCGGTCCCAGCTCCTGTCAACCTAGCAGTTTGAAAGCATGTCAAAGTGCAAGTAGATAAATAACTCTGGTGGGAAGGTAAACAGTGATTCTGTGTGCTGCTCTGGTTCGCCAAAAGCGGCTTAGTCTTGCTGGCCACATGACCCAGAAGCTGTACGCTGGCTCCCTCGGCCAATAAAGCGAGATGAGCGCCGCAACCCCAGAGTCGTTCACAACTGAACCAACGGTCAGGGGTCCCTTTACCTTTACCTAAACATGACCATGCAGGTTGGTGTTCCATGTGTTAAATATGGTGCATAGGAAGTATTCTTTTTGGTGGTGTCTCCAAATCTGTCGATAATCATCATCATCATAATTTGTTATTTATACCCCACCAATCTGGCTAGGTTTCCCCAGCTGCTCTGGGCGGCTCCCAACAGAATATTAAACACACAATAAAACATCAAACATTTAAACTTCCCTAAACAGGGCTGCCTTCAGATGTCTACTAAAATCAGATAGTTGTTTATTTCCTTGACATCTGATGGGAGGGCGTTCCACAGGGTGGGCGCCACTACCGAGAAGGCCCTCTGCCTGGTTCCCCATAACCTCACTTCTTGGAGAGGGGGAACCGCCAGAAAGCCCTCGGAGCTGGATCACTGTATACCCGAAGGAGCGTCTCCACCCCCATCGTTCTGCCCGGACACTGAGGTCCAGTGCCGAGGGCCTTCTGGTGGTTCCCTCATTGTGAGAAGCGAAGCTACAGGGAACCAGGCAGAGGGCCTTTTCGGTGGTGGCGCCCGCCCTGTGGAATGTCCTCCCATCGGATGTCAAGGTGATGGACAACTACCTGACATTCAGAAGACATCTTAAGGCGGCCCTATTCAGGGAAGCTTTTAATGTATGATATTTTAGTGTTTTTTGGTTTCTGTGGAAGCCGCCCAGAGTGGCTGGGGAAACCCAGCCAGATGGGCGGGGTATAAATAAATTATTATTATTATTATTATTATTATTATTATTATTACTGTGGAATGGCCTCCCCAAAGAATCACAGAATTGTAGAGTTGGAAGGGACACCAAACGTCATCTAGTCTAACTCCCTGTAATGCACTCATGTATGTCTCACCTCACTAAGGTATGTCTCACTCCAATTTTAGTGATGCAGGTAAATTTTCAATTTTTGTCTCTCTCTCTCTAGTTGTTATTATTATTATTATTATTATTATTATTATTATTATTATTTCAAATTATACACCGTCCTATACCCAGAGGTCTCAGAGTGGTTCGCAATAAGACCTCCAGGATGATGGGTTAAGTCATTTATTTATGATGATGCTAATTGGTTTTATGTAACTTATGAGCATTGTTTTATTGTTTTGTTTATTATATGTTATGTTTTATAATAGCTTGTTTTTGCCAGTGATCCTGGTGATTTACACACATCTTTGGTGAAGGGATATACTGAACTCTCTAAATCAATACGTCAACGAAGTCTCTCAAAGGCTATTCTATGCATTGTGTTTATTAGTTATTATCACCATATACAATCAGCAGTGCATCGTCCAAGACTGCCCATCCCAATCTAAACAGAGATGCACTTTCAAAAACTAGTTAAATGATGGGGCAAGTGCCTGAACATGTGTAGCAAATAGCTCAAAAAGCAAGAATGATATTTGCAGTATAATTTCAGTGCTCTGTCTCTGTTCATCAAGTTCCACTGACAAGAGTATTTCCTGGCTCAATGAATCTTTTGTTAGTAAAAAGAATGCGGGAGCTTAAGTGATATTGAGTGTGTAAAGAGTGTCTCTGTGACGGAATTCACCATAAAAGAATGATTTAACATATTAACAACTGTAGGAAGAGAATCTTTTTTAAAAAATGAAAAAATGAAACTGTTCCTATAATTTTTATTATTTCTGTTTAAAGTATCACACACAACACCTGTGTTTGGACTCTTTAATTCAGAGAGGCAAACTTTTCCTGTGTACAGTTTCAACAATGCATGGCAGTTCCTTGATTCCTTAATGACGAGCCAAAAAAATGTCAAAGGGTATTTTCTAAATAATGTTGGATTTAGAGGCTGGACCTCATGTAAAGCTATATTCACTCTTTCATCCTACATGCTGTCTTTCAGCCATCAGCATTTAGATAAGAGCTGACAAAGACAAGGGACTCAATGAGATTGGTAATGAAAAAGCGATTTTATATGTGTTGTATATGCAGTATAACATTGTGTCACCAGATGGCGCTGTGGAGTCCCGTTTTTCTCTACCTGTTTTCCCTGTTTAAATTTACAGCAAATTTAACTAAAACGCTTTTTGTGATGTGTCTAGATCCAGCCTAGCATGCTTTGCATTTCGGGTACAAAAACAATAACACTCAAAGATAATTCTGAAGGGGGGAAAGTTGTTTTAATACATACAGTTTTCCAGAGTGACAAGACAATGTAAACGTGAATCACCGTCTTGCTGCAAATTAGTACCCTAATTTCTAACACATTTTTTTGTGTTAGATGGAGTTACATGTCCTGATGGAGTTCTGAGAGGCAGACACAGCATTATGTTCCTGATGCTCACAGGCCCTAATGTTTGACAATGGAAAACTCAGCATCAGTTTGATTACAAGAATAAACTGTGCAGGCAGCCTGGCTTAACGTGGAAGTGAGTCCTTCTTCAAAGGCTGCAGAGTGCTGTCCTGCCTCAGGTTATCTTGATCCACCTAGGAGACAGCTTTCTGGGTTTAAGGAAGAGTCCATTTGCATTAAGGATGGGGAATAAATCTGCACTTCCTGAAACACTACACAAACCAAATTGCAGCCATCAAAACTGCACGTCTTTGAATGTTGTGGTGCAGTTCTCCACCCGGGGGGGACGGGGACGAGCAAACAAACACTGTTATTACCTCAGAGGGGTGTATGTTTCCAATTGTACTAATATGCCAAGGAATCATGTGAGCAGACCAGATTCTATATAATCATGCAAGTGGGGAAAAAGTGTAAGAAATCACATTGCCTTGAAATTGCTTGTGGTGGCAGCAACGGACAGACACAATTTTCATTTCCTAGCACGCACCAAGTTTTGCTTTTCCTGAGCCAGTAGAGGCCATTATTTTTTATACAGAAGCAGGTATTTAACCCCACCTCTGTGGAACAATGAAACATCTGGAACATCCTAGCAAATGAAGATAGGAGGTAGCTGGATAGGCTGCCAAAATCAACTCCCCACTGCTTCTGGACAAGGTAGGCCTCCTCACTTCCAGATCAGTGGTGAATGGGCCCACCTTTCTATACAATTATGAAGGGCTTGCCTTTCTTGGTGTCATCTACAGTAATTAAGCTTTGTCAAGAAAGCTATTTTCCAAAAGTCTCCTGACAGATTTGAGTCCAGCAGATTACACCCAAACAGCAGGCAAAAATATTCCAGTCTGGGAATATGGCAACTGGAGAAGAGGCTGGCATGGGAAGGGTTACTCACTGCACTCTCATGGCATGCTCACTAATCTTCCCCTCTGTCCATCATCTCCCTACCTTCCCATTTTCTTTGAAAACACAGGTTTGCAAACATGTGTTTTCCAAGGTAGTGGCCAGCTGAATTCACAGCGAGAAGGAGCAAGACGTTTTTAAATAGACGTTCTTCAGAATGTCATGACAAGCAACCCTCCAGGCCTCTAATCAGGCACCATGATTGTAACCTTTAGAAGATGCTGGGAGAGACCTCATTGCTGACAATTAGAAAAACGACCTTCCCCTCCGATTCTGGGACTTCTTTAATACACTCTAATGGGCACAGTTCCGAAATGCTCTTCCAAAATGTATCTATTCAAGCTGTCCAGAGGTTATTATCAAATGGACAGTGGTACTGGAACGGTCTGCAAGTAGCTCAGGGTAAGTGTCACGCTCGTGAATAGAAGTCAAATGGCTTAGAAAGAAATGAATGCAAGGACCAAACAGATTCCACACATGCTTTGATTTGTTTTCTCCTGAGTTCCTGCAGGGCCCTATAAAATTAGGCTTCCCTCCACTTTTAGAATAGACTGAAGTCCTATATGGTCACTCTAATCCCCAATGCAATTAGAATCACACGCAAGGGAGTGGGGGTAACTTAGCCCCATTGCCTCCCCACCACATCACTTTCTCCTATTTCCACAAGTTAGTTGCAAATTTCTGTGGAGGGAGCCTGCAAGATCACATTCCAAAATATGCAGGGAGCCGGCATGCGCAGAAACGTCTCCCCATTTAAGAGGTTTTACCTCTACCTTGTGGAGGGAGTGGCAATGGGGGGGGTGGTACTTGCACACTTGTCCTCTTTCACCCACATTACATGAGGGGTCAGAGGTTGTGCGGCGACAAAATCTGTCCTCCAATTTCTCTTTTAAAAAATATCTGCGAACAAATTTTCCATTTCCCCACCTCATTCTCAGGGCAATTTATACTTAGATTCAGTGTGCCATTTTTGAACTTCCTTTATAATTGTGAGGTAGTCAGGGATGAGATGTGCACATCTTCCTTTCTAGTAAGCATTTCTTCAGCACTCTGTTGCCTCCCTTTTAATTTTTTTTTAAACAAAATAATTAATTTTTAAAGTTACATTTCTTACCTTCTCTTCATCCTATAGCCCTCAGGTGGCATGCAGTAGTTCAATAACAAGGTAAAATGACAATTTCTATGTCTTAATGTATTGATGTCTTTCACTGGGTTTTAACTGAGGTCTGAGCGCCCAGGAACACTGCAGGCTTCTGATGACAAGATTTATAGAATGGCAAGGGGTGACACTCACAAACACCAGTCAGCCATCTCAAAAGAAAGGCAAGGAACTGCAACAAGAAAAATCTGCATTTCACATAATTTCTCACCCTCTTGTGCAATTTTTGAACACATTGTTTTTCATTACTTGATGGAGAATGGTGAAGAGCTTTCTGGCTGAGCTCTAATAAGAGCATCTAAATAGAACTTAAGTCTTATCTCTTAGATTGGTCAACTAAAGGTTACGCGCAATAGAACAAGGCAGCATCTGGCTCAATAGGAAGAGACTGGGCACACACATAAAGTGTTATTGGAAATGTGCATGCTACCAGACTAGCAGTATTCAGATTGGCTGAAACGGCACAGTTAGATTTGAATCAAGGAGATTACATCCCAGCAACCTCAGACTTTAGAGCATGAGACTCTTAATCTCAGGGTGTGGATTCCTGCATAGCCGGCATTTGGACTAGGTAACCCTCATAATCCCTTCCAGCTCTGCAATTCGATGAGCCTACTATTCTAATTGTGGTTGCCTCTTGCTTTTAACACATCCCTGTGCCTACATCTCTTAGCCTTGTCCTGGCTGATCTAGGAAAGACACAGAGCAAAGGCACCGAACCTGGTCAGAATTGTAACAGAAGTTTTAGAAAGTGTTTTCCAATTCAGAGATAGATTAGAATACAGTGGTACCTCGGGTTACAGACGCTTCAGGTTACAGACGCTTCAGGTTACAGACACTTCAGGTTACAGACGCTTCAGGTTACAGACTCCACTAACCCAGAAATAGTACCTCAGGTTAAGAACTTTGCTTCAGGATGAGAACAGAAATCGCACAGCAGCGGCGCAACGGCAGTGGGAGGCCCCATTAGCTAAAGTGGTACCTCAGGTTAAGAACAGTTTCAGGTTAAGAACGGTCCTCCAGAATGAATTAAGTTCTTAACCCGAGGTACCACTGTATCCAAAATGTGACAGACTCAAAGCATGCGAACACATTCAAATCTGAATTTCAAAATGGCAGGAGTGTACAAATCTGCAGTTAAGTGTAATGGACAGAGCGCCTCATGGTGTTCGCTGTTTTGGAGTCATTTATTGACTATTGTAGAGCTTGCAGTTTCCAAAAATTATTTGATGGTGTCCAATCCTTAGCTGCGAAGACATGGTGAAAAAAATAGCTCGCTGTGAAATGCTGTAAATGTTGATTACCTTATGTCATTATATTTGAAGATTGTTGAATCTCTCATATGTGTTCATATTTCTTTTTTTTAGTAACCCATTTTATATATTTGTAACCATCTGACATTTCCATACACATCTACTCAGAATTGGGACCTACTGTGTTCAAAGGGACTTGCTCTCAAGTAAGCGAATACCGTATAGAATTGTAGCATTAATATTTCAGCTATTTTAAATTATACTGGAAACCTTAAATGGTAAGAAAGAACTTTTACCTTTTCCCACATTCAGGTATTGATCCTTAAAAAAGAAAGGCCTTTTAAGTTACTGAGTGAAAAATCCATTCATGCAACTCCAGACAAGTTCAAGATGTCTACCAGCTGTGAATTGGCATTCACAACATTAATGCAAATGCTATGCCAACTATGTGAATCACATATGAGAGTGAAATTGGGTCACAATACACTTACTAGGCTGCCCTCAATATCGAACATATTTAATACTCCTACGCTCAGGCAGTAAGTGGGATTTTATTGTGTGTGTGAAAATAAGGCATACAGGTGGGGCTTCGAAGCATTCTTGCCCACTGACTTGCTGGGAGGCACCGAGAAGAATGTAGAATTAGGCCTCGGTAGAATGCTAACATCAATTGATTTTAATTGCCATTTTTAATACAAAGAAAGCCTGTGACATTTTCTTCCCTTCTGGCTGATTGCTCACAAGATGCTGTAGCTCCATCAATGGAAGGCAAATTTATAACAGTATCTACAAGCCATTAAATTGTCCCACTTGTTGTAAGTTAAACTATCTTCTTATGTCATATACATGAAAGACAACACAAAATTATACTGCACAGAATGTGAGGCATCCACATTGAATGTATATTTTTAGAGCCAGACTGCTGATACCATCTACAGATGATTTTTCGAATGCCTTCATCAGAAATTCAGTACCATTGTATAAAATTGGTTATGCAGTGAAGAATTAATGACAGGCATTGAGGTAAGCATCTGAATGAGCCTTTTGCCAGCCAGGTGTTGATGCTGATAATGGGTTTTCAGCACTACAATATGCAGACATTGCCAATCAATTAAGATGTGCTATTTGATTGGAGGCCAGAGTAAGGTATCGAGATGATAAGAGGACAGATAGAATCCATTTGACTGCCAGTCTCGCAGATCAGGTATATAGTAAGTGATAAGAGAACTGAAGCTAGCAATAAACCTCCACCTGCTTGCCAATGGCTGGCAGAGGGAGAGGGAGAGAGAGAGAGGGAGAGAGAGAGAGAGAGATTCAATCTAGAATCTAGTGATGGATGAATCTGTCAATTTCAGTCTCTCGCACTTTCTCATTTTTCTAATATTCAGTTCAGTTATCTACATTTCTGCATCAGTTTGTGATTAAAAAGGAAGTCCTCATGAAAATTCAGTAGCATTTTCATGCAAATGTCTCAAAAAATACACATATTTGTATGCAATTTTCCTGATATACATGTTTTGCAAGTAGTTACTCCTAACATAATGGATTTTTGTTATGTTCACTCATATATTCACCAATAAATGCATTTTATGCACACTTTCCCCAATATACTTTTTTTTTTTTGCACATCATTTGGAAAAATAATTCCATTACAAAACTAAGAAAAGTGTGACTTGTGAAGGATAACTATTTTTCTTTTTGTGTATTATTTCAAAAACTGCATTCAAATGCAAACCAAATCAAATTTCTACCCCATCCCTACTACATAGTTCCCCCTTTTCTTTGCTACCCCTACTGTTCCCTATGCTGGAAATATCTTCTCTGCTTTTGATCAGCTTCAGGAATTACATGTATGTATGAATATACATACGGACAAGTTCTGCTGTTCAGAATGCAAAGCAGGGCTGGATCTAGACACATCAAAGAAGTGTTTCATTTTAAAGCATTGTAAATTTAAACAGGGAAAACAGGTAGAGAAAAAATGGGACTCCATGTCACCATCTTTTCCCCCTTTCTTTCTTTCTTTCTTTTTGAGTTTTATTTATTTATCAACGTTCTTATGTTACATCGGTAAACATTATCATATTACATCACAAAGCTTATTATAATATAATTTTCAGCATGTATACAAAGTTTATATACCTAAAGAAAAGAAACAAGGACAAAAAACTATTCCAAAATCATATATGTACCAACACTTTGGACTTCCTCTCTATCCCGTTGTATATTCCTTTTTTACAAATGAATGTACTCTTATTATTGTATATTTCTTTACATTTTATCTAATACATTCCTATATCAATATGTACCCTTGGTCTTATTCCTCAACTCAGTCTCTCTCCATGTCACCATCTGGTGGCACAATGTTAGATTGCACATACAATGCATATAAATCACTTTTTCTTTACCAGCCTATCTGAGTCCCAGGATTGCTACAATGCAGTCCTGTAAATAGAAGATGGGCTGCTCAAGTGTCATATGACTCACCCAGGTAGTCAGCTGAGCTACACATATGTGCATCATGTGGGCGGGTTTCAGGTGACGTGCTAGAAAAGGGACATAAAATGTGGAACTGAAGAGGCTGTGGAGCTTCTTCAGACCAGCAAATGAAGTGGCGTTTGCAGTCACGGTTTGAAATCAAACCACATGAGGAAGGGAAATGTTTCCTTGAGGGGTTGATTGTAAATGCTGTTCAGCTGATTGGGGTTTACTGGGGTAAGCCAAAACATATGGGCAAATCAAATCGAACTGTGTGTACAAAATCAGCCTTTCCCATGAAGGCTTGCTGTAAGGTCACGTTAGAATAAACCCAGCCTAAGTGATTCTTGGAGCTCCCAAATTTTGAGGCCTACCTCTGCACCCACTACCCAGTGATTCTTGACCATTAAAGCTTTGTTGAGAAAAGAATGTTATTTGTGACTTCTTTTTGGATTCCTCTTGGTGCAAATGAACATCACTCTTTCTTTTGAAGTGTTTTCGGAAACATCATAAAGAAGGAAAAATCTATCTTTCTCTTTCTGTCTCTTTTGCCATCTTGCCAGCTACCTCACTCCCCTTTGTTGTCTTCTGAAAAGTGAAGCTTTCTTTGAATCACCACTGTCTCACTTCTCATATTGCCATCCTCCCTTCTCTAGAACAGCCATCAATAGCTAAATCTATATATTGCCTTTTGTTTACTTTCTCAGTAAAAACTCCCTTTCTTGAATTGCTCCCGCCCCAGTACCTTACAAGAGCACTCTGCTCTTCTGAAGTTTGTTTGTTTGTCTACGCTTCTCATGTTACGGATGCTGTGCTCCTGTGTCTTTTGATGTGTGTGCCAGTTTCCAAGCTAGGTTTGCTGGATTATAGCAGCCTGCCCTCTGGCATGATAACAGTTAAGGCTGCCTAGGGGAGAGCCTACTCTTGTGCTTGACATACTTCCCTCCCCATCATTCATGTTCCAGAAAAGCTTATTCTCTAGACACAGAAAAGTAGACTCCCGGCCTTTATAGAGATGTGTCCCAAGCTAACATGGCCGTGGCAAATATATGAGATATGCATTGTTTTGATATTTTTATTGGGCTATTGCTAATAAAGTTTTGTAAGCTTCTTTGCAGGGACAGTAACTCTTAAAGGCAATTCTAGAGGGGTGGCCATATTAGTTTGAAGCAGTAAAAACAGCAACAACATTTATTGGGGTATACTTTTTTGTGGACTAGCACTCCTTGTCTGATGATGAAGTGGGATCTCGTCTCTGAAAGCGTACGCTGCAATAAATTTGTAGCTCTTTATGATACCACAATACTCTTTTGTTGTTGTTCTTGGAGGCAAGGTGGGGGGACGTGGTTGTCTAAATGTAAGGCCTGGATTCAGCCTTTTGTGGCTTCATAAACCATTCTGAATGTGAGAATCATGTGGTGCAAATTTAGTTCTTTCCTCCAAATTTTAGACTTTCTGTAAAAGTTACCATGCCACAAAACAGAGACACTGAGGGGATTTGGGTGCCAAGTCCCTGGAAGTTATATCTTGTCTCCGCTCATATCAATCTGAGTGACCCAGCTGTGACTGCCATCAAAAAGAAATGACATTTCTGGAATGTAACAGCCATCCATGGGATGAGGCAGGACTGGGAAGTGGGTTTGAAGGCCAGGATCATGAGGCTGGGCAGAGGTTTGTAGCCTCCTGAAAACCAGATAAGCGAGGGAAGGAAGCCCAAGAGAAGTAAAGGAATGGCAAGAGTGCCTGTGATAGGGATAGTCAAAAATCAATCAAACAAACAAACACAGTCCCTTCCAATGTTTTTGGACTACAACTCCCATCAACCACTACCAACATGGCCAAAAATCAGGGATGATAGGAGTTAAGAGTCTACTCTTGGCCTAGGAGGGTGGACGACCAGATTGATAAGCCTTCAGAAGGGTGACATGGATGGAGAAATTGAGAGGTTTCTCTAGCCCCTTCTTTGGTTGAGGCAAGACGGAAGAAAATCTTAGGAAGGCATAGAAGAGGTTCCACTAAGAGAATCCTTAGCAGGAGGAAACACCTGATGTGTGTCTGTAAGACTGACCTCCTTCCCTGAACCACCATAAGTCAACTTACCTAATAACTTACTCAGAAGCACATTTTTCTTCTCACTAGAATGGAGCTCCCCACTGTATTCATAATTTTATTTTTCTTCATGTTCTTTATTAACCTCTCTTGTATTATTCAATAATGTGATTTTAATTATCTGTTTTGAAAGGTTTGTCATCTTGTAGTCTGGATATTATAAATCAAACAACACTTCAGTAGCAGCACATTTGTAAATTCTGTACATTATGTGTAATGCAAGCAGGATCTAACTATGAAAGCAATCCACTACTGAAATTATTATTATTAATTAAATTTATATACCTCCCTTCATCAATTGACCACAGGGTGGGTTTACAACATAAACTTTGTTACAATGGCTAGGATAAACAGTTGCAACTGAAATGACTAAAAAATAGCTTTAGAAAACCAGATCACTAGTTATCATGAACTCCCACCTCTGTGGAATGCTATTTACTTTTAGGTACTTTTCTTTTAGTTTTAGGGGTTGTCTTTGTTTTTGCTTTTTGCATATCTAGCTTGAAGCTAGATTATTGTATATTTCAGTTGATAAAGATTCCAGAAGGCTGTAGCTGCAACACTAATATCCTGGTTTCTAGTACGAACTAAACATCCATATCTGAGGAGCACAGTTGCTATGTGGGGGTATATGAGGCAAGGCAGTCCATTCGACAACATGGTCCCAAGTTGTTTAGGGCTTTAAATGTTAAAAGGAAGCCTTGAACAGTGCCCAGCAGTATATCGGTGGCCAGTTAAGTTGTCACAGCAGAGATCAGAGATCTTTTAAGCACATGTTTTCATTATTGCCTATTATATCTACCTCTTTTCTAATACAGCTTTATTAAATGTTAAAATAAATGCCTTCTGGTGATGAATCTGCAAGCCAATTTGCTGTAGATCACTCAATTAATCTTGCAATTTGCTTGTATGCTAGTTAGGCTACACAAGAGGAGAGACTCCATGTAACTGTAGATGGAACCCAATCCATACACAGATGTTTCAGGATGTTTTCCCTGTTTCATATTTTTGAAGTTATAACTTCTTAAGTATACATTAGATTTCAAATGAATTAAGTGTGTCAAAATATATGTACATCAGAAAATGCCAAAATTCAAATTGGAAAATTTAGAGCCTCTGGTGTCAAACTAGGCTGAATTACGCAGATGTACATTGCTTGACATTCATTCACTGAAAGTGTGAACTGCTTCCAGTAAAAAATATGCTATAAAATAAAATCAAAGGATATGTAGTGAATGATCAAAGTAAAACTTAGAGATCACCAGTGCAATGAGACTAAGAACTCCCACGTATACAGAATGTGATATACTACAGATTGTGTTCTGTTATAAAGGCAAATACTTAATGTGATGTCACAACAAATTTACAATAGTATAATGATTTGATAACATTACCGAATCCATTCCATCACATTAGAAATGCACTTTCACCTACAGCATCACCCACTTTTTTATGAATAAAAAATATGGCAATATATTTATTTCCCTCTAAGTTCCCAGGGTGGGTTGCAACATTATTGTTTGCATCTGTCTGTCTTGAGAGACAATGGAGTGTGCTTCTGGGGATGAAGTCAAACAGCTGTGATAGCAGCACTGAAGTGACATCCCTGGTACATCTCCAGTACATTGCAATAACTCAGTCTGGAATTTACCAGCACATGGCGTATAGAGGCTAAGTCATTTCTATCCAAAAGCGGTCGTAGCTGGTGACCTAGATAGACCTGGAAAAAATCACCCTTAGCCATTGAAGGCTACCTCAGCCTTCAGTGACAATGTTGAATCCAGGAGCACCCCCAAAATTGCAAACCTGCTCCTTCCAAGGGACCACAACCCCATTCAGGGAAGGGCACCTCCTCACCTCTGTCTTTTTAGGATTCAGCTTCTGTTTATTGGTCCACATCACTGCCTCCAGTCTAACACTTCAACCACCTCTCCTGATTTAGATGGAACAGAGATAGAGCAGGTTGTCATCAGTATATTGATGACACTTCACTCGACATCTCCTGATGGCAGAACCCAGAGGTTTCACACAGATGTAATAGCATGGGGGACAAGATGGAACCCTGAACAGTATGTCTCTGATTAGCCTAGACAAGGCTGTCATGCCTTTCAGCGAAATTCTGCTTCACAAAAAGCTGCAATCAGTAACATTGTGTTTGTTTGCATTGGTTTTTGTAAGCAAGGTCCACAGTTAGTTTACCATGTTTCCTGACAGGCTCCTGGAATCCATTGGTTTACAGCCAACTCAGCTAACTTGACCGCAAGCACGAAAACTCATTTTCATGCCAAATATTTTCTTGGAATGGAATGTTGCCAAAACATCCCACTCACCCAAATTGTGTAATTCTGTTTTTAATGTTTATTGCCTACTTAGTTATCCACTTGGAACAGTTAGTCATGCTACAATGTCGTCATCTTGTCCAGCAGCTACTCAGTAAAAATTCCCTGTGAAAAGTCACAAATTATCAACGTGATGTTTGTGTTCATTGGATTTATAGAGAAGTTTCTTTCTTTGCAAAGAATAATGATTTGGAATGAGCTGAAGGGGATACCTAATCACTATTGTCCTCTTCGGGTGTTACCGGTGTGAAGGGAGCAAGCATGTTGAAAGGGTCAGTGGGTGGGGCTATATGAGTCATATGGCTCCTCCCACACATGACGTCACTGTGTTAAGACATAACTTCTGAAGCAGAGGGCCTGCGACTCATTGCAGGATTTAGAATCCGGACCACACACGGGTTCTAAATTATGTGGGGAGCCAATACACATAGTTCATGCTCCTCACTTCAGATACAGTCATACCTCTTGCTACGTCCACTTCATGTTACTTTCTTTCAGGATACGTCCTGCGGCGACCTGGAAATAGCGGAAAGGGTTACTTCTGGGTTTCACCGCTCGCGCATGCGCAGATGCGGGTTGCGTTCTGCTCATGTTGTGACCGCAGCTCCGGAACAGATCCCATTCGCAACCAGAGGTACCACTGTATTATGTCTCAACATGGTGATGGATACAGCTAGATAGGCAATTAGGCTGATCTAGGCCCCAAGTGCTCTTTACATTTGAAGCATTTTCATTCCATGTTAAACTGGCATGTCTTCCCTCAAACAATCCTGGGAACTGCAGTTTGTTAAGTGTGCTTAGCATGGCTAAGTGACCCCCTCACAGAGCTATAGTTCCCAGAGTGCTTTAAAAATTAACCCCTTTCCCCAGGGAATTCTGGGAATTGAAGCTCTCTGGTGGGACATGGGGTTCTTATCATAAATAAAATCACAATAGTAAAATGAAATAACAATAAAAGCATAATGGAAACACCATGGCAGATAAAACAGTCTTCATTATGAAGAGGAACAAAGCCACCTATTGCTGTTGTATAGTTTTTACAGCACTTAATACACTTATCTTCCCTTTTCTCATCTTCCATTTGGCTGTTGTCTTTTTGCAGTTCTTTTAGAAATAAAGGAACATAAAGTGTTTCACTCCTGCTTTGATGGATAATGTGTATGTAGAACCCCCAAAAAGCATCATGATAATTCGATCATCTTTCAGCACAGTCATACAATGTTAAAATGTGGCCTTGCTATATATATACACTGAATTTAAAATAATAAATACTATAAAAGCACGATTCAATAAAAAAGTCACCTAGTTTCAAGGATTTAGGAACAGACAATCCAAAATCTGTTCCTTTGGCAATTTTCTTGCTTGGTTTTTCTATAGTAAAGAGTCTTTGTTTTCCTTCCTGACTTTTTAAAAAGTGTGTGTGTGTGGGGGGGGGAGTTTGCCTGCTCATGAGGGGCAGGCTGTTTGTGAGCAGGAGCTGAGCACAGACTGCTAGCTCACAAGGGATGGAAGCACCATGGGGAGATATTAATCTGACTATGAGGGAAGGCCTGACTGTGAGCAGGAGCTGGGTGCTGGCTTGTAAGTGGTGGGAGATCTCCACAGGGAGATCTTCCCCATCTTTTACTGCTTTCCTCCACTTTGCACCTGTGAGCCTGCAGAACAAGGATAAAACAAAACAACAACAACAACAACAGAGGAAGAGAAGGAGGGATGGAGGTGGGGTAGAGTGGCAGGCAGAAGAAAAAGACTGGAATGGAATCTTAAACTGCTGGATGGCATCCTACGAGAAGGAAGAAGGAACAAGGAAAACAAAAGAGTTCCTTACCACTTTTTATGGGAGATGTCCTGCAATGGAGAGCTTTTTTTAGCTGAGTGTGTGTAATTGGATTCCATGGTATCACAAGGAGCTTGACACTTTTATGCATTTGTATGTAGGATTTTGCATATTTCATATAGGAAACATTAAATTCCTCAAGCACCCCTAGGTTATAGCTGAAATCAGTCATCTTGTAGCACCCTGCTTGTGGTTAACACTTAGCTGGAATGAAATATTCAACGCAGCAATAGAGAAATTAAAATAATAATTTATTTGTCAGACAAATAAACGATAGGCACAGTGGTATATGGTTACCAAAGCTCTGCCTCCTCCAGCCCTGATGGACAGCACTTATATTTCCTCAGTCCAGCCCCCTTGCTCCAATCAGCCTGGTTGAAATTCCTATTGGCTGTTTGCTAGAACCAATCATAAAAGATACACCCATTTCCTATTACTTTTTATGGGAGACAAAGAGCTATATTTCCTTCTATCCATAAATGGCAGACAAGTAGCCATATATCTTACATTTGCCTCGACAAGGCACCTTAATTACCAGATCACCTTTTGCCCCTGTTGCCCCTGCATTCCAAAACAAATGGCTAAAACAAATGGCTCATGGTATTAAATTCTATCTAAACAGAGATCTTGGGTTCACATTCTCACACACCATCAATGAAATAAGAATCTAACATAAGAATCTAACATTTCTTACTTTCTAAATCCTTTGCATAATTACATTAAGCCAACAAATCTCATACATAACATAGATAGCTTTTTAGAAGAAAAGGCCTTTGCAAAGTAAAAAAGGAACTCAGTAAAAACAGCTTCAAAATAAGCCTCTTCAGTTTACACCCTCCTTTCCCAGTCAGCCGCTTTTCCCATTAGCTTTTCCCAAAATTTATTGCCCTTTAACTCTCTCAGTATACCTTAAACCTTAGGAAAATATGGCTAGAGTCTGATGGGAGGCACATGGTATTATTTTCTGTTAAACAATAAATCTTACTATTTACCAACTCTTAATTAGTGTTTTTGCAGCTTGATTGTATTCTGTAATATGTAGGGTCAGTGTAACATTTGCTCCCAGCCTGTAATTTCCTTTTACAACTTTGAGAAACTTGTCTCCTGCTACTGCTATAAATCGGGGGGGGGGGGGCTTGTTCAGGAGAGCAGGAAGATAAACAACTGCCAAAGTACTTAGCCAGCTGGTTTCTGCCTGGCATGAAACATACAAACATTTGCAAATATATCTTTAAGCTCATTTTAAAATACAGGCCTTGATCAGATGCCTCAATCTTTTGATATGGTAAAACATGAGACACCAGTAGAGAAGTCTACATGGTACTAGCTGATCACCACAAATGTATATTATGTAGGAATCTTCTGGACAGAATGAATTGCTGCCAGTTTTGTTGCTTATAAGTGCAATAGAAACAACAACACAGCTCTATATGCTAGGAACAGCCAAGAAATATAGCCTTTTCCTTATTTTATTTCATTTTGGTCCTTTTTTTAGATGCTCCAGGCTCAGCTCCACAGTAATGACTTGGGATCTGCAAAACAAACATATAGCATTTCTTCCTTTTTGCGCAGTGTAGTTTTGCAGGCTCAGCCAACTCTGAGATACAATTGAGTGGAAAAAATGCTGGTACTACTGAACATGCAAGGGGGAAAAACTGCTCGGATTTATTTTCAGCTGGACTAGCTATTTATGCTCTTCACAGCAGCTTTCCAACCTGGAAGGAAGCAGTGAATAAACATGGTTTAAATCTTTGCAAATCTAAGCAACCAGAAAGTAATTACAGCATCAAAATAGCTCTGAAGCCAGGTGATATGGATTTAAAAAAAGGAAAAGTATCATTTATAAGATTTCTTCCTTTTTAACTAGTGCATTTGGGCTAATACGCAGTATGTTGTTTTGAAAGGGGGGGAAAAACAACCAAATTCAATACCCTTCATTATTTTCTATTGCAGCTAATCATGTCTGTGTTTGGAACATCATCCTACAGTTCTTTCATGGGCAAAATTATTTATTATCCTTGCTTCTGGGCTTTTTTGTTTGTTTTGAAGAGTTGAGAATTAGGCACAAATTGTTCTTTCATTCCTTTCATCTGCCCCACAATTTGCATAAAATGTGATAGAGTGCAAATAACTCCTTAACATTTTGTTTTCTACTATTGAGACGTTTGTCACAAAGCTTATTGTAATTAGCTCGTCACCTTTTCTGACTGAAGTAGCTCATTTTCACTTGGCGGGTGTGAAGTGTGGCATTGTCATTCCCTACAACAATGCAACAATTATTTTCCTCCTATTTCCTTGTTAGCGTCAAGTGGCTCATTTTCATTTTCACTTTGTAACGGCAATCAAAGCTTCTTCTTTATGAAGCTAAAGTCCTGCAGCAGGTAATTGCTCTCTCCTGTACTATTTTCCCTTTCTTTTGCAAAGGTCTGTCTGCCTCTCTCTCTTTTGGGAAGTGTTTGTGCCCTGTCATCTCCATATTTCTTCTCCTCTTCATTTCACATGTTTTTGCAATAAAGTGTAATCATTACTGCTGTGGTTAAATGAGGTGCAAAGTTTTTCATATGGTACGTACGACTTGATCATTGATCTAATTTCCATTCAACATGTGGGATCTGCAACAAAAATCCTGTTTATGGCTGTCTAGTTAGAATGCTGCCTTTTCCCAGCACACTCCATTCCATCAACCCTGGTTTTCCATCGACCCCCTTGCAACAGGAACTGAGCAGTCCATAGCCTCTGAGCATGCTCAGTCCTATTAGGTGGAGGAGACATTGCCCTAAAGACCTAATGGTTCCCCCCAAGCCCAAATGTGTCGGTAATGCCATTTTAGCTCCTTAAGAACCAGCACGTCAAGAAATAAGGTGATTATTAGTGTGACCCAGCAGCAAAATATTGCATTTTGAGTGCTTCCCTCTGGGTTTCTTCTTCCCACAGCAATTAATCGATGTCCTAAGGATACTGGCATGCTCAGTTATCATTGGGCTATTTGGGGGTTGCCTAATTTTGAGGTAGGTAGAATTTTGCTGATTTGTGCTATTACTAATAAACATATAGAAAATGCCAATTGCTCAGTGAAGACCTGGTTGGAGCCTCACTGTAGTTCATTAATCATCTTCTTTCTATTGACTGCTTGTCCTTTAGGCCAGATTCATCAATGCCTACCAGAAAAGCAGTATTGAACTATTAGTATATCAAAGATCAGGCGCAAGAAGCAAGTTTTAGAGGGTAGCTACAATATGAATTAATTAGTAATTCAAAAGATTGGCTTGAAATGGGTTTAATCTTATAAATCTATAAAGACATTAACTAACGATTGATTTTTTTTAAAAAAAAAATGCATTCGGTCTAAAGGATTATCATTGTTAGATAGTTTTGTACAGGGATTTGTTTTAGTTTTGTTTTGAGGGGGGAGGGTCAACACTGCCTAAAATAAAAGACACAGAAATAATTTTATCTCAACATTGTTTATCCCGCACAGCTTTGGGTGTGTAAGTTGCCATGGTATTCAACATGAATTTAGAAAGTGACAACTTAACAGCACCTGCCACAATGGAAATGGTGTCTCCTACCACAGCATTGCTCTGGTCTACCACTTCTTTCCCTTAACAATAGGGCCAGCACCTGTCCAAATGGCTCTCCTCGTTGTCTATAGGCATGTACACAACCTGCTCCATTTCTTCCTCTTTCAAACGTCTTATTTCTGTTGCATTTCTAGCCCAGCTCACAACTTGAATGCATGATCTGGATGCCAGATGGATCACCATCACAGAAGAAGGTGCAGATATCCACATGAATCACAAAACAACATAATTCAAGCCCAAGGAAGGCTGGTCTGTTAGAATAAATCTAGCACTTCCCCACCAATCTTAGTCTGCACTCAGCAAGACACCATTGCATGCCTCTTACATACAGCCAATCAGGGAGCTGGTTTTGCCTGTCGTTGTCTCTGGATCTTCTGCTCTATCATTTCCAACAGGCACGAGCCACCACTGTCTAAGTCTATACTGGTCATACAAGTCATTACTGCCTGTTGTGCAAGTAAAGATAAACCATTTGTTTTCATTGTGACTGGAAGTTGAGTATGCAGCCTGTGACAGGCACCAGTGGCGTAGCGTAGGTTGTCAGCACCCGGGGCAAGGCAAGTAATTTGCGCCCCCTAACCCATGGATTTGCGCCCAACCCGTGGATTTGCACCCCCTAACCCCCAGATGTTGCGGCCGGGCCCCCCTGCACCCCCCACGCTACGCCACTGCTGGTGAAGGCGCTGCAATTGTGCTTAATTGCGCGGCAAGGTAAAACCAGAGTCCCGAGAACAATAAGCGAGGCTGCCACAAACCCCCGAGGGGTATTTAGCTGGAGGGTCGCCGCCGCCCGAAAGAGAAGCAGCCGGAGGGCCCCGGAAGAACCCGGCTCGGAAGAATCCTCGCCACAGAAGGGCGACTGGCGATTAGGAACTGCGCTAGAGGGAGCGTGACTATCTCTCCAGAGGGAAAGGCCGCAAAGGGCGCCCCACAAGCTGGTCAAGGAAGGCTCCCCTCCTCCAAAGCAGACCCGATCCAGGCGGCTCCATAAAGCTCCTGGAGAGAGGCGGGGTGGGGGGGCCCGGAGAGACAATGCCAAAACTCAGGGGGCTCCTTGAGCCAATTGCCAGAGATGAGCCCCGCAGGGGGAGGCAGGGTCCTCTATAGCCCACCCCAGCTGCCCTTCTTGTATCTACAGCCAGTTTGGCAGGGGGCGGTGGAAGGGTCTGGAAGGAGCGGGGACCACCGTGGAGCACACATACCGGGAGCTGGAGAGGCGAGGCCCAGCCGAGAAGGGGCCAGCCCGGAAGGCGCAGCTTCACAGCCGAAGCTGTCCTCGGCTTGGGGAGCCGGAGAAGCTGTTGGGTCAGGGCCCTGGCGCAGGCCTAGCCGCTCCCGCGACGCCTCTTTGCTCCTGGGATCGGGGCCGCCAGCTCAGCGCTGGAGCGGAGGGAGCCCCCAGGCAGGCCTGCGAGCAAAGGCAGAGCCGCTGGGCGGTGGCCACTTCTGCAAGGCGGCCGGAGAAGCGGGGACCCCCTCCCCGCGTCCCCCCCACTCGCTCCCCCCCCTCTGAAACTTTGTTAACACTTCCACGCTGAGCCTCTGACAATAGGGGCGGGCCGAGGGCACGACGCGGCTGGGCCCTCTGGACTCACGCCCCCCCCAGATGTTGCGCCCGGTGCGGCCGGCACCCCTGGCACCCCCCACGCTACACCACTGACAGGCACCACTCAAGCCTAGCACCCCAGCTGGTCACGTAGCCTGTCTACCCCTAGATCAGTGTGGAATGTACATTAGTGAGCTAGATGGGTCAAAGGCAGCTTTTTATGTTCCTATGAAAGGTGGAGGACTAGGTGTTGGGAGCATAGCACCAACTCTCTGAGTAGCAGTAAAAGCAAAAACACGCCATTTGATCATCCCTCCCAAACACCCTGCACACACATGCACCCCTTTATCTCTCTTGGCTATGTACCATTATGCAGCTTAGTATGAACATTGTTATTTGTACAACAGGGACACACACAAACACGTGGCCATGCAGTACAGGGTGTCATTGCTCCAGTACCACTGCATTGGTTAATGGCTAATAATAAAAATATTGCCATCTATGTACATGGTGACCCATTTAAAGTAGTGGTTCTTATTTCTAGGGATTCCACCATTACTGTGCTGTTTTGTTTTTGATTACTTGAATCACCAACCTCTACTCTCTGACCCCCTCTTCCATTTTATTGCATGGGGAGTGGACATCATCCTTGCACTTTGTTTCCTTTTCCTTTCATGGAAATGTCCCCCAATCATGCATATTAAATATTGTTCCTATTTTTAAAAATATTTCCCCATCATTTTAAAGCAATTGTCCTTGCTTTAAGTGAAACTATTCGTTTTTTAAAAAAATCTCCCGAAAATTGGAAACACTCTGAGTGTTTTCAAATTTTTGGTTTTGTTTATCTGTTGGAGGCAATAAAGCCATACAGAGTAAACCAGCATTGCTATATTCCAAAACTTTGCCTATGGGATTATTTTTAGAAATCATTTCACATACTTGGTTATTTCTATTCTGTAGAGTTATGTATATAATAAAATATATCTGACTCTCTGTTTCCCCACATTCTTTTGGCTCCTGCTTCTTCCAACAGTATATGATGACTGAGTTGTCATCAAACAGATTCACTGGTTGTCATATGAATGTAAGGTAAAGTATCTGTTCGTGGCGAGACAAAAAGAAAGAGAGAAACTTAATTTGCAGGTGTGATTTAAAAAGGACAGGACAAGACAGTCTGGAACACAAATTGCTCTGTTGGCATTGCACAAAGACAAAACCAAAGACACCACATAGCAAACAAATTACAATGTGCCTGGGGGCATGCAAATAGCTACTTGGTGATGGTGGGCAATGAACAACAGCAACAGAACTGCAAATAGTGAAATCCATTGCTCAAGGAGTTCTCGCAACACAGACTAGAGAATCGAAGTCAATTACATCATTTTCACAAAATGCAAGAGCAAGCTGATCTGGCATGCATTTTACAAGCTGTGGACCGAAACAAACAGAGTTTATGCAAGGACACTGCAGGGGAAAAAATAACAGGTACATGTCTGCAAATGTCATCTTCTATCCCAGGGAGGCAACACAAACAGAAGGTTTATCAAAACCATGGTAGGCTGCCATAGGGTGTGTTCTGTTCAGATTGCTAGGTAAAATTAGATCTCCTGACAAATTTATTTTCACTTAAGGTCAACGGTGCTTGACCAGGGAATGGATTAGAGCAGCAGCAGTGGTGAGCAGGGGCATACACAAAACAAAATGCCACCACCATTTTATTGTACATCTATCCTAGTACAGTCGTACCTTGGAAGTTGAACGCCTTGTGAGTCGAATGTTTTGGCTCCCGAACGCCACAAACCCGGAAGTGAGTGTTCTGGTTTGCGAACCCGAATTTCCGATGCGGGTTCCGCAGGTTCTGATTGGCTGCAGGAGCTTCCTGCAGCCAATCAGAAGCCATGCCTTGTTTTCTGAACGTTTTGGAAGTCAGACGGACTTCCGGAACAGATTCCTTTCGACTTCCGAGGTTTGACTGTATTCACATTGTTGTATGCAATTTTGCCTAATACAATGTATTAAATTACTAAATTAATAAATGCATATTTTGTGCACTTTCCATTAATATATGCAGCTTTGTTTTGAGAACTACACCACAAAATTTAGAGCAGGGTGAATTTTGAAGGATAGTTGTTGGTGGTGGTTGTTTTACTTCGTTTAAGTATGTGCCAGATAGGTAGGATTGCTTTTTAAATTTAACTGAAAATTCTCCCTTATCTCTGCAGACAAGTAGAGGTGCTCAGGTTAATAAGATGGCTTGGCTACAAGGGCTTTACGAAGCCTGGCGGATCTCAGTTGGTTTGGAGAATTAGCCAACTGTATTCAAGATGGGAACTCATCTGACTCTCACCAGGCTGGAACTGCAGCCTAGAGGGGCATCCTTTTATCAAAGGCATACTCTGCATGGCCTCTTGATGATCCAGACTAGCGATGGCATATAAATTACCGTCCTGGAGACTCTGGTTTAAGAGGCCCTCAACAACTTAAGAGGGTCTTTGTGCCTCTGTATAGCTGTGGTTTGTGTAACATATAATAGCAGTATCAGCAGGAATCAGATGCAAATTTAATAAGGTTACGAAATGGATGGTGTGCACATTTTCCTGGGTGTCAAGTTAAATTGCAAGTGTAGATTTCCCTGGCTAATTCAGTCTGTTCGAGAGACTCAATTATCTGGATTTTAAAGAAGAAATAGATTTTTCTTTCCAAATTGTCTATCAAGACATATCTTACAAGATAACATCTATGTGTTGATGGACAAAGTCAAGTATCTGTTTGAAGTTATTGAATGTGTTTTCAGAGTTTTGGCATCTAATTAATTGGAACTGGGCACAACTGTTAGATCCCCTGGCCCTTCCTATAGCATTATTAGCTTCACATTGTAGTAAAAAGTATCTAAGGAAAAAAAAAGAATCTATTTTTTCTCTCTCGTGTCTGTGATGAAAGAGCTCAGGTGTATACCTGGGATGGGGAGCAGGAGCCAATCATTTGTAATGTCTTTTTATAGCTTAGAGGATATGAACATCACAATTCCAATTTCTAGAACTAATCTCAAAATCATATAACAAAGGATAAAACGTAATCAGCATTGATGTTTACCATTGCATTAGTATACTCTATGCAAAGTTTTATTCTTTTTCTCTCTTTCTCTCCCCCCTCCTCCCTCCTCCCTCCCATCCCCCCTCTGCTTCAGGTCCAATTTTGGATTTGTTAATTTGTTTTAAATAATCAAGTCTCTAGCCCTTGTAGAACCTGGGATATCAAGCTAAATGTGTATTTGGCCCATTCGTTGTGTGAGAAAATAGCCTGTTTGGGCGATTCACTGTTTTTAGCCAATAAATGACACTTGGGGGAACAGAGCCAGCCAATTAGACAAGAGGAAGCCTACAGTGAAAATAGCCATTGCACGATGCTGTCATGATTTCTGATTGGTCAGGAAGATCACCACTGTGAATGATCTAAGGAAACAAGATGCAAGGAAATAGCAGCAAAGAAAGGAAACAAACCGGACTGAAGAAAGGTAAATATTCTCACTATCAAACAGTTTGGGAAGAAATCTTTGTAAATCTTCACCCACCACACCATCAGCAAAATAATTTATTTATTTATTGGCCTAAAATCCAAACAAAGGCTTTTCAGTTCTGCCCTATTAACAATAAATGTACACAAAGAAACAGGACAATCTGCTGTTCTATTTGTGTGAAATCAGTTCTATTTTTAAACCTTGGCTTGCAGTGTTTACCTTTCAGGCTGATTCATATTCTTGTGAGTACATTTAAATATTCAGCTGCTTAACCTCGCTGTATGTTCCCAGCTCAAGTGGTTGCTTCATAAATTACCAATAACAAATCTAAAATGTCCAAAGTAGGAGGAGGGAGCTGTGAGTCTTTGGAAGAAAGATTTTATTTTCTTGAGCTTGAGAACACTAGCTCTTGAGCCGGAGATGTTTTATGGTCACGGAACACCTTATCTGGAAGTTATATCACATGCGGGAGAGAAATTTTTCATTTTTGTCAGGAGAACTGGATGCAGATGAGAAAGCAAAATAAATGTGTAGGAAGAAAAGCTGAACTAGGTTGTGAGAGCTGCCAAGAAAAAAATATATATTTAAGAGTACAGTATTTGAAACACTACTTAAAAAAATAAATATCTAAGACTTAGGGCACTACCTAATACCATAATGCCTTTGGAATAAAATGAAACAAACCATTGGATAGTAGCATATAGTGCAGAGACGGGCAGTGTGTGGCCCTCTAGATCAGAGGCTATGGACTCATCATTATGTGAGTTGTCGTTCAGCAATATCTGGAGGGTCAATTTTCCTGCACACCTGCTCTAGATGTTGTTGAACTACAATTTCCAATATTCCTGACTACTGATAATACTGAGACTGAAAAGAGTTAGAGTGCAATGGATTCTGGAGGGCCGTCTCTGACATAGGCAATGGAACACACAGCAATCCTTCAAAATTCACACACATCCAGATTTTGCAATGTAGTTCTTTAACCGATGTTTACAAAAATGCATAGACAAGGGGGAAATGTGTGTAAAAATGAAGATATTGAGGAAAATAACATGTCAAAAATGCATTCTGTTGTGTGTAGCCAGTCACACACAAGGATTTATTCCTCCTTCCATCCCTTGGAGATTCCTGGAGAGGGTTGATATCCCATCTCATCCCCTGCTGCCAGTTCCCATGAGTAACAAAAAGAAGTATGGAATGTACAACTCTTTAATCCTTAGTCAACAGCTTTCCAAGGTGATGGTCCTCAAACTCCCATTCTACCTCAGAATCCCATTCTACCTGGCTGGGAGCACCAGGTAAGTGCTGAAGCAAAAGGGAGCACACCTCTGTGATGGAATGCTAGAGCACAGAGATGGTGATGGAGAGGAAGGAGTGATTTTCCTGTATGTTTGTCGGGTGTCTGCAAAGACGTGTGAGCGATTGTCTTTCTTTCCTCTAATTTTCTCTCTGATTTGCATATGCACACACACATAATTTTAATGTAAATTTAGCCAAAGATATAAACACATCCAAATGATTTACTTCTTCAGTGTGAGGGTATCATTCTGTGGGATAACCAGGCCCGTATAATCAATATGCTTAAGTCTCAGTGGCGTAGCGTGGGGGGTGCAGGGGGGCCGGCCGCACCGGGCGCAACATCTGGGGGTTAGGGTTAGGGGGCGCAAATCCACGGGTTAGGGGGTGCAAATCCACGGGTTATGGGGCGCAAATTACTTGCCTTGCCCTGGGTGCTGACAACCCACGCTACACCACTGTTAAGTCTAATTAATGCATGAAGGAGTTAATTTCATAGAGTAATGCCAGGCTTAACTAGGCCACACACCCTCACCTTTGGAGGAAGGTATTCGAGCCTGTTGTTCTTCCTCAGTCTACCTGAGAAGCTCAGCATGTAAAGAGATCTGAGCTGGTTGTTCAAAACTCAGGCTGCATGGCTCTAACAAGCCTTTCTTAAGTTCCTATACCAGTAATTTAGGAACTTTCATCACTGTAACTAAGCCACGTTTTACTGCCTGTGCAACGTTTCCTGAATACGGAATCGTAAAGCACATGAATCTGACCTTTGGAGAGTTTGTAAGTAAAGCACTTTTAACTTACTAAATGTGTGGTCTTTTTCTATGCTGGGGGAATAGGGGACTATTTTGGAACTCACTAGGGCATATTTTAACTGCCCAACAACCTATGTTTCCACAATTTGCTTTGCTGCATATTTTGTGATTTTACATCTGCTGGGGTTTTCTCCTCAAAGAGTGCTCCATACCTGGATCTTGGAATTTTCCTTCTATATCTATATTTTTCCTTGACAACCAACACATTGCATATAATAAAATACTTTATAAGCAGGAGCCCGGTGTGTAAATGTCTAAATAATGTGTGCCTATATAATAATAAAACCCCAACAAAATTGTGTGTGTGTGTGTGTCCGTGTCCCCGTCCCTTAAATGTTGAACCAAATACATTACAGGGCATTTTTACTCCTTTAGATTAAACTGCTGCAATCTATAAAAATGGTTAATGAAAATGCACTATGCTTAATGCAGCAGACGAGACTAGATCTGATTAAGAGCAGAAATAATATAATGAGAATAATTTTAAGTCAGCAAAGGAATTTTTAGCAAGCCATTAAGGGGAATATAAAAAGGGGCCATACAAAGAAGAGGATTAAAGAGCTAAAGGTAAGCTGTGCTTTACAAACCACAGCTGTGATTCTGACACCATGAAGCTCGGCAGCCTGCTGCACACTAAACAGTGTTAGAATTTTATTCCAAATGCCACTGCTTAATAGGCAATATCTGTATGGTGTTTACAGTACATATAACATCGTGTGATAATGCAACCTTGTATAATGCTATGAAGAAGGGTTGGAATTTGTGGTATGTATGAGAACGCTCAGAGGATCTGTATGCCTCTTTTCATGTAGCTTTTCAAAATGGAGGTGACTGCTCTTTGCCCCCCAATTATGCAGATGATCCTCCTCAGCCATCAGAGTATGCTTACACTCGAGGAAGCTCCATCTCTGTGTTGTTTGAGTATGCTAGCAAGTGTGGCAAAGATGACTCTCCCCTCCGTGTCCACACACACACACGTGTAGACAAGGTAGAGGCAAAGGCTCAGAGACAGAGAAGGGGAAGAGGGGAAGAAAAAAGAGTGGGAGAAATGATTTTTCAGTTGTTCCACTGAAACCATGAGGTAACAATAAGTAACAACTGGGCCATAGGACTTTTTAAAAAATCCGACAGCAGTAAAAGTAAATGGTTCAAAAGAACACAGTCTCTTCACTTACGATGCCGATATTTTACACACCTGCAGTTTCTCCATACTGAGCAAGATGGGTATAGAATGGGCATTTTCCACTTTTGGCAATCTGAAGCCAGCATCGCTCCCTTTAACAGTGAACTCAGGGAGCTGAGCGCCTATTAATTAGGAAGTGAAACAGAACCACCTAGAAATAAGGCACATAAAGTTTTCTCTCTTGTGGCTAAAAGCAGCTCTCATGCTGTGTTGAGGGCGGGATTTGGATCAGGGCCACTTCATGTGGCAAAAAGAGTAGGCCTTCTGCATCATGCCTCAATCCTTTTTTTGTGGGGGCAGGGAGGTTATTTGATTTTACAAAAAGAAACATGGCGCTCCAAGGTAATGTCCAGCTTTGTCTGATGATATTGCATTTTAACTTACTTTATCATTTGATGTTTGTGAGCTCCCAGAGAATGTTATTGGATGTCTCATGCAAAGCAATTTCCCCTTATATAGTGCATTTTCTATGCTATTTTCACTAATATGTGCATTTTAATGGACACTTTACCCTAGTATGGTCATTTTTGTACGCAATACTCTGCAGGAGAACTGCATTGCAAAATTCGGAGGAATACAAATTTCAAATAATGGCTGTGTTTAGGTTTTTCACATTGCTTCAGAAAGTGTGAATTACATTTGGTTCATAAATTCAAACTGAAATGAATTCCCCCCTGTCCCTAGTGGTGGGGCTACAGCAACCAAACCACAAAAGGGGAAGGACCAGCTGTGTGATAAATGGTCAATCTTTTTGAGGTTACTTCATCAGGGCACATTCCCTTCCTCAGACCTAAGTACAGGTACCTCGGGTTAAGAACTTAATTTGTTCTGGAGGTCTGTTCTCAACCTGAAACTGTTCTTAACCTGAAGCACCACTTTAGCTAATGGGGCCTACCACTGCTGCCACGCCGCCACTGCACGATTTCTGTTCTCATCCTGAAGCAACGTTCTTAACCCGAGGTACTATTTCTGGGTTAGTGGCGTCTGTAACCTGAAGCGTCTGTAACCCAAGGTACCACTGTATACAAACCTTAAAGAAACCCACACCACCCTGGGAACAATTTCAAAACTTGAAATCTAAAATCTCTTGAGTGAACCCAAACAGAGATGGAGGACTTGTGCCCCTCTAGATGTTGTTGGACTCCAACTCCCATCAGCCCCAGCCATCATGGCCAGAGATCTTCATTGAGTTGAAGTCCAGTTACACCTGGCAGACCACCATTTTCCCCACAGCTCTCAAATGACCAGTGAAGGGATAGGATGCATGGGGGGGGGAGAGAGAGCTATTTACTGGTACATTGTTCAGCAGCAATAAAAATTAACATTCTGGAATGATACTGAAATATCAATGATAAGGTTTTTTCTGTTCTAGGAAGCAAAGGTTTGATTTCAATTAATCTTGAGAACAAGCCACATGGGCTGTTTTGAACTGGCTTTAAAAAATGGCGAAGTTACACGAAAAACAGTCAGACTATTCCTCTGTGTGGTACACAGAGAGAAAATTAAACAAATAAAAAGAACCATATGTGGAGAGCCCTCTTTCTTAAAGCATCATACATAATAACCAGCTCTTGTTGCATCAAGGTCAATGTTTCTGCATCTGTCAGAGTCAAGGGTGCTGTGGCATAATAGTGCATCTAACAAAGGAGACTTCATTTAGGGCTCTTGTTGCTAGGAGGTCATTAGGAGGTCATTAGTAACCTATCAACAAGGTGGCACACTGCCAGTTTGACAGCTTTGGGGATGTTATACTTAACTGTTTGTATAGGAATTTATTGAATTATTTTATCATGCTATGAACTGCCTTGCTATTTATTGTATATAAGACTTGGCATAGAAATGGGCTAATTAAGGGAGAGAGAGAGAGAGAGAGAACTGCAATAGTCACAATGTCCCAATACTGTGAACAAAAAAAGTATTCCCAACAAATAAATGACCCTAGGTATAAATAACTAAATACAAATGACTGAACAGTAGCAATTGTCTCCTTCTCCACAACCCCAAATTTACCCTTTTTCCCATTTAAGATGTCAAATGCTTTATATTTTGCATTTATTGTTTTTGTTCTGTTACTATGTAACCTGTCCTAGGACAATGAGGTAAAGGGCAGGATTATAGACTGATTTAATATTTTTATTAAAAATTTATTCGTATAAAACCAATACAACATCATTAAACTACAATTAATAAATAACAGGAGACAGCAATAAGAACATTCAACCCACTAGAAATGATGGACTGGTTTGAGTTTTAGTCATGTTTGAGCAGAACCACTGAAATCAGTGGGACTTAATTATGATGAACTTAATTTCAGCGGGCCCTCTGTAAACATGGTTAAGTCTGAATCAAACCCAATGTGATACTCTCCCTGATGCTTTTCAACATCTTTATGCGCCCCCTCGCCCAGCTTGTCCAGAGTTTTGGGTTGGGCTGCCATCAGTATGCTGATGACACCCAACTCTATCTGTTGATGGATGGCCATCCTGACTTGGCCCCAGACACACTGATCAGATGTTTGGAAGCTGTGGCTGGATGGTTACGTGGGAGCCGGTTGAAGTTAAATCCTTCGAAGACAGAGGTCCTTTGGCTGGGATGGGACGATATGGGATGGGGGGGCAACTCCCATCTCTTGCGGGGGCGCAATTAGTGCCAGCACCGTCCGTTAAGAGTTTGGGTGTAATCTTCGACACCTCCCTCTCCATGGAGGTGCAGATTGCAGCTATGACAAAGGCAGCATTTTTTCATCTCCACCAAGCTAAGCAGTTGGCTCCTTACCTCTCTCACCCTGACCTAGCCACTGTGATCCACGCGACGGTCACCTCCAGACTGGATTATTGTAACTCGCTCTACGTGGGGCTGCCCTTGAGACTGACCCAGAAACTCCAGTGGGTGCAGAATGCTGCAGCGAGTCTCCTTACGGGGGCCTCACTGCGAGATCACATTCATCCAGTGCTATACCAGCTGCACTGGCTCCCAGTGGAGTACAGGATCAGGTTTAAGGTGCTGGTTCTAACCTTTAAAGCCCTATATGGCCTAGGACCCTCATACCTACGGGACCGCCTCTCCTGGTATGTCCCACAGAGGAACTTACGATCTGCAAACAAAAACATCTTGGAGGTCCCAGGCCACAGAGAGATTAGGCTGGCCTCAACCAGAGCCAGGGCTTTTTCAGCTGTGGCTCGATCTGGTGGAACGCTCTGCCACAAGAGATTAGGGCCCTTCGGGATTTGACATCTTTCCGCAGGGCCTGCAAGACAGCGCTGTTCCACCAAGCCTTTGGCCAGGGCACAGCCTGACTCCCTCCTTTGGCAATCTTCACAGAACTTTACCCAATGGTTGCCATCAATTTGATTTGAAGTAATTTTTTAAATAAATGATTTTAAAATGTTGTCTTATTTTATTGTTGTTAGCCGCCCTGAGCCCGGCTTCAGCTGGGGAGGGTGGGATATAAATAAAAAATTATTAATATTATTATTATAAGAAAACCAGAAAAAATAATTATAAACTACAAGAGGGTGGGAGAGAAAGGAAGTTTCCATGCTGAAGTCTATGTCTTTGTACACCAATAATCATCCAGTGATAAAAGTTTATGAATGTTTACATCTTAAAGATAGTTCTATATTTTTTCTTCAGCTACTCTGCTCTTTTTTTCAGTACAACTAAATGCAATATGCTTGCATTTGAGCTCACAACCTAGGGCACAGTACTGGAAGGAACGCATGAGCTCTTCAGTTCAATATTTCAGTTCACTCTTTCCTTGAGTTCATAGTTGAAAATGAGCTGAGGAAAAGCTAACATTATGGAAATGATGACAAGGCAGTTTGGCACCCAACAATGCTCAAAGTCACTCTCTTGATATCACTGAGAGGGTAAAGGAACAGTATAAAAATAGAAAGGTAATATGCTTTTCTCCTTAAATAAATAAAATTACCCATTCTAAAACCAAAGGTAAGCATTTTGTACTACAAGATGCTACGGGATGTACAACACTATATGGATTTTATATCATCCGGCTCATAGGATACAGGGAGTACCACAGCTTGTTGATCTTTCTTCTCAGAGTCAGGGCTGATCTGATACTTCCTTTACCTGTGAAAAGGAAAAGTACACACCTCCTCCAGTCTCATTGACCCTTTTCAGGATGGTGTCGGCATATATGTCCATTGCATGCAGACTATGAGTTGCCATAATGCCCAAAGATGATGGGATTGTCCTTAAGGTAAATTTCTAGGGACTATTGGAATTCTGAACCCCCAAATTCCAATTGAACCTTAGATGAATTCCCGGAAGGGAGAGGGGCTTTCTTCTATGTACAAATAACTTACACATTTAGCAAGGAGTACACTGATTTGCCCCACTGGCCTGCCATGAAAACTCAGCTGCCAGTCCTGCCAGCTCCTTACTCAGGCAACAAAATGTCTTGGGCTGGCTTTGCCTAGGTAGATCTTGCCGTGAACCAGCAAGGCAACTATTCTTTCCTTATTGTTGTTGTTTTTGTTTAGTCGTTTAGTCGTGTCCGACTCTTCGTGACCCCATGGACCAGAGCACACCAGGCACTTCTGTCTTCCACTGCCTCCTGCAGTTTGGTCATACTCATGCTAGTAGCTTCGAGAACACTATCCAACCATCTCGTCCTCTGTCGTCCCCTTCTTCTTGTGCCCTCAATCTTTCCCAACATCAGGGTCTTTTCCAGGGAGTCTTCTCTTCTCATGAGATGGCCAAAGTGTTGGAGCCTCAGCTTCATGATCTGTCCTTCCGGTGAGCACTCAGGGCTGATTTCGTTCAGAATGGAGAGGTTTGATCTTCTTGCAGCTCTTAATTCAGATCAAATTTCTCCCCACTACTGGAAAATTGAAGAAGTACGCCCTGCGCACTTACTGAATGAGTCACATATTAAATACCAAGATAGAATGTTGAGGTTCTCCATATGATTACTGATCTTCGCTTTGTATGTGGAAAGAATATTTGAAATGTTTCTATTCCATTTATTTCCAGAAAGAGTCCAAAGGTGTTATGTGAAGCAAGTTAAAACAAGAATCTTTTAATGTTACACAAGTTGCCACCACTTTCTTTCCAGACATTGTTACCTGCAGCTGTTAAAGTCTGATGTGACTTGCAGGATCACCCCCTGGAGAATATTCACTGAAATGGCCTTCTGAATTTTGTCATCCATGATTTTTAGGATCTTGTATTAATATTCTTGAAGGAAGAAATGGGTTGGACCCCTACTTCTTCCAGCCTCTCCTCCAGCCCATTGCTTTCTTCATGCACCAACATGAAATTAATTTGTCTTATATGAACATCCCTGGTTCTAGACATGGCAAGTGTGCAAGAAATGGAGTTGGTGATGTCTTATGTTTTGGTACACAGTCCTCTAATGAAAGCTTAGCTAGCAGGTCAATTGTTAGGAGCTAATGCTCCCATGCAACCTCAGTTTCCCCCATATATTTAAATCTCAATAATGTGGAAAAACAATATTAACATAATAGACTTGGCCACAAAGGAGACTGAAACTCCTTCACTGTGGGAACTTTTACGTGATGGATGTCTCTTTGTCAGTGTGTAACCTTCTGCTCCTCCATTCTGTGATTCAATGATTGATAGATATACCATCATGAATTAAGAACAGAGTTCCCACCAACATTAACTGAGGTGAAATTCCTCAGAAGAAAATTTTCTGACAGGAATTTTCAATAAAATCCCTCACCCCATTGTTGCCAACTACAAATAGTGTGAAAAAAAATTGGAGGCCATTTTGGTTCAGCCCTCTTTCACCCTTATTCCTCTTGCAGAACGTTTCAAACCAAGCCTATGGTGACTAAGTCTCGATGGGTACGCACCTCAACAAAGACACCAGCCCAAATTCAGACATTCTACTTACAGAAAAAAACAACATGGGAGCAACCTCATGTCTAGCACCACTGCCCCCAGCACCACATATGCCAAATAGGTTATTCCCCTCAACATGTGAACATAGAGTGCAAAGAGGAGGATGCCTTTGCACATATAGTATCTATACACTGATGTATATGAGATTATAAATTGTGGAAAACCTGTGGGCTGCATGTGCAAATGTGCCTTCTTGAAGAGGTTAGTACTCTATGCATAGACACCTCCCTGCCTACATGTTGGCTTTTCCTGTAAGATAGGGGCTAAACAGTAAAAATATGATCCAATTGTGTAGGAACTATGACATTTGCTCTAGAGAAGAACTCCATTTTATAGACTATAATAGACTAATTAGAAGATGAACTTTGCAAAGGCTTATTTAAGCTGTCACATCTCATCATTTATGCCTACTTTTTAATATTCAGAAATAGTATCTTATTAAACATAATTTATTGCTTAATATGTGCTAAATGTCATTTAAAAATAGCATCCTCAGTCATAAAATAAAAAGTGCCCTCCAATTCTCTTTAAGAGTTCCAGTTCTTTCTCCCTTTCTTCAGAGAACAGGTAGAACTCTGTATTATCAATATTTCCCCTCCTAAAGCTCACTAGAGATTACATTGTACATTTTCAGCTTACAGCTGTTGTACATTTCCCCCCTTTTCCAACAAGAAATGTCCTTTTTATGTTTGAAATACCTTCTGCTTGTCTTCTCTTATCTTCTGCAATTATGGAGATTTGGGGACTGAAGCTCTCGGTTATTTTTTAATTTATTTTTTAAGATGACAACAACTGGAAACAGCATTCTACAACCAGAGTTAAGATGACTCTTGTAAAAACATATATGTATATATATATATATATTAAAAAGTTAAATTTGGAGAGATGGGAAATCTAATTTGATTGTCAGTGTGACTCATTAAAGTAGTTCTCCTTCCGTCTGTCACTTGTCAATATGCAAGGAATGTAATTGACAGGTTTTCCATTCCAGGCACATCTTCAGCCAGGAAAGCTGGAACATAGTCTTCTAAATTAAACCCATAGGTGCAAGTGCAAGCATATCAAGTGTACCCCATTACATTGCAGCATAGGTTATAGGCTCTGTATCATGCATAACATGGTGGGGATGAGTGAGATCTGCCCTTGTATGGGGGAGGCACTGCCAATACGGTCTCCTGGCCCCGTTTGCTCTCACTCCTTGCTGTTGTGGCTCTTTCAGCCGCCCCTCCATAATTCTGCAGATAAATTTCTTTTGGTTCATCCTATTTTGAAAACAGATCAGCATCACATTTGGACAGCTACCAGGTAGCACTTAAGCAACAGTGCATAGACATATGTGTTAACATGGAATTCCACTGAATTATCAGATATGAGGGTCAAGTGAACAATGGGAGAATAACATATTTCTCTCTGAGGATGTAAAGAATCTGCCACACAACTCATACCTATGCACATCCATATTTATTGGCATAATGCATCTAGCGGTAGAAAATAAATGCCCCAATTTTACCAGCACCCAAAACAGATAGTCAAGGTGTCTTACATCAGTTCAAAAATGAGACAAAAATGCAATTCATCAGAAAACTTAAAACAATACAGCTGTTAAAATTCCAGTGAAAATAAATGAGACAGCATATAGAACCCCATGTATGATATGATCTGCCCTTATAGCATTGTCATTTAGCTCTCTTATTGTACTGCTTGCTCATTTGAAAGCTGCCTGGCACATTAAGGTTGCAATCCTATATCCATTTGTGATTAACGCTCATTGAACCAAATGAGATTTACTTCTGAGTAGACATGTATAGGATTACTTTGGAGTAAGTCCCATTGACTTCAGCAGGACCTATTTCTCAGTAGAAACTTGTGACAGAAACTCGTGAAATGCTGTTTCAAAGAATACTTTCTCTTCAATACCTTATGATCTGTGACTTTGGGCTATTTCACTGACATCCCTCTCGTCAGAGTATATCACTGAAATTAGAACAAAAGAGGGATTTTGTATAGTGGCAGAGTATTGAAAAGGCAGTTTTATGACTGGCTTGGCTCTCTAATCCAGGGGGGCTCCAGTTACAGCAAAATTGTTCTTCAGTGCCAAAATACTGTTGTAGATGAGCATGGAGCATCAGAAACTAAAGGTCTGACTCATTAAAGTTGATATATGCAGTTCCGCCTGTAACCAGAGTTTGTGTGTCATCCTAGTCTTGTAGCTTAATCCTCTTTCATTATATAAGCTTGTAACACTGTCTTTCTAACCATCCATGGTAACAAGGATGGCAGCTGTAAAATTACAGGAGGTCCCTGGAAAGAAATTCCCTTCTGCAAAAGGCAGACAGCTAGAGAATTTGAGAGGATCATTTTTGATTTTACAAAAGCAAGCCTTGAATTCTGAATACTGCATTGACTTCTGAGCCATGCCAAATTCCTACTTGGTTATGACCATTGTATGTGACATGGGTATGTGACTAGAACCCATGGCCAGCGTAGCACATGAAGTGTAGTCTATGCTCCCCCATGTGAGCGGCAGAAGCAGAGAAGCTCAAGTATGTAGGCAAGAAAAATTCTTCACAATTACACTGAATTTCAAACAATACTTGAAGTCAATTTTTGTCATACCAGAGATTCAGCTATAACTGTATTGTATTCACACCTGGAACAAAGAGTCCAGACAATTGTCCTTGGGTTAACCAGAGTCACAACTTTTAAAACTTTTAATATAGGTATTTGGAACCTTTTTGTCTCCACCAACCAGATTCTTATCTGAATCAGTCCATGGACCGTGTCCTCATTCAATCCAGCAGCATGATGTGGATATTGGATATCTGTTGGGAGATATGCAGCTTCTGCTTAGCATGTCAATATTTCCTGAGGCTGCAGGAAATCTGCTTTTCCTTAAGTGGAGAAAGGATTTGTGCTAATTATGGGGAAGAAGCTATGAATTAAAGCCAGAGAATTTGGCAGAAAATCTGCACAGCCCATTCATTTCTGGTTAGCTCCATAAGTAGTGCCATAGTTTTGCTTGAAGTTTTGCAGCATACTACATTCATTCACAATTACTTTTCATATACAGTGTAAGCACAAACATTTAATTTTTTGAAAAAAACCCAAATCCATCGAACCGTTTGCAAACAAAGGGTTGAGCTTCAAAACTGTCTTTTTTATGATGCACTAATCTTCAGACATACCATTGCAAATGTTTTTCTTTTTTCTTCTTATTGAAATGTAAAGGTGAATAGACCACTACTTTCAAAGTCACAAGAGAATTCTGATGGTCTAAATATAAATTAATCACCATGAAATGTTCTACTTGCGATTTTTCATTCTTCTTATTTTCCTCCAGTTTTACAAATTGTGCTTTGCATTCATAACAGACTCAATTATTAGATGAGAGATTACTTGAGTTTTCTTGACCATGAATAGGGGCTTATTCATGGACAATATACTTTTAAGAGGGTCTGCATAATGTGAGATGGGGCAAAGAGTGAAAATGGGGCATGGTCTGTTAAGGGAAATAATGTCTGTTGTTTTTAAAGTGGTTTTTATGCAGCCAGCTCATTTATTTGAGTGTATGACTTCATTTCCTGTATTGCATAGCTGTAAAGCAAGAGGATAGGAGAGAGAGTTATTTCTCTACCAATATTTTTTTTTTAATGACACTTTAAACCCTAGACTCAGTGAATGCCAAGCTTATTTGCCATGTTGTGAATGGGATGAAAATGAAGAGTATTTGTTCTGGGCAATCAATAATTTCAAATTACTTGTGAACACCCATGTAATTTCCCTATGTGATTTTTATGACTATGCCGTAAATAAAAGAGGTTTAAAACAACAACAACAACAACAACAACAACAACAGCCCCACATACTTCTAAAAAAAAACATATTTCAGAAGTAAGATATTACCATGATAAGGTGGTGGCCGTGGTGGTTTGAATCTCTATAGTGATTCCGAATTGGATAAGAACATTTCAAATTATAGGCCTTTATTACAGCAGCCAACCCTTGTGAGAATTTAAGATGGGGGAGATGAAATAGCAAGGGGACAATTCACTGCTATGAGGGGCACAGGCAAGAGAGTGCACTTAAAGAATCATGCAAAAGACATTCAATTATGGCCTGGTTCTCCCAAATGGATGATGAGATGGTAAAACTGCATAAGTATTGTATAACTTTGGACTGTGGGGCGGTGGGTGGGGGTATAAATGTCTGAATATTCCTCTGAAAAAGCATTGTCACCAATACACAACAAACTTCTACTTGCAGAATAGAACTTCTCCCTCCTCTCTGTCCCCCTGAACCCCCTACCTGGATATCCTCAAAATCTGTTCCAGAAGATTGGGACCCCCTCTTGAGCAGAGCCCCTGACTACAGTCCTTATATTTTACTTCACATAGAAAACTGGAATGTTAGAAAGAAAGCTTGTCTAGAAAACCTTCCTCCTGACATCTGGTTTTCTATGTTGATGAATTTATTAAAGCAGTAATAGTGGCAGCAATAGCAGTAGCAGCAGAATGGTGAAGACTTAGTTCTTACCTTCTCCATAAAAACGGCTTCTACCTTCTTCCTAATACTCTTCACTAAGAGCTAAAAGACAGAATTTCACTTCAGTCTTCATTAGGAAATGAACCCCAGTTCTTAAGTTCCAGGAGTTCCAGTGTTTACCTGGGTTCGGTTTCCTTTCAGACCAGGGGTATCTAATATGGTTCCTTCCTGGTGTTGTTGGGACTCCAACTCCCATCACCCCTGTCTGGGTATGATGGGAGATGGAGAACACCACGTTGGCTACCCCTGATTTAGACTGATTGACTTTTGTACTATTTATTTACCAATAATCAATCTGAGCATATATTCCCAGCTTGTATCACGGTGATCAATTAGCATCCGATCACAAATGCAGTACTCAATTTCATCTAATGACTTGTTTTGTTTTGTGCCCTGCTCTTGTTCTTTAAAAAAAGATGGTTGTTGGGATCTTGCAAAAATTATTTCTTCCTGCCACAGAGAGTCACTAATGGGCCATTAGATTTATATCCATTCTGCATATTTTGAGTTTGCTTGTTATGAAGGTAGAGCTTGTTAAGCAGTCTTTTGAATCTCAATCTTGATGACTAGTCAGGGTAACTTCGAAATGGGATTTCAGATATCAGTCAGCATGAAAAGTTTACGGAACAACTGAAGTAGAATAAAGAAATGTTCTTGGTGAGTTATTTTGTGTCCAAATTATTGCTGAGCTTTCTCAAAAATGCCCAGTCTTTCTCTTGGTTCAACAGATTTGAATGTCATGCATAAATTTCTTATTTTTATCCATTAGTTTCTGAAACATGAAGATAGCTGTCAGTTAATTAAGTAGTAAGTATTTAAATATCCTATATCAAAAGACACATCTTCTCTTGTCCAGTCCTCCTTGCTCACCCTGCATGCTATATCCTAATGTTGCCATCCCTATTTGTTGACATGTCACTGAATCATTCAAACCAGGCATAGGCAAACTCTGGCCCTCCAGAAGTTTGGGACTACAATTCCCATCATCCCTAGCTAACAGGACCAGGGATGATGGGAAATGTAGTCCTAAACATCTGGAGGGCCGGAGTTTGCCTATGCCTGATTCAAATGCTGCCTTTATGCTGGGGCTGTGCACAGTTGCACTGATTGGCTCCATGGCTATGATTTGGGGTGCAACTGGTTGATCTCTCCTGGGTCAACCTGGGACCATCCTTGCACAGCCACAGACCTGGTCTCAAATAAGTCTGGGGGCAGGGTTAATGTTTAATATATTAAAAACCCTAATTAAAGAAATAGTCAATAGAGGGGAAGGAAGCCCTTCATCAATCCACCCTGGATTGACCCCTCCACTCAACAGCTGTCCAGCAGAATGATCAATCCTGCAGGGTGCAGTAGCTTTCCTTTAGGAAATGTGACAGAATGCATGTGGCTGGCCAATGCACCCTCATTCTATCCTCTCCTGCAATAGAAAGCATGTCCAGGAAACCCCGGAAGAGGGCTCATGAAAGAACGGAAAGTCATTCTTCAAGATATATACATGTGGTATTCTATCATTCGTTGATTCACAGCTGTGCACATTCAGTTTTATTCTGTACGCAGCTGTACACATTCACTATTGAAAGCATTGTTTGAGGACATATCAGATAAAGGGAATACTCAGCAGGACAGATTTTGGGGAGCACACTGGGTGTGGAGCCTCAGATGTGCCAAAATTATTATGTAGGAATGGAAGGAAGGAAGTGGGGGCACCAATGAAATTTGAGACCCCAAGGTCTGCCATTGCACTCAATGGCTAATCCAGAGGTGAGCTCCAATGTCTGGTTCACAGTCAACTTCTGAAAAGTATGCATGTGTAAACTCATAAAGATGGATAGACAGAATGACCGCTCCCCGCTTAAAATGGGGGGCGCCCTTTCCGTGGACACGCGCAGCCCTAGATCTGGAGCAGCCCCATCAGCATAGGCTTGGTTTTGCCTTCCCTCAGGTGGGATACCTGGAGGTCTCCGCCTACCTCAGTCAGTTGTCCAATCCCACCTGGGGGAAGCGTTGCCAAGGAGACCAGGCCAGGTAGGGGAGGGATTACCTGCCCACACAATAGAGAGAGGATCTTACCTGGGAATCCTCACTTGGCTCCAGAGCTTCTCCCACCCTACCCACCCTCAGTTAATGTCTTATTTTGCAGGTTAACTTTTCTTCATAGGTTTTGCAGGTTAACTTTTCTTCACAGGTATGCGGGCGCTGCTATGATAAGGTCGCTGTTAAAGGGCTGGAAAGGAATTTCCCTGCATTGGCAGGTTTCGCCTTTCCTGTGGCAAAACATCACAACTTTGGCGGTATCAAGCCTTGGGCGGAATCCTTTAGTCCATCTTCCTCTTTGTGGCGGTGATACCAGGGTTCCCCGTTAAAGGGGTTTCTGAAGGGAGGCTTTGGCCGTACGCTGAAAGGTCGTCATTGCTCTCCCCTGCGGCGGCGGCGTAACGGGGGCGGCTATCTCTGCTTGAACATATGTTCTCCAGAGCCGGCCCATCCCCCCCCACACACACACTGGATAACCCTGAAGCTCCCTAGGTCCCCGGCTGGGGACTGGGGAGGGAGAATGCCCGTTGCCTGAGCCAAGGTCTACCCACATTTGAAATTTAATAAAGTTGTGGCCAATTTAATCCCATAGCATGTTGTCTCGAGTCGTTATTCCACATGTCGGGGGGGGGAACGCTCGGGATCTGGGGACGCAAATCCATTTGGCACTACCATGTTATTGAGAAGACTGATGCAAATATGCATTTTTGTTGGCATTTGAGGAGGAACCATGTTTTCCTTTTCAGTATTATATATAGATCTGATTTTATAAAAAAAGGAACACATAGGTAGAGGTGACTAAGGATATAGGCACTCCAGGAGAGCATGGCTGAGCAGAATATAAACCCAAGGGCCTATACTGCTGTCCTGTCAAATCAGCACATTCCATAAGTAATAAACCTCCCAACTCAATTTTTGAAAGAAAAAAGGACACTAAACTATGTAGTAGGCACTTATGTCATCAGCTTCTCAAGCTAATATTTTATACAGCTGTTGAAAAGCACTTTTGATATCGAAGAATATATGATGCATGCAGCTAAAAGAATTCCTGTTGCTGAGAACCTCGGTTTTATTTACTCTGTTCTGTTATCTTTTTAAATAGCCATGCAATTTTGATGTAATGGCTCTTCTTCAGTTGATTGTGCAGTCAGATCTCATTTCCCAAGTTTGCAAAAATTAAACCATGGAAGATAGAGAAACAACGCTGCTGAAGAGGGATAATTGTTTCAAAGTTGGAAATGTTAAGGAATTAAACTGTGGAATCAGTAGTGGGCAAAACCAAACAAAAACAAAAACACACTTGTGAGGAATTCTGTGAGTAGTTCCTCCTGCCTATTAGCCAGGTACAATTTTCCCCAGATAATTTGGTGACTTTAAGAAAACGTTGCCTAATTTATTTATACTACCCATAGAACTTTACCCCAATCCATATCAAATGGAAAGGAAATGCTTTGGATTAAACCAGAGACCTTCTGCATGTAAAAAAGATGATTCACTCCTGCGTTCTTTACTCTCATCCCCCAAAGAGTTCCCTTTCAGGAGAGATTCCACCCCAAGGAAGTCTTGTAGCAGAGCACAGGTGGGAGTAATCTTCTCATCCCCAAGACAATACTTCAGAATAATCAGATTTATAACATCCTGCATTTTCATCCCCATAGCACAGTGCATGTCAGGAAGATGAGAAGCCAGGATGATCTTTATAAGTCACATCCTAAATTTAAAATGAAGCGTACTTATTTTTGCCCAACAAGGTGCTTTGTACTAATAAAGTATATTGAAAAGTATCTGTTACTTGCCTCGCCCAGCAATTTACATAACGTTTCCTATACAAAATGAAGGGAATCAATATTACAATACAGCAGCGCAGGACATAACATGAATAGCAATAAGAATTGGATGAGCTGAGATTAGATCAAGGAACAATGCAGTGTTTAGGAAACAATCATGCATCAATACAGTAATAGAATATTGCAGCCTTAAAGAAACATCCATTTTGCAGCAGTGATCCTCATACAAAGAGAACACAGCATTCTTTGTTTATGAAGCTCCCCTTATGACTTGGATTTAGGTGAACAATTAGATTTAGAAAACTCTATTTGCCAGTATTGCACAATGTTTCCCATAGATTGCAGACCATTCTCTCCCCCCCTCTCCCATCCATTTGGATTTCACCAGGTTGGACTTGCTGGAGCTTGCAAGTCAAGGGTGACTGCAGGGGCCAATAGGGACTGAGCTTTTTGCCATGGTTTTCCAGACATCAGCATACATCACAGCTGTAGTTTGCATGCACAATTATCACCCTCATAGCAACTCTAACCTCAGTAAATGATTTGATGCTGCATGCAAACACAAACAGTATTAATCAAAGTGACAGGTACACTTCCCCGACATTCAGAATCCATTTTTAAAAGCAATGTCACTTCACTGTTGTTGTTTAAAAAATGTAATTGAAAAAGTTGGAGAGTTGCAAACACAGGTCTTTGCTTAAAGGGTGAGCTGATCTGGCCTCTTGGTTTAGGAGACACACTAGCGAGCAGATGTTTCCTTCGTCTCTTTTTTAACTCTGTTGCCACCATTTGTTCCAAAGAATTCATTTATTCACAATGTAACACACACACCAGCTGGGTTTAGGCGTGGGATGAATAGACTAGGAGGCATATTTAAGACCCAAATAGGTATATTGTAATGCATTGAACTTGTTTAGAAACACAATATTACTAGCAGGTACATTGTAAAATGATGTTTCTGTAGTGAGTTGCTTTAAAGTTTACTTTAATGGACACAGTTTCTTTAAGCAGAAATGACACCATACTTTTCAAGGGGGGCAATGTGGCTTTTCATATTTTGGGACTTCTAGGTTTCCTCATAACTGTGGCGCACACTGGCTGACAAATGGTTTTTATCTCTTCCTTTCACTTTCCCCCTGTTAAAATAAATTTTGTGAGGATGATTCCCTCGACCCCCACCCACCTGTTTTTATTTCTTTTCTGTGATTTATTACCATATTGCTCCAGAAGGCTTATCTCTGCTGTTTTCTCCAGAACATCTCCTTAATATCTCTTTAAGCTGGCTTAGTGCTGTGTCTACTCGATATCCTTGGCAAAGTTATTATCAATGATAGCTTTAATAGAAGCAGCATTACTTCTGAAAAATGGTTGAATATTTTCAAGTACGAATTTCTCACTGCATGGAAATGTGCCGTACAAGTCTCCCTCCATGATAATTTAAAAGAAGGTTTTTAATGTTGATAAAATAAACGTTGAAAATATTCTATTAAAGATTAGAATGTGATGTAATTGAAACTTGAATGGCGGTGTAGGCGGATGTGGTATGGGGGGAAACGGCTTTGGAGGGCAATTTGAGAACCCCTCTGTTATAAACACACAGTTCAGCCTTCACATTTCTCCCAAATGCATGGTTGATGGGTGCATTTCTGTCAAGAGACATAGCAAGCCGGTATATTCCTACATCTTCCCTATATGAATGGGGCGCTAATGTGTTTTAATAATACATCATCTACAAAGTGTCATCTTTTGTTTTAAGATCCTTATTGCAGTGCCTTCTTGTATGATGTTTTAAATTCAGCCTGGAAATGTGGCCCAGATGAAAGACAATTGTCAATATGGCAGAAGACTGAGTTGTAAATTCTGAATAATGTTGCAGTCTTACATTTCTCGTGATTTAAGAAATAGCCTCACATATGCTCAGCCACTGGAAAAGGTGTCTTTATAATAAAAGGCAACCTTTTGAATAATCACACTGATTAGTCAAGAGGTGCTATGTATTTAGTCTCTTAATCACACTAAAGCTGGGATAATCAAGGTGAATTTCTCTCAGTAGACTACAAATCACCACTTTATAAATATAAAAAATAAGAAGACAAGTGCTGATGACCTTGAATGTCAGGCAGGTTAGATGCAATTGGGGTGAAACCCTTTGCCCCAAAATTTTATCAGTAAGACTTTAAAAAATATATTGTATTTTAATACCAGGAGGATAAGAAAGGGCAGCATCCGTGTATTTGATATACTCTAGCAGCTTGACACTTGGGGGGGGGCAGGTGTTTTTCCTAGGATTCTCAGCAAATTAATTCATTTTAGTTTAGTTTTAGTTCAGCTATAGTCATCTGACCTTTACCTGATTGATTAATCAGCTAAATCTAAATAAATTTGCATCTTCCCAAAGGCTCAGTATAGATGCTGTTTTGAAATATGGAAGGCTCTTACAATTTACGAAACAAAGCTACCATTCATTGTTAGAAGCAAAGGCCACATTTCATATTCTCCTTTTCGTTGCCTGTGACATTTACACATCCGAACCAAAATAGCTTTTAAACAAAAATGGTTAAGCTCCTCCTAATTATGGACAGAATTGAAAGGCTCTTTGAAAACAGTGATTCCTACCATTCCCTGAGAGTTCTAAAACTACTGATAAGCATTCCATTGCTATCCCATTGCTTCCAAATGCTTGGTTGCGTCTGTGTTTCTGTTTCTCAATTCCTCTTCCTTTATGACAGCTGTGGTGGCATACAGCAGGGCCTTTCTCTTTCTCTTTCTCTTTCCCTCTCATCTCTCTTTCATTCTGCCATTCTTCCCTCCCCCTCAGGATGTTATGAAGGCATCATTTCCCATCTCATTTCCGTTTCTATTCATCACACGCAGCATTGTTTTCAGTCTGCTGCAGTTCATCTTCTGCCCAAAACTGCATTATTCATTTCACTGCACACTGTGGTGAAGTGACATAATTTATGGAATTAATTCCATGAATTACCTTGTTCCATCCCATTTTTTTTTCATTGCAGAAGAAACACAATGCAAAATGGGGTGGGTGAGTTGAACCAGTTAAGTATGATTTGTGAACCGAAAGCAACAACAGTGTATACCAGTCACATTTGTTGGAATGATTTTTATTCCAGACACGTGGTTAATGAGCAGACATTGGCAATTTCTGTTTTCACTTGAATTCTCCCCAGTGTTCCCTTCCTGGGTATATTGTTAATGTAATTTTCCGAGGGTGCCCTATGTTTGGAGTCCCCAGGAAAATTGTATTTTTCAGTATTCCAGCTGCCAGGGAGGGGAGGGAAGGCAGATGAGAAAGAGATCTCTCCTTCTTTGTTTGCTCTGCTGCCAATATTATTTCTACCAAAGAAGCTGAAATTGGTGGTGGTGGTGGTGGTGTGTGTGTGTGTGTGTGTGTGTGTGTGTGTGTGTGAGAGAGAGAGAGAGAGAGAGAGAGATATGAGTGGGGAAGCTACTCACATGCCCAAATGAAAACTCAACCAGGAGAGAATCTCAGGGGTTGTAATTAAAGCTTACCTGCAATTAAATTATTTCAAGTTTGAGCTAGTTTGGCCCTAGGGAGCCAGGAGTTTCCATAACTATGAACTGCAAGGAAAACTCCATGCATGTATAATATATTTCATATCATCTTTGGGCTCTGTATTATTGAGAGATTTCCCAGTATATCTCTGGTTTTCAGAAACCCTCTTTTATCTATCTCATAGAAGAAAATGCTTGTTGTACTTTCTGCGCACAGATTTGGATTACATACTGGGTTGCAGGTTTTTTTTTGCTTAGATATAACAAAGGACAAGCATAGAATACTTTGCAAAATCACTATTTTGTATTTATGAGGCTTTTAGGGTAGCTTGGACAAGATCTTATGGATTAGCTGTGGTCTACAGCTCATGGAAATGAATTCCATTATAAAAATATTGTTTCCCTGCCGGGTTTGCAAAAAGTATCACATTTGCAAAAACTGGATCCTTATGCTGAAAATTGGGGGAGGGGGAGAGAATGAAAATCTTATATGAGATGAGTTAGCTTTTGTATTGTAAATGGATTCAACAGACTGTGCTTTAGCAGGGCCAAAATATGAGGCCTCAGCTTTATAACTTTCTCCTTTCCCAAACTCCAGATGTTATTAGAAGAGGGCATTCCTAATACCTGATCTGTGCAACTAGAGGTATTGGGTTGTGTCAATAAGTGTGTGGGTAGGGGAGTCCCACTGCTGTGGTGGCCCCGATTGTACCCACCAAAAACATGGGGTGGGTACTCCTGCTGGCAATATTACAATTGGCAGCAGGTGGTGTTAAGGCCCTGAAATGGGCCAATACAGGGATAGGACAGGGCCAGTCCAATTGGTGGCCCTCTGCTGGGCAATCCTGGACCATGCACAGTAAGGTAGGGGGAAATATCAATTCCTGTATGCTTTGCCCTGGCCAATACAAGAGGCAAAGTGGACCCTCTGTTTCATTCCTCTCCATCTTTCAAGTCTGGGGTCTCAGATTGCTCTGCCCACTATTATAACCCAGGTCTAGCAGACCTGGCAGCAGAAGTGACATTGGGGTGGGGGTGTTTCAAGGAATGGATAAAGAAATGCCACTCTTCATTCAGTTGAATGGGCACTTGCTGATTCCCCAGCAATTGCATTGTGACCCAGGCCAGCTGGAGCTATTTCATGCTGATGAAAACCTTCCCAACCTTGCCCATTCATCATTTTGCAAATGTTTCTCTTCTGTCCATATATCAGTGATATGAATAAATGCAGTTAATGGAGTTCATTGTAGTGCAACAAACAAATCACAAAATGGATACAGGCAAAGTCATCACCTTATGCTGGGTCGCAAATTATTCTCAAATATCTTTCAGATAAATTAACCGCTGCCAAAATAGTCCTTTCTAGGAACTGGAGGAACTCCAGAAATCCCTGTTTAGGTGTAGCACATGTTCAGCTATATTTCCCGGATAATGAAATGTTTGGGTTGCATTAGAATTGGAGGTGCAGAATCTATTTCAAGAAATATTGGACTCCCTTTATCATTTGCTGTAAGCATCCACATTCTTTATGCTTTTGTAATTTAATTGAATAAATTATTACAAAATTACTAGGAAATGATTCAGGAATTTGAAATAGATCAATCCTTTGCATGATGGATAAGCTTAAATCATTGACAATGCTTCTTACTGCATAGATTCCTATTGATTGAATAATGAATCCCCATTGTCTTTATGGGTTTGAAATTAGATAGATTTGAGATCATGAAAGCTTTTATCTTAATCTAGAATTTTTTATTTCCTTTTAAAAATCTCAGGAGTGAAACATATCCCCTAAAGCTCTCCAGTCAAATCCCTTCTCAAACTTTTTTCAAAAAACACTTGTTAATAAAGCTCATGCATTGACTGCTGGGTGTTTTGACATCTGTCATGCCTTCTAAAAGGAAGCACCACACTTAACTTAAAACTTCCTGCCTGTTGTTAGATTATTTCAGAATCTGAAAGCTGTTTGAAACATTAAGAACTTTATCTTCTGTCTAACTGTACCCTCGCACACATCAGAAATGTAAAGACACAGCGGTCCGCTGCCAACTTTTGAAGTTTGATGGGATTAAATATTGTCATCAAGTCTCAATATTAAGATTCAGGAGCATTAAAAATGGCTGTTCCATCATTCAGCTCTCAACTGTGAAGACATCAGCTGCTGCTTGGGGTTAAACTCTGTCTTGGCATGAAAAAGCCAACACATCTGCTTCTGCCAGGAGAGATTCTTGTGGAAATTGTTTCAGGAGCATGGCTCAGCTCACTATTTCAGTATAGGAATGTTCTGGCTTTTGCTTTTCTCAAACAGAGGTGGGACAGCTTAGGACACACAGAGAACTGAAATATAGCTCCAGATCAATACAGCCTTTCCCCAGCCTAATTCAATTTATTACCATGCAGAAAATAATAATCACATTTTACATTAGGCCTTTCTAATTTCAGTGTTCATACCATATAATTATTTGGGATAATCAGGCATAACTGCTGGTTAGTTTCTTAGCACTGCAAAATGTATGTGTTGCCAGGGAACCTGGTATTTTAACTATTTCTCTGGAAAATGTGCCAACCCCTAATTGCAGAAATTTGAGAAATGCATGCTCTCCACAATCAACTGCACTCAGCAAAGGGATTGCTTAAACAAACTGGCAAAATAGCTCTTTATCAACTCAGTTTAGGCTTCAAGTGCAGCCTATTGGCTAAAGTGTAGAAAGACACCTCATTTCAAATGGAAAGCTCAGTTTCGAATTTAGTTTAGAAGGCTGAAGTTTAGAAAAGTGAAGGTTGAGGAAGGCCCATGATGAGTCAAGCCCTTGAATTCAGGGGGAGGAGCCATAGCTCAGTAGTAGAGCATCAGCTTTACCTATAGCAGGTTCTAGGCTCAATCCCCAGCATCTATAGGTAATTCTAAGAAAGGGCCCTTTCTAAGACCCTAGAGAACCATTGCCCATCAATACTGACAATGCTGTGCAAGATTCAGCACTGTCGTTTCTAGAGTTTTCTGTCTGAGGACTCAGTTGCTTACAGAACCACATATTAAAACATATCCACTCCAAAGAATCCTGGGAATTGTATTTTGCCCTGCGCAGAGATTCAGTTCCTAGCACCTTTAACAAACTATAGTTATCAAGATTCTTTTGGGGTGGGGGAGATTTAAGAGTATGGTGTGTTTGCAGACCTCATCTACACATGTGGCAAAATTAGGCAGCTAGATTGCTCAGGTAGTAGAGTTGGGTGTCCCAGTTCAGACTGCATATGGTAAGGTGTGTGTGTGTGTGTGTGTGTGTGTGTGTGTGTACATACATACATACATAGTGCTTTTTTCTGGGGGGACATATACCACTAAACATTTTGTGAATCTTTGTACTTTTGTCCATTTACTGCATTTATTTTCCCCAATTTGAACTATAAAATGACGATTTTCTTGAGTCAAAATGAGAGTACCCCTAAACATTTTTAAGGAAAAAAAGCACTGTGTATATACAGTATGTGTGTGTGTGTTTGTGTGTGTGTGTGCGTGTGTGCGCACACGTGTGTGTAGCTCTGTGTGTGTGTGTGTGTGTGTGTGTGTGTATACAGGTACCTCAGGTTAAGTACTTAATTCGTTCTGGAGGTCGTACTTAACGTGAAACTGTTCTTAACCTGAAGCACCACTTTAGCTAATGGGGCCTCCTGCTGCTGCCGCGCCGCCGGAGCACGGTTTATGTTCTCATCCTGAAGCAAAGTTCTTAACCTGAAGCACTATTTCTGGGTTAGCGGAGTCTGTAACCTGAAGCGTATGTAACCTGAAGTGTATGTAACCTGAAGTACCACTGTATATGTGTGTGTGTGTGTGTGTATAACAACCTCATCATGCTGCGTGTGTAAACCAGGGCCAATACCCTAGAAAATGGTAGGGTGCATTGTAACAAGGAGTGGATTTTAACAAATCGCTCTCTGAGTTTGTCTCTGTGCTCCAATCAGAGCTATTGCCTCAGTCAGAAAGTTTCAGTGATTAATGAGCTCTGCCAAATCGTATCTATTCTTTGCTTAAACTCAATAAATCTTCCTCTTTTTTAATCGCTAAAAGATGTATCCATAGAAGGCAACCCAATGGGCAAGGGGTTAAATGGAGATGGATGTGATAATGTGAGAGTTACTGTCGACACTTCTGCATGCGGATGTATTTCCTGTGAAGCAGAACACCAAAATTGATGAGGAATGGGGACTTTATGAGGATATAACTAAGGTTAGGAGGCTAGTTGTTATAGCAGTGGATGCAGAGCAGCGTTGGGCAACCCTTGGCCTCCCCATGTACTACAACTCCCATCACCCCTGACCATTGGCATGCTGGCTGGGGTTAACAATTTGCTGATAATGTGAGTTGGAGTCCAATAACATCTGGAGGGACTCAGGTTCCCCACCCCAACTTTAGAAAATAACAAACATTTCCCCTGTTGTCTTTCCTTCTATCAGAATTTATATTGTAAAAAGCATGATTTGCAATGTTTATTAGTACAGTGGTATCTCGGGTTAAGTACTTAATTCATTCCGGAGGTCCGTTCTTAACCTGAAACTGTTCTTAACCTGAAGCACCACTTTAGCTAATGGGGCTTCCCGCTGCCGCCATGCTGCCGGAGCAAGATTTCTGTTCTCATCCTGAAGCAAAGTTCTTAATCTGAAGCACTATTTCTGGGTTAGTGGTGTCTGCAACCTGAAGCGTATGTAACCCAAGGTACCACTGTAAAGTGGAGTGTACAGAGATTCACTGGCTTTGCCCCACGGAGAGGCTCAAGGTCCATAAATAGCAACACCCTAGTGGTCCCAGGCCCTAAGGAAGTTAGATTGGCTTCAACCAGAGCCAGGGCCTTTTCAACTGTGGCTCAGGCCTGGTGGAATGCTCTGCCTCATGAGACCAGGGCCCTGCAGGATCTGATTTCTTTCTGCAGGACCTGTAAGACAGAGTTGCTCCACCTGGCCTTTGGCTTGGAGCCAATTTGGTTCCCTCCCTCTCTTTCTTTTTTCCTTTCCTTCTCCTCCTGCGATGAGGCTACATTTTAATATTTTAATGTTTCAGTATTTTAATGTTGTATTTTAATTTTGTTTTTAAGTTGTAATCATTCAACTTGTTTTTATTATTGCTTGTAAGCCGCTCTGAGCCCGGCCTTGGCTGAGGAGGGTGGGTAATAATAATAATAATAATAATAATAATAATAATAATTTTGATTTCTTCTCTTGGAACCTGAGAGGGTCCTTGTCATCTGCCTTACAATCTTGCATCTGTGTCTGCCCATTGTGAATCCAACAGCAGTTGCTGTTGCAGCTGTCCAAGCCGTTAACTTGTAACCAAGCAGAAACAAGTCTAATGATAACAATAAGACTAAATGTACCAAAGGAGAGGAAAGAAAAATGGAGCTTGGGTTAAGTTGAAATTGATGGAAGTACTGATGGTCAACACCCTCTGGCAGCTGCATATTTCATGCTGTGTGAAGTGAATCTATGTGCACAGAGGCCTCCTGTGAGCAGAAGTACTGGCCAATCAGGGTTCCTTCTCATGTGGTAGGGCATAGATTTGTATGTGTATAGACCCCCCCTTCCACTGCTGCTAAATGCCCACTATCTGCAGTTTGAAGATGTTTTTGTTCTGACAAGCTTTTCCATATGGATTAAAATGTCTTTGCTTGAAGTGTGCATTCTGTGCTGTTCTTAAAACTATTTTTAGCTGTTTTTATAGTATGTTTGTAGATTGCCTACAGATATATGGAAAGGTTATTCCTAATACTAAGCTGCCCAAGTGCTGGTGGACATGTCTCCCCTCCTAATCCATCCACTGAAAGCATAAGTGAGCCAGAAGATGGTTCTGGTCACAAACTATTTGCAAACCAATTTTTATCGAATGGCATTCTCAGGACGTGTCTAATAATCTGAGCAATTTTTCCGACACTCAAGTGTTCCTGAGTGCCTGCATTATAGAAAGTTCTCTACTGGAGGTCTTTTTCTCAATGAGCACTTTGGGAAGAGGCAAAATCAACTCGCAAGTTTCATACAACAAACAAGCTTGGAACACTACAAACAGGAGGACTGCCAGGCCAGAATACATGCCTGATAGGTTATCGCAGCTTGACAGCCAAAAGTTGTTCTATGCTGCACTATTACACTGTCTGCTACTTTTAAAAAAGCTGGGGTGCGGGGAATAAAACGTGGAAAGACTGAGAATAGTTTCCTCTCTCTATGCTTTCCATTGACTTCTCTAGTGGAACGGAGTAGGAAAAACTCCACTTCTACTCTCCTGTCATTCAGTGCATTCTTTTGGGGTTATACCACATTCCTTTCTCTGAGTTCAGTCTGGAAATGAGCACCCTATCAACAGCATGTGCTGTGCACAGTGTTCATTTATTGTGCTCATAATCTTGGTCAGCTTGATGCATTCTCTTCCAGTCTAATCAAGCACCAACTCTTACCGTTCTGCTTCAAGCCAACTGCCGTTACTACTAACACTACAGTGGTACATCAGGTTACATACGCTTCAGGTTACAGACTCTGCTAACCCAGAAATATTGCTTCAGGTTAAGAACTTTGCTTCAGAATGAGAACAGAAATCGTGCAGCGGCAGCAGGAGGCCCCATTAGCTAAAGTGGTGCTTCAGGTTAAGAACAGTTTCAGGTTAAGTACGGACCTCCGGAACGAATTAAGTACTTAACCCGAGGTACCTACCAAGGAAATTTTGCTTTCTTCTCTCTTTTCAAATAGCCACAGGACATGCAGCCTTCCACAATCTGGTTCCCTCCAGATGTTTTGAATCACAATTTCCATCAGCTAGAGCCAACACAGATTTGTGATTTGTAGCCCCAAATACCTGGACGGCCCCAGGTTGTTGAAGGCCCATGTAGTGCAATCAGAAATGGGGAACTTGTGGTCCTGGACTTCAAGCTTCATCATCCATGACTTTGCCATATTTGCTGGGTAAGGCTGATGAAACTTGAAGTCCAACACCTGAAATTTGTAGTCCAACATCTGGGCCACAGTATCTGTGGATTTCAGCATGACTGTGGACTTCAGCAGGAAAAGGGTCGGTCAAAACATCCCTCCTCCTCACCCTTGGGTCTTCTAGGAATGTGCATTCCATTTCTGAAGGACCCAGGTGAACTGAGGGCCATTTAAGCACTGTTACCAGAGAGCATTGAAGGCATATGTTATCATGGCTTAGGGATATCCATGGGCTATACTAGATTCCCATGTCACATTAAATAAAACAAGGGTGAAATGGTTTTTATTGAAGCCTTGTTGCATTATAAAAAACTTAATACACACACAGGGATATTGGGGTATCCTCAGAATGAAATGCAGCTGGTTTTCCTAATGCACTGTGTATTTGGTGTGGAGTTAGAATAATTTAATTCAGCTACTCACCAAGGTCTGTGGAACAGAATTTTATGGATCGGCCCATCTCTGACTAGCATGAAGTCTACATGCAGACAAGGTATTTTTGGTTGTGTGAAGGCCAATAGCAAAGGAAACAGGCATGCCTAATAGAAGCTGAATAGATCGGAACTTCCTTGGCTACCCATCCAAATAACGTTTTCTTAGCAGAATATCTTAATGTGATTTCAAAATTATTTTCAGGTGCATCCTGAATTTAGCTATTCTATATTGCTTTGTCTGTAATTTGTTTTATTCATGAGCCAGCTGTAGACAGTTTAATCTGCTGAACATCATATTGATAATTTCTAAGGTAAAGCCATAGTAAGAGCCTGAACTAATACACCAGAAGCAGTCGGCATTGGGTTTTTCGTACATTATGTAAATACATATTTAGTAAAACGATATAAAAGCTTTAGGCAAAACTTAGCATTATTATTTTTGTCCCAAATCTATGTTGGTAATGATAGTGTGAAACTGAAACAATTATATATACACAGAGTTTCACAAGGGTTGCCAGGTGTGAGATATATATTTATATATTATAAATTGCTTTCTAAAAAGCATATTGAATCAGGTTCACAATGCAATAAAAACATATGAAACAACTGTGTGTAAAAACAGTTAAAATATATTCAAATAAACAATAGGAACGATTATCTGGAGAGAAATTATTACTTTAGAGAACAAGCTAAGCAAACAACAAACTGGCAGTCACATTAGAATAGCATTTTAGTTGAACTAAAATTAATTTTTGTCTGTGGAGGACTTATCATCTCCATTGAAAGCACAAGAACTTTATGTGGAGGATACAGATCATAACTAATAAGTGAAATGCTTGCTGTACATGGAATTGTAATAATTAGTGTGACAAGGTATGCACCTTTTAGAGTTTGAGTTAATATTTCTCATTTAAATTAATGGGCTATCTCATTCATGTATTAGTGAGACCCTTGGTACAATAAAACATGTAATGGATGAACTCTTAGCAAATTCAATCTGATGTGGGTTCACAATCCTGGATGAGATTAGGTCAAGATGCTGAAGTGATTAATGGATTTGGGCAGCTCAGGAGAATCAGTGTTATTTGGAAACTAATGCATCTTCAAACCTGGCATAGCTCTGAAAGAAGGGAAAGTGAAACACTGTTTGAAGCAGAGGCAAGAACCTGGAAAAATAATCATAATCTAATATGAATAAAAGTCAAGAAAACCTCTTTGGGGTCTAACAATAAGTATAGCTTGCTGAGGAGGATTTCCAGCTCTAGAAACTTCTTTTGCCTTTATAGTTGTTGGCATGGCTAGTGAGAGATGGGTCAGGAGTAGGGATGTCAGAAAATTCTGATGAAAATGGAAACAGGAAGAGAAATTGCCAGTGTTCACTTATTCCTCCCATGGAGATCAGTCCAATGACCATGATCATATTTACTGTTGTTGTTTTCAGTCCACACACATTACATAATTATGTATCCCCCCCATTTGTATTGTGTTTTCTTTGGACTATAATGGAAAGGGTGGAATAGCATACTGGCAACATAATTTACATAATTTTGCCACAATGGACAGTGAGGTGAATGGTGTAGGTTTTGGTGAAAGATGATCTGAAATGGAATGGAAGCAGTGCTGCATTACTCAGAAAAACTTATCCCTGTCCCCTTTTTCCACATCCCACATAATCTTGGTCACCTCTATTATGTTCCCGCCTTATCTTTTTCCTAAACTAAAAAGCCTCAAATGCTAACCAAAATATTAGAAGTTGGGCATAGTGTTGTGGATAAGGTCCCAGTCCGAAAAGGTCAACTAGTCTTCTGGTTAGCTGGGTATGATCAAGCTCACAGCATTTACTTCTAGTATATTTTACTGGTCTTGCATTGCAACTTGGCATCTCTCTCTACATGCAAATCATGCCTTTGATGTAAAAGAAGTGCCCTTCCAAGTTTAACCATTAGCCTGTTGGGCTGGCATTGTATTGAGGCCTATCAGTCAAATCAAAGCACAACATGCAATACGATAAGGCGCCTCAGATATGCTGTTTGCAAATGATGCACGACATTGGCTCACATGTGCTAGCTAATCAGCTCCAGTGAATCACAGTGTCCTGACAATTCTCAGTGCCGAGTGGGAGAACTTAATTAAATTTCAGCTTGACAAATGGTTCAGCAGCCATTGTTCCTTTGAATAATAAGGCAAATTGGTGGAAGAGGAGCACGAGAAATACAGAGTGAAGAAGGAGGGAACGTGAACCCCTTCACCAATGTTGCTATGAAATAACTTGGGGAGGGGAGACTATTTGATATATACAGTGAGAAAATAACTTCCACTGAAATCAAGCCAACCTTTTCTTTGATGTGACAATGGAAACTGACTAAGAAGATATGTGGCAGAGGGTGCTTGTTCCGTCACTTCACCTACGAGCCAGCAAAAGTTTCACCTGCTAAATGCCTGCCATGGATCTGATAAAGTTGAAGGGCTTTGGCAGCAAAAAGAAATGGACAGCCCTAATTTCCATGAGAGTTACTGCCAATTAAACCTGCTGAATTCGGTGCATAAATCCTTTGGCATCTAAGTACTACAGCTTAACTAATATGTGGACCACAGTGCAAGTGCTGTTCTTTCTCACCTTCTCCCACCCCGGTTGAAAATGTATGGAAATGCTATGCTCTTCTTTCTTTGGGGGGAAGTGTTTTTTTATTAATTAACCTTCCCCCAAATGTGGATCATTAGGCAAGTACTGTGAGCCAACTCCTTCAATTTCCCTTTCTTAATTCAAGCGTGCTATTCCCTGTGGAAGCAAGTTTGACATCTCACATTTGAGTATTCCACTGAGGCGTACATTGCCTGCAGTAGGATGGACCCGCCAGGATGCATAATGCACATTGTTTTGATCACAGAAGGTGCAGCATTCGGCTCCTAATGAGAACACAGGTTTAATGAAAATGACCAAACAGATTTGCATCAGAAGACAAAATTGGAGGCCCCAGCACCAAAATGCCTCTGAGGTATACAGAAAGGTCAGAACCAGCAAAGAAACATTGAACGGCCCTGCAGAGGTGAACTAGATGTTCAGTTCTGAAGCCCCGGCATATTATGTCAATGCTTCCAGCACTGATAAATATGCTCTATAAACTGTTGCGTTTAGTACATTCAGGCCTTTGAGCCTAGTGCCAAATGTCCCTTCGTTCAAGGACAGTAAGTGATGAATATCCCACGCTGATGGGAGATCCCACTTCCATAATCAGAAAACCACAGTTGTTCAGAGTTTATGATTTTGTGTTCCATGCTAATCTTTGCCTGCCGATGGGAAACAGGGGTATGATTAAAGAGCTCTGGTCTCCACAGCAGACACCAGCCCCAACCACTGCAGCAACCTGCTCGTGTATTCCATAAATAATTTTGAAATGCTCTGAAACTGGGAGGTGGGAGACGTTCACCTTTCCTCTGTCTGTGGACTCAACCTCATTCATCATAGCTGAGAATCATGCATGCTGTTCTGCTTTAGCAGTGCAGAGGGGAAAACAACAGCAGCTCATCATGACAATGGTTTGTTTTCATCCCAGGTATAAGACAAAATGGACTAGGAGGTTGTCCTGGACCAGACCTATAGAAATCAATGGGGGCTTCATGAGAGCATCACCATAGAATTTCCTACTAGATTGCATCCATAATGCCATTTGCATCCTGAAGCTTTGCTCTGGCTTTTTAGAATACTAAACAAGCTACAGTAAGAAAAGTTGTCCAGGCTGGGGGTTTCAAAATAAGCTGATGACTCCCAAAACCTTTCTGAAGGAATGACTTGCTGAAATGTAATTTTTGTTTCAGCTTGCCTGCCAGTTCAAGACCCTGCTTTGAGGATTCCTTGTGCTGCATCTTAACCTGTTGGCAATGAATGAACATGATTCTGGAATCTCACTTTGGTATCATTTGATCAAGTGCTGATCTAAGATATGCACAATGCAGTCCCCTGATTATGTATTGTAATGTAATAATGCACCATTGATTCTGAACCGTACTGTAATAATGCATCATATCAATCAGTATATGTGAAGCTGCTCTGGAGAAGTTCAGCTAACAGTTGATTTTAGTCCAAGTTTCAAGGCAAAATAACATTACAGCACCCTAACTCACATTTGTTTGGGAATATTAAGGATAGTAAAGGTAAAGGTAAAGGGACTCCTGACCATTAGGTCCAGTCGTGACCGACTTTGGGGTTGCAGCGCTCATCTCACTTTATTGGCCGAGGGAGCCAGCGTACAGCTTAGTCATGTGGTCAGCATGACTAAGCCACTTCTGGCGAAAGAGAGCAGCGCATGGAAATGCTGTTTACCTTCCCGCCAGAGTGGTACCTATTTATCTACTTGCACTTTGACGTGCTTTCAAACTGCTAGGTTGGCAGGACCAGGGACCGAGCGGGGATTCGAATCGCTGACCTAGGCTCTGTGGTTTAACCCACAGCGCTACCCGCATCCCTTGAGGATAGTAGGAAAGGATATATTGAATAAGTATTATCCTCCCTTTACTCATGCTAGTAAGTGATGTAGCAGAGCAGATTCCCTTCAATATAGCTGGAAGCTAGTTTGCAGGTTCATTTGAATCTCTTAGTTAAGATTATTCCTGGTGTCCCCCTTTTTTTGCAAAAAAAAATTTTTGATTTTACATTTTTAAAACAAATTTCCAATATCAATACTAAACATTCATTTTTCAACACCCCCCCCCCCCCGTTGACTTCCCTCAGCTTCCATTTCTGGTTTATTACATAAAATGATACATTCTACTGTTTGTATTCCTGGTGTCCCCTTTTGATCCCTCTTAAAAGAATAAAGACACAAGAGTCTTTCTGAGTAAAGTAGCAAAAAGTTTACTCACATTTCAGTTCACGATATGATTCCTGAAAGGCAGGCTTTACTTGGTAGTTACACAAGGAAACTGTGAGTTCATCTCCTATGGAGACTGAACTCATGTGCTGCTGGCTGAGAGCCAGCAGACAGCAAAATTACATTAATAGAACAAAATGGCGGCAGGAGAGCAGCAAGGCAGCAAGAGAGAGAACAAGACAATGGAAAGACAAAACAGACTGAGAGAATGGCTGCATGACTCGGCTTTTTAATGGAGTCAGCGAGAGCCATGCCCATCTCCCAGGTCACATGCAGGGGGAGAATGCTCCAGACCAGTGGAACAGGAACACTGACTGGATGTTCCCCTGCCTGTGCCCACTCTAGGGAAATAAGGAATGTTGCATTTGACTGCACCAATGAATTACATCCCACAGTCTGCACCTTGATCAGTGTGCAATGCTTTCTCGCATATTAACCACATCACATATTAACAGTACAATCCTAAGCATGTTTACTTGGATGCGAATCCCACTGAACTAAATAGGGCTTCCTTCCTGCCTAGTAGGTATGCATTTTTGAAATTTTCTCATGTGGCTTTGCACTAAGATGCTTTCCCCTAACTGAGATGAGATCAACAGCCACAAGAATCAGGGCCTCTTCAGTGGTGGCACCCTAATTTTGTTGTATGCAACCCCTTCCAAATGAGACTCATAGAAGACAGGGAGATAGGAAGCTGCCTTATACTGAGTCAGGCCATTGAGTCCATCTAGGTCAGTAGTGTCTACACTGATTGGCAGCAACCCTCCACAATTTCAGATAGGGTATCCCTCCCAGCCCAACCTACAAATGCTGGGGACTGAACCTGAGACCTTTATGGTACTAATTCTCATTTGGCCTTCAGATTTTTGCTGTTCTGTAATGACTTTTGGGATTAGGTTTTTAGCTTTCTACCCTTATGCATATTTAATAGTTTTAAAATTATTATAATGGAGTATCTTATATGAAATTTAATTAGCTACCTTCAAGATCCAATTGAATGGAAATATAGCATTAGACCCAGACTTAATCATACTCAGAGACGATGCATTGAAATCAATGGTACAATTAGTTCTGAAGTAAGTTCTATTGATTTAATCTCCTCCGAGTATGACTAAATATGGATCCAACTCATAGGGGAACCTCTAGCCCTCCAGATGCAGCTGGACTCTAACTCCACCAGCCTTAGTCAACAGGACCAGGGATGATGGCACGTACCCCAACAATGCACGAAGGGCCACAGGGTTATTATCATCATTATCATATTGTGTTATCCAATGTTAGAGTAGACCCTTTGCATTTAAGGACTATGAAAACAGGGGTGGCACTTTGAAAATTGTATAGTTTATACTCATATAAATTACCCTGGTTCTTCCCTGAGAACACCATCTAACAAATTTTAAGAATAAGCATGATACCGTTCTCCTGATGATTACAATTTATGACTATGTCTTATCTCTTTCTCGACTGCACTGCAGGTCTCTGCTTTGTCTGCTAGAGCAACTTTAGTCATAATAATTATGTTAATTTATATATCGCTTCATATTTCAAAGAAATCTCTGTGGTTCACATCCTAATCATACCACAAATAAAAGCCAAAACCAAAAATACAATAAAAATTCTATGTTTTAGGGGAGCACAGATAGATAAAATACCCTCTTAAACATCAATATAAACTGAAACAACTAACATTTGGAGAACACAATAACTACTAGCAGATCCAAAATATGGAACTGTGGCAGACCCACCCAGCCCCCAAATATACAGGCATGTATTCATCATCACCCAAATTACCCCTTACCCTCTAGAGTTCTGTATTTCTCTTGCTTTCTCTCACTCTTTGTTTTAAACTACACTCATATAATAACACAAGCACTCTTTAAATCAGAAAGAGAAGTTGGTGTTTGGAATATGAAGCTTTCCCTCTGGCCTTAACTCACCCTTCTGGGCATAAAAACTTCAGGAATCTCATTGCGGAAGGCAAACACGTACTCTAGATGGGACCCTACTGAGTCAATCTTAGCTTTTAATTGCTTGATACAGGTTTCAAAGGAACTGGTTGGTATGATGTTAAATTGCCATAATGCAATAAAATTGCCTTTGTTGTTTTGAAAATTGAATACACGGGAATTATTGGGAGAATTCTGTAGCACAAATATGCTGGAGAATATCTAGAGAATCTAGCACACACCTGGGCCATTGCCATTTGTATTGCAACTTGCATTATGGAATGAAGAATTATTTAAAATGCCGTCTTTTTCCAGGCAGAGAGAGTGCCTGCCCTGGAGTCCAAAGGGAATTCTTGCTGATTGGTTACTCTTTTCACCCTAATTAAAGCAATGGTTATAATTTCCCTTTACTTTAGCCCTATTCATGTGTTAGTCTTGTGTTGGACAGTCCAGTGTAGTAGCGCAGTGGCAGCAGCAGCTTTACTTCTCACCTTGCGTGGAAGTCATGTATGTCCTGGTGCTAGCATCAGTCTTTGACATTCTCATGCATTCAAGAACACCAATGCACAAGCAACTGTTCATAAGTAGCAGCTCCATAGGATTGGGATGTCGATACAACTGAAGGACTCAGTTGCATGGAAGCCCTATACTGAAGCCAATGCTTTCACTTAGAGGTAAGGATGGGTGAACCTGTCAGTTTTGATTGCTCCCAGTTTCTTGTTTTTCAACTTTTAAGTTTGGTTCTCCACCTTTCCACGTCAGTTTGTGAATATATATATATATATATATATATATATATATATATATATGCTTTCGTAGATTTTCACGGGTACAGGAATGCAGGTTTTGGTGTCTTCGGGTGTCTTCCCGTGTAAGAGTCGGGGTGTCTGGGCGACGTTTCGACGAGGTCTCACTCGTCATCTTCAGGCTGGTGCTTTCGGCTTCTTGTTACTGGAACAGAGCAGAATCTGGTGTTTGAGTTCCTATAAATACTGTTGAGGGGTGTGGTGTATAGCCTCCAACGTTCTGGGCAGAGAGGAAGTTCCTAGATTAGTGTGCCTTTTCTTCTTTTGTTCCTTAATTACTTGAGGGATATCTTGAGTGATTTCATGAGTGATATTCTGAATACCACTGGGTGGGTCATTAAGTGTAGATTAGTTGCTAAAGCTTTCGTGTCTTGACCTCTTGAGCTTGTGAAGAGTTTTTCTGAGAAGATGGCTGTGCTGCATTTAGTTGTGCTCTGGCTTGGCTTCGTGTATAGGGGCGAGCTGTGATTTTGTGCCTTGTGCCAGCCAGATCTGTGTAGGGATTGCAGGGGGTTGCAGCATTCGGAGGTGCCACTATAGTTTGGCTACTGGATGGAGTCTGTAATATGTCTGTGGAGAGGGTCTGGGTTTGGGTCTGGTGTGGTTGATTGGTGACGGCGTTCTGTGTGCCTCTGGTTCTGGTGTCGGTTTTTGTGGGGAGGGCTAATTTCCAGATGTCTGGCAGGCGGGACGTGTCGTCACGCTTGTTCATGTTGTGAGGGTGTTTCTCTATCTCGATGGCTTCCATGATTATTCTCTTGTGGTGATGTTCCATGTTAAAGAGTAATTTGGAATCTGCAAAATTAATTTCGTGTCCTGTTTCTTTCATGTGTTGGAAAAGAGAGGAAGTTTTTTCTTCTTTTTTGACGGCATTCTTGTGTTCTGCGATACGTGCATTTATTCGTCTGTTTGTTTGTCCAATGTACGTGGCTGGGCAGACTTTGCAGGGTATTTCATAGACCCCTTGGTTTTCCAGCTGGATTTTGTCTTTTGGGTTTCTGAGGATATTGGCTATTTTTTGGTTGGTGCAGAAGGCTGTTTTGATATTGTGTTTATGGAGGATTTTGCTAATTTTGTCTGTAGTGCCCTTGATATAAGGAAGGAGGGCCATGCCATTGTTTTCTTCTGTGTCTTGGTTTTTGGGGGGTGTTTCTTTTTGGATTAGCTTCGTAACCTTGTTTTTCTGGTATCCATTGGCGATTAACACATTTGAGAGATTCTGTAACTCAGTTGTCAAGTGGTCTTTGTCAGCCAGGCGTTTGGTTCTGGAGATGAGAGTCTTGGCTACGGAGTTTATTTGTGCAGGGTGGTGGTGTGATTGTGCATGTAAGTAGCGGTTGGTGTGTGTTTTTTTCCGGTAGATAGTGTGTCCTAGGGAGCCATCAGGTTTTTTGTAGATTAGGACGTCAAGAAAGGGGAGTTGGTTGTTGTCTTCTATTTCCATAGTGAATTGTATTTTGGGGTGTAGGCTGTTGAGATGTGTGAGGAAGCTATCTAGTTTTTCTTTCCCGTGTATAGGGGCGAGCTGTGGTTTTGTGCCTTGTGCCAGCCAGATCTGTGTAGGGATTGCAGGTAGGGATTCCAGTAGCCAAACTATAGTGGCACCTCCGGATGCTGCACCCCCCTGCAATCCCTACACAGATCTGGCTGGCACAAGGCACAAAACCACAGCTCGCCCCTATACACGAAGCCAAGCCAGAGCACAACTAAATGCAGCACAGCCATCTTCTCAGAAAAACTCTTCACAAGCTCAAGAGGTCAAGACACAAAAGCTTTAGCAACTAATCTACACTTAATGACCCACCCAGTGGTATTCAGAATATCACTCATGAAATCACTCAAGATATCCCTCAAGTAATTAAGGAACAAAAGAAGAAGAGGCACACTAATCTAGGAACTTCCTCTCTGCCCAGAACGTTGGAGGCTATACACCACACCCCTCAACAGTATTTATAGGAACTCAAACACCAGATTCTGCTCTGTTCCAGTAACAAGAAGCCGAAAGCACCAGCCTGAAGATGACGAGTGAGACCTCGTCGAAACGTCGCACAGACACCCCGACTCTTACACGGGAAGACACCCGAAGACACCAAAACCTGCATTCCTGTACCCGTGAAAATCTACGAAAGCAAATATATATATATATATATATATATATATATATATATATATATACTCATTTAAATCCACCAAACTTTTAGTGTGACTTTCTCCTAATAAATACGTTTACCCCAGACTAAGTATTTTAATACACATTACTTGCCTGGAGAACTCCCTTGCAAAATTCAGAGGTGCGAATTTCAAAGGTTAAATGGAAACAGAATTGAATTCATCCCTCTTCCCTCCTTACAGGTTCTTTCGCACACAGCTAAGCTCAGTGCATGAATATCATGTGGTGGGTCAACCACAGCCCTATTCTTGCTTCACCACAGGACTTCCCTACATGTAAATACACAGGTGAACAACAGGTGAATAGAGCATTCATCAATCCACGATGTGTATTTAGCCACAAGAACAGGCCCTGATCTAATCTGAAATATCAACCCTGTGTTTGGACTCAATTCAGTGGTGCAGCCACTGCCATAGCCACATCACTTGCACCAGCCAGGATGTAAGGTGTGTGGGGGAGATGAAAAGTATCTCTTTGCTATGCCAGCTTCCAAGCTGATGCAGCGAAGAGGTCTGCTGCCACTACTGGATAATAGCAGGACTAGCTCAGGATATAGTAGCAGCTGTGTCAGCTCAGCTAAACCCCCTCCCTGCTCCCCAAATGGCCCCTTTTGGGAGGTTCCACTGATTACCATTGGTGAGGATGCCATGAGAAGTAGCTCCCACCTGCCTGACATTGGGTAGGTCCACTGGGACACTCCCTGATGGCAGGGCTTTCTCACCAGTGAAGGTTGGTGGAACCAGGTAGGGCTGAGTGGAGAGACACCTCCGTCTCTTCCAAACCCCCTCCAGAACAGGGGAGAGCCTCTCATTCCTAACTTGAAGGAAATCATAGCAGAGAGAGATAGGGACATCAATGCTGAAGTGAACTTTCAAATTCAAGGCAAGGCTGCTTTCATGTATAGGGAGTCTCTAAATAACCCCTTCAGAAATGCTGACCCTTAATTCCATGTTGTATGAAAGACGGTGGGGATGTATTATCAGTGAGGTGAGTGGGGTAGATCAATAAGAGTGGGATGCACGGAGTGATTTGCCACCTGTGGGAACAATTAAGGTGATGCTTGGGGGAGAGGTTAGCTTCACTTCTCTGCATCCAACCACTAAGATCACAAAAGGCTGTGTTAATACTGGTGACATAGGCTGTTTCTCCAAGGGCAGCCTAGAAAGAATTGGTGTATTATCTCCACATTCACCACTTGTTCAGCCATCAGTTTCTCATTTGCTCTGTTTTCTAAAATTTCTATTTCTTTTCCTCACTCTCTGAACAAAAATGCTTCTATGGTAGCATTTCCCCATAAGAATATCAGACCTTTTTTTGTATTAAGTAAATACAAGCTGTAAGTACACATGGGACCCTAAATAAACCACTCTTAAGAATAAAGTACTCTCCGCAGTAAACTTGGGAAAGCATAATGTTTAGTGATGTTGAAAATGCTCAAATCTCACTCAGGCATCTTACAATGCAGTTCTTGATTTGGAGTTCTTTCCGACGGTATTTGTACAACGGTAATTTTGCTCCACTAAATGAATCCCAGAGGAATGGGGTAATGGCTACATTTTCAGCAGAACAGGTTTTTTATTGGGTTGAAACCTACTTTCCATTGCAAGGAGCATCAGTCACATGTTTACTCATCTTGGCTGTATCAGAAACTGATGGCACTATATACCCCCTAGCTGTGTGTTTTAAAACATTGTCCCCCGCTGTGAACTAAATGAAGATCCCCCTAATAAGCTTTATCTTGGAGAATTAAAGTGACCTACTTCCATTGCATTCAGTAAGTTTGTTTTGTTTCCTAAGTGGGTATTCCTAAAACATTCTGGTTACGTAGTTTTCAGCATTATATGCAAAGTGTTGTTACTTCACCTCCGTGAGATTTCTGTGGCCCTTTATTCTAGTATTGCAAAGACTTAGTGATTCCTTCACACTGGCACAACCAATTTGCAGCTCCCACCAGTGAGTCTATGTACCTCAACCTCTTTGCTGCCCCATCCAGGCTTCCCCATCTCAATCTAGGTAAGCTATACAATGCCAGTATCAGAAGGGTGGTTCTATCATGTTGCCTAACCTAGTCTAGGCCACTACCAAACACCTCTTCTCAATGTATAACTTTTCTTTTGAGTACATTGACCTATCAAGGTTCTGGCAGGATATAGTGCCCACAATATAGTGGAGAAAAGAAATGGTTTTGCAGCAGCCAATAAGCCTTTATCAAGATTTCTCTACTCACAAATTGTGAGGAAACGCAAATGAGTCATGCTTCAGAGTTAATGTGCATTTATCATCTCTGTGGTGACATGCATGAATTTCTGCTTCACACATTACTCTGGAAGCTCTGCTCTCTTGCACTTGCCTTCATTATGTGCAATACCTTTCCATGGTTAATCTCCCAACTGCTGTTTTATCCAGCATGCTGAGCAAGCAACAGCATTCCATGTATAAATTCAATATAAAGGTGGTGAAGAACATTTTCCTGCTTTGATTTTCCAGTAGAGAGTAGTACTTTTAAGTGGGGAAGAAATATTTTACTAGAGAGAGGGGGTACCAATTTTTTGTGAATATTCAGCTTTCTTTTCTTCTTTGCCACAGCCATGGTTTCCTCTCTGTTACTTTTCTTACAATTATCTTCTTCCTAAGAATAGTGATATGGCAGATCTCAGAATCATGTAGTGAACAGAATGACATCATATTCTGCAGCCAATCAAATTGTGTGCTCTGTTATCACTGGGGAGGCAAGCAAAGCCAATTGCAAATGAGAGCAATGATTCCTGGAGATACTCACATGGCGATCCTAGTCAAGAGATAATCCCATAGCAAATGGGGTGCTATCACAATGCTTTGCACTCAGTCAGATTTGGATATGTGACACTATTACTAATAGCAAATGAATGCCATTATACCAAGTGCAATTGAATCCCTTTTGCAGCATTCAAAAATCTGTTAAGTGTGATTGGGGAGCTTTTCGCCATTGCCACACATGTTTTTTCAAGATCCTTGAAAAGATACTGGAGAAGAAATAAATATTAGCTGAAGTGAAAGCAAAGATATCAAGGAGATTAATTAAAACCTTTTGTGTAAGCTAATCAGAAAACTAAATATGAACTTTCACACTGAGTCATATAATCTTACTGATTCAGTAATTGTCTGATGCTTTGTAGCTGCAGACTGTTTATTCAGCGGTAAAAACTTAGTTAGCATATTTGAATGGTGCCCAGAGATTAATGTGCATGAAAACTTAACAGTTCATGGTGTTGTTACAGGGAGCTGCAAGGAAGCGTGTATGCAAAGATCGCTGGATCTGTTTACTTGTTCAGGCACCATTTGAAATGGCATTTTAGGTATGAGTTGGTTACTCAGATAGCAAACATTTTATAGAACTATTTCACTGTTGGAAAATGACTTTCTCCCTTGTTATGAGTTTTAGCAAAAGTGATGATAGTATTACCACCCACAATGTATGTCATATTATACCCCAAACTGCCATCTTGGTAAGCATACTTGAAGTGTTATCCTCGTCAACAGAGAGTGAGGATAGACAGATATTTGCAAATTTCCCCCAACCTTTATGCCATTCAGATGTTTTGAACTTGCAACCCTCGCCATCCTTTTTCCCATTGGCCATGCTGGCTGGGGCTGATGGGAACTGTGGTCTAAAACATGTGAAGATCATCAGGTTGGATTAGGCTATTCTAAAGATTGATGGGAGCAGTCTGAATGCATATTTGCCACATTCCTAGGCATTTATTTTCTTGTTTTGGGGATGCTATATGTATGTCCAAACCACTTCCATTGCAGTTACAATGTAGCTATGCATGTGTGCATGTGTGTCTTCACTTAAATAATCATGGAGTGATTTTTCACTAACCATAGCCATTTGAATTGTTGTAAATTAGGAGGTTGACTTGAAATCCAATCCACAGGTTGCTCTGGGGTTGCCCATAACCTCCTTCAAGCATTAGATAAATGGATCTGCAAGTAACAGCTTCGCCTCTTGGTTCCTGATACCAACAAATTTTAAACCCATAAAGATTTATATCTAACCATGCTAGCCACACTAGGCTAGCCACTTTGCTGCCAAAGGAGAAAATTGGATCGCTACTATTTGTGACCATGCCAGAATGCCCATAGCTATAAATAATTATTACTATCATACTTTTTGTTTGTTTGTTTTATTTCCTTATTGAATTTCTTTGGTACCCAAGGATCAATAACAATAAAAGATAAATCAGATTTAGTGAATGACTTCTGGACAATTTATTCATGTAGAAATGAAGATTCGCTATCTGGTTTTCTTCCATTCCCTTCAGTATAATTTGGAGTTTTCTATGATTTGTTCTTATTAAGAAGTTGGTGATGTTTATACTGCTGAATTGTCACCATCGCCATCATTGCTTTTAACTGCCATGCATTTATATTGCTGCGATGGGATGCAGAGATTAGCTGGCTTCAGCATAGCTATGGCAGCATTCCATGTGTGTGATGAACAAAGGTCACTCACAACCTTCTTGCTTTGGCTGTTATTTGTATTTACAGTTCTGTGAACACGCAAATACCCAGTAATTACTGAAAGAGTGCACTTAAAAGGAATTCCTCTTCACTTTACAGTCAGTCTCTTTGTGTTCCTATATGGTTGATCTGCAGTTCACCTATACTATTGGTCAATTCAGACATGTATGAGTGCCGGTACAGAATGTCACTTAAATGCACAGAGCTCACACGGAGTGTTAGTTAGGGGCGAGGGATATATGAGGGGAAGCCCTTGTCATAGTGGGTTCTGTCATGTGCCAGGGACTGGCTGGACACTGGGGAGCAGTGGCTAGAAACGGATGAGTGGGCAACCAGGAGAAGTGGGGTTGAAGAGTAACTTGAAAGAGGGGATCAGTGATCTGGGGGAGCCTGTATCAGCCAGGAGGTGAGAGTCAAGAGGCAGGAGAAGCTGTGGGATTGGAAAGTGGAGAATAGGTGGAGGGAGAGAGAGGTCAGGCTGGTGTCGAGTCAAGGGCTTCCACACCTCCTCCTTCTGATGCCCTCGCCTCTCCTGCTCCACTGTCTCTCAGGACCAGAAGAGGATTGAAGTGGGAGGAGCAGAAACAGGTTAGACACAGGCAGAGTCTGCACCTGCTTGCATGAAGCTTGGATAGGGGAGATACATAAACCAACTTTGAGGGCACGGCCTCTCCTGTGTGGCAATTGCCTCATCAGCTGCACATGTAGGAGTAGCTGTGAGACATAGGACTGAGAGACATGCCTTTTCCTAACTTGTAAGTGTACTTTTGACAATACAGACAATTCCTCACTCTGAACATCCTTGGCCTGACAGTACCATGACATAATGGCAGTTTTTAAGGCTATTTATGCTCTAGGACTGGAACCAGGAGCCTGAGAATTGTTGAACTCCAATTGTCAAAGAGAATTGTATGGCCAATTGTCAAAGAGAATGGAAGTTGTAGTCTAGCAACATATCTAGGGCTATTTGTTACACACTCCCAGATATGAGGCTAGATATATAATTACCTCAGGTTCTGCAGTGCTGCCAGTGTTTTCTCAAGTAGATGTGATCCCACAAAGTACAGAAGCTGTAAATGCCCCTTTCAAATTTCAGATAAATGTTTGAACTGATGATTTATTTACTTATTACCAAATCAATTGGGGCATGATATCTGAACAAGTACAAATCTGAAATAAGATTTTGGAATTTGGTACATTGGGGGATGACACCCACATTTTGTGGAAGTGGTAATTTTTTAATAGATTTTTACCAAAATGTATATGAAGTGTATGTCCTTGAGACAGCAATGAATGCCTTATTGGGTGTCTTTGCATTCTGTCATCATGGTATATAATTCCCTCACCCCCATCTTCAAGTTTAAAATAAACGTGTTAACAATGAAGAAAGAGAAAAGTTTATTTGACCAAGATTGTCAGGAAATATATGTTACCTGAGTACAATGAAGTCACTTTATTATTTTGTTTCTGTGATGAACATTCTTGAAAAACAATCTACACCCACCCATGTGTATGTTTGGGGAAATGTTTTAGAGACAAAAAGTTTGCAACGAATATATGCTTATCTCTGTCAGCCGCTAAGCAAAGCACATTCAAAAACCATTCAGAACTGGTAAACTCTCTTGGCTCCATCCCAGTCAACCTCCCATACAAATAACCAAATTGGTTAGATTTGGCCAAGCATAAAGCCAGGCAAATTGTGGAAGAAATCCTTACCATTCTTTCAGCAGTAAGGCAAAATGAAAAATAAATTGCAGATATGGTAACATGCACTTTGTAGAATACTGTGTTTATTTATGCAGTTCAATAGTCTCTCGGCGATTTATATTTTTACTTGTGTAATTAACCTTCTGAACTTTCAGGGAGAAATGTATAAACAGCATATATCAGTTACCAGCTAGTCCTGCAATGGAATGTGAGTATTGATTTTCCCCTTTGAAGTTCCACAAAGGTGGGGGGGTATAGAGAAATGTTCAGTGTATAGAGAAAACACAATTTTCTCATAATGCCTGCCGCCATCTCCTCTTATAGCTTCCAATGTTGAGTTTCTTATCCTTCAAATATTCCACAGTGTTACTTCCTTTTCATCTCAGTTATTGAAGGTGTCACCCTGATGATGGAACATTCTGAAATGCTTTTATCTATTCAATCATTGTTTTCTGCAAGTTTGATACAGAGGCTCATGGCAAGGATGTGGGCCGTTGGTGGAACGGGCTGTTTTTAAGTAGTTGCCTTTATTTCCACAGAACAATCACAAGGCATTACAGATTGAATAGATCCCTATCTTGTGAAGGTTGTGTTCTCTTCCTCTTTGGGACATATAGAAGCAATGCCGATTGACACCATAAAATGAAAATGTTTCCTTTGAACAAATGACAATGGGCAAACAATGACTTTATCTGTTCCTCAGATAAAGCCTAGTGCATGCCTTCTGTTCAATTTGTGTACCATAACTGCCAATTCCTTACAAAATGCCTTGCATAGATGCCATCAGTTTTTATTTTTAGTATTGCAATATCTGAATTTTCCCTTTGAATCTTGGGGAGCTTTCCTGACCACATTGCACATGCTCCTAGATGCCAGCATTTTGAGATGCTGATGATGCTGTAATCTAACTGAGACATTGTCAGATGCATTGCTTGAAGAACTAGTGCAGATGTCCATCACTGTGCCATGTTAACCTCCAGGGATGGAGAATCTCCAGCCTGCAGGCTAGTCTTGGCCAACCTGGGGTTCATTTGAGCCTCCAGAAGTTGCGACGGGAGTGCAGGGGCTACCCAAAAGCCCCTATCAAACAGCAAAAGGGATTTCAAGCCACTGTGAGTTCCCAAGCACCTGATAGTCAGCTAGCTATTGGGTTGTTGGAAAACCACACAAAGGATTTTGAGAAGTGGGCAAGGCCACCACCTGTCAATCATGTGATGTCATAAAAAGGTATGAGTACCTTTTTACCAGACAGAGGGCCTTCTCGGTAGTGGCACCCGCCCTGTGGAACACCCTCCCTTCAGATGTGAAGGAAATAAGCAGCTATCCTATCTTTAAAAGACATCTGAAGGCAGCCCTGTTCAGGGAAGTTTTTAATATTTAATGCTGTACTGTTTTTAACATTTGATTGGGAGCCGCCCAGAGTGGCTGGGGAGACTCAGCCAGATGGGCGGGGTATAAATAATAAATTATTATTATTATTATTATTATTATTATTATTATTATTATTATGAGTAGCAAAAAGGTTGCCCACCCTTGCTAGTCTCTAAAGAGGGTAAAGCCTGGTTGACCCTGGCTTATAAAGACAGCCCAGTTTGTGTGCACCCATGTGCACATGTCAATCTCATGTGGGGTGTTACTCTCCCAGGATTAGCTCTGTCAAGCAGGTGGGTGGAGAGCAACTTCCACTGATGCAATAGAGCTTACTTCTTGAGTTTTCCTCAATGAAACATTAGAGAATGAACTGAGGCTGTGGGGGCAGATCCTATGGAGAAGGCAGTAGCTCAGTGGTAAAGCAAATGCTTTGCATGCAAAGGTCCTCGACATCAAGCAGGGCTGGAAAGAATTCTTGCCTGAAACCCCATCAGTGTAGCAACAATGAGCTCTGTTCCTACTCAATATAAGACACAGCTTTCTGTTTTGCTAGTGGATGGGGTCCACTGCGGTGGATGGTTCTCAGGAGGAAGTTGTCATTACTAAGACCCCCAATGAAATGCTTCGGAATGGATGATGAAACATTTCAAAGTGAGATTGGGTAGCTCCACTGTGACAGTAGGATTCTCCAATTTCTGAATTTGTATTTTATGTTCCTGTTTCTGAAAGCTGCCTTTTCTGTCACTGCTGGGTATTCCTCCCCACCACCCGAATTGTTTCTGGAAGCACAGCAACATTGTGTTATGCCTGAAATAGTGTGTTAGCAATGACAAATGCAACTTCCTGGTCTCAAAAATGAATTTGTAAACTCACGGCGTTAGTTTTTCCCCCTCCATGGAATTAATATCCGAGTGAATCCTCCTTGAGATGTGCTACGGAGCATGACAAATTGTCATATTTTGGTGCCATCTCGAGCTATCAGAATTCATCACTTTAGTGTTTAGGATGCAAAAGACATTAGGAATATAAATGCGCATAATAAAAGCTCATTCTGATTAATGCTGTGCCAGTGTAAGAAAGGTATTGGTAGGAGGCAAAAAATGCACTTATAGTTAGAGATTAAAAATGGCAGGCACCACCAACATCACTTGTTTTAAGAACAGGTGCAGCCCTTTAAGGAAGGTTGCTGCAGTATGTATTGTTGTATAGACAAGCCAGATAGCCCAGAACGAACAAGCCCTGGCAGTGGAAGCCCTATGCTAGGACTTCTGCTTGTGCAACTTCTGCTTTCCTCCCCCTCGCCTCCTACCACACACACCCAGAATTGGCTCAGCGGTAGGGTGGAATAATAATAATAATAATAATAATAATAATAATAATAATAATAATAATAATAATAATTTATTACTTATACCATGCCCATCTGGCCAGGCCTCCCCAGCCACTCTGGACAGCTCCAAACAGAATATTAAAAACACACAGAACCCCCAGAAGAGTGTGTAGAGGGAAGAGAGTGTTGAAATCCTTGTAGGGATGGAACATTCGTAATAGTGCAATGTTGAATTCCACTCTAAGCTTCTCTTCCTCAAAGGCTGAGAAGCAGGCAGACACAAGATTTGAATGCAGGGCCTGACAAGACTCCAGTCGAGGGAGCATTTCCTTCACAAAGGAAGATTGCTATGCCCATGATTTTTGCACTTTGCTCTAAGGATATAGCAAGCTGCCTTCTACCAGATCAGATTATTATTTTCATCTAGCCCAGCGGCGTTGACTTCAACAAACGCTAGTTCCCCAGGGACTCAAGCCAAGGACTTTTCTCATCACCTATTGATCTTTTTTTTAAAAAACCTGAAGCTGCCAAGGGTTGAACCTCAGGCTTTCTCCATGCAAAGCACTTGCTTTGTCACTAAACTGTAATCCTTCCCCTTTGCTCCCTTGGCATCAGGAAGGAACTCTGCACATGCTCAGTGGCAATCAAATAAGGCACTAAAATTGTAGAAAGCAAAAAAGAGGGGGTAGCTCTAAATGTGGCTCTCAATCTATTCTTCAAAAGTTGCACAAAGAACCTGGCATGGCTGCTGTAGATGTTAAGGCTTTTATCAGCCATACCTTCTTTGGGGATGCCTCTCTATGAGTTTTCTAGCTCTCCAATGGTTTCCAAGTGTCTATTTGTTTCAAATGACTGGAAATGCTTTGCAATTTGTTATTTAGCGGAGGAGATGTCCTACACTAGGACAGGAGCACCACAAAACAATAATAAATGTGATTAAAAAGTGAGCACCTGCCTGTTGCTATGGAGACCCCCTAATTAATTGTCTTTCCCACCAACATTCCAAATGCTTAGCTGCACAGCCTTCTTTTATTTCTCTGAGAGAATTAATGATTCTTCATTGATATCACTGCTTAGGGGAGAGAGAGAGAGAGAAAGAGAGAGAGAGAGAGAGAGAGAGAGAGAGAGAGAGAGAGAGATATTCACAAACTTATTTAGTGTTGACTGGAAACTAGTAAAGAAACGATGTTTCATGGACCGCTTCAGCCCAGTTGGTCTCCATGGCAACTGCAGCAGTCACCCACGGGCAAATGAACGTTAGGATTTTGGAATTATTTTATATGCTCCCCCCACGCCCTAAATGATTCAAGTGTAAAAGCTAGAAATGAGGCATGGGAACCAGCAACCACCAGTTAGCCATTCTCACCTTTGGAAACTGACCACTAGAGGGAAAGACCGTATGAGATCAACCACAATTTCCGTGTTCCCTGATAAATTCTGTTCTTCCTCTGCCATTTACTTCACAGCACTCCTCTAATGAATTTCCATAATAGCAGCAAAGAGGCAAATGGCACATTTATGCAAACCACAATAGAAAACTCCATAAACATGGAGTTCTTTCGCTCAGTACAGTGTATGAGAATTCTGCCAGACCACAGATAGATAAATATCCTGAGCCTAGGGGCAGCCACAAGACAATCAGGGTTCAAACCAGCACCCTGATACAGTCATGAACATGTAAGATGGGGGGGGGGTCATGTGCACTCGTCATGTTCCTGCACACAAGTGTGCACTAGACACTTCCTGGTAGCTGGTGTCAGGTTTCAGTGTGAATGGTGTATTTTGTGCATACATTTGCATGTGTCAAACCAGTAGGCCCTTGTCAAACTAGTAGGCTCCCTCTCAAAGCTCTTCCACCGGTCCTTTATATTTGTGGTCTTCACTATTTGTACTATATGCATGGTACAAAATACTGTCCTTTCCTACAATGTCAGGTGGCTGTCAGGACCTCCATCCTGAGCAACTGTCTGAGCAACTGTCTGGCTTAGGAAAGGTGAGCTTAAAATATCAATTGGCCTACTAGCACCAGGAAACCAACCAACCCAGGGCCTAGTATCCTGACTGGGCTAGAGCCAAAGCTTGAGTCTACCAGATTGGGTACCTTGTGCTAGGAACACCTGAACCAGGACTTCTGAAACTCATGTCATCAGGGCCTGAGCTCCTTGAGAAACTAACCTCCTCTCTGCCAGGGGCCCACAACTCATTGTTGACCTGTCAGCATAGGCCAACAAGCTTGGTACAACTCCTCAGAGAGAAGGTGAAGAGTGAGGCTGTAAGGCAGAGACCTGCCCCTTCAAAGCCTTCTAGTTCTCAAGGATGGGACAGAGCCGGGGGTGGGGGGGGGGTGCTGATCTGGCCCTGAAATCATAAAAGACTTCATACAAGGTGGAGCAATTTGGAGGAAATTGCTCACTTGCAGCCTCTTAGGGTGTTGTACCCACCAGTCTGGCCTGCTACATTGTCCTCTCTGGCATCTACAAAGGCTACAAAGTCAGGGATGGCTCAGTGAAAACAAGCTTATTCTACATGATGGGCCAATGGCTGTGCATCTCTGGGTAGAAAGGACTTTGGGGGGTTCCATATATGGAGCAAGTAAGTCTATAGGATACAGAGGGTTTTTCTAGATAGAGTTAACACCAGGGTTTCTGCAGGTTTTCTGCAGAAAGATAACCATAGTGGTGTTTGTAAATTTCCACATGATAAAATCAGATTTGGAACCTGAGGGTTATATGTTGCCAATCTCATATCAGAAACCTGATTGTCCTTGACATCTAAATTGTCTTGTTTTGACTTTATCTCTCTAAAACTTATTGTAGGGTTTGAAAGAAAGTCCTTTGAGCTCTGCTGTTCTGTAGCCACAAGGAAGACATTGGAGAAAAGTCTCCTGATAGTGTGATTATAATTTTTAATACAATGTGATAGCCTGACAATGATTAGAGTTCCACATTATGGGAAATAGCCACAGAAGAGTTTAGATCAAGAAAAGTGACAAATTTTTTACCCCCTCCCCAAGGACATCTTCCAAATTGAGCAGCCCATTAATGGGGAGGGGAAATAACAAAGGATGACTGATTTGGAAGCCGTGATGCCTCTCTGGGCTCCTCCAGGACTTTAGAACAGAGAGAGATTGATTGTCACTTGCTGTTATAATTAGGAGAGGCAGAGACGTCTTTCTTAAAGGTTGAAGAAGGAGATCTTAACTAGGAAGGAAATTGAGACAGAATGCTAGACACACATGCTCTATTTTTCATTTATAAGATTCATGTCCCTAATTAATACCAATTAGCCTCGAATTTGGTACTCCACAGCAATTCATTTTCTTCACTGGAGAAGGTACTGTACGAGGATGTGGAGGAGAAGATGCTGAATGTTCTTTGAACATGAGCTTCCAGCCATTTTCTTGAACTGGTAATCCAAAGCATATGAGGTGGGTATTCGGCATAACCACACAGCTCTGGTCAAATAAGGAAACTCTAGGGAAAACACCTGCCCTAAAAATCAAGACTCTTTCCAATAATAGGCCAAAGCAGAACAGGTGGCACCCCCTGAATCCTATAAAACCTTCCAGGTTCTTGCTTGGCAGCATGACATAGAATCATAGAATTGCAGAGTTCGAAGGGACCCTGAGGATCATCTAGTCCAACCCCCTGCAATATGTGAATATGCACCTGTCCCATGCAGGGATCAAACCTGCAACATTGGTGTTATCAGCACCACACTCTAAAAAACTGATTTAAGAAGACTCTGCAGTTTTCACTGCAGCCCTCACCTCACCCTACCTGAATTCAACAGGAGCCACATCCAACTACTCATGCTCCCCTACACTGAAAATGACTTTATTTTATATAATTTCATAAGGACAAAATAAGGATTTTCACAATGTGACTGATGGGCCTGTACCAGGGACAACCAACATGGTGCCCTTCAGAGGTTGTTGGATTCCCAGCTCCCATCAGCCCCAGACAACATGACCAATGATCACCAATGATTGGAGTTGAAGTCCTTCAACATCAGGGGTGCACTACATTGGTTACCCAAACCTATACAAAAGAGACTTCAATTAAGGTTGTTAGACAGGTGAGATGGGTATGTCCTCTGGGACCTGTTGGCATTCAAGTGTTCCATGCTTGCAAGCTGCAAAGCGTCTGCTAAATGTGAATGACATTTCAATGGCCATACTCTAGGAAATAGGAGTTGTTTAGTATTGTAAAAACGATAAACAGCATTTGCTGTGGCAGAGCAACAGGAGGGTATGGTTTCCCATGGGCATCTGGGTGGCTGATGTGAGAACAGGATGCTGACTGGATGGGCCGTTGGCCTGATCCAGCAGGTTCTAATATTCTTGTGGATATTGTATGACCAAATTTACACAAGGATTTCAGTTTAAAAATAAACAAACACAGGATGTTAAATTTCCCAAGTTTCCAACTCCCCCAACCCAGTTACATTATATGGGCTCGATGGCACCAGAGACTGTTTACAACATTCTTCAGACAGTAAGGTTTTCTCATTCATGTCAGTAGAGGAAGCAGATCCATGTAGCATCCATGCATTTTCTTATTCTATAAAAATGTGGGGCAGAATATTTTTTCAACTGACTTTGATTATTTGCGCCTACAAAAAAGCGGGGGAGGCACAAAATCAGGAGTGCAGTCTTTAGAACTGTATTAAGTTTGTGCATGCTGTTTGAAATATTTCTCTATTCATCAACTCTAACATCATTCACAATATTGCTTCAGTGAATTGAAGAGGCCAGGACAAATCATTCAAAGGGGAGAAATGTATTACCAGACACTCTGAGCACAGGTTTAATTTCCAGTGTACAATGCCTACCACAAACTGCGGCACAACATTGATAATAGAGTCAGATATCAATAGCATTACTGAAAATGGTAGACCTGCTAGAAAATATGATAGTAAAGTCACAGTTGGAGCTGGGGGAAAAGTTAATTGACACTAAAGGAAGATAATTTAGAGATAGACAAGCTTCATGATTTACTTCAAAAATTCTATCAGTGCTGAGATGTTTATTTAAAATGTGTCCTGCCCTTTCAAGTTTACTTTTTCTTCTTCCTTCTCTGCTATCTTTGAGCTTCTGTTTTGCTCTTCCCTAGATCTGCAACCACCATCTTTCTGCCTGTGATCACAAACCGTTTCCTTTAGTTTTACATTCACATTCAGGAATGAATCACAGACAAGAACATACCATCCAAATGAACAATATCTTCTTCTTCTTTGATGATCACTCGTAGCCAAGTAAGATTGTCTTCCATGAGCAGGGTTTTAACAGTGAGTCCATAAGTGACTGAGGAGGCCAATTCTGGATCCACATGTCCTTCCACAGTGGGGACAGGTTTCCGGGCAGGAGTTGATCATGTTGAGGGGTTGCTAAGCGTGCCTTCCTCTTACCATGTTTCTCCTTTTCGTCCTGAGTTTGAGCATCTTCAAAGTTTATGACACCTTTGGTAAAGGCTGTTCTCCAATTGGAGTGCTCGCAGGCCCAGTTGCGTGCCGAGACCCTGAGACCACCCCCTCATTGATGAATAAGACACAAGGACATGGATATTAGATAACCTGTTGTGGGAAAGGGGGAAAGGGCAGTGCTCCAAAAACACGCGCCTTGCCAAACCACCCCATACTGTAATTTAAACCTTACACACATCCCCATGCAACGATCTCACCATCTGGGACATGTGTTGAAGATCCGATGCAGGATCTGGGACACGTGCTTAAGATCGAGAAAGCGAGCCAAGAGGAAGCTCTCTGGCTCATGCCTCAGTTTAAATGGGGGCCCGGCCACACAATGACTTGGCCGGGAACTTCCGGGAGACACGGGACTTCGTCCCCCCACCCCCAGAGAGGAGTGGGTGGCCATGTGGTCCACCACAACTCCTCCCCACTGGGAAGTGGAGCAGATTTGTTGGTGTTTATACTACTTTTAAAAATGAAAGAAGAAAAAAATGCCTTGAGAGAGTCTTTAAACCTTTTTTGTTGACCACCAGCATTACGCTTCACATTTTAAAGTTAAAAATAGAGTAGTTGCTTTGGCAGACTATAATCAGGCATCCAAATAACATGACCAGTCCAATGAAGTTGATGTTGAAGAATCATTGCTTTGACACTGGTGATATTTGCTGCTTCCAGTACACCGACATTAGTTTGCCTGTCTTCCCACGTGATATGTAAATTTTTTGGGAGACATCATTCTTGGAATCTTTCACAGAGTTGGAGATGGTGTTTAATCCGCTCCACTTCCCAGTGGGGAGGAATTGCGATGGACCGTGTGGCCACCCACTCCCCACTGGGGGGCAGGGGACTTTGTCCCCCATTGCCCGGGGGATCCCGGCCACGTCAGAGCCCGGCCAGCCAATCCGCTGGCCGGGGGCGTGGCCGGGTCCGTTTACACTGAGGAGCGAGCCAGAGGGCTTCCTCTTTGTCTTGCTTCCATTTATAAGTGCTTCATGTCTCACAAGCATACAGTAAGGCTGGTAGTACAAAGCATTTTGGTTTCCCTGTGAAACCCTGTGAAACCTCCCTGTGAAACCTCAAACACTCTGTGCTTGAATCCAAAGAACGCTGCACTCGCAGAGCTCAGGCGATGCTGGATTTTGGCATCAATGTTGGCCCTTGTAGAAAGGTAACTGGCTAGGTAGTAGAAGTGATCAACACTTTCCAATATTACACCATTGAGTTGGATTTGTGGTGTTGCAGAGGGGTTGTTTTGTGCTTGTTGGTGCACAAATCTCATTCTCATCAAACTAGTTTTGGTGTTTCCTGGTTTGGTATCCAATAGTTTGTTCACAAACTATCCTGAAACTTTAAAAGATTTAATCTTGTGCCTATGCTTCAGTGGGACTGGTACCCATTGGAACCAGCAGGAGTGGAAGGCAGGGAGATCATGAAGCCAATGACTGATGCAGCCCACAAATTCTCATGTTTGCCTCTGTCATCCTCCCTGTTCAGCTCTACAAGAGCAACATTGAGGTTATGGAGGAGGACAGTGAATGCCAGTGCCACCCACTGGACTGGTTATAAGAATTTAGGAAGGTAGGGCCTGACTGGAGGCTGGCTGCGGTTAGTAGGGCATTTCCCAGTTTAGCATAATGTACTACCTTAATGTACTACCCTCCACTGCAAGATTCTCTTAAAATGAGCAGAATGGATGGATGAATCTATCCTTTTCAATTTCTCGGTTTCTCATTCTTTCAGTCTTAAGGTTTGTTTTTGCCACATTTCCATATCTGTTGGTGAATTAATAATTAGTAGTAGTATTCTGATCACTACAACCATCATTATTAATTTGATTTGTAAGCTATTTGCTATAAAAGAAGATCTGTCAATTCAGAAAAAAATTAAGAGCCAGAGGCATAGCACAGAAACAAGAAGGATACACTACAATCAAATAATCACAATGATGCATAAACAAACTCAGCAACACTTCGGCAACAGCTGAAAGTCCTCGTGATAGTTTGTATATAATTTGTTGTGCATCTCCCTTAACCACATTTTTTGTGTGTGATTTTGTGTAATAGTTTTGCGTGCATTTTTTTCTGAATAGAATGCATTTTGTATGTTATTTTCATAATATATTTTAATGCATACTGTACTTTCCCCTATTTTATGCATTTCCGTACACATTTTTGAATAGGAAAACTGCATCACAAAATTTGGAAGGATAGCAGCTTTTGGTTTGGACATTATTTCAGGAAGTGTGAATTAGGTAGGTGTGCATTATAATGCGAGCTTGGATCTGGGATCATGATGTAGAGGGAGTTACAGCTTCTTCCTGACTAATTTTCCAACTGGAAAAATGCCCCTCCCCATCACAGCTATTTGCCCCCCAAACTGCTATATCAGGCATACATTTCCAGATAGATAATAGCATTAGGTTCCTGATCCTGTTTCTTTCTTCCTCTCCATGTTTCATTATTTCAAAAAATAAAAATAAAATAGGAGAATCTCACTATTATTAAAATGTGTGCTTAATGTCATGTCCATTTTGATCCCATTTTTTTGTTCTCATTTTAGACATAGTTCTTCTCTTTTGTTTCAATTGGCACACGTTAATAGATTTAAAGATAATGAAACATTTTACCATATTACTGATAGAAATGTGAATCTCTGACCTGCAATCAGAGACTATAAAAGATTCTCTGACAATATATTTTATTATTTTTAATGATGAAGCATGAGCCTGTTCCCATATTGTGTTGTGTCATTTTCTCAAGATAAAAATGATTGGATTTATATGGTGGCATTTCCATGAATTCCTCTGTCTGACAAGTGTAGAAGGGAAACGGGACATGAAATAGGAAGTACTTAGTTTCCTACAATGCAACAACACTTGTGAGTCCATCTAACTCATATTCAGAGCCACAATGCATCCAAAACTGGAGGTAGTACATAGATAGCTTTATCCTCCATTATTTTGTATAATTCTCATTTAAATCCATCCAAGTTGGTAGCCATCAGTACATGTTGTGGGAGTGGCGTCCATAGCTGATTGATGCACTGTGTAAAGAAGCCCTTTCTGTTGCCTGTCTTGACTCTACTAACATTCAGTCTCATTGGATATCCTCTGGCACCATAATACCAAACCAAAGAATACAGGAATCAGGTATGAGCCACAATTCATTTAAACACCTCCCAGTTAAGAAACTCAATGACCCGTAATCATACATTCAGTATCCATGCCTATTTTCCCGAAGGCCATTCCCCCAGGTGAATGAGGTTACTGCAGTTTTATTCCCAGCGCTCTAAGGTGTGTTCGTTCTCTCTTTTGACGGGTTTTAGTTGCTTTCGTATTGATCCGCTTTCTCTCTCTGCTAACTCAAATTAAATCAAGCAAGTTCGAGCCAGTCCTAACTCCTTAGCGTGGATCAAGATCTTTTTTCTGAGATATAATGATAACAGAATGTGCAGACAAATGGACACTGTCGCCACATCCATGCTTGAGCCAATGCTGTCGCCTTTAAAAGATGTGTACTTTGAAATCAGTGATATGTTTAACAGAAAGAAAGGAGATTTCTTCTTTATGTATTTACATTTACACTGCGTTTTCTCCAAAGATCTCAAGGCAGTGTACATAGTTCCCCTCCCCCTGTTTCATTTTATACTCACAGCAAGCATCTGAGGTGGGTTAGACTGAGAGATAGTGAATTACCCAAGATCACCCAGTGAGCTTCGCAGTTGAGTGGGGATTTAAACCCAGGTCTCCCTGGTCCTAGCCTGACACTCTAACCACTACACAACACTGGATCTCTGCTGTGTTCCTATACTGTGCATTTGCAGAACATTTTGGACTGCGCTAGAAGGCAATAAGAGTGGACTGTACATAATGCAACAACTTTTTAAAGATGACCCAGCCTAGGATTGAACTCTGATTGGATTCACAGGGTGTCTCTGTAGATGATGTGTTAATCAGAATAGGCATCTACTGTGGGTTATCACTGATCTCCTGGTGGTTCCTTCTAGCAAATTTGTTCAATATATCATTTTTGGGCAGTGGCAACTAGATATGTTTGATGAACCTCTGCTGGAGTTTTGAGTCATTCAGAATTCTGACTTGATTGATGTCTTCTTGTTGACCAACTGAAGAAGAAGGCATAAGCAGTCATGAGAAGTCACTGCTGACCAGTGCACAACTAACAACATAAATACTAGGCAGTTGGCATAATGTGAGTTGGGCTGCAATCTATATCAACCAACCCAGAAGTAAGCCGCATTGAACTACAAGTCTAGTATTCTGCCCACATTTATCTGTTAATAAGCCCCAACTTTACTGCAACGTGGGACGCAGGTGGCGCTGTGGGTAAAAGCCTCAGCGCCTAGGGCTTGTCGATCGAAAGGTCGGCGGTTCGAATCCCTGCGGCGTGGTGCGCTCCCGTCGTTCGGTCCCAGCGCCTGCCAACCTAGCAGTTCGAAAGCATCCCCAGGTGCAAGTAGATAAATAGGGACCGCTTACAAGCGGGAAGGTAAACGGCGTTTCCGTGTGCGGCTCTGGTTCGCCAGAGCAGCGATGTCACGCTGGCCACGTGACCCGGAAGTGTCTTCGGACAGCGCTGGCCCCCGGCCTCTTGAGTGAGATGGGCGCACAACCCTAGAGTCTGGCAAGACTGGCCCGTACGGGCAGGGGTACCTTTACCTTTACCTTTACTGCAACGTAATATATTTAGGACTGCCTCTCATCGGGGCAAGCTGGTTTGGATATATTACACTGATTCTGGCCTTACTGCACTGGCTGTCAGTTAGTTTCTGGGCCCAATTCAAAGTTCTGCTTTTGACCTATAAAGCCTTAAATGTCTCAAGACCACAATATATCAAGGACTGCCTCTCTCCATATGAACCTACCTGGACCCTAAAATCATCATCTGAGGCCATTCTTCATGTGCCTCCTCCCCAAGAGGTCTGGAGAGTGGCAACACAAGAACGAGCCTTTTCAGCAGTGACTCCCTGTTTCTGGAATGCTCTCCCCAGGAGGTTCAGCTGGTGCCTTTAATATACACCTTTAGGTGCAGGCAAAACGTTCCTCTTCAATCAGGAAGATTGAAGAAAAAATGTTCAACCTTGGGTTGATCGACCTCTGACAGCCTTTTAAATGTGTTGTGTGAGGGGGAAATATTGGCTGGTTGTTGTTCTTATTTTTACTATGTATTTTGTGGTTTTTATATTGTGATTTTATGTTTTGAACTGCCCTGAGATCTGTGGATAAAGGACAATATGCTGCTGCTACTACTACTACGATGTGTCTGGCTTCTGATGAAACCAGCATATGATTTTACTGGGCGATGCAATTAATTGTGGGGATAATGGTGAATAATCATGTGATATCAGGTGTAACTTGGAGCCAATGAAATAGATGAGCAGCAAATTCAGGACAGGTGATGGAAAATAGGTCTAAACAATCAGGGTTCCTGATTATGAATATGGACTATGTACATATATAACTGTATGTTAACACATGGGGGCAAAGCTGACATTGAGGCTAGTAGCCTTCTTGGAACTGACTTTTATGGCCTTATTCAGAAGTCTAGCCAAAGGGGGACAGCTTTTATGGTGGAAGCACTGACCAGTAACTAGAGATGTTTGAGGAAATCACTTTCTGTAACTTCTGACATGAACTGACCTGATTCTTGTCTTCATAGATGGTGTAATCTCTTGCTCAGATATAGTTTTGGCTCAAGAACCGTATTAAAATAAATAGAAATGCATATTTATCCTATAAACATTTAGAAATGTGTTGATTGAAAGATAATATTTTAATATTATTTTGTGGTTAAAACATGTGGCTTTTTTGGTGGAGATACTTAGAAATAATAATCACAGATTGATATGAAAAGGACTCGTGAACAGGTGTAAATGACCCTAAAGCTGTCTATTCCTACATGCAACATGGTTGGCGAAGTGGGCTCTTGCATGCAAACACATAATGCAAACATACCCTCAAAATAAAAGGAGGGGGAGCAGAAAATATTTACGGTTCAGGTTTGCTTGTGCCTTGTTATGGGTGGAAAATGGGTGGCTTTGCTTACTCTTTTTCTTCCTGCTGCTGAAGCTTGGAATCTTTAAATGCCTCCTTCTCGACCCTTCTGCAAGAAATGTCATGCAATGAACTTCTATTTACCTTCAGAGTGTTTGACATTCTTCTTCCAGAGAAAGTGGGTACGTAATATAAATGATTAATGTTCCCCAAGTAGAAGACTACATTGTAAGTTGCTGGTAGTTTATCTACCACGCTGCAAGCCCCAGTGATAGGAAGGGAACATTTGCAAGTATGAGCATTGGTATTTGTCTTCTTTTGACTTCTTTCCCTCTCGGGAGCCCTCTTTAGCATTGAGAAGGACATGCCAGGTGGTTAAAAAGACATGGCACCGTGAGCAGCAACAGATTAAACTTTACAAGGAAAAGGTCGTTTCAAATAAACTTTTATTTCCCCTGTGGTTGCATGCTGGAAAATAAATCTCAATCAAATGGTTGCACTTGTGCTAGCCTTGAGCTAAAGAGGATGGAAAAAGTAGTTAAAAAACACAACATGGTGTTTTGTGTTTATTTATCTTTTCTCCCCCTACCAGGCATTAGAGCTCAGCTACAGTAGGACAAATAGCAGCTTTCAGTGGTGTTAAGGGGGCGAGGGAGGCACTCATTTAACTTCTACGCTTCTCCCCCCTCCCTTGATACATTATTAATGCCTCTATTCCATTACATAGGTATTCTCAAGTGAGCAAATTGTAAACTTGCACTTTCCCACTATAAATAGAGAAAGAGCACTTATAAGCTAAATTGCTTATAAGGTATTGCAATGTATTCTAAGCCAGTGGTTCCCAATCTGCTAGAGAGAGAGAGAGAAGAAAGAGAGCGAAACAAAATCTTTAAAATACTACTGGCCATTGGAAAATAGTTATAGGCTGGGATTCGGAGAAGCATTCTTGCATTTGGATCAACTGCTCTCCTTGCGCAAGGACAATTAAGCAGCATCCCGCGAATCATGCAGAAGTTGGGTTCTCTCTCTCTTTTTCAATGTCCTTGTGAGCATAACTTGCACATGGGCTTAAATAGAACTGTAGCTTAGGAGCTTCTTGGTATGTGCCATGTTAATCCTTTTATTTTTTTTAATGCACATGCATCTGTGGCTTCCTTACAACTTAGAGAAATTTTCAGTGTGGCAAAAAGGCAAATGGATTGTACATATTTCTTTTTCGTTCTTTGCGGTAGACAAAATGTAACGAGATGTATCGTCTCCATTTCATCAAGTTCCTTTAAGGCTCATAACAACTTAATGTAGATGAATGTGTAGAAATCTTTTGGACTTGTTGGCTATCGCTGATATAATTGTTTTGGAGGATCCTCAGGGTTCCAATACTTCCCTCCCCACCCAGAAAAAAAAAAATAAAGGCCAATAAGCTGCATAGCAAGTAGGATTCACTAGTCGTAATATTAAAGCTAATATCCCTGCTGCATGCTTATTAAGTTCATTGCACTGAAAAAAGACCTTGACATTTGGAGCTTCTAGATTCCAGATGGATGAAATGATGAGCCTGAGCCAACAGTTTATATCAAAATTACACCCTGCATCCCAAAATTTTGCACTTGAGGAGTTCTTTCTTCTCTTGGTGAAAGGAAATTAATTATATGAAGCTATACTGAGCCATACCATTGATCCATCCAGCCCAATAAAATATATTCTAACTGGTAGTGAGTTGTCTGGTTCTCAGGCAGAGGTCATGGAATCTTAGATTTTGAAGGGACCCAACGGTCATCTAGTCAAACCCGCTGCAATGCAGGAATCTCAGCTAAAGCATCTTTCTCAGATCCCTCAGATTATTTAACCAGAGATGCCTGGGTCTTTGTTCTCCTAGTAAGTTAAGTTAAGTCAAATTCTTGTTGCATTAATGTCTGCACAGTGAAAGGAACAAGTTTGCAAAGAAGAAGCAAAGAGTCTGTCAGTTCTGCTACCAGCCCACAGAAAAGATGCGCCACTTACCACCATCATTGTCAATATGAAACTGTCAGTCGTGTTAACACAGTACAGCCATACCTCATGTTACGTCCACTTCATGTTATGTTCTTTCAGGTTACGTCCCGCAGTGACCCGGAAGTACCGGAAAGGGTTATTTCCGGGTTTTGCTGCTCGCGCATGTGCAGACGTGCAAAATGACATCACGTGCATGCACAGAAGCAGCGAATTGCAACCCGCGCGTGCACAGATGCGCCGCTGCAAGTTGCGTGCTTTTCATGTTGCAAAGGGGCCTCTGGAACGGATCCCGTTCGCAACCAGAGGTACCACTGTAATCTGACAACTCCAGTCTGCTCCGCATGGTAAAAGAGTGAGGGAAAGGACCTCATGTAGCTCTTTGTTAGAAACAATATTAAGTTATGCACAGCCACTTATGCAAACTGGAGCTAATTTGTCATAGACAATCGCCATTCACGTAAAGGATTCCAAATGTTGAAGGCCAACCCATTTCAAAGGTTATTTGTTCATTAAGCAGCTTATTAACAATTACAGGCTGCTTGAAAGTTGTCGTCCAAAGGCATGTCATTGTAAACAAAGGCAACCTTTTCCCAGTCTTCGACAGTGTATCATTTCTTTTGTACACAGGATGCTCTGAATCAACTTGGAAGGTATCCCACTTGTTTACCAAGATGTTTTCCCTTAATTGAGTTAGCTGGAACCAGATTTATATCTTCTGAGGTATTCAAATTATCTGCAGCCTGCTATGGCTCTTTGGTTTTTTTCTCCATCACAACGCAAATTAAAGATGCGGGACTTAAAGTCACCATAGTCATCAAATTGCTCAGAGTTTGCACATGCCCTTCACGGTCAATTGATTTAGCAGAGATTTAATGGGCCCTCTGAGATTGATTATATTGGGAAAAAAGCATTCGTTTAATGCAGTGTCTACTTCCATCGAAGGTACGACATTTACCCTGACTCTCCTGCTTTATGGAGAAGAAAGGAAATCAACATCACAGAATATTTTGGCCACACAATGAACACTGGGATCTTGTAGCCCAAAGGGCAATACATTGAATAGTAGTGTTTTATTTCACCATTTTTAAATTAATTTATGTTCAGGAATGAGAGACAACTAATTACATCCACCATGGCTGCTAGTATCTAACTTGCCTTGAAGAATTTCCCCCCCCAACCGTTTGTGCTTACCCATTCTAATTAGGCCATACCTTGAAAAAATGTTTTCCCCATTTTTTTGGACAAAATTTGTAATCCCCTTTGAAAAAATTACAAAAAAAGAATTTTATTTGTTTTTCATGTAAGTAGGCCATTGAAATGTGAAGTCTGTGTCTTCTTCTTCTTCTTCTTCTTCTTCTTCTTCTTCTTCTTCTTCTTAGGCAGCCCTGTTTAGGGAAGTTTTTAATGTCTGACATTTTAATGTATTTTTTTAATCTTTTGTTGGAAGCCGCCTAGAGTGGCTGGGGAAACCCAGCCAGGTGGGTGGGGCACAAATAAATTATTATTATTATTATTATTATTATTATTATTATTATTATTATTATTATTATTATTATTATTATTTGCTTTCACCCATAATGAAATTTGATCTGCAAATCATGTTTAATATAGTTTTCTACATGCTACAATGACATCACCATCAACATCAAAGCGCTTCATATCACAGCCATCGTGGCAACAAGTAATTATTGTTGCAATTATTCACACAGAGTATGAGCACGGCATGGGGGGGGGGTGAGGCTGAAACATGACTATGGTCATGAGCTCTTGACTAGGGAGGCTTTTGAACTGGTGGTCTCCAAATTTCATGGTCAAAGGTACTTCTCATGCCACTAAACTTAAATAAATGCTATAATGTGCACCAGAGATATGGGGTACCTGACGGGGTCCCACCCACCTATCAGAGTTGGCCAACTGGGGTGGGGCTAAGGTGTAATGGAAATGTGAAAGACCTTTGTATTTTGAGGAGATTGAGGTCCACAGCAATGACTCCTCTCATGCCCAGAAATTCTTTTTTTTTTGGGGGGGGGGGTTTGACCCTTTAATTAGCCAGCTGCATTTCTTATCTTGTGTTCAGACAGTGGCTAATAAACTAGCTGATTTTTATCTACAGCTTAGTCACTAGCGGCCTTTGGCAGGGCTTCAAGGTCAGCCACCTGTTAAAGGAACAGTGTCTAGTTATGTAATTTTGAGAATGTTCAAGTTTGCAATATACAAAAGCGACTTTCTCTCCACCCCGAACCTCATCTTAGTCCAAGACAAGTGAAGGTACTATGCTCGCTCTTGTTGTTCTGAAAGATCCCCAGTGACTTGTTAATTATAAGCATTACTTATTCTGTCTATAATCAAGTTATAATAGACATCTACTATCCCTCACTCATTGGTTTTGTCATTGCATACAGATCCAATAAATATGGGGGCACGTGCGGAAGGACCTTGGCCCCTAGGACTAGGACCACAAGAGTGAGGAACTTTCAGCCCTCCAGATGCTGCTGGAGGACAACTCTGCTGGTTTCTGTGTGTTGCCACTGTGCAGTGCTTGGAGTCACAAGACTCTGTTTACATTCCAGGGATTCCAGACTATTGGAAGTCTCACAGAAGACAGGAGACGGATGTGATGTTACTGGTTTCCTGATCCTTTGTTTTTCAGTTTCACAGAGAGAGGATGTTTCTTTTCTGTCTGCGTAACTAGATATAAAACTCTTTGCAATGTAGCTCATATTTTCTCATCCTTCCCTGCTGCTGGATACTCTGCGTAATGAGGGATGTGTCTGGAGTCTTATCAGAGGCTCAGGTCGTTAATCATCGTCGGAGGAGATTCCGAAGGCTCGACCGGAGGAGTAGCTCGGTCCTAGCAGAGGCTCCGACTAACTCCTGACCATTGGCCATACTTCCTGCAGCTGATAGGAGCTGCAGACCAACAACATCTGGAATGAAAGAAGGCACATTTTACCACATGTGGTGGATGTGTAAGAAGACAAAATCATATTAAGAAATGATTTATAATGAGTTGAAAAAAATGTTTAAAATTACTTTTGTGAAAATACCTGAAGCTTTCCGATTAGGAATTTTAGGTCCAGAAATACCAAAGGACCAGAATAGACTATTTATGTATGCTACGACAGCTGTGTGGATGCTATTTGCCCAAAGATGGAAGAAAGACAAAGTACCTACAAGAGAAGAATGGCTAACAAAGATGATGGATTATGTCAAAAATGACCAGGAAAATTGGAGATCAAGAGGACAATAAATTTAATAAAGAAAGGGAAAATTTTATAAGTTATTTAAAAGAACACTGTAAACAATTTAAAACATTGGCAGGATTATTATTATTTTTTTAAAAAAACCACTTGCAATGTAGCAAGAACTATAGTAAGAATGGATTTTTAAGAAAATATGGAGAACATTATATGATGCAGTTGCAAAATAATATTTAGGGAAACCATGAAGGGGTGGAGGGAAGTTATGGGATTCAGACAATCCTACGTGTAGAATGATTATGATCTGTGTGTGATGATAATTGTTGTAAGCAAAAACGAATAAAAATATTTTACAAAAAACAACAACATCTGGATGATGCAGCTTCCCCATCCCTGTTCCATTAAAGAAGTTGCTATATTTTTATTCATATGAAATGCATTTCGTATCATTTTGGAAAAATATGCCAAAGACCTTGAGAGAGGCTCAGTACTTTAACACAGAAATTTTGACATACATTTTGAGCGGATGCATCGGGGTTTGCGCCTGCACTGCTCTGGAGCTTCCAGCATGAGTGATCCTTTGATTAGGGGCTCTGTTTACCTAGGGTTTCACAGTAGAAATAAATTATGCAACCATATAAAACAGGAGGAAAGCCAGACAAACCTTCCTTATCTTTTGTGGTTGATTCCTTGTTAAATTTGTTCATGTGTCAATATATATGTGCACATGCACAAGGTTAATGAGTGACATACAAACCCACAGGATTCCCTTGCTTTTCAAAACCTAGTAATTGAATACAGAAGGGTTGGGAAAAGACATTAATTTATCCCATTTATTTAGCTGGGAAACAAAACAAAACAAAAATTCAAGTCATGCCGCCTGGTATATCCTAATGTTCTCAATTTGATGCAAACAGAGGGGAAACAGCAGCAGGTTTGTATGGTGGCCATGTTCAGTGAAAGCCCAATTATATCTAACCTCCAAGCTTTTTGAAAACCCACAGGATTAGTGAGAGACAAATACAGTCTTAATAGGCTGCCTAACTTGTAATCCTCTATTTATCCTTAGTAACAGATGGGGAATGGTAGGGGCTGTCCTTTTTAAAAACCCTTCGAAAGCAGAGCTCCATGCTGTATTGAATTAGGGCACAAAAGCCACACACACCAAAAAAACACACACAAAAAACCCAACCCTGAATATGCACTTGTGTCTCTCAGATGTGCTTAATTACTGTGAATTACTGTGAGGAACTGTATCGGCTTCGCTCCCATAATGGTCTACAGAGAGGCTTAAAATATATCACTTAGCACAGGAGATGCAACGGGTATCTGCCATTGTTTTCAAGGCCTGCTAAAGAACTCAACCATGAGCTAATTGAAGAACTCCTAAGCAGGGCTAATTGCCTTTTTAAAGAAGAATGCCCCAAACTGCTTTAAAGTGCAGTTTGAAATAATTGCATTCTGTTTGGCATTGTATTTCTAGCCTTTCTTTGCCTTAGTCTTCTGCATCAAATGCATCTCCATGGCACCTGGAAATCCTGGAGGAAGAGGGAACTTGGATACATAGAAGAAGCAAACTAGTTTTGTTACCAGAAGCCCACCTGAGCAACTTGTGAACCACCAAAGTAAACACAGTCCACCCACCATGTAAGGCTGACTGCTCACCAGGAGCTCAGTAGACTTTTGCTGTCTGTTTAGCAGCTTTAAGATGACGGTGTGTGTATAGGTGTGAGTTTATATAGTCTGTATTTGGGTTCTTTGTTTTTGCTCTATTTGATACTGTGGCTGCCCAGGGTTGATTGAAGAAGTCATTCTTTCTAAATTCTGATATAATCTGCACTTTCTGGACTAAAGTACAGATAAGAATGTAATTATCCTTCATATTTCATTTTTTCCTGAATTTTGCCATGCAGTTTGTTGCTCAGAACAATGTATCAATGTGTTTTAAAGCCAATTTTTGTAAGGTCACGAATTTAAGCCACACTAACTTTTCATGGTCAGAGGCTTATATTCAGGCCAATACGGTATCTATCTATCTATCTATCTATCTATCTATCTATCTATCTATCTATCTATCTATCTATCATCTATCTATCTATCTATCTATCTATCATCTATCATCTATCATCTATCTATCTAACTATCATCTATCTATCTATCTATCTATCATCTATCTATCTATCATCTATCTATCATCTTAGATGACACATAGGAAACCACCAGTCTGCAGGCCTAATCAGATCCAAATTTGGACTCAGTTTGGTTGCAGGCTGTTTTTCTCAAATGATATATGTGGCATCAGGGAAGAGGCAGGTGTAGTTGCGGTAACCAGCACTCAGTCAGAAGCATTAAAGTGTCCTCCATATTGTGTGTTGGCAAGGGAGGCTTACTGTCTGATTGGCAGTGAGGGCAAACCAACTGAGATTGGCTATGGTACTGAGTTCCCGGCCCACCTGACATAGCTGTCACTTCAGGCGACCCATTTTTCCTTGGTAGCACAGGAAGCTTAAAGTCAATGCCAATCAGCTGACTGGTAGCAATTTCATGATCGTTGCACCACAAAGGAAATGATGGGTCACTTGATTTCATAGTGATATCGAGTGATTGGCAGATGTCTGTGAAAATGGTAGGGGAGTGTGGGGAAGCCAAGCATCCAGGCCACCAGCTGGATTCAGTCCCCCACTCCTGCACATTTTCAGAGAAAATACTTTTAGAAATGTGTTGAGAGAAAATGAGTTCACAAACATGCATTTGGATGCAAATTTCCATGCAGATTTTTTTATTTATAAAAAATGCAGGTTAATGTGGAAATGGAACGGAACAGACTTTTGAATGAGCACCTTTAAAAGAGACATGGAATATGTCCATCCATCCATCCAGTTGCTTCTAATGGAGAACCCCACCCCAGCCTGACTGGGAATTCTATGGCAAGACCCATATTCTGAGACCCCAAAACATCATCTATATCCTCAGGTGTCACCTCACCTTTTGAGGCAAGAATGGGAAACCTGAACTCCAACTGGATTCCAACTCCCATCATCCATTACCAGTGACCATGGTGGGTGGGGCAAATGGTAGCTGGAGTCCAAGAACATACAGAAGACCATAGATTACCCATCCCCGTCTTAATGCAACATCATATGCCATCAGTGCCCTTCTGGCATTTACATAGGCCCAGACCTACTGTCCCTTGAATTTAGGGTTGGCAAATTGTATGACATGGACTGCCATACGTCCAGATTTTCCTGGACATTTTCAACAATTTCCTCCTGGACACTGTTTATGAGGGCCAAATACCAGCTATGTCTGGGAAATTCTGGGCATATGGAAACCCTGCTTGAATCCCTTTTGGCAAGTGCTGGTGCATTGGCTGCCCTCCAATTCTCTACTAAGGAGGCCTGTTTTAATTATAAAATCATGTTTATCCAAAAGTAAACATTTTAATATTTGAGTGTTTAAGAAAGCTAAGCTAATGCAGTTTGGACCCAGTGACTTCTTAATTTGAAGTTTGTCATTAGCTGTATAACTTCAGTCCTTGTCGCCTGCTTTGGACATAATGCATAGCTGGACAATTCACTAGGAATAGAGCTGAAGAGGCCCTATAACTGTATAACAACATTATATTGGTGAGAGCACTGATTAGGTACTGATCTTTAGGATTCTCAAATGAGAGTCAATGGCATTTGCCAAATACTAATCTGTGATGGCAACAAGATAGAAAATACATATCAAGTATTCTTTGCCACTTCTCACTAGAAGCCCATTAGTGGGAGGGCATCACAATGATGGGATACATATCATGGCCATGGGCCTAAGGGCTGGGAGACACACTCCTCTTCCCTCATAATGAAGCAAAGACAAAAATGGATTTATTACACTTAGCATGGGATGCTATTAAAAAGAATATCTCTAGGGCAGTGCTAGGTAGCACATTCATAAGAAGTTGTGCCTATAACATTTCATTGATGCCCAATTAATTATAATAAATGAGCCGTTAGGATTTCCTGTCTCATGCTTTTTGTGCGAGCGATAATTCCATTTTCTTTTTATTAAACTTCAGTGTTATGTGCTGAACTACAATCAAGTGTGTTAGCCTTTGTGTGTGCGCGCTTCATATTTTGTTCCCTGACATTGAACTGTGGAAGATTATTAGCTTTATATCTATAACTAAGGGCTGTGCCCCTGCACACACCACTCACCAAACCCCTCCCTCCATATTAATCCTCTACAGCTTCCTTTTCCCACCCCATGAAATTTCTAACAGGGGTAAATATGGGAAAGAGTCTTGTCTAGGTATAGATATATATTCTTTTCCATGCTGTTTTTCATATCCTCATTGCTCTTATGCTCCTGGGCCACGTTCAGAAAGTGGTGGTGGAGGATGAGTGTTCAGACCCCTGGGCTCTCACTTGTGGGGTGCCTCAGGGTTCTGTCCTCTTCCCCATGCTTTTCAACATCTACATGAAGCTGCTGGGAGAGATCATCAGGGGGTTTGGGCTGGGTTTTCATCAGTATGCAGATGATACCCAGCTCTACCTCTCTTTCAAATCAGAACCAGTGAAGGTGGTGAATGTCCTGTGTGGGTGTCTGGAGGTGGTTGCAGGATGGATGGTGGCTAACAGATTGAGGTTGAATCCTGACAAGACAGAAGTACTCTTTTGAGGGGCCAGAAGGCGGGCAGGTGTGGAGGACTCCCTGGTCCTGAATGGGATAACGGTGCCCCTGAAAGACCAGGTGTGCAGCCTGGGAGTCATTTTGGACTCGCAGCTGTCCATGGAGGCGTAGGTCAATTCTGTGTCCAGGGCAACTGTTTACCAGCTCCATCTGGTACGCTGGCTGAGACCCTACCTGCCCGCAGACTGTCTCACCAAAGTGGTGCATGCTCTGGTTATCTGTCACTTGGACTACTGCAATGCACTCTATGTGGGGCTACCTTTGAAGGTGACCCAGAAACTACAACTAATCCAGAATGTGGCATCTAGACTGGTGACTGGGATCAGATGCCAAGACCACATAACACCCATCCTGAAAGACCTAAATTGGCTCCAAGTACGTTTCCGAGCAAAATTCAAAGTATTAGTGCTGACCTTTATAGCCCTAAACAGCCTTGGTCCAGTATACCTGAAGGAGCGTCTCCACCCCCATCGTTCAGTTCACTGAGGTCCAGCTCCGAGGGTCTTCTGGCAGTTCCCTCACTGCAAGAAGCCAAGTTACAGGGAACAAGGCAGAGGGCCTTCTCGGTAGTGGCGCCTGCCCTGTGGAACACCCTCCCACCAGATGTCAAAGAGAAGAACAACTACCAGACTTTTAGAAGACATCTGAAGGCAGCCCTGTTTAGGGAAGCTTTTAATGTTTGGACTACTCTATTTTAAAATTTTGTTGGAGGCCGCCCAGAGTGGCTGGGGAAACCCAGCCAGATGCACAGGGTATCATTATCATCATCATCATCAACAACAACAACAACTCCTCATTGCTAAGCCTGATTTAACCCCACCCCCACCCAAACCTGAAATATCTGTAACTGTTCAATTGCAGCTTTTAAAAAACCATTACTCCATATTGCCACAGTACTTTCTGTGCTTTTTTTTGCTCCCATTGTCAAGATACGGCAGCAGGTTTTCCAAAAGGCTGATTGTGCTTTGAGTGCACCATGAGTGATGGCGTTGTTACGATTTGTTGTGTGGCACGCTGATGCATTACTGTGTGCTGTAACATCAATTTGATTGTCTTAACACGGCGCACCTGCCAGTATTTATGGTAGGATCCAGCATCAGTTATGGTGGCTATAGAAGCAGAAATTGCAGCAGGACTGATGGTGATGGGAGGGGTCCAGTTTTTGTTAGGCCTGGGTAATGCATTGCAGTTTACAAGGAAGAGGAGGACTGGAATGAAGGCAGCCATGATGGGAGTGTGGACATTCTGCAAAACACTTAAGTTGGGAATTGAGTAACAAAATATACTGTGCAGGTATTTTTATTTTATTTTTTTATATAAAAAAATCCAGATATAAGCAGTTTAGGAAAACTTTGACTGACAATTCTGAAAATCTCTGGTCCTTCAGAATAGCTGATTTTCATTAGAACTTAAAAACCCAGCATAATTTGGGGTGCAGCACTACTGGGTGACTCAGGATGAAATTCAAACCTTTCCCCCTCCCACTGATGAGGCTTTCCGGACCTATCCAACCCAAAATTGAGCAAAGTCATTCCAGAGTCATGTTTCAGTCCTCCATCTTAATTCAAAACAATAGCTCATCATGATCAACAGCAACAACCACCCCACACCTTGAACAACCACATGTCAAGTTTGAAGCCCATGCTATTTAGAGGCTATATGCCAAAAATTGGGTGAAGTAATGCCAAACTCACATTTTGATCTGCAATCTGGATTCAAAATGGCACCCACTCTCCTAAACATGTACAAACTCTACTGTCCTTGTCTTGGGAATGTTCATGTTAAGTTTGGTGTCGGTACCTCAAGAGGCATCAGAACCTGTAGAAGAAAAATGGACAGACAGAATAGCCTCTTTCCAAAGTATATAGTAGCTTTATACTTTTGGCTCTCCTCATTTTACCCTTACCACAACCCTGTGAAACAAGTTAGGCAGAAAGGTCGTGAATGGGCAGGGGTTCCCAGTGAAATTTACTATTAAGTAAAAGTTTGAATTCAGATCTCCCCAATCAAAGTACAACCAGCACACTATGGCTACTGTGAACACTGCTGGTGCAAGGTAGTTTTAAGAAGATGTTATAGATCTACAGTGATATTTGTAGACAACTTATCAATCCATTTATGTCGTACTTGCAGTTCCCATTTCAACAAGGGTTCCTTAAAAAATAATAAATACTGAGCCCGGAAAGCTGTTTCTGCAGCATTTTATTAAATAAAAAGTGAGAGGGGGAAAAACATCTTGGCAAACGTGATTGCTGCTGCCAGCTCTTGTTAGTATTGCTGTTATTTGTTGCTAATGGCAAGGTTGTATACATATGAAATTGGTTTGCCTTCAACTCTACTCTCAAATGGAATCAGTACACAAATGTGTGTCAGCTTCTCCTGTAGCGGTATGAAATATAGTCGAAAAGTGTTGTTGTTTTTATATAAAAAATAATAATAATCAAATGTAAACTCACATTTACAAAGTCTCCAAAAAAGTTATTCTAAGCTTTAAAACCTTTCATCTTTCCTAAAACATATTTGATGTCATGCTTCTCTATAGAGTTTTACCTGTTTGCTTAGCCAGAATTAGTAATGGTATGTCTTATGGGTTATGCTATGTAAAAGCGTTAAAAGTATTTAGCCTTCTCCACAACAATACTGTAAGGTAGGGGTTGTCAACGTTTTTGAGTCTGTCAGACATTTGGAATGTTGAAAATGTTCTCTGGCTGCAAGCCACAAAATGGTTGCTCTGGTGGTGTGGTGTAACACAGAATGGGTGTGTGGCACAAAACAAAATGGCTGCCACATCTCAAAGTGCAGAAAATGAAGCAGGGCACAAAATGGTGTTGGCAGGCCCCACTCCCATGAGCTATCTCATCAATAAAAAGGCACCTACAATATGTCAACCTTTTCCTGCATAACACATGACACAACTTACCTCATCTTATGAAATCATTTATGCTGAATGCTTCTCAACTGTCACTAAGCACGGGCAATGATGCGGGAAATCACAGAACATTGTGATATCTGGATGAGAGCTAATCTATGTGATCTTAGAATCATAGAATCATAGAATCATAGAGTTGTAAGAGACCACAAGGGCCATCGAGTCCAACCCCCTGCCAAGCAGGAAACACCATCAGAGCACTCCTGACATATGGTTGTCAAGCCTCTGCTTAAAGACCTCCAAAGGAGGAGACTCCACCACACTCCTTGGCAGCAAATTCCACTGTCGAACAGCTCTTACTGTCAGGAAGTTCTTCCTAATATTTAGGTGGAATCTTCTTTCTTGTAGTTTGGATCCATTGCTCCGTGTCCGCTTCTCTGGAGCAGCAGAAAACAACCTTTCTCCCTCCTCTATGTGACATCCTTTTATATATTTGAACATGGTGATCATATCCCCCCTTAACCTCCTCTTCTCCAGGCTAAACATGCCCAGCTCCCTTAACCATTCCTCATAAGGCATCGTTTCCAGGCCTTTGACCATTTTGGTTGCCCTCCTCTGGACACGTTCCAGTTTGTCAGTGTCCTTCTTGAGTTGTGGTGCCCAGAACTGGACACAGTACTCCAGGTGAGGTCTGACCAGAGCAGAATACAGTGGCACTATTACTTCCCTTGATCTAGATGCTATACTCCTATTAATGCAGCCCAGAATTGCATTGGCTTTTTTAGCTGCCGCGTCACACTGTTGGCTCATGTCAAGTTTGTGGTCAACCAAGACTCCTAGATCCTTTTCACATGTACTGCTCTCAAGCCAGGTGTCACCTATCTTGTATTTGTGCCTCTCATTTTTTCTGCCCAAGTGCAATACTTTACATTTCTCCCTGTTAAAATTCATCTTGTTTGTTTTGGCCCAGTTCTCTAATCTGTCAAGGTCGTTTTGAAGTGTGGTCCTGTCCTCTGGGGTGTTAGCCACCCCTCCCAGTTTGGTGTCATCTGCAAATTTAATCAGGATGCCCTTGAGTCCATCATCCAAGTCGTTGAATCCTCCATTGACAAATTGAGTGTTTTTTTCTAATCAAGTGGGGTGTGTATATGTATATATGTGTATATGTTTATGTATAAACACACACACACTTGTGTGTGTGTGTGTGGAATAAACAAATAAATCCAAAGGGTGGCTAGGAGAGCTTTCTGTGTTGTGGCCCCCAGGAGGATCATTTGGTCCTTTCTCTGTTGTCATCTTATTGAAGCCACTTAGTTTGGGCATATTGTTGGTACACCAAGTATATTATTGTTGCCCTCTCTCTATTTGCCAGATATTTTTATTTCACTGTTCTTGCTGCTACTCCTCAGTACATTTTTTTAAATCTGTGTTGTTCTTTTAATGTTGCCTCTTAAATTTGCATTTTTTTATTTTAAAAAAGTATTTACAAAATTATTATGCATTTTCATGCACTTTTATTCTGATATGAACATTTTTGTATGTATGTTTCCTAGAACAGTTATATTCCTAACAGGCTGTTTTTCTGTACATTATTTCTAGAAATATATGTGTTTTTCTGTACACTTTGCCCTTGTGTATACTGTTTTGCATGAGTTGTTATTGTTGTTGTTTTTATATATTCATTTATACTCTGCCTTTTTTTCCTTGACAGGAATCTTACAGATAAAATGCTTACAGATAAAATGCTTACAGATAAAAGCAAGAACCAATAAAAACAGAAAAATAAACCATTAAAATACAATATATGCTTACAAACAAACAATTACAATGTTGGCCAGCAAACTCCCTTCCTATGTATAATGCAATAATTTTAAAATCAAAAAGTTGCCATATACAGACTGAGGGCTCCTGCCTTCACTTCATTGCGAGTCAGTGTGGTGTAGTGGTTAAGAGCAGTAGTCTTGTAATCTGGTGAACCGGGTTCGCGTCTCTGCTCTTCCACATGCATCTGCTGGGTGACCTTGGGCCAGTCACACTTCTTTGAAGTCTCTCAGCCCCACTCACCTCACAGAGTGTTTGTTGTGGGGGAGGAAGGGAAAGGAGAATGTTAGCCACTTTGTGACTCCCTAGGGTAGTGATAAAGCGGGATATCAAATCCAAACTCCTCTTCTTCTTCCATCCCCAGATGTTTGATGCGAGACTGCAACACAAAATTGGGTGAAGTGTAAATTTTGAAGGATAGTTGCAGTTTGGTTTGTGTATAGATTTAGGAAGTTCAAATTAGGTGTAAACCACATCAAACCCACTCTCCATCCTTGATACCTTCATCCTAGCATGTAAATACCAGATCCCTGTGCCAATAACATCTGGACATGTTCATTTTAAAGCTAAAGCTAGGTGATTTTTCAGTGATTTTAACATCAGGATGAAGGATTTATTCAATAAAAGCAACAGATGCAGTGTTTTCAATTTCAAATTCCAAGTGCCCTCTAGGCCAATGCTGGAACTTGACATGAGTGGATTCGGTATCCTGGTCAAGATCTCAGCCCTTTGCAGGATTAGAACCAGTAGTATGACTTACTGTGGTGATGTGTCTTTCTTGATAGCCCCTTGGCTGTGATCTTGTCAGGGCTTGCAAGGTCAGGAAATGAATGCAAGCTGTGCTGTGTTGGAAAACCTCCAAGGCACATTAGCTGATGTTGAAAGTATTGATGGCAAGTCGAAACGCAGAACTGTTACTGTGCAAAATGGAAACAGAACCAACTCCCAAGCAGGTGCTCAGAATTACAGTATAGGGAAATTCCCTCCCCTATATTGCTATCTTTAAGATTGCATGAAATGCTGGCCACCCCTGCATTTAAGCTCTATCTTGTGTAATTATTTGCCAGTTATTTGGTTAAATAAAGAGGAATTCGCTGGATCCTTAGTTCCAGACATGGGGCAGAATACTCTCTCGTAAGAGAGAGCCAGGGCAGAGATTTTAAAACACAAAACACGCAGCCAAGTAAAGTGTGCAAATATAGACTGTTAGCACCTTTAAATATTCCATTTTAAGTCACTTACACTGCTTCCCCCTTTCTAATCCCTTGGCATAGAATAGACCACACAGTTTGGTAAGTTAAGATGACTTTTAATTACATTTTTTTCAAAGGTCAGATTCATGTGTTTTTCCATACAGCAGCAAGAAAACCTAGGCAGACATCTCAAGGAAAAAAATATGGTAAGGCATTTATGAACATGCAGTCCGAGTTTGAAGCAATGAAGCTTGCATGTCCTATCTGGCTGGGTTCCCATGATGGAAGAGGATGAACAGTGGAAATGTAACTTCCTTCTTTCCAGTGCTATTTTTCTCGAAAAAGAGGTGCCAGAACTCACCATTAATGCCTCCCTTGTTCTCTTATAATGGCAATGGCACCCACCTGAGAGATGCTCGGGAATGAGTTCCAGTGAGTTCAGACTGAAAGAAAGCCCTGCTTCTTTCCAAGGTGAGGGGACATTATCTAGTTAAGTCTAGAAGAATAGCTTACTCTGTTGTCTTAAACCCTCCATGCATTAACTAAAGCTAAATATGCTGGTAAGATGAGGCTGAATTGCCCACATTATTAACACTGTAACTTTCCTCTGCACATTTTGTAGCACTTGCCTTTAGGATATTCCAGTGCTTTTCTCCCCTTTAAAAATGTTTAGGGGTACTCTCATATTGACTCAAGAAAATCACCATTTTATAGTTCAAATAGGGGGAAATAAATACAGTAAATACAGCAAATACAAAGATTCACAAAATGCTTAGGGGTATGCGTACCAAAAAGGCACTGGGAGATTCTAACTGATTAGTTCTTAGTAAGCTGATCATTTGAGTATTTTATTGAAATAAGTGGATGGAGTCTTGTAGGAGGTGTAAAGAGGGTGTGATTGTTGTGTATGCAAGGGTTGTGTGTTTACTTTCTTGAAACATGAAGATAGAGGTGATTGATTTTTGTTGTTATTATTGTTAGGGTGTGTTTGTAATGTTTCTGATATTTTGATGGTGCCATGCTGTAATTACATTGTATTTTGATGCTCTTTGATGTATTTTAATGTTTTACATATGATTAATTTTGGGGTTCACAGTTGTTTTACTTATGTGCATTGTATGCAGACTTTATGTTGTTTAAAATATAGAATTATGGTGATGAGTTAGTAGTACCAGTAGTAGCAGTGTTGCTCGGTTTCGAAGGTGGAATTTGTATTGTGTTTCTGACAATGATTCCTTTTCGTTGTGAATGGTTTGAACTGCTTAGAGATTTCTGCTGGAAGAAGAAATGGTATATGTTAACTGAAAACACCCCCCCCCCTCTGAAAAATCATGGGAATTGAAGTTTGTTAAGGGTGGTGAGAATTGTAGCTGTGCGAACTTTGTTGTTGTTGTTCAGTCATTTAGTCGTGTCCGACTCTTCATGACCCCATGGATCAGAGCACACCAGGCACTCCTGTCTTTCACTGCCTCCCACAGTTTGGTCAAACTCATGTTAGTAGCTTAGAGAACACTGTCCAACCATTTCATCCTCTGTTGTCCCCTTCTCCTTGTGCCCTCCATCTTTCCCAACATCAGGGTCTTTTCCAGTGAGTCTCAGCTTCAGGATCTATACTTCCAGTGAGCACCCAGGGCTGATTTCCTTCAGAATGGATAGGTTTGATCTTCTTGCAGTCCCTGGGACTCTCAAGAGTTTCCTCCACCACCATAATTCAAAAGCATCAATTATTCGGTGATCAGCCTTCTTTATGGTCCAGCTCTCACTTCCATACATCACCACTGGGAAAACCATAGTTTTAACTATATGGACCTTTGTCGGCAAGGTGATGTCTCTGCTTTTTAAGATGCTGTCTAGGTTTGTCATCACTTTCCTCCCAAGAAGCAGGCATCTTTTAATTTTGTGACTGCTGTCACCATCTGCAGTGATCATGTAACCCAAGAAAGTAAAATCTCTCACTGCCTCCATTTCTTCACCTTCTATTTGCCAGGAGCTTTGCGAACTACAGTTCCTTAAATTCTTGTGGAGAGGAGTCTTGTAAATTTATGATGTGTATGAAACCATAGAATCCTTCCTTGGATCAGAGGCCCTGTTTGCTCAGAATTTCCAATAGCTGGGAGGCTTCTAACCATATCTAACCGAACCTGGTTGGAACCCCGCTTCAGGCTTTCATGCTAAATATGTGAAGATTGGAAGCCAAGCAGGTGAATGTGGGGTGTTTGGGGCAGGTCATGTGTGGCCAGCCCTCCTCACTTTAAGGCAACATGCAATCTTTTGAAAGTTAGTGCATTGTCCAGATGTGGTGTAGTGGTTAAGAGCGGTAGTCACGTAATCTGGGTAACCAGGTTCGCGTCTCCGCTCCTCCACATGCAGCTGCTGGGTGACCTTGGGCCAGTCACACTTCTGTGAAGTCTCTCAGCCCCACTCACCTCACAGAGTGTTTGTTGTGGGGGAGGAAGGGAAAGGAGAATGTTAGCCGCTTTGAGACTCCTGAAGGGGGTGAAAGGCGGGATATCAAATCCAAACTCTTCTTCTTCTTCTTCCAGGGTTACTGCGTCACATAAAGAGTTTAGCTACATCTGTCACAGGGAAAATAAAATACAGCAAAAGTGAGCACAGTGTTGCTTTTTACCAGGAAGGACGAAGGAAAATACAGTTTCAGTAACGTGAAAGGCCTGTGCTTGGAGTACCATTTGAAGGGGGTGGGGTGGGAAATTGAAGCAATAGAAGTGTAAAAGTAATCTACCTTAAGATACAGAGTATAGAATGGCATTTGTAGCCTGAGCACAGCACTGTTCTGAATGATCAGTTGCTTGTGATTTAATGGCTATTTGAGGAGCGAAAGAAGAGATTGAACAGAAGAGAAGGCAGCCTTTTAACCAATACTGTATTGAGGAGTGCATAAAGTCATGCCAGTTGTTCTGGTTTGTTCTAAAATGTCAAATGGTATAAATACACATTTAAGCAGAAGCTCAACAGCAACCTACTTCTCATAGAAGCATAGAATTGTAGAGTTGGAACAGAGCCCCAAGAGTCATCTAGTTCAACCTGCAGCAATGCAGAAACCACTGCTTAACAATCTCTCACAGATGGCCATGCAACTTCTGTTTAAAAACCTCCAATGAAGGAGACTCCACCATCATCTGAGTCCATTCCATGGTTGAACAGCTGTTACCATCAGAAAGTTCTTTCTAATGTTTAGAAGGAATCTCTTTTGTTTCCATTTTAATCCATTGTTTAGGGTCCAACCCCTCTGGAGCAACAGAAAACAAGCTTGCTCCATCTTCCATTTGATGGCCCTTCAGATATTTGAAGTTGGGTATCATATCACCTCTCAGTCTTCTGTTCTCCCGGGTAAACATACCCAACTCCCTCAACTGTTCCTCATAAAGCTTGGTTTCCAGACCCTTAATCATATCGGTTGTCCTCTGCACAATTCCAGTTTGTCCAAAAAAACTTTGCCCAGAACTGGACACAGTACTCTACGTGAAGTCTGACCAAGGCAGAATAGAGTGATAGTATTACTTCCCTTGATCTGGCCACTATAACTGCATTGATGCGGCCTAGATTTGCATTAGCTTTTTTGTTGCTGCTGCATCACACTGTTGACTTGTGATATACTAAGGCTTCGCAATGGACTTTGTTCACACATGCCTGAGCTCTGTTACAGACATGTAATGGATAAGGTCTCTATCATGAATAAGGTGCTGCATATGACCCCCAAAGAGAACAAGAGCGAATTATGCCATACAAAGGGTAGTTTTCTCCTCTTATAACTGAAACTCTAGGAAAAACATTTCCTACAACTTGTTTAAAATTTGACAGGATGCCAGGAGGTAGCTGAACTTGCTTTGCAAGCTGAATCAGACCTGTGGGTCACCAGCTGACATCTCTGAATCACCCTGCATCCCACAATGACAAATTGTTCAGCCTCTATTTAATATGAGAAACATTTATGCAATATCTTGCCCCATGTTCGCCTGGGAATGACCATGTACCGGGTTGCATGCCTTCCCTTTCTTGGCATCTGGGTCAATGGACACAACATGCTGAAGGCTGTGGAATTCTTAGAAATCAATTTAGTTTCATTCCTGCTGTTGCTGATCAACATCCACTTGTGGGATAGGTTGTTGTGTAAATGCAGGGTGCAATCTCATACTTGGTTATGTATCTGTAGGGTTCTGTGTCTTCAATGGAATTGTGGGTCAAAAAGATCCCATCAGGTATTTATCCCATAAGCACCCTTCTCCAACTTGATGCTCCCCAGACTACAACTCCCATCAACCCTTGACACTGACCATATTGGTAGGAGCTGATTGGAGTTGTAGTTTAGAAGATCTGGAAGAAAGCTGTCCAATACTAAGCACTCAAAATGCAGCATATGTTGGATATGTGCTAATCTGGCATACTTTGCGTCTCTTTCCTTAGCAAGGCTACAATCTGTTGGGGGGGTGTATTTAAAAAATGCTATCATTTATCAGCTATCTGAATTCTAAAATTATACAGAGACATATGGTATACTTAAACAAAATAGATTGTTGAACTGTGTCCTACTAAATGCCAAAGTCCTGTAGGCTTTTACATTAAGGCTGAAATCCTAATCACACCTCCTAAGCAGTTTGTCCCATTCAACCCTGTGGGATTTTCTTCTGAGGTAACAAGCTTAGCCTAGGCTGTCAGTCTCAAATTGTATTTTACTTACCATAAAATTCAGTTATTTTAACTTGACCCAGATACTACAGCTAGATCTGTATTCTTTGCTTCACGATTTATACATCTGCATTTTTAAAATCCTTTGACTAAATTTGTCATGCACTTCTAATCATCATATATAAAATACCATATTGCAAGGACTGTTATACTGGTAGAACATTGCCTTGCCTCCTGGCCCAGTGCTGAAGAATTGTTAATCAATTATAGACTCAGAAGGCAGAGCAATTTCCCCCCAAATCCCCACTCGTCTCTTCTTGGACGGGATGATGCTCACATTGAAGAATTCACATTTGAGCCAGAGAGGAGAATCAACCACAAAAACTGTTCTGGGTAAGTTGCAAGGTTGTGCTGCTGCTGCTGCTGGTGTGTGTGTGTGTGTATGAGAGAGCAAGAGATGGGGGGAAGAGAGAGTGCGCAATATGGCAAACATCACCTCCTCCATTTCTGTTGGTGTGAATCTTCATGGGATCAAAAGTCCTTCCATTATTGTCCAGGCTTTGAGTGTCTGAAGGAAAAGGTAGTCAATACCCACTTTTCAATAATAAATCCTCTCTTCCTCTCTTTGAAAAAAATTAAAAGGTAAAACACCATTCAGTATTTCCCTTTGGAAAAGTCTTTTTTCCTACTGTGCTCTGTGAATCTCCTTCTTGCACATGTATGGTCGCAATGCTAAGTTAACAACCTCATGGCCTTTCTCAGTGACTTGCTTTTTAAAGCAGGAGTTCAATCTTTGGCATCAATTCAGATGTCTCCCGGCATGCTGCATTCCCCCCCCTCCCCCAGAACTTACTTTCAATCTTTTTTTCCTTCAAAAAAGAGAAAAAGATCTTTCCAAATGTGAAGTTTTAAAGGGACACATGCCACAGAGGTCTCTCCCAGTCGCTGCGTTGTAAGAGTGTGAAGTCTAGCATGAAATGTCAAAGAAAATGGCATTCATGCTTCTCTCGACATATTCAGCCCTACAGTCACCCTGGAGGCAAGGAGGGGAAACTTTGCCATGTCTTGTTACATGGTGTCTTGGCACCGAAGCTATTACTGTAATGGCACCAAAAGGCAAGTTCAAGAATCTCATTGGTCGCATTGATTACTTTAGTAGTTTGGAATCCCAACCATCAGTTATCAAAAACAACCGAGCTGCAAACTCCTCCCAGAGAACACTGCCACGAAGCAAAATGTACGAGTGCCTTGACAAGAAGAGAATATTTGGAGGTGGGGAGAGACAGTAACTCAGAAATGTAGTTCCTTTAAAAAAAAAAAGCCATCTCACTCAAAGTCTGGCTGTTGCCCCTGAGTGAACTTCAACTTGCCATTTTAGGTTTGCACAAAATTCAAATCATCTTCTCATTAGAAATGCAAAGGACCTTATGTGATAAATGTCAAAAGCTTCAACCATTTTCAGCACTTTGTCTTTTGTAATTGCATTATATATATCCCTATCAACACAAGTAAGTTTATTCAGGAATATTAAGTATCAGATCCCAGGTCTTATTGGGGCATGATAGACACTCTGGTGGTTCTACCCTATTCTAAACAATAACAGTAACAATGATGGTGATAATGTACTACAGTGGTACCTGGAGTTACAAGCACGTCCGGTTACAAACGCCTCAGGTTACAAACTTCGCTAACCTGGAAAAGTTGCCTGGAGTTGAGAACTTTGTGCCAGGATGAGAACGGAAATCGTGTGCCGGAGGTGCAGCAGCAGCAAGAGGCCCCATTAGCAAAAGCACGCCTCTAGTTAAGAACAGTTTCAGGTTAGGAACGGACCTCCAGAACGAATTAAGTCCGTAACTAGAGGTACCACTGTATTCACATGCTACCTGTCAGGGAACTGACATCAGAGGAAAGGGAGGTGGTAGGGCTCCCAGAGGCTGGGAGGGAGTCAGCAGCTAAAGCAGGGACCAGCAGGGGGAGAGAGGGGTCTCTGGAGGAGGATCTCAGGAATGCTGAGAGAGAAGCAGCAGCCAAGTCAGGAACTAGCAGGGGAGAGGGAGGGGTGAGAGACACGTCCAGCGAAAACAGCGGGGAGGTGTCAGAAGCAACCATAGGGAGACCCATGCTTCGCCGGAAGCTGCCACGTCGTGAGTCCAGGAGACGCGTTTCCGTTAAGGAGCTTCTTTGCTGGAAGCGCTTCCGCAGACAGCCACTGTCAGACTCTACGAGTGACTAGAGCAGACATGTCTGAGGAGCTCTGTCACACACAGAGGTTTGTGGAGCCGCACAAACTCTGAGGGAGCACAATTTTAAGCACAAGCAGCTAATCATCCCATTCCAGCAGTCTGACAGTCTTTGTACGCTGCCTGTGCAGGAGAAAGCATCATGAGCGACCCAGCCGGAGCTGGAGCCGGAGGAGCAGGGGGTGGAGCTGGTCCAAGCTTGGAAGAAAGATACCGAGCATTGGAGGTCCAACTTGCGCTGCAGACGGCGAGGCTCGAGGAGAGAAGGGCTCAGGATGCAGACAAGAAGGGGAGAACCACGCAGTTCCCCAGAAAGGTACCAGGATTGGTGCAGAAGTTTGGGGGGGACCCCAAGGATTACCATGCCTTTAGGTTTTGAGGAGAGAAACGGGGCGTTGTACTACAAGGGAGCGTTATATATACCTGAAGGGGAATTGAGGGAAAAGGTACTCAAGCAACTGCACGATAGCCCCACAGCAGGGCATTTTGGGCAACACAAAACCATGTGGCTGGTTACCAGGGAATTCTGGTGGCCCAAGGTCAGGGAAGATGTGCGGGAGTATGTGAGAGGGTGTGACCAATGCCAACGAGCCAAGGGGGAGAGGCGGGCACCGGCAGGTTTATTAGAACCACTACCCACGCCTGAAAGACCATGGGAAGCAGTGGCAATAGATTTCATGACTGATCTGCCAAGGTCTAGAGGGAAAACAGCCATCATGGTTGTGGTAGACCTGTTAACCAAGATGGCCCACTTTATAGCCTGCTCACATGCGGTCACAGCAGAAGAAACCGCTAAATTGTTTGTAGAAAATGTGTTTAGGCTGCATGGCGCCCCCTTGAGGGTGGTTTCTGACCGAGGGAAACAATTTACTTCCAGGTTCTGGAGGAAGCTCATGAGCTTACTGCATGTAGAGGTTAATTTCTCAACTGCCCGTCATCCAGAAACCAACGGGCAGGCGGAAAGAGCTAATGGTGTCCTCCAGCAATATTTGAGGTGTTATGTGAATGACAGAGAGAATGATTGGGTGGAGAAGCTGGCGTTGGCAGAATTTGCCTACAACAATGCAGAGAACGTGTCCACGGGGATGAGCCCCTTTTTGGCTAATCACGGGTGCCATCCCCGAGCCTTCCCAGGGGGGGAAGGGGAGAACTGGAGCGTTCCAGCTGCAGAACAGTTCGTTGAAGAAATGGAAGCGATCCATCGCCAGCTCCAACTTAATTTAAACAGGGCTAAGGAGGAATATAAGAGGCAGGCAGACAAAAACAGAAGGGAAGGTGAAAGCATTAGGGTGGGGGACCAGGTGTGGCTGTCCACCCAAGGGTTACCATTCAAAGGGGGTTGTAAGAAGTTAAGACCCAAAAGGCTGGGCCCATTTGAAGTCACGCAGCAGGTCAACCCAGTGGCTTTCAGACTCCGGTTACCGAACCACATGAAGCTGCACCCAGTGTTCCACAGGTCGTTGCTGTCACCGTATAAAGGGGACAGAGAAGGGAGGGTCAATAGGGGACCAGCTATGGAGGAAAAGGAACACAGCTACCATGTAGCGGAGATTCTCGATTCCAGGTGGAAGGGAGATCAAGTAGAGTATTTGGTAATGTGGGAAGGGGAGCCGGAGTCGGAAAACACCTGGGTCATGGCAGAGGATGTAGATGACGAGGTTTTAATAGAAACTTTTCATCAGAGATTCCCTCGTAAACCTCAGCCAGTGGCGAGGTTCCGGAGGGAATACTTTGCCACCACCGACGAAGAAGAAGAGTTGGAGGGGTTCTCTGGTTCCGAGGAGGAGGAGGATTCAGCGAGCCGGAACGAAGAACGATGGAGGGAAATGTTCGAGACGTCTGAAGATGAAGAGGATTCCTTTCGGGGTTTTAGCTCCTCACCGCCCAGAGGAGAGAGTATGGGCGGGGGGGGAAGGGGGCCCTGGAGGGGAGGTGGATGTCAGGGAACTGACATCAGAGGAAAGGGAGGTGGTAGGGCTCCCAGAGGCTGGGAGGGAGTCAGCAGCTAAAGCAGGGACCAGCAGGGGGAGAGAGGGGTCTCTGGAGGAGGATCTCAGGAATGCTGAGAGAGAAGCAGCAGCCAAGGCAGGAACTAGCAGGGGAGAGGGAGGGGTGAGAGACACGTCCAGCGAAAACAGCGGGGAGGTGTCAGAAGCAACCATAGGGAGACCCATGCTTCGCCGGAAGCTGCCACGTCGTGAGTCCAGGAGACGCGTTTCCGTTAAGGAGCTTCTTTGCTGGAAGCGCTTCCGCAGGCATCCACTGTCAGACTCTACGAGTGACTAGAGCAGACATGTCTGAGGAGCTCTGTCACACACAGAGGTTTGTGGAGCCGCACAAACTCTGAGGGAGCACAATTTTAAGCACAAGCAGCTAATCATCCCATCACACTACCCCATCCACTCTATTCTATACCTGCCGTGGGTCCTTTACTAATACTCTTCCTCCACCTGCCTGCATTCTTTACTTACTTATCTGAAAATCACTGGGTGCTTCACAACATAAAAAATACAAAATGAGAACACAAAGTACATAATAAAAGCAAAACCAAAACAAATAACCTGTCAGGGACTGGGCAGAGGAGGAATGGTGGAGACCGCCTCCCCATCCTGACCCCTCCAGGGAGGAGGAAGAGCAAGACAGTGTAGATTTACAACAGTGGTTTGAAGGAGGTCACAGCTCAAAGGCAGATGAGGGGGAAAGTTGGGAAATAATGGGAGAGGAGGAGGCAAGACTGGAACGGCAGCTGGCTGACATGGTGTCTTTAGAAAGCATTCCAGACCCCCCCCCCATTTCCCAGAACCCGGCGAGCCTTAAAAGTAGGAGAGCAAAGAGGTCAAAGTCATAGGGCACATAGCAGCAGCCGCAGAAGTGACGAATGAGGAAGTGGGAGAGACGGGGTGTGTGTATATTCACTTGAGACAATGCCAGTATCCAAGAGTTTGGGTTCTATAGCCTTTCTCTGTAATATTGAAATAAAAAAGATGGTAAGAAACTTTTCCTTGTCTTTATACTTTCCTGGACAACCAGCTGGGAGCTGCTGACAGCATCCTAACATAACCCCTTCCCATAAACACATTTAATAGGACATAGAATGTTATTCAGCCAAAGACCTGGCTTAAGAGAAACATTTTCGCCTGGCACCTAAAGATATGTAATGAAGGCACTAGGTGAGCATTCTACAAACAGGAAGCCACTGCAAAAAAGGCGCGTTCTTGTGTTGCCACTCCAGATCTCTCATGAAGAAGGCACATGAAGAAGTGTCTCAGATGACAATTGAAGGTTCTGGGTCAGTTCATCTGGGGAGAAGCGGTCCTTGAGGTATTGCGGTATTGTTTAAGGCTTTATAGGTCAGAACCAGCAATTTGAATTAGGCCCAGAAACTAATTGGCAGTCAGTGCAGTTGGGCCAGGAATGGTACAAAGCAGGGATGAGGTCCTTCAGGACTCACAGTCAAGATGGTCTTCAGCAACCTCAGCTTTTGTAGCTGAGTGAGTGAGTCAGGGTACTGTGCTTCCAGATGGAAAAGGTCTGCAGGTCCTCCAGGACTCACAGCCACGATGGTCTTCCCAGTTCTTTTGGAACCACTCTGAGAACTATAGCTCATGAAGGGAATAGAGAACAATGCTTAACACCCTTAACAAACTACAGTTCCCAGAATTATTTGCCGGAAGCCATGTCTGTTCAAAGGGCTATCGTACTGCTTTAAATGTATGGTGTGTCTGTGGCCTTAAAACCTTGCTTTGTTTGGGTCTTCCATTTGTTTGAGGATCCTGAGACATCTATTTAGAGAAGAGCAAGTTCCAGACCATGTTCAGTCTTCTATGTAATAAAGAAAACTTTAACATTTAATAAACATTTGACAAGTATCAGTCTAACTCCCCCAAGGTTTGTATGGCAAGGTAAGACATCTCTCTCAGGCTTGAACTAAAAGACCTTTGTGCAACGTGGCATCCAGAGAGCATTTTATGAGAGGCTATAAACTAATACCCTTCAATAATCTAACCTTGGAGGTCACAAAAGCTTGGAATATAGTTATCAGCATCAATCTGTGAAAGCCCTGGATGAGTTCTGGTAGATGAATTCTCATGTAGGCGAAAAAATGAAGTTCCAGTGACAGGCCAAATATAAAAGTCAGAAGACAGAGCGGAGTCTCGGGTGACCTTATAATGGATAGTGATAGAAAAGATCTGGTCCCTATTAACAGGCAGATTGGAGGGGACATCTACCGCACTTTAAAGAGGTTGAAGCTAAAAGGGTAGAAATGTCCTTCATTTTCTCTAGACTGCTGGATCTAAGCATGTTGCTGAATGAGGAGGTGGAATCCTGAGAAGTGGAATGTACAATTTCAGGCTGCTGCTGGGCAGTAGAAGTGCATGTAGTGAGGCAGGGCTGTGGAGCCGCCCCCAGGAATAGCTTCGCTGCTGCTGACCTGGGCAGGGCTGGGGTGGTGGTGGCAAGGTTAGGGTAGCAGAGTTGCATTGGCATGGACAGCCACTGCCAATCTGGTGCCCCTCCCCCTACTGGCTTGCCTGCATGGTCTTATCGTTGCCACTGCCGTGTCCCATCCCTGTTTGACGCCAGTGATGCTAATATCAGGACAGGTCCACAAATCTGCCCCACCTCACATGCCAATTCTGCAGGGAGAAAAAAAAGTTTTTCTGATTCCTTTCACATCCCCTGCAGTGAACAGAAGACTAGAATAGCAAGGATTTTAAGCTTATCCTTTCTAAAAAGGAGAACAGATAAAAGGGAGCCCCTTGACTCCTTTCCTTTTCCTTTCACCAGAGAAGTGAACTTGCTGTGTGGTTGTTGTTTTGTCTGTGTTGAGCTCTCTACACTTTAGCATTCAATTATTTGGCTCGTATCTAACTAAGTTCTATTCAGGGTACACCCATTCAAATTAAGGGAGATAAGTACGTAATAACTAAGGGAGCTAAAAAAGCCATGTCCATTATTTTCAGGGGTCCTACTATGAAAAGGGACGTGGGTGGCGCTGTGGGTTAAACCACAGAGCCTAGGACTTGGCGATCAGAAGGTCGGCAGTTTGAATCCCCGTGATGGGGTGAGCTCCCATCGCTCGGTCCCTGCTCCTGCCAACCTAGCAGTTTGAAAGCACGTCAAAGTGCAAGTAGATAAATAGATACCGCTCCGGTGGGAAGGTAAACGGCGTTTCCATGTGCTGCTCTGGTTCGCCAGAAGTGGCTTAGTCATGCTGGCCACATGACCCAGAAGCTGTACGCTGGCTTCCCCGGCCAATAAAGTGAGATGAGCGCCGCAACCCCAGAGTCGATCACGAATGGACTTAATGGTCAGGGGTCCCTTTTCCTTTACCTTACTATGAAAAGGGTGCGTGCGATTCCTTCTTCATAAAATGTTCTGTTCCAAAAGTGGGAAAGCCAAACATGCGAAGCCTCTGTGTGATGAATTATCCCCCCTCCCGTGGCCATTTTCAGCAACATTAATGGAAGGTAAGCTAGGGTTTAATAGAACCTATTTTGCAGAGCGAATGGCATCAATGGGAATTCAAATCAGTCATGCAATGCACATAAGAGGAAAGACACAGTAGCAAGGATGGGAATGTGTGGCGCTCCAGAAGTTGTTAGACTGCAACTCCCTTCACTCCTGCCTAATGGCCATGCTGGCTGGGCCAATGGGAGTTAGATGCTTCTCACCTGCATCACTGGATCTGTAATTGCAATATGCCATTGGACTTGCAGTCACAAGATTCATGTATACAAAACCTGATGATGTACAAGGAAGAGGGCCTCACACAATGCTATTATTTTGTAATAAAATAAAATAAAAATCCCGACATACCATTTTCATTTTGTGAATTCTTTGGATAAAACTGATTTTTTAAATTCCTTAGAAAATTAACAGTGTATCAAAATAAAGTTTTTATTAACCCCATGGTGTGTTCATTTCTAGCCCCCTTGCAACTTCTGAAGGAGCCTGGGAGCCTGAGCAAAATGTCTCATTTGCATTTTGCATACCTAACAAAAGCAGACTATGCGATTGAAATTACGACTAATTCCAATACAGTGAAGTTATATATTAAAAATTGATCACCTCATTATTTCTTCTGTAATGGTCTCATTACATTTGATTTTTTGGTTTGTGTGCCTGATTTCCCTCCCTCAGTCAAAGTAATGTGCGCAAGAGTTAGATCATTAATTTTTATATCCTCTTTTGTTTCTGCCTGGCACTTCACACAAAACACATTGACTACTCTTGATGACACATTAAAAGCTCTTTCATTATAAGCTGTATTTATCTCTGAGTAAAATGAGGTTGCTTGTGATAAGCATGCGTGGCTATATAAAAAGGGGAACGTTTTAATGCACCCTATACACTTCTGCAGGAACGAGAGGTGTGATTTTTCTCAGCGTCTATTTTATGGCAAATTAAATACTAGTAAAATATCAGTTTTAAAAAATGATGATGATACATTTTTGTTAAGTAAACTTGTCTATTCTTCTGAGTTTTTGCAACATTTCCAGGTTATTGCATCCAGTCTAAGTGCAATTCAGAAAGAACAATTTCCTGTCCGTGTTGGTAGTTTGGGGTTTTCTTGGTATGTGGTCTTATAGGCCAGGATGAAAAGGGCTTGGGCATGCTCTGAGATATTTTTGATTTTTGTCCTTTGAAAACCTGACACATCTATATATATAGCTTACATTGGGCAGTATCCAAGTAAGCAGTTCAGTTAGCAAGTACACTGTTAGCACATGGAACTTCACTGCCCTCTCTTCTCAGCATGTGACCCTTAAAGCTCTTCAGGGGTTTCCCCCTCCAACCCTCCAGAACAGAGTAACACTGAATCAAACTAAGATACTAAAATTGCTTGGCAAAACAAAAGCAGGCAAGACAATATCAAAGTTACAGGTGCCCATCTGATTTCAATAGGAACAGTGTTCCAAAAATACCAATGCTGCTATTGCAAAAAGCCTTCTTATTATTTTCCTGCCTCCTTTGAGTACTTTCTGCCCTCATCTCATATACCTCTGATCATTTTGATAGTCTGCTGGAGTTGCTTGCAAAACTGTGCTTTTGCTTTTTCAGCTCCCTTTATTCTTCAAATCCAAATTAATCCCTAGGAATTTTCTTTATTATCTCTGCTTCTCCTAGCTCATGCTCTCCTTAGGTTCTGTTCCCTCACTGTGTGCTCTGATGATGAAATAAAATTTTAGAGAGTCACACTTCATGCAGAGGAAGACTGCACAAGATCAATGTGATTATTTCACTCCTTCCATTGTCTTATGTTTTCTAACCTCTCTAACTCTCCCTGCCTCTCTGGCTCCCCACCTGCCTAGCAATCTACTGAAAAGAATCCAGCATAGAAGAGTACTTAAAACATGTGAGTTCCACCATCACGTTATAGGGAGACCTATTCTGATTCTTAGGGGGAAAAAACTAGTTTTTAATATGAGTATGAATGTCTGAAGCTTGGTGCCTCCAATGGTAAATGGAGCCACTTCCATGTGATTTAGAACCCTGGAAGATCAGGACTGAAGATCAGGGTTCTAAATCACATAGAACCTTCCACAGATACAGGAGGGTTTGTGCTTCAAAAATTCACCCTCCAACCAGTGAAAAGACAAGGGGTACAGGGGTGGTGGAGCTTGTCTATTGCTTCTATAGATGCCTCCTCCCCTTGCTTGTCTGTTGCTTCTGTAGTTGCCTGAAGAGAACGTCTGTAAGGCTGCATCCAGCTCTACATAATGAATGATCTGCACAGCGCTGGAACAAGATATTTTGATATTTGGATTTTGCCCCATTCACCCACATCCTCTGGCACAGAGCAGGGGTGGGGAGCAATTTGATTCAGTTTGTATTTTAAGGTGAATCTGCTAATTTGGACTTTGTAAAACAATACACAAATTGAAATGCAGCCATCCTTTGAAATCTGCACTTCTCTAAATTTTGCAATGTGGTTCTTGGCATTGGGAAAGAGTGTTTTGCCAAAGTAAGAGTATTAGGCAAAATTGCATTCACATACCTGTTGGCTAGGAGAAATTCACACTAAAATGCTGGTGAATATTCATGGAGACTTTTCATTTTTAAGTCACAAACTGATACAGAAATGTGGAGAAGAGAACTTAAGATGGGGAAAATGAGAAACCAAATGAAGTGGAAACTGACAGATCTGTCCATCCCTATTATGGATTGAGGGTCGGAAGGACTGTGTACCCCCCTTTGGGTTTTTCCTGCTCTCCACCCCCCAATCCCCCGTTCTTTTCGCACAATTGGAACACTGGAATTCTGCCTATTGGTCTTGGTCAGACCCCATTTTCTTGTTACCTGGACAAAAATGAATTATCAGCCAGTAAAAAGCAACGAAAAGCCAGAAGGCCAGGCAACTGATGCCTGCTACAAAAAGTTTTGTCAAAGGAGAACAAAATGAGGTCATTTCTGCCTCTTCTTTCAGAAGACCAGCAATGATAGAAAGAAAAGATGCCTGTAAGTGGGGTCAATTATTCAAGTCTTTGAAAATGACATATCATTTTGTTCAGGCTTTATACTGAACATGTAAAGGCTAAAGCAAACATGACCACAATCTGTCAGCACGCATATGCAGGTGTTTGTGTGAAAGAGTGTACTTGTTAATTTGTATATCTCAACTTTTCTGTACACAGGCTGTACACTTGTTGAATGTTACACGTGAATCACCGTACAGGCCAATTATTGTGGACACAGGCACAAAAACTGTACACACCTCTCTTCTTAAAGCAATATCCATGACACTTTTGAGGCTCAGTCCCTAGGCTGAAAGCTGTTGCTGTGCCTAGCCCACAAAAGGATTGGGAAGAAGCAGATTCAACAAAAGGTCTTGAGCTGAGAGTAAAAGTAGCTTATAAAAATTCAGTAGCTGTACCTAGCTCAGTATTGGGGATGATAGACTGGGGAACAAGGAAAATCACAGTCAGGTACTTCAGTACCTAGGCAAATCCTGGACAAATTGCTTTGTTCCGATGGATTACTAGATTCAACTATCTTTCCTGCATCTGAGTATTCTAAGGTTCTGATCCTTCACTGAAATGTGAAGAGTCTAAAAGGACCCATCATTATCCTCTGGCCTTGAGCCAGCACTCCATTGTTTTTCTCTTAATTTGTATTGATACCATTGTTTGCGTTGTCAAACATGCACTGGGCAGTATTAGGGCTTTTGGTAGTGAGAGTGCCTGCTATTTGGGAATCTGGCTTAGGGCTGATGTCACTAGAGAGGTGATGTTCCTCTCCTCCAGCAGCTTAATCTTATTCTAATCAATCTTGGGAATGTTGCTGAAATAGGGAGAGCAAATAGGCCTACAAGAAAATGTTGGTGTGCAGAATGCTCTTCTTCAATGTTCCAGACAACCAGCCACGCCTTCATTCCACAATAATGCATGCCATCTTGCATCAGTTTTCCAGTTCCCACACCCAATGGTGCAGACCCTCCGAGTGTCCCTATTTTCCAGGGACAGTCCTAGATTCACAGAAGCCATCCCAGTTTATGATTTGATCCTGGAATGTCCCAGTTATCCTTAGGACATAACTATTTTCACCAGAGAAACACTGGAGGGTATGGAGGTATGCACGCCCTTCCCCCCAAGCCAAAGAGATAAGTATCTACACAACCTTTAGAAGACATCTAAAAGCAGCCCTGTATAGGGAAGTTTGTTTAATGTTTAATGTTTCATTATGTTTTAACATATGCTGGAAGCCACCTGGGTTTGGGGCAACCCAGTCAGATGTGTGGGGTATACAGTGGTACCTCAGGTTACATACGCTTCAGGTTACAGACTCCGCTAACCGAGAAATAGTGCTTCAGGTTAAGAACTTTGCTTCAGGATGAGAACAGAAATTGTGCTCTGGTGCTAAAGTGGTGCTTCAGGTTAAGAACAGTTTCAGGTTAAGTACGGACCTCCGGAACGAATTAAGTACTTAACCTGAGGTACCACTGTAAATAAAATAAAATAAAATAACATCCCTATTTTTATCATGTTGGAGGGTATGACAGTGTCAATATTTCATGCCCAATGAGAACATTGGCCCCACCGAGCTGTTCCTCACTCTCAATTGTAGGGCTTTTTTTCTAAACATTTTTTTAAAAAAATAGAAAATTTTGCAAACAAATGCTGATAGCTTCCTCTTGTTTATGAGTAGTGTCATTTTGGGCTACATATAAAGAGACAGTTGGAGAACAAAGTTCACCATCAGTGTGCATATAATTTTGAGACTTCCAGTGGAAATCACTGCTGTAATATATTATTTGTGTGACACCTCCGCTGACTGGCTTGCGAACAGCACCAAAAGATACAATTACTCTGGCGGGAGGAGAGGATTGTACATGCAAAGCCACCCACAATGGGATGAAGGGGCAAACAAAAATTGATAGGAGGGATTTATAGCTAAAATAACGCTATCCTCATTACCGTACTCTAAGTGTCGAGGATGATCCTGGCGTTGTATAATTACAAACAATAATAATAAGTCCTGAGATACCAGTGAGCTGTGATGCCTATTCTCCCTCACCACCTCTGAGCTGCCAATTGCTTCCACTAGCGATACTGAAGTGGCAGAACAATTACTTGCTGTTTCAGAACTGTTAGGTGAAATAGTTGATGGGCTTCATCGGGTGGAAAATGCTGTCTGTGGGAATATATAAATATTAATAAATTTAACACATTGCTTTAAAGTATGCTGCAGGTTTTGCACAATGGCTTAGCGAGAGGTGCGTTTCTGATTTCATTCAACAGGAAAGGGCTATTTTAAACACAACACTTTATTTATACAGCTAAGTTTTTCTAAAACAGAACAAAGCAAATCCATACACCTATAAATGCAACGTGCAAATGTGGCAAGCCTGTGCTTGCAAACTGTGCAAGATTGGTCGTGATCTTGCCGTGCGAATATTTGGTGGAAAAACCAGTTTGATGTCATGTATTCTTTTTATTTTCAAATAAGCACACACACAAAAACCCAATAAGTTGAGCATAGCATTGTCTTTGCATCCCCATCAATCTATTGGATAAATGGTTGACTGTGTCAAAATCGGAAACATTTACTTATCAACATGTGGGAAGAGATTTCTCCAGAGGGAATTTTCTGCACTTTGTGGTAGGAACTTGTAAGACCCTTTGCCATGAAATAAAACGAAAGGCATCTAAATGTCAGCCAGCCTCTCTTGCTTCGTAAGACCTTAACTGGCTCGTTAGTACTGAGTGAGCATGTCATTAACTGCAAGTTGCTGTATCCTGACTGTCCAACATTTGAGCAGCATCCAACAAAGTAAGTCTGCTAGACTTTTGGCTGTGCAACAGAGCTGCCTGTCTCTCCCCCTTGAATATGTTCTAGAGGTTCCCCAACTCCCCAGAGCGGGTTTGGGGAGAGCACAGAGAGAAAGGAGAGAGGGGAAATTCCAATGCACAAGTAGAAATCCCAGCAGAAGTTTTTTTGCAGGATACCACCACTAGGCTGTTTCCCATTGCTGAGTGGCTTCCATTGGAGCAGCTGCAAGAAGAACAGTTGCATCTTGTCATGCGTCATACAACCGTGCCTGACAAACAAGTTGCTCCACTTTCCAAATATTTCCAAATATATCCGTTTGCTCTGCATGCTTCCACTCACAATATATTGAAGCCATTTTGCATGTACCCTTTTAGAAGGCCAAAAGAACCCAATTTGCTAACTCCTGTTCTTCTTTCTCAGGGGTAAGTAAAGTAATAGCTGCTACAGGCGGGTGAGGACTAGGGTAGTCACAGACACATCAAACAAAGAGAAGGGACATCATCTAAAGAGAGGGCAAAAACTGGTCACAGATTTTGCATGTGCTAATTTTTACATATAAATGCAATTTTAGCTATAATAACTATAATTGAGATAAAAACACAATGCATTTCACTTTAACAGGGAATAATGTGACAAGGTGAAAAAAATTGCCTGCTCAGTCTGCTGCCTGGCTATTAACCATTTGAAGCCTCTGCTCTCCATTCAGGTAGTTCTTTATATTTAAACCTGACTTGGACCAACTAGCATTTAAAACAGACAGTGCCTTCAAATGAAGTATTGTCCTTTGACATTCTAAAGAGGACTGGCCTCTGTAAAGTAGGACACAAGGTCTCTGTGCCAGGCCAGTTAGCAGCAACCGCTGACGTCTTTCAGCAGATGGGCAGGAGCCCACCATAGGAAACTTTGTTCCTGCTCCCTAGATGTCTCTCCTTGAACGAGAGCAGGGTTTTGTGAGATCATTTGTGTATTTTTTTGGAGTGGGGGAGGTGTACAGTATAGACATTTCCCCCAAGTGATCTTTCCCTGCAGATTGGAGTTGGCACTGACCTCCCCTATCAGATGGCCTTATTGTATGGAACATGCCCCAGACATGGATAGCAGAAGATTAAAAGTATTCAGATTCCAGATCAACATTATTTTCTGGATTTTTGTTTTTGTTTTTTGGCGTTCTTTATTAGAGCTCGAAGGCTCTGTGGTGCAACTGTCTGTTTTTATGGCTTTCTCGACAGCACAGCTGAGATTGCTCTGGCAATATCCATGGATGGAAGAGACCCAAGGAGCAGCAGTACATAAGCTAGCTCTTTTAATTGAAGGTTACTTACATGGTCCATGCTATATTTGAACCCAGACTATATTCTGAAAACAAACATTTCATTATAGTGTGTTTTCCTTTCAGATTGCTTCTGGTGTAAAATATGGAATTCATTTTGAGGCTAGGTTTGGTACAGTATTCTGCTTCTGAGCAAAAGCAAAAACTAACTACACCCATTGCCATAACATATGTCCTCAGCACTTCCTTTAATCATCCAGTCATGTGGGAGCGAGCAGCGGGAATATATTTGAATTTATTCCACCCAGTGGGAGGGGGGTTAAAGTAAAAAACATAAGGACCCCTGGACGGTTAAGTCCAGTCAAAGGCGATTCTAGGGTTGCGGTGCTCATCTCGCTTTCAGGCTGAGGGAGCTGGTGTTTGTCCACAGACAGCTTCCCAAGTCATGTGGCCAGCATGACTAAACCGTTTCTGGTGCAATGGGACACTGTGATGGAAACCAGAACGCACAGAAACATGTTTACCTTCCTGCCACAGTGGTACTTGTTTATCTACTTGCACTGGCGTGCTTTCGAACTGCTAGGTTGGCAGGAGCTGGGACCGAGCAACAGGAGCTGACCTCATTGCAGGCATTTGAACCGCTCACCTTCTGATCTGCAAGCCCAAGAGGCTCAGTGGTTTAGACCACAGTTCTATCAGTGGCTACTAGCCATGTTAGCCATATTCTCCCTCCTCTGTTGGAAGCAATATGCCTCGGAATAGCAGCTGCTGGAGATCATGAGCAGGGCTCTGTTATAGTCAGGTTCTGCTTCCAGGCTTCCCATAGCCATCCAGCTGACCAGTGTGAGAACAGGATGGTAGACTAGATGAGCCATTGGCCTGATCCAGGGGGCACTTCTAATGTTTTAATGCTCAGTTAGCCACTACGTGAGGAAGATTCTCCTTTAATCGACTTATTATATTTGGCTTTTGCAAAAAAAAAAAAAAAAAATGAAGAAAAGGGAGAGAAAAGCAAGCGAGGTCTGACTTCTCAAGTTCAAAAGCAAAGTCAGCAAATAATTGAGCTATCAAACTTACAAGCTACAGCATCCCATGTAAAAACAAAAACACAGAAAAGCTTTCCCCAAAGCTGTTGTTTGTTCTCGTTTATTGAAAAGCAAAAATTTTCCTAATGGAATACCATTTTATAGTGGAAATGTTGGCAGAACCTTAGCTGGGTCAGCACATACAGTATACTATAGTATTTTTTATTACTCTATATGGAGTAAGAAGTAATAGGCCCTATATATGAAGAATCCAGAAACAAAGTTTGCAGTTTTGAAAGTAGCTGCACAGTTCTCATTGAATAAAGTGGTGCAACACAAAGTGCGCTTGCAATGTATTTCAAAATGAGATCAAAATTCAGATAACTAATAAAAAGAGTAGATTGCATCTGGCTTGTTGGCATAATGACTTGAAGAGTTAAACTATGAAATCTAAATCATGCCAAGACATTTTTTTTCAGAATCACATGGAAGCTGGAGCAAGCAGTCATCAAGGGTACAAAATCATGTTATTATTGATAGCAATAGTTTAGAGGGACACGGGTGGCGCTGTGGGTTAAATCACAGAGCCTAGGACTTGCCAAAGAGAAGGTCGGCAGTTCAAATCCCTGCAATGGGGTCAGCTCCAGTTGCTTGGTCCCTGCTCCTGCCAACCTAGCAGTTGGAAAGCACATCAAAGTGCAATTAGATAAATAGGTACCGCTCCGGCGGGAAGGTAAACAGCATTTCTGTGCGCTGCTCTCTTTCACCAGAAGCGGCTTAGTCATGCTGGCCACATGACCCTGAAGTTGTACACCGGCTCCCTCAGCCAGTAAAGCAAGATAAGTGACACAACCCCAGAGTTGGCCACGGCTGGACCTAAACCTGCCTGTATCGTATAACCAAGTGCAATTAAGCATCACTGAAAAAAGAAAGCTGAGGAACTAAGCTGACTGTACCAAATGCATTTTCTCATAAAATAGATGTAATGAAGCAGTATTCTTGAAATTGGGAAGATTGCCCTCATCACCTTCTGTTACGGTGATGCGCACTGATCAAAGGATCCCTCATTGAAGCAAAGGATGAGCTTCACTGCTGTTTGCAAAGGCTCTGAGGAAATATTTCTGTTAACAAAGGAAGAGGAGTAAAAGGACCAAACAAAAATGAGACACGTTAACTATAATTTACGTTCCAAATAATATTATGGGTTCAGATCCAAAGATGCCCTTTTGCAAAGCAAAATTGTATTCTGTCGGCGGAAGAGATTTTTTTAAACCTTAGAGAGGGTGGGTGGGGCATATCTCAAGCCTAGGCATGCCAAAAACTGCCCATCAGGCTTCTATACCTATCCCAGCCTCCGGGATTCTCCCTACTTTCCCCCATTTTGATCCATCCATTGAAATTAGTAACTGTCTATGCCAATGTAAAGTCTTGGTGGGATATTCGTCCCAGATATATATAAAAATGAAATGGATATACAGTCTGCCCCCGAATTTCCTAAATTTGCAAGCTTTATGGAGCAAAGGAAGTTTCATTAACTTCTATTGGGATGCACTTTAGGGACAACATTTGAAGCTGGTGGAAGGGGTAGTAGCCCAGCTCCTGCTGTCAGGGAATGGTCTGAAGACAAGGACTGGCGAATGCATTCTATGGCAGACCAGCTTCTCTCCGATGGAGAGCGGGATGGGGAAGAACACCCCCCCCCCGTCCACAGCACGTTCAGAAGCAGAGAGCCGGTGTGGTGTAGTTGTTAAGAGCAGTAGTCTTGTAATCTGGTGAACTGGGTTCACGTCTCCGCTCTTCCACATGCAGCTGCTGGGTGACCTTGGGCCAGTCACACTTCTTTGAAGTCTCTCAGCCTCACTCACCTCACAGAGTGTTTGTTGTGGGGGAGGAAGGGAAAGGAGATTGTTATCCACTTTGAGACTCCTTAGGGTAGTGATAAAGTGGGATATCAAATCCAAACTCCTCTTCTTCAGAGAGAGAGAGAGAGAGAGAGAGAGAGAGAGAGAGAGAGAGAGAGAGAGAAGCTGAACAGCTTAAGGGGGAGTTACCCAGTTTTGAGATAATGACAACAGAATCAGAAGGGAGGGGGCAGCTAGTTGACACATCACTTGAGAGTATGGGGAACCCCCCTTCACTATGAACTCGAGGGTCAGAATGTATCAGAGAGCAAAGGAATCAGAGGGAGGCAGGAACTGCCCGTTGGCACGCAAACTGCTGCAGAAGCTGGAAGGATGATTTGACTAGCCAGCTGCTCTCCTTGTGGAGAGCTGTGTATTTGTGCTTGCAACATGACACTGTAATAAAAGGACTATAAGTCAATCAACTGCCTGACACCTGCTGAGAACCAACAGCGTTTCTTCCCCCAATAGGAACCAATGTGCTGAAGCAGCTCCATCAGCTTGTATAGTGCAGTTAAAACTAAGACTGAAGGGGAGAGAGAAAAACCCAGCAAAGGCCATCCAGCTAATAAGGTCAGATTTCAAAACTAGAGATAGCTGCGTGTTCAGGGGCTTTTAAAGCTCATCTGCTCTTTTAGGTGGGTTTTCCCAATCCCAAGTGTGTCTCCAGAGAAGGTTGTTGGTATCTCTACTTAGAAGATGGACAGATTTTGAACACCACCAAAACTTTTGGTGTGGACATACTTTGCAATAAATCTACATTCAAAAGGTCACTTCCTTCCAAAACACCCATTCAATCCTATCCAAATTCTATTTATTGCTGCAATCACCGGAATGGCCAGAATTATCTCTTTGACAAAATGGCCAAAGTCTGTCTAATTCCCCCAGCTGTAAAATTGTAAAAGTGATGAATAGCAATCATCTGCTCATGGTGAAAGAATGGATTGACAGTGCAGCAAATGATGTATGAAAAGGAGTAACTTTCTGCCAAAGTGACTGAAGTAATGGCAAAATGATTCCATCATCCCATTAATGCACATTTTAAGTTAATGACTGAGATTGCAAATATGAGAATAGACTTTCAAACAGAGGACTAGTGTCAGCCACCTCTTCTGATTTCTATAGTCAAAAAGTGAAAATGTCGCATTGATTTTATGCAAGGTTAATTGAATATTTAGTTGCATAGTACATTTTGCCTGCACAATATGAATAGCTTCCAAATGATGCTAGACAATGGGGATTCATCTGAGAGATTCCATACATTGCAGGTTAATACTGAAGCATTTTTCAAATCGAAAATGATTTCCATTCCCAAATTGGGGTATCACATTTTATTGTTTCCACCATGAAAGAAGAAACAACTTTGATGATATTTGATGGTTTTATATTGCTAATTCATATGTTAGGAACCAACTTGGGAGAGTGGACTCTAAAAAGTGTCCTGAAAGTGTTTAAAATGAATAAAATAAATTATGAACTATAATAACAAATGGAATATCCACACAAACACACACATACATATATACATTTCAGGACTGAACCATATCTTCTCCTAATTTGTTTCCTTGCTTCAAAAGTACCAATCGTAGCAACACGTGGTTTACATGTATGTTCACAACTCCTTGTAGCCATTGTTATTCCCCTCTGCTATTCAGTTTTATACCTCCTAGAGTTCGCTTAGCCAACGCGGAATTAGACAGTAAGGTTTGGCTGTGTGCTGATATCACTGAGGGATAATGAAGTCCATTTTGAGTGAGCTTAATGCTTCCTAAAATTGATACACTTATGTTCCTAGCCAATTGGTGATCAGTTTAATGATCAAACACTTTGTAAATATATCACAATGATTTTTTCTTGTCAAAATCGCAGATATTTCAGCCCTGTTGACAACAATGATGCTTTGCTTCCGAAGCTACTGGTTCTCCCACGTAGAGAAAGATATGGGTCCATTGGATGTGGGGACAATGGGTGCCATGATGGACTGGTGTTTGAATAGATATTGACAATTTCAGCAGTAATTTTTTTATGTTTTGTTTTTGATCCATGCATTACCATGTACCTGCACCAGGGCCAATTCTTGAATGTATTTTGGGATTTCCATCAAATGAAAAATTGGTGTACTTGATGCTAGGGATGTGGGGAAAAATTGGTTCACATTTTAATGCAAATCTATCTAATTTGAATTTGTACCAAATTGCAGCTATCCTTCAGTATGAACACTTTTTGTGAAGCAGATCTTCAACCAAAAAAAGTCTATGAAAATGAGCTTATTAGGCAAAAGCATCCATAAAAAATGCACTCAATGAAAATTGCATTGGTTTAGGCAAAATTGCATGCAAAAATGTGTCTATTTGGAAAAACACACAATAAAATGCAGATGAATTCTTGAGACAACTTCTTTTTTAAAAAATTCCAAACTGATGTGGAAATGTGATGAACCGAACATAGGACTGGAAAAAATGAAAAATGAAAGAAGCTGAAATTGAAAGATTCATCCATTGCCACTAAATAATACTGTTTTAGAAAACCCTGAATTTACCTACCTTCATCCTGGGACATGTAGTTTACAGAGTTCTTCCCGAAGTTGAGCCAAACATTTTCAGCACAGCTCTTTATACCTGACACCTTTTGGTTTTGTTTCTTTAACTTCTAGAAGTATTTATTTTTTATTTATTTTTGCAATGCACCTTCAAAATGAAGCTGCTGTTGTAGCATTTGTCCACGGTCAGTTTGCTGAGTTTCTCAAAAAGCCTTTCCTTAGCGACATTTAGAATACCCATTGTTTTATGAAAGAAATAACTTTGTAAAATAGCTTCCTAATGTAGGTTAGACACAGAGTAGGTGAGACCAGCTGTCCCACACCTTCCACCAATGGTAACCCCTCTTGGCTGTGTTGCATTTTTCAGGTGCCAAGAGCTCTAGCTTCATTCATAATTCAATCTGTGCATTGTTTCCAGCCAGCCAAATATTGACTGACATCCAGTGCTGCCTTGGAAACATTTTAGTGGTTTTAAAAGGACTAGTGGGGCTGGGATTGTGGGGCACCTGCATAGGCCTCTGTCCTGGATGTGGGATCACAGCCAATCCTGGAATCTTTCTTGTCTTTCTGTTTCTGCCTCTTCACTTGCTCTGTCTGAACAAGCAAGCAGTGAAAGGAGACAAGATAAGCAGCTGTCTAGAGGGAGTGGCAAGAAAACGGACAGCGCTACAGTGGCAAGGATATTGGTGCCCTCAGGATGGGGGCGCTATTGAGAGCAGCATGCCCAAGTCCCTGTGAATCTGCAACCAGCATTATTATAGACCTAAACTGAGAGTAAGCAGTGGGGTATGTATGACCTGTGGAATCTCGAGTCATTTATGCACATTCTCCAACATCCTACCTGCATTAACTGAACATTGTCCAAAATTCATATTCTCTGATAACCACATGGATGTGCATATTGATTGGTCAATGTACAGAATCTCTCGATTGAATTCACATTCTCTGGCATCACCTGGCAACTATACTCACTGGGTTGACATGTATTATTATTATTACTATTGTGTTTAATTAAATTTTTATACTGCCCTATACCTGGGGGTCTCAGGGCAGTTCATGTATAGAATGTCTATGCATGTCCTGACATCACTTGTAGTTGTTGGCTATGCACATTGCCTGGGCGATGTCCAAAATGTATTCTGCTCATGTATGTGTGTTCATCAGTATAAAATTGTTTTCGTATATGTACATGTTCTCTAGGACGATGATGGGCTGTAAGTGAATACAGTCCTTGGCCTGATTCATAATCCCTCTGCAGGTCATCAGTTCATACTTCTGGCAAGAGTGATCTGTCGCTCCCAAGGGCAGCTGGCCCAGTGGGGCAGAACTGCTGTGACAGCCTCCCAACAGCCCATATACTGCTGCTTACCAGGAACAAGAGCAGAGAGGTGACAGTAAACTCACGGGGAACCTCAGGAGTGGGCCAAGGACAAAGAGAGGTGAAGAAGAAAAAGAAGAAGAGGAGGAGGAGGAGTAGTAGTTTGGATTTGATATCGTGCTTTATCACTACCCTAAGGAGTCTCAAAGTGGCTAACATTCTCCTTTCCCTTCCTCCCCCACAACAAACACTCTGTGAGGTGAGTAGGGCTGAGAGACTTCAGAGAAGTGTGACTAGCAAGGTCACCCAGCAGATGCATGTGGAGGAGCGGAGACGCAAACCCGGTTCACCAGATTACGAGTCTACCACTCTTAACCACTACACCACACTGGCTCTCAGTGTGAAAGGTGAAGAGAAAGGTGTGTGACTTTTGCCTCTCTCACAACCAGCTCCATTCAAGCCATGCAAAGGTCACACCCTCGCACATCTCTCCTTCTTCCATCCAGGCAAGCAAGAGACAACTTTACAGCCCAAGGACACATTCCAGCCAGGGGCCATTACTGAAGCACTCACCACTCTTACGCCCCTGGGTGCTCACAAGTTTCCTACAAGCTTTTCATCCTTTCAGCCTGCACTGAAGCTACTCATTGTGGCCTGGTTAGCAAAGCCAAAAGGACCTAATCAATCATATTGACACAACTTGCACTGGTTGCAAAAGGGGTGAAGAGGTACGTGGAAAGCAAATCATGCATAATAAATTGTTCTCCTCTCAGAAGCCAGGGGTTCCCCCCTCCCACCCTTCTTTCGGTAGGTAAAGATCAAAGCAAGTTTAGCAAGAGAAGGCCCTGACTATGTTTTGAGACATATGATTTGAGGTGATGATACAGTCCCATCTTGTGTATGAATTATTTCCACTCAATATGAGGTATGGATGCACTCTACATCTTTCTTCAGGCTGACAGCCTGAATTCATGGCCTTGGCAGAACTGTCAATCACTAAACGGAACTGATTGATACCCCCATTTCTCACTTTAGAGCAAATATATACCAACTGGCCTGAATTTTGTCTCACTAAATGTCAAGATCTGGTTCTTTCTTTTCTTGTCTCTCATGTTTTCATTTGTTTCTTGCCTTCCGGCGGTCAGTACAGAGCTGGAATTCCTAAAATGTCTGCCTCTGGAAAAACTAGTTGGTTTAAGGAGTGTGCGGGCAGGGGGAAAGTAAACGTCAGAGATCATGTTTTGGCTTTCTTCTGCCTCCTGAATTGAGAAGACTAATATTTTCATGAAAGGACCTGCTTGTCTCTGGCTGTTAGACATCTGGTTGCTAGGTCAGGATTTTAACAATAATTTCTGCAAGAATTTGGAGCAGCTATACTTTGGCAACCTTAGTACAGCATGGCAGCAAAAGGGCCAGGCATGTATGTATGTGGCACACAGGTTTTGTTGATGTAAGAAAATCAATCCCATGTAGAACAAGTTTTCTCAACTGGGTCCCAACTGACTTCACACACAGGCCCACACAGCTGAAGAAAGCTGTTGCCAATGACACTTTGCTGCTGCCTGCGGCAAGTATGATGGCCTCGGGGATTGCCAGGGTGCTGGTTGTAAAAGAAATGAAAGGCATGCAGAAAAAATATCTCTGGCTTGATTCGTTTTTGCTGTTTATCCATTGCCAAGATTTCGCTCACAGGGATTGGAATGGAGGTGAGCTGGAAAGTCCGCTCCCCTTCCCCGGGGGGGGCAGTGTTGCAGGAGGGCACCCGGGACTTCCCAGTGACCCAGCGGGGGGGCAAAGGGATGTCGCTTGTGTCACTGTGACTCCCAGCTGCGTCACACACCCCGGCTGACCAATCGGCGAATCTGGGGTGTGTGTCCGTTTGCCGTTTAAACCACGGCATGGCCGGGAGGCATCCTACTTTTGTCTCCTCGCCAAGTCCTAAATAAATCTTTTGCGGGGTTGTGGGTTGGGACAACAATAGTTGTCTTGGTGCGACATTTCAACCTATAGCATTAAGCCTGCTATGGTAACCTGGTGTCAGATTAGTCTGCCAAAGTCTTTGGCATATATTGTTCTCTGTGTCAAGGGAGATGAGGATTGCATTTCCCGAATAGCAGTCTCTCAAGCCCTGTGGCAAACTGCTTCCAAACCTGAGGGAAAATTTCCTGGAGTTTGTGAGGTGACACTGTGTTCTCCAATATGAAGTTGCTCTTTTATTCTAATTATTTTTTAAATAATAATAATAATAAAATCTCACTGGATCAGTAGAAGTTATGTGGTTCCTTTGGATTCTAACCTTTGAATCCTTATTGACCCATGTCCTGATCCTGCAGCCTATGTTGTTGCTGCACCAAGAATCCTGGTGGGGAGAGCTGACAAAGGTCAACACCTCCCACTGACCAGCCTCCTCAACTTTCTTATTGCTCACTGTCATAGCTTAGTGGTAGAGCATTTGCCCTGTGTGCAGAAGGTCACAGGTTCTATCCCTGACCTGGAGAGTTTCCTGCTAGATACCCTGGAAAGCCTTTACCAGTCAGCTTCAACCATCATGAGCTAGTTAGATCAATGGCCTAATTCCATATAACACGTGTTCCAAGGTTGCCATGGCATGATGTGAAAACAGTCACGAAAACACTGGCTAAGAGAAGGGCCACCGTAAGAGCCCGGTTGCTTGAGTTAAGGAGCTTTCCAGAGCTTGGTCAGCTCAAAGAAGCAGTTGGAGCTGCAGTTCCCAGTCAACTCCCATGCAAAGCTTGGGAACTGCTTTGGAGATGGTGTCCTTCTGAATAGCAGTTGCAGAGGAGCATGAGTGGGAATAGTGTTCTTGTTTTGTTTACAGACTTCCCATGGGCATCTGGGTGCTCACCGTGGGAACAAAAGGCTGGACTGGGTGGATATTATCCTGCAGGACTTTTCCTATGCCCTTCTGACTGGGCTTTCCTTCTTGTCTCTGGAGCTTTTACAAATCCCTCTTGGGAGAGATTTACTATTTAGCTTAGCTCTGTGTGAGCAGCAATTGCTATCTGGATTTAGAATAAAAAATAAATGAGATTTTAAAACCAATTTAAACATATTTTAAATAAATGTTGCAAGCCTCGTTTTTCATTCCAAACTTCAGAAAAACTGTAAACAAGCAATTTTCACTTTGCAGACTTTCTGAGTGCTAGGCAAATTTGTTATTCTGAACCAGGTAATTGCAAGTTTCAGTGACATCATTGCTTTTAACTGGTGGATTTCTCTCTCTCTTAAAAGTTGAAAACATCAATTTCCCTTTCCCACATGAGTGAAATTGTGACATAAAAGAATTATGCCACACTTTGATTAAAATTGGATGGGGTTTACTGGGGTCTGCATATAACTCCTTCAGACTTGTCCCACAAATGTCAGTCAGCCATCCTGTAGCATATTTAGAGGGGAAGTAAGACCCTTGTGAAACATGTGGAAACTCTAGAAGAGCAAGAGGGACACAATGATACATGATACCTTTGGGCAGAGTCATTTCTCAAGAGACGGATGTTGTTGTGGGTTTAGTCATGGTATACAAGTGACATAATTGATCTGCCCGGTAGTCATCTTCGCTGGCTGTGTGATGTTTTGTAGCTTGAGTTTTCTTCTTCACAGCTCTCGGTGGATGTAACATTAATAGCTGAATAATGCTTAACAGTGAAGTAAGATTCTATTCTTACTGCTCTGAGTGAAACTCTGACCAGAATGAAGAATCTCTCTATTTTAAAATATTTAAACGTTTACGGTTTGTTGTTTCTAAGGAATTCTCAACCAGATGGTTATCTATCTGGTCTTGCAGCAGAATTCTAATTGTCCTTGAGGTACCTCGTGATTTTTAAAAATAACCCACCTCCCCTTTTTAACTGTAAATCTATTGGTGAGGTGTGGCATGGGGGCATGAGAGCAAGTGCTCTGCCTTTGCATTCCTCAGGCTGAAGGGGTGGACATCATATAGGACCCAACTCCATATAGTCAATTTCCAGTCCAAGAAGGGCAAATAGTACATTCCTTCCAATACATTCTTTCATGTGTTGGGGTACACAGTTGCTGTGATGCCTGAAGAGAACTAGCTTATTTACCTGGTACAGTATGCTCACCCCCCCCCTTTTGTTATTTTTAAAGGCTACAGTGTGGACAAAAAACAGGAACAGATCGCTAGTTACAAGACCAAAACTAACACTCTCACCACCAACAGGCAATGTGTTTTGCTCTAAAACACCAACTGTATCAAACAGATAATAATGATAAGCAAAAGTGAAGAGCCACAACTTTGTGAGGAAAGGTGGAATAAAAATCCAAATAGTAGCAGCAGTAGTAATATTAATAAAAGTAGTAATAATGAAAGAATAAGTATCACAACTGATATGAAATATCTATCCTCTTCAAGTCAAACCCTTTTGTAATGTCAGTATATTTGCTTCACCTAAACAAGGAATAGGGTTTTTAAGTATGACAACATGGTACATTTAGGGCGTATAATATAATCATTTTGCATAATCTCAATTCAAAATCCAAACCAAAAGGATGTGGGTTTTTTAAAAAATAAATCCCCTCATAAAGGAATTGTGCATATTACTTAGTTCACATTTTTACAACTATGTCACAAACCACAAATCCTGCTTGCGCTGTTAGAACTGGAGCTTGTAAAATTACAAAAGGAGAGATGCTATTGACAGAAAAATCGAGGCCAGTGACTTATTGTCAGTTCCTAATAATGAGGCGATAAAATGGATGAGCTTGTTTGTGCAGTGAGACATAAAAAAAAGTGAGCTCCGAATTTGAGGTGTTTGCGATCCTGACCTCAAGAATGCAGAAAATCAATTTATGACCTGCTGACTAAATCTAGCCATCAGCTCACTCTGGGAGGAGGCAGGTGTCGTTAAGGTTTTATCTGCTGCTCTCTTGACCGCATTGGAAACCTCATTAGTTTGTCACAGGACTTTGAAGGAAAATTCCTTCACAGAGCAGTGATGCACAGGACTCTTGAACCCTAGTCAGATGTAAGGTTTGATGTAGCTCCACCTACATATATAAGAAGGCATCAGTTTCCATTATGTCCTATTGTCCATTGCATGCAGCACTGTTTGTCTTCTGCTGCAGTTTAGCTTCTGACAAAACCTACATTATTCATCTTGCTGTTCACTGTGATGGAACTCTGTGTAAACTCCCCTTTTAGCCACAGTTGCTTGCTTGCTCTTCCGAACCTCCATTCAGAAGATTTCTGGGGGAAGGTGCCAGTACTGTGTACCATTGAGTACCACCAGAAAAAAGGCACTGGTTATCCTTAGATTCTGGTCATGGGATGAATATGCAAACAAGAAGAAGGAACAGCTGTAGATATCTTGTACTTGGATCAAGTTTGTTAGGTACTTTGATGCTCATTGCAAATCCTTATGTGCAACAGAAATGTGTCACACTCAGTTACTGCTTTGTGTCTTCGTTCTGATGCACTTGTGGGGGACATACACATTTTATTGTTATGGTGAAATGTTTGCGCTGCATACGTCTCCTCACATAAATATGCCAGACGGTGAAAGTTCACAGGAGCGTTTAAATATATAAGCTGTTCTGCATGTGTGTCCTCGTGGACACAGATAGAAGTTGAAGCACTTGGGAGAGAAGGTATAGGCATGCTCAGCCAAAAGCTACATTATGACGAAGGCTTTCTAGGCACTCAAAAACAGGGAATCTGTTCTCTCCAAGCCAAAAATTTGGATGCCTATTTTAGCCTGGCAGGATGACAAGAATGACACTATATCAATGCATGAGTGCCGCCAAGTTGTATGCCGAGAGCAAAGAAAGCAACTTTTCCTGCACTTCTCCAGTTGAAGGGTTATACAGCAAAGGAACACAATGGAAATGATAGCATGGAAGTTCTGGAGAACTTCCATAGTGGGAAATCTGTGGTTCTCCAGCTGCTGCTGGACTCTAGCTCCCATAAGCCCTCAACCAACATAGCCAATGGTCAAGGATTATGGGAGTTGTAGTGCAGGTGTAGGACACTATTGCCCGTCTCCATTCTATAGCATCTTGAAGCATAAACAGGGAGAGAAAGTTGCCTATCTTTTCATATTTCACTTTTACTTCTGGTGAAGCAGCCTCTAGCTCAAGAAGCTGCTGCTGCAAAACAGTGGTTAGCCTTTAAGATTCCACAGGACTCTTCATTCTGTTTGCTGCGTCAACGATCTAAATGTCTCGACCAACATACCATTTTAACAGTGACCAGAAAAGGTTCCCTGATCTGTCCTGTGAACCTAACTTCACCCCAAATCCACAATTTGGCTTGCAAATGAACACACCAACAAGCTGAATGCTCTTTAGTCATGGTCATTCCCTTATTCAGCCATGCTGTCTGGCTTCTCCTTCCTCTTTTCATTTTTTAAACCAGCACCTGTTTATTATTCATCCATTTATTCATTTTTTTATTTGTGAAGTACTTCCTCATCACGGTCATGTGGAGTCACAGTGGTGACCAGGGCAATGGGGGTTGTGCCTTACTGTATACATTCTGGTTTTCTTATGGTTGCATTTTTAGTTTTTGATGGTTTCTACTTTTTAACACAATATTCCAAGTCTTGTATTTCTTTTGCGAGCTGCCCAGATAATTTATGTCATGGGACTGCTATATGAATTCATCTAATAAATAAAACAACACGTTATGAGCCCTATTTGGTGTAGAAAGAGCAGGAGCTTGATGTAATCCTTCTCCAGGTCTGGACTTGGAGAAGGATTATAGAAAAGAGTGGCTCTTTTCTTTGATTCAGCTTTGCACAATAATGGAAGTTGGGGGAGAACAAATTAAAGTCTTCGGAGCATACTTCCTGGCACTTGGTATGAACTTCCACACAAGTATAAATGCTTTCACGGGTTTCTTTTCTTCCTTCCTTCTTCTCTTTTGGCCTTTCTTTCCAAATGATAATGCAGGTGACTTATTTTGCAGCAGGCTTGCCAGATACACTCAGCAAAAGGAAGACTCACTTCTCAAATCTTTCTGAAAAGCCCACTGTCACTCAAAGTATGCTTTGTGCTGCTTTCCTTTGGGCTGGGGGACTTCTTTTACCTCAATCAGTTAAAACCTGCCGGTTTTGGATGTACAGTTAAATACCTCACTGAAGCTCATTGAATGAAATCATTCTTTTGTCAAGAGTATGGATGTGATGGGATAGAACGAAGAACATAAAAAGGGTCTTGGCTGCTATTATGAAAAGGTAATGGCACCTACTCCTTTATCTACAATAGGGTGGATTTCGCCATTAAAGGGCTTATTTTTAAGAGGATGAGAAGATTCTGCAATTAGACTATATCATGGAATAAAAAAGCCAGGGATGATTAAATAAAAAATTACTTGGAAATCTTTCTTTTGTTTCCATCCATTTGCGACAGCATTTCTTTTAGATTTACAATTCAAATGTATGAAACGTTTTATTCATAAAGAAGGTATTACCAAAAATAGTGTCTCAAATGAGAATTATATCAATTAAATTAAGAGGTCTATTAACTGAATATCAGTTGATGTGCTCATTTTGCTAATAACTTTATGAGCTGCTTGGAATATATTCCACACACACACCCAAAATGTAATAAATTCCCAGTTTATTGTTATCTTAGTTCCAATTCATTTTGTTGCATTATTATAGCAGAGATTCTCAGCTGTGCACCAGGACCAGCTTTGGCCCCTCTGAGGGTGCTTATTGGTCCCCACTTCTCAATCCAAAGATTCAACAGGCATGTAGATCCATGGTTTAACTGGCAGTGGGACCTGCTTCCTTCTTGTACAAACTTGATGTACTCTTTTCTTTCATCTTCAGTTGGACAGAATAGATCTAAATGTAGATGCTTTAAGATTGGCTTAAGTTGCAATCCTATATTCACTTACCTGAGAGTAAACGCCTATAAACGGGACCTATTTCTGAGTAAACCACATGCGTAAGACTGTGTGGTAATCTAAGGTTACCAGATTTTTTTTCAATGAATCCAAGGACACTTTGCAACTTCAGCAGGAATGATAGGATTTTGTCAGGGGACTGATTTGTAAATCCGGGGACAGTCCCTGGGAAACGGGGGCGTTTGGTAACTTATGGTAATCCTAGGACTAATCTATACTTGTGAGTTATAATGTTATAAATGAGTTATAGTAATGTGACACCAGAGGGAGCTGTACTTGCATTGAGAACTATCTAGCATTTCTTTTTATAAGCGTTTTTTAAGATCAGTATAGATCCAGCCCGAGGCTCAGTTTCCAGGGAGTGAACCTCACTAAGCTCCATAGGACTTACTTTGAAGTCAACATGTTTAATATCTTACTTTTCTATTCTTTTCCCCATTCCTGGTTAGCGTACCCATTCTTGAAAACACATATGTGTGAGAAAGGAAGGGGGGAGAGAGAGAAGTGGGAAAGCACCATCAACGGGTGAAAAAGTTTTCCAATTTCAGTCAAATATACTTATCTAGAGAAAATGGTGCCTCCAGACAGGGATAAAACTTCAGAAGGCCCTCATCAGCACTATGCATTTAAAGCCATATTATATCACTAGTCAAGTATTCCCCCAAAGATTTGTGGGGACAGTAGTTTGTTAAGGGTGCTGAGATTTGTTAGCAAACCCCTGTTCCTCTCACAGAGATCAACTTCCAGGGTCTTTGAACAATCAATCTCTCTGGGAAGTGTCTTTTACACAGAATGACTGCTTAGGCCACAGTTTGAAGGGGAAAACTGTCACAGGGAGGAGAGCATCTCAACCCTTCCCCCTTATGCCATTTCCCATGCAAATAGCTCAGACGAAAGACCAGCATGAGGGGCAAAGGGTATATGACGCAGCAGTGGCCCGTGAGGTGGGATGAAGCCATCCTCCATATACTGGTGGCCTTGCAGCTTACCTGAATGACGCTGGTGTGAGGCTTCTTCTTCTTCTTTGGTGGTTACTCATAGCCGAGTAAGATTGTCTTCCATAAACATGATTTTAACAATGAGTCAGTAAGTGACTGTGGAGGCCAGTTCTGGATCCACACCTCCTTCAGCAGTGGGGGAATTGGTTTCTGGGCAGGAGCTGATCACGGTGAGGATTTGTCAAGCATGCCTTTCTCTTAGCACATTTCTCCCTTTTGTCCTGAGTTTGAGCATCTTCAAAGCCCATGACACTGTTGGCAAAGGCTGTTCTCCAATTGGAGTGCTCATGAAGTAGTGATCCTGTGAGCTGGATGGGGTCCCTCCGGCAGGTGGTAACAATTAGTGCCCAAAGCTGGTTGCTATCATTCCCCAGCCCTTATAAATCTTTGAATTAACTTGCTGGGGAGGGAGAGAACACCCCATGTTTTAGACTTACTGCTTGATGTTCTGTAGCTGGTGCCAGAGAAGAAGCCAATAAAGACTGGTAACCCATTCGGTACCTGCATGTGATTGATTAGTAGCTTGGAGGTAGGACTCAGGAAAGTGGCCCCCTCCTTGACAGTGGTGATCTCAGGTGCTGTGTTGGTGCACCAGTGACCTAAGCACTTCCATCGGTGCACCCTTACACAGAGTTGCCCAAAACAATATACCTGAAAGCGCTTCTTCACCCCCATCATTCAGCTGAACACTCGGAGGGCATTCTGTTGGTTCCTTCACTGTGAGAAGTGAAGTTACAGAGAACCAGGCAGAGGGCCTTCTCGGTAGGCGTGCCCACCCTGTGGAACACCGTCCCATCAGATGTCAAGGAAATCAACAACTATCGAGTAAGGTAATGTAATGACATAATACTATGAATTATGGAAAGGATTTGCTGTGACAACTATTAATCAAGATACAAGAAAAGGGAGGAGGAGGTCATAGAAAGAAGGTAATGAAAGTGGAGAATTTGAATGAAAGATTGAGTTGTTTTTAACTATTTTTATTTTGTATTTTTCTTTTTTCTTTTTACTTTTATTTTGTTTGTAATACTTTGAAAATTTTAAAAAATATCTATTAAAAAAAAGAAATCAACAACTATCTGACTTGTAGAAAACATCTGAAGGCAGCCCTGTTTAGGGAAGTTTTTAATGTTTGATGTTTTATCATGTTTTTAATATTCTGTTGGGAGCCACCCAGAGTGGCTGGGAAAACATCATCATCATCATCATCATCATCATCATCATCATCATCATCTCCCCACCTACCCAGCAGCAACTTTGGGTGGCATAATGCCTCTCCCTCTATCTGATTCAACAGGAGGGGATGGATTCTGCAGAGCTTTGCTGCCAGTCCCTCTCTGCTGCTAGAGGCTGGGGAGATCAGCGGCAAAGCTGGAGGGGGTGAAATAGAGGTGATGACCCTTGAGGGGGTGCTGCCTGAGGCAACCACCTCACCTAGCCTTATGGGTGGACTGGCTTTGCCCTCACAGACCCAACATCACATGTCCTCCTTTAGGCCTAACTAGCTAAGGTGCCGTAAGACGACTGTGAGGAAGGCAGTTCCACCCCAGCACTCAGGCTGCTTCAGGTATGAAGCTTCTCTCCTCTCATGGTGGCCTTCCAAAACATTTCTAAAAGTATGACCTGCAGTTATGTCCTTAGATATGTTTTGGTTTTTTTAACGGTCAACTGAAATGATGCCATCAGAACACCTGAGTCGGTGTGATTATAACTGCTGCAATATCTTTTCTTTTCATATCTCATGTCTTCTGAACCTCGTGAAACATTTATAGACACATATCCCATATATATTAAAATTAAACAGCCAGTAATGATTGCATTAATGTGGCTATAAACAACATAAAACGCTTTGTGGCTCGTACTGCTGTTCTCTGACTTTTGAAATGTAGCTACATAAAAGATGAGCCCTCGCTTGATTTGCTGACAGCAGTGAGTAATATTTGCATAAACTGGCAATGAACTCTAAAAAAGAGAGAGAATACAGAAATATTGCAATTGAACATACACTGCTCAAAGCATGAAACCATTTCCTTGAAAGCTACTCTGTGGATCTCGGCTTGAAAAGAAAATGGTAGAAGCCACCAAGTTTCTAATTTTAATACCTGCTTGGAGTGAAGTCATTTAGGATGCTAACATTATGGGAACATCTACACAAGTGGTGATAAACTGTTTTCCATCCTGCTGGTTTAACAATCGGAGGGAGAAATGTAAAGTTTAATGCAAATATAAAACCTTAATGCTTTTTAAACATTTCATTTTTTATTGAATTAATCAAGAGGCCGTGTAATGTCTTTTTGACGCTCAATACTAGGGACTTAGAAGGGTCAGCGTGGCCTTGATATATATTAGCAAACCAAAGAAGCTGAAAGAAGGAGAAGGTCAGCATTGTCAGAATTGTGGCTAAGTAAAGAGACATTGTCATATGCACCGTCTTCAGACTGCAAAACAATCTGACAAGGTCAAATCCAACAGCCTGGGTTCCTCCATTTTTTAAATCCGAGAGCTTGTATATGCATGTACAGTGGTAGCGCTGACTTCCTTCCATGTTACGGTGAATCCCGCGCATATTGCTATTGAAATTAGACTCTCCTGGTGAGATGGAGTAGCCTTCTGGGGAAGAGGAGAGCTAAAGGGGTGGATAGGGCAGCCCAGGCACACTGATGGGAGCACTGGATTGGCTCTGCCAATGTGTCCACACATCCCTGACCTCATTACTATCACGCTCCTTCCCTCGTGGTAAGCGGTAATGACTCTGCTGCCAGACTGTTTGTATACTGATTAGACTTCATTGTGCAGGCAATACAGTGGTACCTAGGTTTACAAACTTAATCCGTTCCGGACGTCCGTTCTTAAACCGAAACCATTCTTAAACTGAGGCATGCTTGCCCTAATCAGGCCTCCCACTGCTGGTGCCCTTCCACCCTTCGGCTTCCGTTCTTAGACCGAGGTAAAGTTCTCGAGCCAAGACACTATTTCCGGTTTTGCAGAAGAACCAAATTGTTCTTAAATCGGACTGCTCTTAAATGGAGGTACCGCTGTATATACCGTATATAATGTATGCATTCTCACCGAAATTCAACCATCCTACATGGAAATAGATATTGACTATAATTCTGTTTTATCATATCAACTCGATGATTAAGCCCTTTGTGGGAAGAAAGGCCAATTTTACTGGAACAGTGATCTGGTGTTGACTCGAAAGTTGATGTTGCTTGACTGCAAAGAAAAAGATTACTTCTGTAATTTATTTGTTTGCTTGCTTATACTCCTTATTGTGGAGCAGTTGCCCCGGTGATATATTTTTGTGTGGCTTTGGAGGAGGCTATTGTTGCAGCTCGGCTGCATCAGGAGAGCTGCTACATATTAAAACTCACCTGAGTTCTTAAATTGGCTGGCTCAGTTATTTAGATAGTGGATCAAGAAGTCAAGTCTAATCCATTGAGTTACATGGCTCTGTTTGCTGCTTTTTTGGTGCTCCTAGTGATTAAGATCCCATGTTATATTACTCAATATTCTAGACCACGTACTAAAATATAATACCATGAACTGTGAGGGCAGTTTGAATGGATATATTTTAATTACGATTCCTAGAATTGGAATTCTTTATTTCAGTTGAACGATTACTTGGTTCCCCCCCCCCAAGTCATTAGTGGACATTTTGTTTAATTATGTAAAACTATGTCATGCTAATCTCATTTACACAATTTCTATACTCCAAACATGCGTATACTTTAATATATAATTTTAAAAGTTTTAAACCTTTTTTAAAAATACACTTCAATGCAGGATAGGGAGGTGAGCTCAGGACCGTATTATAACATTCAATGAAATGTGAAATCCAAAGGATAGTTATATTTCCACTTGCACCTGATCAACATATTATTCCGGGAAATGCAGACATTGGAATGGACAGTAATCACATTTCTTCAGCATCCATTTTGGGAAGACAGGAACCTTGTGGTTCCTTCCAACTCTACAATTTGATGATTCAATGGCCACCTGCCTCACAGTTGGTATCATATGTGATGTCACATGTGCAGAAGGTAGAGTTGTTACTGGAACATCTGCATGACTGTGTTCCACATGAGGAGCTCAATTTCTGCAACTAATCCCTGCAGGAAGCAGAAATGAAGCTGCCACCCTTCAGAGCTGAAGGTGAAGTGAAGTGACATGCTACTGCTTGGGAATAAATCTCCCTGCTAGCCGCAGCAAGCCATTGTTGCTCAGTGAGTTGCTGGTTCTGCAGCTGGGGCTGTTTCAACACAGGAGAGACCTCCGAAACAGGGTGGTGTGCACCTAGCTGTATAGACATTTTGAATCATGCTCTTGCTGGGATCTGAGGAATTCATAATGCAATGAGAAATTAAGAAAATGTACCTCATTATTCCATGAGGAACGCTCAGTGATGATGGGAGAGCTGAACCAAGCAAACAATTTTGATTTACATCAGCAATCTCAAGGCACTGGTCATTTTTTGAAGAAATAGAGATGGCAGGAACAGGACTGTGAGCAACATGAATTGCAGGACTGCTGAGGACAAAGCGAGAGGGAGGGAGGGAGCTCCCTTTGAACACAAGATGAAGTGTTTGCCTTTTGTCTAAATCACATAAAGAAGATGCTGTGTCATAAATAATGTGCCCATTCTTTTAAGCTTTCAGAGACGGAGGAGCGGTTGCATTTTCTCACTACACTGAAGGGTACAATTCCGAATGTTAGATGGCTGTTTTTCCCAGCGTGTTCAGGAGGTGAGCACTTTGTTCAAAAGGCAGTTTAAAACTATCAAAGCCAATTTGTTTCAAAGTAACTGGAATTCACATTCTAACTTCTATTACTTAATGACAATAAGCATTTCGATGGCATACATTCCCCACCCCGCTATTTTTTCTCTTTGAAATATGTACCTGGACTTAACCCCAGCTTCGTTTTGTGACAGGATTTCATGAAGTATGGGGACAATAATGTATTTTTGTTGTTGTTTTTCTGCCTGGCAACAGAGGCATAGCTAGCAAAAAATGTGCTCATATTGCGCATTGGCAACACCAAGGCTCAACACAGACATATGGTCTATGCATATACAGTGCCATTTCCTCTAAGTAGTGGAGATTAGGATCAAGATACACAGGCACATACACACAGGCATACACAGGCCTGACAACATGTGCTGTCCATAGTGACTTGAGTAAATAGAGTTGCCTCAATCAAGCACCACACATCTCAAGGTAGTTGCCACGGTACAATAGCACTTTCCCCCTGGCGCCGTTGAACTCGCCCTCACTTAAATATAGTGCACCCACCTCACAGAAAACCAATTCCACAAATTCCTACAAACTACCCCAGATTATTTTGTGGGGGACTTGTGTGAGGGAAAACTTAATAATTTGGAGTGGAGATTTTATTGAACAAAGAAAGTTTATTACACAAAGTGGGTAAAACATAGGATACTTCAGATTATAATGCTATTTCACTTCAGTTCTTTCTCAGTTGTTGCACAGCTGTTGCGACTTAATACTTTGGTTCTTAAACAAGTAATTTCCTTTCCAATCTGAACTTATTGAGGGTTCAGTGTTCCTTGTGCCAAAGTGTATAACTGACAGGAGCAACAATACACTCTTTTGAAAAACCTACTCCTGAGGTACTCCAAGTAATAGACCCATCGGATCACCACACCCCTCTTAACTAGTTTGGGAGTCTTCTCTTTTTGTAGAAGAATCTCTCCTCTCCTGATTGGAATGAGTCCTAAATAGACTGTATCCTCACAGCTTCTACTTCTACTTCTGGCTCAGCCTCAGCCTCCCAGTTAATTCCTGGCCTATTACTCTTACAGGACACCACACACTCTCCTTCACACTAAGATTCCTTTCTCTAGCTTGTGATATATTCCTCAGAGTGGATGTTTCTATCCAGAACCATCTCTCTCTCCTCTCACTCCATATCTCCCTAGCTATCTCCCAACCTAGTCTCCCAACTTTTCCCCAACATAAAAAAACCTGTCTCTCCAAATCCTCTCCTTTTCAACCCCCTCTCCTGGAACGCCAGACAATAAGAGGCTGCCATTCGTCAACCATTTGCTGGCAGGGAAAAAAGAAAAAGAAAGCACCTGTTGACCCAACCTACCCAGCAAAACAAACTTTTCCGTTACAGGAGTCTACCCCAGTGCCAGATTTACATATAAGCTAAACAAGCTATAGTTTAGAGCCCCACTCTCTTGGGGACCCCCAAAACATTTAAAGGAAAAAAAACCTGGATGTACATTTCCAAAATATGAAATAAAAAACAAATTTTAAAAACCCTACATACAGCACCAGTGTTTTGTGTTGTGTAAGCCCCTATGATGTAAGTAATAGGTCCTGCCTGCTAGCCTGCTCCCTAAAATATCACATATAAAGGGCCCCATTACCTTCAGTAGCATAGGGCCTCATCCAACCTAAATACAGCCCTGGTCTACCCAATGGGCTTTCCCTCACTTGTACATCTGGGCTAGGCTTGACATGGAATTATGAAAAAGATGTTAGGAGTGCCCTACTCTCGTGTAGGACCCTGACAGAGACACATGCCCGGCTGGCATGTTCTCTCCCTCCTGGTCGATCGTTTGGGAGCTTCAATAGCTTTCTTCAGCCTGAACATCACGGCGACTGATACCAAGAAGCATCAGCATACCCAGGGATCCCCAGAGTATTCACAGTTTGTGTAACAGAACCAATAGCACAGCATTTTGGCTAATCTACTTTATTTACATATAAAACACTTGGGGCATTCTGATTCAGCTCCTTCCTCTTTCTCATCAGACAGCAAAGAGAAAAAGAACATAGGACAATAGTCCCACTTCATGGAACACAGTAACACAAACATCCTGTCTCTGTCACTTCCCACATTGTGAAATGAAAACATATACCGTCATGTGATAGACAACAATCTCATGACTGCAAACATGGAAGCAGGAATCTTAACAGAAGAGTCCCTACATGTGAGCAGCTGCTCGTGTATAGTGGCTCTTCTTTAGTTTTTTACATTGTGTGCCTGGACCTGTGGGGCTAGCTCAGTCCCATGATTCCTGGTGTGGGGGCAACCATGTGACCTCTCTCTCCAGTCATCGTGTGGACTCCCTTTGTGCATTATATGTGTAAAGAGGACTCCTGTGTCATGTTTTCTTTGGCCTGAAAGTCTGAGCCAGCCCACAGTCTCTAAGAAAATGTTAAATATGTCATTTTGTTTTGTTTTAATAAGATGTCCAGAAAAGGGACGCGGGTGGCGCTGTGGGCTAAAGCCTCAACGCCTAGGGCTTGCCGATCGAAAGGTCGGCGGTTCGAATCCCCGCGGCGGGGTGCGCTCCCGCTGTTCGGTCCCAGCGCCTGCCCACCTAGCAGTTCGAAAGCACCTCCGGGTGCAAGTAGATAAATAGGTACCGCTTACCAGCGGGAAGGTAAACGGCGTTCCGTGTGCGGCTCTGGCTCGCCAGAGCAGCGTTGTCACGCTGGCCACGTGACCCGGAAGTGTCCCCGGACAGCGCTGGCCCCCGGCCAATAAATGTGAGATGGGCGCACAAACCCCACAGTCTGGCAAGACTGGCCCGTTCGGGCAGGGGTACCTTTACCTTTACCTTACCAGAAAATTGTTACACCAATAAATTGTTACCTATATTGATGGCTGTTTTCATAAGTATGTGCCGTATGTGCTATGGCCAGTTCAATATGGATTTCATTGCTGGCTTACAAAATTTATTTCTGTCTGCTATGTAAGATAATAAACCACTGATAATGTATTTTAACTTTCCATCAAGCTAGTAATAGCAAAGGCAGGATTATCTGAAACCAGCAGTACGTGTAACAGATATTATTATTGATGGGAATAAAACATCACTTTGCATTAACACAAAGAATTTTGGCATCACTGACTTTGATTTAACATTTTATAAGGTCATGTAAACAAACAGTGGATATTGCACTCCCTTGTCTGGTTAGTAGCATTATTATTTGCTTGTGCCAATATTGCACAAACCCTTCAGCATTATTTATGAAGTGTTGAGGATAATGTTGTCTTCCAAAGTTGATTCCCAATTTTTGTTACAGGTTTGTGACTTTTTCACCCTGTTAGAATACTGTATTGTAGCAGTGTGTGTGTGTGTGTGTGTGTGTGTGTGTTACTCTTCAATTATTTTGAACTGTATATATTCCATAAGAATAGGCACCATACTGACAAATTTCAGAGGTAAAGCCATACATTTAAAGCTCATTTAAAGCTCATGGTTTCAATCCCGGGAGCTGTAGTTTGTTAATGCTTCTGGGAATTGTAGTTCTATTTGGGGGAACCTACAGTTACACATATAAAGAACATGATTTCCACTAAAGAACATGAAAGTCATGCTCTTTAATGTGTTTCAGATTTCGGTCAATATGTCAGCCAATATGTCTGTTGCAGCAAAAGCATGAGGCAGAGTGCAGACCCCACTGGTGAATGATTTGTAGGGGGAGGGGGAAGTAAAGGGCAGTTGCAAACACCCCAGAAGCAAGCTAAGTGCAACAAAATCCCTGCACCCCACCCATGATAATTTCTCAGAAATGTTATCTTACTTTGATAATTTTGGAACACAATTACCTTATGATTAATTGATAGTAAATAGATTAAAAAATAAAGTTTTTTTGTTTTGTTTTTTTGGCTGAAGTTTACAAGAAACTGCTCAGCTCCTAAGAACTATTCTATGCCTGGCCAATCCAGAAGCTTCATACTGACTGCCAATCTCAGGGACTGATGTTGACCATATGACTAATCCCTTCTGTGCCCAAAAAGGCCTCTGAAGCATGAACAATGACAGCCCTAGATTGTTCAGATTCCTAGGTTGTAGGCTTACATTCCTGAGGTTTGCAGTGAAACATCGGGGCATCTTAACACCAAGAGGTAACCAGGTTGAGGCCTTGGATCACTGGATCTACAATGAGCTACAACTGCTATTTCTCATTCATCTTTCCCATCCTTAACTCTCAGCATGTTCAGCCTTGCCCATCTCAAGATAATGGAGATTCCTTTATCCTGTGTCACACATATCCAAAGATACATTTGCCTTTGCTGTACAACATCCAGCAGCAGCCACTTGCCAATGGAAACTATTTGTCTATGTAGGTTTTAGGTCATACTATTCCCCCGCCCCAAGCTAAGGACATTAAAGTTCCATTTATGTGCCACAGGTGGTTTTGGGTTGTTGTTTTTGTGGGGTTTTTTTAAATGTCTTTATGTCTACCTCAAAATTACTTAGCCTGGGGAAACTGAAGTTATTTGAACTGAAAAGGAGTCGAACCACTTTGGCACAAGGAACACTGAACCCTCAGTAAGTTCAGATTGGAAAGGAAATTACTTTTTTCTCCCCTGATCTTTACTGCTTCTTTTGCAGGCATCGAATATGCTCTCAAAGTTCTGGGTGGTGTGTGTGTGTGTGTGTGTGTGTGTGTGTGTGTGAGAGAGAGAGAGAGAGAGAGAGAGAGAGAGAGAGAGATTTAAAGAGGACTGTTGGTTTATCCTGAGTGTACAACTCAGGTTGTTTAATTTGCAAAATGTATCAGAAAATCATTTTTTAGTATTTATTAAATATCTACACCACCTTTCACCCAAAGATCACAGGGTGATTTGCAATATTAAAACACAAAAATACGTATCAGAATAACAAATAGAAACAATATCCCCCTAAACCACACACAGTTTAAAAGGCCATTGACCAAAGCTCTGGGAAATGAAGAATGCTTTTACCTGGTGCCCAAAGCTATGTAATGAAGGCACCAGGTAAGTCTCCCTTGTGAGAGCATTCCACAATCAGGGAAATCGCCTATTCATATGTTGCCGCCCTCTGGACCTCTTGTGGAGGAAGCACATGAAGAAGGGCCTCAGAATATGATCACAAGTCCAGATCAGTTCACACTTGGAGAGGTGGTTCTTGAGGTACTGTTGTCCTGTGTTATGTACTGAAGTCTCACCCTGGGCCAGCAAGGAGATACTGTAGATAGTTATGCAAATGAAGGATCGAAAGTGACGTTCAGTGATTGGATAGTTTGTATGCAAATGAAGGATCGAAAGTGACGTTCAGTGATTGGCTAGTTACAGAAAATGGTTATTGTTGCATTCTAGTGGAGCTCTATATAAGCAGGCTGACTGAGCTCCTCAGTTCTGTTCTGTTCCAGCTTACAAATAAAGAGCTGCTTTGGAAGAATCACTGTGTCGTCTGATATGTTCGCCCACAACTTAATATCCTGAGCCATGTAAGGCTTTATAGGTCAAAACTAACAGTTTGAACCCAGAAACTGTTTGGCAGCGAGTACAGTGGAGCCAGGATTAGTGTTATATGCTCAAGCCATCTTGCCCGGTGAGCAACCTGGCTGCTCAGTTCTGCACTAGCTGAAGTTTCCAAGCAGTCTTCAGGGGCAACTTCAAATATAATGCATTGCAGTCATCTAACCAAGAGATTACCAGAGCATAGATGACAGAAATTAGGCTATTGCTGCCCAGATAAGGGCTCAGCTGGGCTACCAGCCAAAGCTGATGGAAGGCACTCTGCACAACTGAGGTATTCTGAGCCTCTAATGACAGCAAAGGATGCAGGTTTCAGGATCCAGGAATACCTGCTTATTCAGAGGGAGTGTAACCCCATCAAGAACAGGCAACTCCTCATCTATCTGGTCCAGGGAACCAGTCATTAACAGTGCCTTAATCTTATCTGGATTGAGCTTCATTTTGTTGGCTCCTGCAGATGTAAAAAAGTAGAGCTGTGTGGTATCAGCATACTGCTGACAAGGTATTCCGAAACTCTGAATGACCCCACTCAGTGGTTTCATGTAGATGTTAAACAGCATTGGAATAAAATTGAACCCTGAGGAAACCCACATTGAAGGCTACCTGGGGCCAAAAGGAGCACTCCCCAAGCATCATTCTTTGGAAAGGACCATTCAAGTTGGACTGGAACCACTGCAAAGTGGGGCCACTCATCCCTAACTCAGACAGCCGCTCCAGAAGGATGTTGTGGTTGATGGTATCAAAAGCTGCTGAGAGGTCAAAGATCTGTAGATTCCTTTTCACTGATCCTCTTGGGCTTGCTGATTGGAAGGTTGGCGGTTCGAATCCCCACAATGGAGTGAGCTCCCGTTGCTCAGTCCCAGCTCCTGCCAACCTAGCAGTTCAAAAGCACGCCAGTGCAAGTAGATAAATAGGTACCACTTCAGTGGGAAGGTAAATGCTGTTTCTGTGCACTCTGGTTTCTGTCATGGTGTTCCACAGTTTAGTCCTGCTGGCCACATGACCTGGAAAGCTGTCTGTGGACAAACACTGGCTCCCTTGGCCTGAAACGCGAGATGAGCACCGCAACCCCATAGTCACCTTTGACTGAACATAACCTTCCAGGGGTCCTTTACCTTTTACCTTACTACAAATGTAATGAAAAGCCAAGAGGAATTTAATACTAGATTTTAATACCAGCACCATTTCTCTGAAGAGAATTGTCCATCCCTAATATCAGGCTTGTAGTAAAAGTTGCATTTTATTCTTATGTTATTTATTGGAAAGAGAATTTAAGAACCCCCTTCTGAAATGAAAGGGAACATGTGAGCACATGGAAGCTTGTATGCTCACTGTAGCAGATATGGGGCTCTACATCAGAAGGGCACAGTTTTAAAGGCAACTTATTTAAAACACTATATTAGGACAGTCCTTCAGTGGTGCATTTAAATATATGGTGATCTTTACCAATAAATAAATAAATAAAAACAAAGAACACCAAGTAACACTGCTGGTTCACAGGGACATGAATTATGTACTAAACTAATTTGATAAGACAGCATAGAATAAAAATACTGCAATTTAACCATCTAAAATTAGCAAGGACTTGGAATTGTTTGCAGTCAGTCAAACCAACTTTTTTAAAAGAAAAGAAAAGAAAAGAAAGGCAATTTATTGGAAAGGTCCAGAGTTCTGTGATTTAATGTGTGTTTATTCTGTCGGTTGCAAGGGATTTATAAGATACAAAAAAGGAAGAAAACCCCCCACCATAATTGCTTTGTGCAGCAAAAGGAGAAAGACCAAAGTATCTGACATCAATTATCTACTGCAATCTTATTATTCGCCAACCTTTGGTATCATTTATTTATGGTGAAGCTGTAAACAGTAAAGACTTTTTGAACGTAGAAATGCTGACACACGCTAAATGATGGTAACATGAAAGACCTTGCTATAATTAGGACATTACAGTAATTAGGGTCAGGTATTATTCTGAAGTAATTTGAACTAAAAACAACAACAAGGAACTCTTTGCTCTCCTGAGACTAGGGCTAAATATTGGGGTGGGTTCCATCAGTTGATGGGGATGCCTTCAAATCTGCATTTTGAGTTCCGAAGGTTATAGGCAACCAACCTAAATGACATAACTATCAAAACTCTCTCAAGCAAATAAAGTATTCGGAAAGATTAACTCTAATATATTCAGTAGTTCTTTAATCCGCTGAAACCAATAAAATGGAAAACATTACTCAGACTCTAGTGCCTACACACATACCATCTGAATAAGCTTTTCTCTTCAACCAGGCGTCGGCTGATGAACATTCCATGGCCTTTTAAATGTTTCTGTGGGAGGGGGGTTATTGGTTTGTTTTGCATTTGTTTTATTATGTATTTTGTGTTTTCCATTTTTCATTTTTATGTTGTGAACCGTCCCGTGATCTTTGGATGAAGGGCGGTATACAGGCAGCGGCCATTTTATGGATCTCCAACTGATGCACAGGTCCTTTTGGACCTTGAAGAAGGTAGGACAGGGGCAGAACAGGGCGGAAAGGGGGGGAATGGGGCACTTATACCTTCATTGTTCTGTCCACTTTTGCCTCCAGCTCTACTCGCCACTGGCATGTGGCCCCCAGAAAGTTGCCCCTTGTATAAGTCAAATGGCATCCTTCAAGGCACGAACAGCCTTCTTGTACTTTAATTATAGGCACCTGCTTAAGTTTTGAAGGCCAAAACACAACCATAGGTAACCATAGATTGCTATCCTAAATGTATGTGGATGATTCAACTCGTTGAAGTCCCAATAGTTCAGAGAGTATTTTTAATGAATTGTTGCCCTGACCTTTCTTAACAGAGAGATTTATTGGCAAGATGCAAATAGCCCGTAAAAAAAGAGATTAAAGATCTCAGAACCAACATTAGCTAGGAAGTTGAGTTAATAAGAATGAAAATGCAATACATACTGCTTTTAAAATTCTAACTGAAGACTCTGTGTTCGACATGCTGCAGATGACTGAACAGCCTGCATAATAGGAAGCGAAAGACAAATAAATTCAGTCACAACACCGAGAAAAGCACTTTTGCAGCTGCAGAATAATAAATGTGTGGAGTCCCTGCAGATCAGATTGGTAAAGGTGAACAGTGGAGCCATTCAAAAAATGATAGGGCTACATCCTGGGAAAATAAGGTACTCAGAAGGCATTAGAGACAGTGTGCTTTTCCTCATTCCCTCTTATTATCCTGCTATGGCCGTCAGGCTGCAAGGTATGTTAAAAAAGAAAGTGTCTGCTTACTGAAAGCTGTGAGCGACACCAAATTGAGCTCCATGTGCTGTGTCAGATGAAATAGGTTTCATTCTTTTTGTGTCCGCAGACCTTAATTGTTACTCAGGCCTTTCAGAGTGGTCACCGACAAACTAGTCTTATTTCTTATGCAAGGAAAATATCATGGCATCATATAAATGACGAAAGAGAACAGCAAGCCACAATAGTACTAGGATTTGTCTCCAACACCCAAGTTCAAAAAAACCAGTTTGTCAGTCCAGGGTTTGGGTTTCTACTATTTGTTCTGCAGTGCTATACATTTACCAAATTCTATCTTCACTCAATATATACACAGGTTCATAGAGGGGTGTAAATATGAAACACTATCAAGTTTCTCTAACCAAATCATTGTATTCTCCCCAAGTTTTCTTTTCCTTTGCTCCATATAAACAGCCCAGATGTTCCAGTGAAGACTGTGGTCAGCTAAGGTTGCATGGGGAAACTGTGGTCCTGCAGATGTTGTTGAACTATAACTCTCACTTTTCCTAAGCACTGGCCATGCTGACTGAGGTTGGTGGGAGTTGGAGACCAACATCTAGAGGACCACAGAGTCCACTTCCCTGATGTAGGGCCCTGTAGAGATATGCATGCCATGAACAGGTGTCTAGGGCTAGATTGCATGTGAAACACAGGGTAGCCCACATAAGTTTGGGAGAATCGAATTGAAATTCACTAGCAAGAGATGCTAGGAACAAGTAAACTCTTTGGCAAAGACATCTGAGAAGTTGGAGCCCACAAGATTGAATGAAGCACAGTTGGTTGCTCCAGAGTCAGCAAAGCAGGACTAGTGAGAAATTCAGACCAAAAATAGAAAATCATTGAGGTCCTCAAGTTCTTGGTTATAGAGGATGCAAAGCTTTCTTTGCTCAGAGCATGCTCTCAGAACACTAACTAAAGAGCTTCTCCTCTTATCCTGGGTCCTTACAAATTAAAGTGTGGAGTTTCCAGCATACATACCGGTATGTTTTCCTTACAGGTCAAGAGGATCCATCACACCAGAAGCCCACTGTGACCAGTAGATGATGATGATGATGATGATGATGGATTTTATATACCACCCCATACCTGCAGGTCTCAGGGCGGTTCACAGGATAAATAAACATTTATTTGCATTGTTGATATAATTATAGTGTTACATAACATAAGAGTATAATAATTACACAATTTACATAAAATTACATTGTCATTTTAGTGTGTTTTAATATCTTATTGATGGTTTAATCTGGATCTGCTTTCCCCTGCTGTTCAGTTTTCACTATTTTTTTGTGTTTTATTGTCAGTTGTTATTTTTAAACCACAAATCCTATGCCTATCTACTCAGAAATAAGTCCCACTGAGTTCCGTGGCACTCCTAGGGACTGCAGCCTTAACATTTATATTTTTTTAATTTAATGGGAACCACTTTGGAAACTTTGCCTTTTATAGTGAAATGCCTAAAATACATACATACCCAGACAATGTTATGCATGGCTAACTTAATAAGTGAAGCAATGGCTGAAAAGCAGAACAGTTTGTGCAATACCATGAATATTTGATGATATCATAAGACCTTTATTGATATATGTATAGTTAAACACCAACTTATAGAAGCACTTTTTGGGCTGACGCGGCATACATCTTAATTTATATTTTGTGAAATAACAATAAGAACAAAATCATTACCCCTCCTTTCAATATTAGCTGCCTGCTTGCTACCATTCCCCTACTTATTGCAAAAACCAGCAATTGCCATGTATCAATTCTTGCCCATTTCACCAGCAGACGAGAGTCTTGTGATTAGCACTTCCATTCCTAGGACACTCTATCTATCATCTATCTATCTATCATCTATCTATCTATCTTCTATCATCTACCATCAGAGATGTGGAACAAGGTGGGGCAAAGAGAAGAGCACAAACTTCCAGCTAAAGGATCACAATTACGCAATAAGATGTTCCCATGTGCTTTGAACTAAACGGCCTCGGTCCATTATATCTGAAGGAGTGTCTCCATCCCCATCATTCTACCCGGACACTGAGGTCCAGTGCCTTCTGGTGGTTCCCTTACTGCGAGAAGCCAAGTTACAGGGAACTAGGCAGAGGGCCTTCTCGGTAGTGGGGAAGCCCAGCCAGATGGGCGGGGTATAAATAAATTATTATTATTATTATTATTATTATTATTATTATTATTATTATTATTACTGGGTGCTAGGCCTATAGATGCAGGCTTTCTCTTTCTTTTTGACAGAGATGGTTGTTTTCTAACAAGGAAGGCCAACATGATACCCTCCAGATGTTTGGGCTACAATTCCCATAATTTCCCGCCTCTACAAAGGCCCAACAAGAGAGAAATTGGCTGCTTCCCATTCTTCCGCCGCTTACACTCAACAGCGAGCTGAGGACAACAGTCTCCTCCATCCACAAACCAACAAAATGGCAACTTCCACTCTTTCCACCCTCCCACCCCCATAATTGTAGGATCATTGTTACAGAATTGAGAAGAGGACGGTGCCACTATACAAAGACCCACACCATCCCTATGATTGGCCTGCTTTGGAACACCAGCATGCTCACTTTACACCCACCCATCCCAGATCTCACCTTAAGGAATGTGAAAGGAATGATATTCTTTCCCATTCACACCCCGGCAGTGAGAGAGGGGCTCAAAAGCACTTTGCATGGCATGTATCAACTCATTTTTAAAGCAGGTTCCTATTGTTTTTCAGAAACACCTCTGTATCCACAGCTATTGAAAACTTTCATTATACTTGTACATATAACTGCCTTCCTTTTCTTTTTCCTCTGACTGATATTGCTACCTGTTTGAATCTGATTGAATCTGGCGGAAGCGGTCAAAGCAATTTCGCAATGTTATTTCTATTTATGAATTATCTTGGCTGTTCAGTCTGGGAGCTTTCCCTTCTAAGTGAGTGGCGAAGAAGCATGCTTCCTGCGTTTTAATTGATAGAAAGGATAAAACTGATGTTGTCTATGTAACATTCATTTTTTAATGCCATTTTCTTTAAAGCTTTAAGTGTGTGAAGGGGGTGAAGGTTGCTGTGACTGAGTAGCAAGTATACTACTTCTGTTAATGATATATTTGGTCTAGTATTTGCTTTTTAAATTGGATTTTGATTCCCTCTCCCTGCCAAGGCAGCCTAGATTCTAATGCAAGCAATTTTCTCAAATACTGAATGGCCAGCTTATATTTGAAAGTTTTATGAAGGAGGTTAGAAGAAGCTTGATTTCTCAAAGAATATTATTATTATTATTATTATTATTATTATTATCATCATCATCATTAAAGAGGTGCTGCAACTCACCATGAACACCTCCCTCATTCTCTTAGAACTGAGTTCCAGTGAGTTCTGGCTGAAAAAAAAGCCCAGATGACGATAATGGTGATGAATAAGATTACTATTCTCTCTCTCTTGGAGGATCACAATTCCCAGAACGAGGATTTGAATCCCCATTCAGGGCAACACTCTAAGTGGCGACATTTCTACATTTTAAATATGGCTGTCAATCAATTGAAGGTGAGCAAGCACATTCCTGTGAACTGATCTCATTCAACAAATTTGCATATGAGAGAAGCTCAGTATAAAGGTGCTAAAAATTTAACACCTCAACAACTGAGGGAAGCAGAGTTTTTCATTTAAGAAATGAAGGCAATGTTTCAATAGAAATAAAAGCTGCCTTTAATATTTTCTTTGTTAACAGAAACTCATCAGAACAGAAATTTTAGAAACTATACCTTCAACTCACAGCCCCAATAACTGAAATTGATCCCCACCAATCAACTGAAGCTTTTGTTGATTATTTTGTTAACAGAATGGATTAAGGCTGCAGTCATATACATACTTAGCTGGGAGTAGTCCCATTAAAGTCAGTGGGACATCACACACACACACACACACACACACACACAGTATTTTTATTGAAAGTTTTTGACATAAAATACAATAAAAATCAAAGTAATCTCAATAAAAATAAGAATAAGAAACCAAGAAAGGAGAAGAAAGGAGAAAAAAGAAGAGAAAGAGAGAAAGAAGGGGAAGTCCTTTATCACATTTATATCCTATATATCATGTCATTTATCCAGACACATAAAGATAGACCCTCCCAGCTCCCACCTGGGGCCCTACTTTGTCTCCCAGTCTCCCACCATGAGAGAACCTTTCTACCCTGCCTTTCCAGTAAGGACCACCTTCCTCCCATCTATCCCCTTCCTGTGTGTGAGTGGGACATCCTTCTGAGAAGACATGTAGGATTGTGTTGCATAGCTGCTATCATGTGTGTGTTTACTTGGTAGTAACATGTAGAGGAGGGCTACCCATGTTGGATGAACAGTTGGTGTGAAAACCTTTTCACTGTGTGTGGCTGGGGCATGGGCATGGCTATTGCATGCAATATTGTTTAGGGCAGGATTGGCCTCAGAATCCACAAAGTGTGTTCTTTAAACATGTACGTGTGGAGTCCCTTTTGCAGCCAGGTAATTACTTCTGAGTAAGCCTGCACTCTTTATTTAAACTAAGTATTAATTCACTCATACCATTAATTCTATTTAAAAAGCAACAACAACAAATTTTTCTTCCTGTTCCTTGGAGCAAAGCGTTTAAATCTCACAGCAAATTTAGAGGGGGGATTGAGGCATTCAATCAATTAGCATGATGGGTCTAACCAAAGTTTAAGGGGGAAAGAAAAATAGGCAGATCTGCTTGAATTGACTCTTTAACATGCTTGTGCATCTATCACATTAAGTGTTTGCTCATCACTTAATGATTTAAGAATGGACATGATGTCAAATGGCCTCTATGGACACTTCATACAAACATGCATGTACAGCGCTCAATTACTCACTGTTTACTAACTGAATGGTGATTATTAAATCTAAGCTATAATGGATCTTTGACACAAGACAACTTTTTATAAACACTGTGCTTCTCACTCCCCTGGGAATGAATAACTTTCTCAAATAAAACAGGTTCTTGTTTGTTTTTGCTTTTAATTTGTTTTAGAGGGATTCAGCTTGTTCTAGTTCAAATTGCACTCCCTGTTTTGGACCAGGTCCAAATTTGTGGCCGTTGAGAGTTCTTTCAGACCCAGCTTGCAAATGCACACCCAAGCAGGCTTTGTGCGGGAAGCACCTTTCATGAATTGCAGCTGGTTCAAGCAGCAGAGCTGGCCCTACCGTTTGGCAGAGTGGAACAGCCACCTCGGGTGGCAGATTCTGAGAGGGGTGAAAAGAAGTGGTAGTGGGGTGTTGGATGATGCAGCAGTGTGTGCCACATGTCCTTCCCTGACTTCCCTAAACCCTTCTGCCCTCGGATGTGGTGGTGGACACAATCCAATCACTAGTCTTGAAATAAGATTCAGCTTGCAATCTGATCACCTTCTGTGTGTGGAATTGGTGGAGACACTCTCTTGCCATTTCCTCCAGGCAGCACAGTGTCTTGGGACAGTGCTGTCAACAGTAGCGCTTTCTGCAAAACAGAAAACACTCTGGACACATTTGATAGCAGGGTAGAGTGCTGTGATGAATTGTATGTGGGGCTGACAATTCGGAAGCTTCAGTTGGTGCAGAGTACAACAGCCAGTCTGTTAGCAGGTGTGGGTAGAGCCATTTATAACAGTGCTTAGTGATCTGATTAGGTGTGTTTTTGGGCATTATTTAAAGGGCTGATCTTGACATAAACAGTCTGGGATTGAATAATCTGAAAGGCTGCCTACTTGTCAGTGGCGTAGTGTGGGTTCTCAGCACCCGGGACAAGGCAAGTAATTTGCGCCCCCTAACCCATGGATTTTAGCACTCGAGTCTCTTCCGCGCCCCTCCCAGATGTTGCGCCAGGTGCACCCCCCACGCTACGCCACTGCTCCCACCACAAGTCTTCAGGACAGCCATCCGAAGGCTGGCGCGGGGAGAAGGTCTCTCCGCCCCACCGCCAGGCTTCGGAGCAGCCTTCCGAAGCCTGGTGGCGGGAGGAGGTCTCCCCGCCCCACCGCCAGGCTTCGGAGGAGCCTTCCGAAGTCTGGCGGTGGGGCGGAGAGACCTTCTCCCGCCGCCAGGCTTCGGAGCAGCCTTCCGAAGGCTGGCAGTGGGGCAGAGAGACCTCCTCCCACCACCAGGCTTCGGAGCAGCCTTCCGAAGCCTGGCGGTGGGGCGGAGAGCCCTCCTCCTGCCGCCAGCCTTCGGAGCATCCTTCCGAAGCCTGGCGGCGGGAGGAGGTCTCTCCGCTCCACCGCCAGCCTTCGGAGGAGGTCCAAGGACAGTGGGGAAGACGCGCTGCACTTCCCCGCTGTCCCGGAGATTTCCCTATGGACTTTCGTCTTGCGAAGGGCCGGCCAAACGCGCCCCCCCAATGTTGCGGCCGGTGTGGCCGGCACCCCTGGCACCCCCCATGCTACGCCACTGCTACTTGTAAAAGAACCTGTTCCATTTCTTAAAATCTTCAGTGGAGTCTCTTCCAAGTCTTCCCAGGGACAGGGCCTTCTCTGTGGTGGTGCCCAAATGTGGAACTCCCTCCCAAGAGGCACCAAGTAAACCCCACTATCATTTAAGGTCCAAATAAAAAAACCTATCCCCCCCCAATAGATTTAATGGAATGTGACAGATAAATAGCACTGTTTCTGTGCTGGTTTTTGCAGTGCGTGTAAAGTCAGTTGTTGAATGTTTGCTTTCTGTTACTATATTGTTATAAAAATGAAAATTAGTGAGCCACCTTGTGGACCATGTGCATGAAATATTAACTGGCAAGCTAGCTTTCCTTTGCATTGCCTTTCCAATTTTCAGAAAGGAAGGTCTAAGGGTTCATTCATTCATTCAGTAACCTTGGGAAAAGGAGACACATTAATAGACCATTCTATTGTAATGAATGACTTGTCAAGTTCTGGTATGATTCCTTCACTGGTCAGAAATCCACTACCCAGAGGTTTTAGAATCCTTGATTATATAAGAGAACAGCTTTAGGCTTCCTGTCATATCTGTGTCCTCTTTCATTTAATATTCTACTGCTGGCCGGAGTAGTTTTGAAATCATTTGATTAGTAATGACTTTGAGATTTCTTTGCAATACTTGCACTTTCTGTTTTGTACATAAGACCATTAGGAGAGGCAGGTGAGTCCTCCATGTCAAAAAGATAAAGCAAATAAACTGGTTCACTTCTTCCATTCAGTCACTTATTTTCTCTTTTTAATCTCACATAAAGGTAAGAACAAATCAGTCTATTTCTGGTTGGTGTCCTTTCTGCATTTGTTCACCCATAAGTCTGTATTGTCCCATTTCTACATAAATCTGCAAGATTTTTTTAAAACATCCACACATAAATGTGCACTGCAAAATTAATTTTCTCTCAGGCGATGCATTTATAAATATGTTTTCTGTCAACATTTCAAAATGTATGTGGGGATACATTCCAAGCATTCATGAAGAAGAAAAATGAGAAACTGGTTAAAGATGCAAATGACATTAATGTCCATTGTTAATTGCTGCTGTTTTTTGGTGACCAGCAAGTTAATGTGTACTCTATAGAGGAACAAAATGTTGAGGCGCTCCCTGCCTTTTTCTGAATGGATCTTTCCACCCATTCATCAGATTTCTTTTTTTTTTTTTTTGGGTGCTTCCTTAATAATTGTTTGTGAGATAACATTCTGCTAGTTCCTTATATTCTGTTATTTGGAAAGGCAAGCCACATCTCAACTGTTCAACTGTTAACTCTTATGACTTTCTTGAGAACTGAGTTTGGTAAAGCAAAAGTTTATCGATCCGCCTTGCATCTATATTTATTTAAAATTCTTTTGAACTGGTGGCCACTCTGAAAAAGTTTGTGACTGGAGGTATGTTCATTGTCTCTACAGTGGTAGACAATACAAAAATTACAGCAGACATTTAATCTAAAACCAGAACCATTATCTAGAAAGCTTGACATTATGAGAGCTTTCCCCCCTAGTCATATATCTACAGTTCTTCTATGGACTAAGTAATGAATCTTAATATCATGCTTATCCTCACCGCTTCTGGGAGTTTGATGGAAATCAGGGATATTTCATTGCTTCTGAACAAATTTAAGTTTATTCACAGCCTTACTTAACTGACATAAAATTCAAAAGGAATGCATGATAAAATGTTATAATGATGGGTGACTTCAACTTATACTCACCTTTACAGAGCAAATGTGCATAATTTCAAATTGTGACAGACAAAATCTCTGGAGATTATTAATAATAGTGCCTTAGAAAAGTTAGTCATGAAACCTACAAGGGATAAGAAATGGATTTAATCCTGAATGTGGTGCTGAAGATTTGGTGGGAGAGTTGCTGAAGCAATCAGGAGAAACCACAAATTCAACATATATTTAAGTGGACGGTTTCCCAGAAAGCCCAGCATGGTCAAATTTCATTTCAAAAGAAGAAACTTGTTTTAAGGAGAGTTTAATTAAAAGGAAATTGAAGGAACTGAAGAGTCATCAGGGTCATATGTCTTCAGTACACACAGAGGCTATTTTAAATTGTGAGAATAGAGACTCAGACAGGATGTAGACTGCAGATTTAGTCCAAGAGGACTTGAAAAGTCAAGGAAATGATAAAATGCTTGATGGCTTCCTTTTAACAAATGGAAGTGTTAAACAAATAAGGAGAATAAAGATATAGCAAAAGCAGGGAAGCAGCTGAGAAGGTAGTTTGTTACATTATTACAAGGGTGAGAGTTTTGTAAGGGGAACAGTAACTGCAGAGAAGCTAAATGAACCCCTTTTGTCTGTCTCCACTGCAGTTGTTTGACAGGTACTCATGTCTGAACCACTTCTTGTGGGTATGAAGTTGAACTGAGGTGAATACAGTAGAACTAACAGGAAATGAAACTGAAGGATCATGGACAAATTAATTGGCAGAGTCGAGATGGAACGCAGTTGCAAAATAGTCAATCTTTTAACAAAACTATGAAACTTGTAAGTAAAATCAGCCTTCATACTGCATAACTAGTCAACGTAATGCAATTTTTTAAAGCGACTGGGCAGGCTGCTGGTGGAGAGGGGGACATGTTAGTCCAGGCTTCCTCAAACTCAGCCCTCCAGATGTTTTGATACTACAATTCACATCATCCCTGACCACTGGTCCTGCTAGCTAGGGATCATGGGAGTTGTAGGCCAAAAACATCTGGAGGGCCAAGTTTGAGGAAGCCTGTGTTAGTCTAATGTCTGGGTAAAATTGTGTTAAACATTATGAAAGCTAAACATTAAACATATAGCAAAACAAGCCTTGTCTAGGATGATTCAGCACATCTGCCTCTCTCACCAACCTTGCCCTTTTAGATTTGAGAGTGTCAAGAAGCCTATTGATGGAATATCCCATGGGTAGGCAAACTAAGGCCCCGGGGCTGGATCCAGCCCAATCGGCTTCTAAATCTGGCCCACAGATGGTCCGGGAATCAGTGTGTTTTTACATGAGTAGAATGTGTCCTTTTATTCAAAATGCATCTCTGGGTTATTTGTGGGGCATAGGAATTCATTCATTTCCCCCCCCCAATATAGTCCGGCCCCCCACAATGTCTGAGGGATAGTGGACTGACCCACTGCTGAAAAAGTTTGCTGACCCCTGGAATATCCAATAGGCACATAGTTAATTTTCTAAAAGCTCTTTACAAAGTTGCTTAGCAAAGGTGCCTAAACAAACTTAATGACTCTGTCCAGTGGCGTAGCGTGGGTTGTCAGCACCCGGGGCAAGGCAAGTAATTTGTGCCCCCTAACCCATGGATTTGCGCCCCCTAACCTGTGGATTTGCGCCCCCTAACCCCCAGATGTTGCGCCCGGTGCGGCCGGCCCCCCCTGCACCCCCACGCTACGCCACTGACTCTGTCATATGGGGATCTGTGGTAGGGGTTATCTTATGGATTGGTATCTGGTTGAAGAAAAGAAAGCTGAGAGCAGGTATAAACTGGCAGATCTCGCAATGGATAAAATGAGGTAATAGGGTCTCCAAAGGATCTGTTTTGGTATCTGTAAAGTTTAATTTATTAATCCAGGATCTGGTGTCAAGTGTGGATGTGAATAGTAAGGTGCTGTTAATGGCAGTAGATTGCCCAACATGGTGAAAACCCAACCAACCTGTGATCTATGAAGATCTCTCCAGGCTGGGTGAGTGGGCAACAAAATGGCAAATGACATTCCATGTAAGTAAGCCTAAAAGTGATACAAAAATCCTAACCATGTATACTTGGTAGAGAGCTAAACTGAAAGTGTCCAACTAGGAAACAGATCATGGTGGGTAGTTCAATGAAAAGGTTGACATAGTGCAACATTAAGCAGATTTGTTTGTCTTATTTGCTGTGATTCTGATACTCTCTATCCACTGGGGCCCCTTGAGAGAGATGGAAATTATTGAGTCCCACCAATCACAAAATGATGGCGGATGGAGGTGGAGTTTGGTGTTATTTATTGTATTCATTGGGGCTTACTGCTCAGTCAATATGCTTTTCTTTCTTTCTTTTTCCCTCATTGGGAAGCACTAGTGAAAGTAAGACAAGGAAAGGAACTGAAAATAAAACCGCCAATATGGTACTTAAAAAAATTAATCCATTGCTAAAACTAAGCAGCATTTGTAATACTGTGTATAATTCGGCTTCTCCATCTCTTACAAGAAGGTGCTTTGGAAGTTTATGGTTTAGAATCATTGGAAAGGTAAATATACCCCTCCCCGTACGGGTCAGTCATGTCCGACTCTAGGGTTGCGCGCTCATCTCGCTCAAGAGGCCGGTTGCTCAGGAAGCAATGTGGTCCTCAGGCTAAAGAAAGGTTCTCCATCCCTGACTTAGATGAAAGAAGATATAATAAGCACCTTAACAGCACAATCTTATACCGGTCTTCTCAAAATTAAATCTCATTTATTTCAACAGGGCTTATTCCCAGGAAAGTGTTAATAGCCTAATTTATGGAGCTATGATGATAGCCAATGGCTTAGATTAATATACAAGGGGATTGGACGTATTCATGGAGAAGAAGCCTACCAAATCAGTGACTATTAGTTATGATGGAGAAAAAGAACATTCAAATTCAGAGATGGTTGGCCACTGAAGGCCAACTGTTGAGGTGCAAACAGTGGGTGTGATTTGCTCTTGGGCTTTCCAGGAATACCTGGCTGGCCACTGCTGGTGACAGGCTTCTGGATTAGATGGTATCCAGCAAGGTTCTTTTTATAGTCTTTCCCCCTTGTGGCTCCTAAGTCTTGGCTGCAGGAGAATATGGAAAGTTGCAAACTGAAGAACAGTGTTGGCAGATTTAATCCAGAGCGACTCACTGCAGTGAACAATTTTCTCACTGAAGTACAATAGCAGTCAACCTTGTATTCAAAATGCATTAGCAGAAAGAAGAATGTGAAATAAATGTTACTGGCCAAGAAATAATATGAGCAAGCTACTTTATATATTAAAAAGTGGGATGTGTAAAACATGCCAGTTTCCGCCCTGATCACTTTGGATCCCAATATACCTCTGAAGAACTGTAGGCTGCAATCCTAAACAGGTTTTCACAGAAGCAAAGGGGATTGGGATTGCAGCCTTAGTCTACTATAAGAAACACAGGAGAAATTACATATCTCTCTGCATATTAACATCTCCCAGCAGAAGCTACCAATTTTGCTCACTTAACTTGCTGTTTTAGAAGAGGAAGGGATCTCCAATTAGCTAGGCTGAAAATGGAAATTCATCCTCGTCTCCTCCTACTGCGTTTGTCTAGTTCACAGAAGTTTTAAAAAGCAATTTAATACGAAATAGTCAAAAATGTTTTAAAACACATGGCTAATATAACCTCTTCTGGAACCTCTCCCAAACCCCCACTCACATTAGTCCTCTTCTGGCATTATGATTCTGAGTAAACATGTCAGAGAGGATTGCAGGGAGGGACAAACATTCTTGCATTGTCCCATTACCATTTTTTATCACTTTATGTTTCTAAAATTGGAGTGGAGGGATAAGACATTCAGTTGCCACAAGCCTCAATGGCTGTGTTCTACCTCCACTGTTGGAGGAATTCTGCTTCTGAATACTGATTGCTGGAAAATTACAAGTAGGGAGAGAGCTGTTTATGCTCAAGTTCTGCTTATGGGTTTCCCATAGGTGTCTGGTTTGTCACTGTGAGATTAGGATGTAAGTTGAGATGCACCTTTGGCCTGATTCAGCAGAGTTCTTCTTAAGAAAGGTGAAGGTCTGAATTGGGGGACCTCCTGTACTTATCTCCTAACTTTCCAAGGTTCTGAAATGTGTGGGGAACTTCCATGAATGCAGGAGACTTCCTGATTCATAAGTTTTGCCTCCAGCTTGTGGACAGTGATGCAACAAGCAAAGTGGCTGTGCATATATGTCCCTGATGCCCTCTTTTCTGTGTTCGCTCAGAATCAAAACACCTCAAGAGTTATACTGTTTCCATCTGCCCAGATTTGAACTGCCTGCCTCCTGCTAGGCTGAGTCTGACACTCAGCATTGCTTCATGATTTTCTTGTTTCCGGTTTGTTGGGATCCATTAAAACTGGTGGCTAGAAAGTACTTAGCAAAATGAAATGCATGTTTGGCATGACAATGTATGGCTTGGAGGGTGGGGCTGCATGATGTTGCAAGCTGGGCCAAAAATGGAAATAACAGTATACAGTGGTACCTTGGGTTACAGACACTTCAGGTTACAGGTGCTTCAGGTTACACACTCTGCTAACCTAGAAATAGTACCTCAGGTTAAGAACTTTGCTTCAGGATGAGAACAGGAATTGTGCAGTGGTGTGGCGGCAGCAGGAGGCCCCATTAGTTAAAGTGGTACTTCAAGAGAAGAACAGTTTCAGGTTAAGAACGGACCTCCAGAATGGATTAAGTTCTTAACCAGAGGTACCACTGTATATGCTGCCAATGTTTCTATTTTTTAAAAACTCAACAGTAGTGTATTTAAATTAACTCAAGGGAATATGAAATATGTGATGGTCAGCAGTGATACACCAAAATCCAAATGAAACTCAAAGTCCTTAAGAAAAACTGAATGTTGGCCACCATTACTGCAAAAACCAGTTTGCCTGAAGGATGGCTCAACCCAACAGCAAGTTGAAGCTGCTTACTTCAGGGGTTGGTGGGTCGATGAAGGTAGAAGCTGATGTCTAAATGGTGTGGAAAGTCTTCTTAAAGTATATGATGAGCAGGGGTATAATTTGATGCTCCTTTCCAAACACAATGTTTGGAACATTTTGTTGTTGCGGCTTTTGTGCTGAAAATTGTGGTGAATAGGCTGTGAGGGTAGCAGATGGTAAGGAGAGGAATGAGAGATAGAGGGAGGACAGGGCAAGATCTCTAGGCAGGAAAAAACCCTAAGAAAGAGGACAGAGAGCTCCACTTCTGGCCAGCTGGACGGCATACTCTGTTCCATTCCTGTTTCTAGTATTTACAGCATAGTGTTCATGTGTTCAGAGGCTGTACTTCCAATAATTTCTTCTTTAAAGGATCATAAAGTCCTCAAATTGCCACATTTTGATCCAAACTTCTATGATGACCTTGTGGCTGCACAAAATACACCCTGCACCACAAGAGACTATAAGCCGGAATTTGTACCTTTTTGGGTTTGGAATGTGAATCATGGTGACTCATAAACCCTTGTCTTCAATACAGGTCAGGCAATATGACCCCTGAGTTTTCTCCACGCTCACATTTTCAATCTAAGGGGGAAAACGACTCCTCTCTTTGTTCCATTCTCTTCCTTTTCCTCTCTCCACCACAGCCATCAGCAGAGGCTCAAGTTCCCCCTTCTTCCACTATCATCAGCATCAGGGAGGGAGCTATGTCCCTTGCCCATCTCATATAACACTACTAAAGCACCAGGCCCAATATCAGGGAGATAAGAGGCAGGGAAGAGGAAGTGTGCCTGTCATTGTGGAGGAGGAGGAGAGCTGGGAGAGAAAGCTACTGTTGCCATTAGGTTTCAAAGCTCACACATTAAAGGACCTATAGTTTGGGGCCATCGGTTCCAAGTCAATTTACAACTTTTGAAGTGGGAGAGAAAAAAAGGAGGCAGAAAATTGATCACAATTGGGGGGAAAATGAGACTAGGGCGTTCACTAAAAACCAATTGTGAGGAAAAGAATTCTCTTATTTTGACCTATTCTCTGGAATAACGTTTTCCACAGCCCATTTAAACTTGTGAGATTTACCTATTAAGGACATAATGATGATTGTATAAAACCAGATTTCTTCTTTGCAATACCTGGCTGCTAATGACCAACAATTAAATTGGTGATAGCTGGTATACAACACAAAGCAGCTGTGTGTTTTCCATTCTGTGCAGCTGTAGGAAATGAAATATCTAAAAAAAACCAAGGAGTACATTGTAGCCCATTCAGGGTCCTCCACTTTGATTTATCAATGGCTTAGATCACAATGTAATGGGCTTGGTCACCACCAGAGTGCAATGGGAAAACTCTGCGTGGGTGTCTTTCATGTGTTCTCTTTTGCCGATATTTAAGTTTTTTAACTTTGGCTATGGAGTCTTGGTGTGTGTGGGAGAAAGTAGATGAGCTAATAAAAGGCACATGTTAACTGTTAATGTTCATTTAGCAAATCCTGCTTAAAAGCATGTAGTCTCAAAGCTAATTTCATCCAATTGCCTTTTAATTATAATGCCTTGCTCTGAGTTACAAATATAATGACTTTTTAATATAACTTGCACTGTTCTGTATCCAGTGTAGGATTTAATCATGTAATTTATTCAATCAGAACCAGCACATTTTGTAATTAAACCACACGTGCGTGCATACGCACACCGGCACACGCACACAAAGTGTACTTTAAGGCAAAATTAGCAATGTACTCCTATGCCTGTCTACTCAGAAGTAGATTCCAATTGACATACTCTCAGGAAGTGATTATAGGACCATAGTCTGAGATGCCAACTTTATCTGAAATGCAAAATAGAGATTGCAACCATAATCAGGTTAGTTTAATATACTGTAGCAGCATTTTGCAATAACATGGGATTAGCCTAACCTAGTCTTCCCTTTCAGAGATATGTGACGCAGATGGAACCATATATCTCTAGAATGCTAACACGAGATCCAAACAACAACACAATTTAAAAATAAAAGAAAAAGAGGAGAAGGGGAGCTTGACATATGCCAAAGAGGGTGGAAGGCCTCCATTCTGTTTCCATGTTGAGGACCCCATTAGTAGATGCTACCAAGGAAGAGAGGAGAATGAGGAGATGTGGGGTTGCTCTTTTCAGTGGAAGCCACACTTCTCCCATCTCATCCTAGCTTCAGCCTGAGATTTGCAATGGGGAAGAAAAGAAAAGAAAAAGAAAAATCTGTGATATGTATTATTTAGAGCATGTGGTCAGAGCACTGTTTGACATTTAAAATTGAAAGTGTCTTTCCAAAAATACATGAAATGAAGCAAAGCAGCAAATGTCACTGCTGTTAATGACAACATTGTTTTCTTTCCTGCCCAGGAAGTACAAGTGACAGTTCATAAATTAAATGGCCAGAAGGCTTTAGTTATTCTATAAGTTAATATGCAGGCTATCATTAATACTGGTTATTTTATGGACACAACACATGTACGGTTTTTCTGCAGTGTCCCTGCAATAGTATTGCTGCATTCACAAACTACAAGACTTGCAAGTGCCTTGGAGCTGAAGGTTAGGTCTTCCTGTATTATTTTCATTACATAATTAGACACAGATCTACAGTCATACTTACTCCCCACCCACCCCCAATGTTTTTGCACACACCAGTTGCAGGCAGAAATCTCTGAAGGATGGATCAAATGATGAATTTAATTGAAAGTGGAATATGCTTCCATGTGCACCAGCCCAGATAAATTAAAACCAATTGCACATATTTGCTATCTGATTGGTAGTAAATTAATATAAATGTTTATAACCATGATTGCACCGTAATCCAACTTACTCATTTGTTCTCTTTAACTGGCAATTGGCAGCTCTCCCCACCCACTTTAAAATATAGCATTGACAGCTGGCAGCGGATGAAAAAATAAATTCCTATTTACGAACAATGAGGCACTGGGTATAGGACTAAGGCAAGCAGAGGTCACATCCACACACCATATGTTTAAAGCACTATTATGCCACTTTAACAGTCATGGCTCCCCCAAAGAATCCTGGGAGCTGTAGTTTGTTAAGGAGGCTGACCTCACAGAGCTGTTGTTCCTAGCAGTTGCCAGGATTCTCCAGGTTTTATTGTCAATTTCAGTTTCTCCTCTTTCTAATCCTAAATTCAGTTTCCCACTTTTCTGCAGCAGCTTGCTATTAATTTATTTATTTTCAAAGCACTCATAATTTTTTTACAGTAAGTTTCTCCCAATATATGCATTTTTGTATGTAGTTTCAAGTCTGATAGACACGGTTTTGCAATTCTTCCTAATATGCGTTTCTGTATGCTATTTTTATGGAAGCGGGTGGCGCTGTGGGTTAAACCACAGAGCCTAGGACTTGCCGATCAGAAGGTTGGCGATTCGAATCCCTACAACGGGGTGAGCTCCCGTTGCTCGGTCCCTGCTCCTGCCAATCTAGCAGTTTGAAAGCATGTCAAAGTGCAAGTAGAAAAATAGGTACTGATCCGGCGGGAAGGTAAACGGCGTTTCCGTGTGCTGCTCTGGTTCGCCAGAAGTGACTTAGTCATGCTGGCCACATGACCCAGAAGCTGTACGCCGGCTCCCTCAGCCAATAAAGCGAGATGAGTGCCATAACCCCAGAGTCGGACACAACTGGACGTAATGGTCAGGGGTCCCTTTACCTTTATGCTCTTTTTGCCAATACATGTACTTTCATGCTTGCTCTTCGCTAATATATTCTTTTTTTAAAAAAACAAAAACATACCACATTATTTGTTTGAAGAACTGCATTGCAAAATTTGGAGAAGCAGGGATTTTTAGAAGGATATTTGTGTTTCGGTTCATGTGTCAGTTTGGGAATGGTGAAACAGGTAATTTCTTAGTGAAATACAAATAGAATCAAATTTCTCCCCTATCTCATTCAGACACCCTTGGTCTCTTACTTGAAGGAGCAATTGCCAGTTACTTGTAATCATTTGATGGAATTGCAATACAGTGGTGCCTCGCAAGACGGAATTAATTCGTTCTGCGAGTTTTTTCGTCTTGCGAATTTTTCGTCTTGCGAAGCACGGTTTCCCATAGGACTAAATTGAAAATCAGTTAATGTGTTCCTATGGTCAAAAAAAGTCCAAACAAAGCCAAATTTGGTACAAAAAGAGTTTATTAAGTTCTCTTTAAAGTCACGCATACTGTAAAGAGCATTTCAAAAATTGAAGGAACAATAATTTAAGTTTCTAAACATGACAGAAAAGCATTTAAAAATCACCAAAGTGTACTGTACATACATTTTCTAAGACTCTGGGGGACAACTCAAAGAAGGTTCCTCTTCCACTCTTTGCTTCTTGCTGAAGAACCTGTCCATGGTCTGCTGCTTCATCCGCCTTTTCAGCACCTCCCTGAAAGACGACATGACCCTCGTATCAAAAGTGTTCGCAAGGTCACGTGTCAGGTCCTTGTCAGGGTGGTGCCGCTGTGCAAAAGCCTGCACATCTTTCCACTTCTGGCAAATGTCCCTTAGTTCTTTGGAGGACAGCTGTTCCTCAGTTGCTTCCTCCTCTTCCAGCGAGGCCTGCTCCTGCACAGCCTCTGCCTGCAGTTTGGCCAGCTCCTGGGTGGTCAGCTTGTGGTCGTGCTCCTCCACCAGCTCGCTGATGACTTCTGGCTCACCTGAGGTTCCTGGCTGTTGCCGGACGAGGTCTGTGCGCAAGGCCTTGGCCTTCTCACAAATGACGGCCTCAGTCACTGTGTCCCCTGCACGCTGCTTCTCTTCTAACCAGATGAGCAGCAACTTCTCCACCTCCTCCAGAACAGCTGGACGGTTCTTCACGACCCTGGTGATTCCCTTGGCTACATCAGTCACAAGGATCTTCTCCCTCATCTTCAGGATGGTCCCGATGGTCGATGGATTCCTCCCGTACTCCCTAGCGAGGTCTGTCACACGCATTCCACCGTCGTGCTTCCGGATGATCTCCTTCTTCATTTCCAGCGTAACCTTCTCCTTCTTCCTTTCGCCAGCCTCTGCAGCAGCAGTCTTCTTGGGCCCCATGGCAGCACAGCTCCTACCTTCGCAACCCCCCCCCAAAAAAATCAGTGCTTCACATCCCAAAAATTCAAAAGCACCAAACCTTCCAGAAAACACACAAGCTTCCAGATTCTTGCAAACCCCTTCTCAACAATTCCCTGACCCCCCCCAGCCACCCACAACACAGAAATCCAAACCCAGAAATCTTTTTTTTTAACAACAGCAGAGTGCCCCAATGGTCAGAAAAAATCATAAAAATGCAGAAAAAAACACACAAGCTTCCAGATTCTTGCAAACCCCTTCTCAACAATTCCCTGACCCCCCCAGCCACCCACCACACAGAAATCCAAACCCAGAAATCTTTTTTTTAAACAACAGCAGAGTGCCCCAATGGTCAGAAAAAATCATAAAAATGCAGAAAAAAACACACAAGCTTCCAGATTCTTGCAAACCCCTCCCCAACACCAAGTCCTTGAATTCCAAACACCCCAACCCAAAATCCAACCCCCCCAAAAAAAAGTTTTAAAAGTTTAACTTACCAAATGGCTGCAAAAGAAGTTTTGGAAAAGCTTCAAAAATCACCAAAGTCTTCAAAAACCTCAAAAAAAGGCTACCACACCGCGTGCTATGAGTTGCTCCTCAAAGTCAAGTCGCAACTGCACCTCTTCAAGCAATGCGCCCTGGGTATTAACGGTTTTAAGAAAAAGGAAACAAACTTGCAAGACGTTTTCATCTTGTGAAGCAAGCCCATAGGGAAATTCGTCTTGCGAAGCAACTCAAAAAACGAAAAACTCTTTCGTCTTGCGAGTTTTTCGTCTTGCGAGGCATTCGTCTTGCGAGGTACCACTGTATCTATATGCTTATTATTCAAATGCCAGCTTTGACTAATATTTGCGGGCCCTCGCAATAGTCATGGAGAGATGAGCCAGGAATTAATTACATGAAGTCACATTAAAAAAAGTTTTTAGATGTTCTTAATGTTTTGAAATGTCTGAAATCAATTTTAAATGTGTTTTAAACAACAGAGGTGTGGGACTCCTGGTTTCTGGTTCTAGACCTTCCTCCTTGCTCAGTCGCCTGTGATGTTGACCCAGGATTTTCTTCTGGTCTTCCTTCTGGACCATTATGGACCTAGACTACAGCCAAGACTTTCTCTGTGCTTCAGCTTGGTTTCTTTGGACTGTGCCACAACTGCAAGCCTGTCTATATTGGTGAATAGTTTACCAAGAGGCTTATACCTCTTAGACCTGGGACACTAGAATCTGAGAGTACCATCTATCAATTCAAATACTGCATCATATGACGCTGAATTTACATTTTCTTTCTCTAGGCCTGTTCAGGTCTTGTGAAATTAAACAGAGAGGGAGCATGTCTCTTAGTGCAGTAGTTCAATGTTTATGATAACATTTTATTCTCTTGTTAATTATGCTGTTTTGAATGCACACCTTATACTTTGCTGTGTTAACTGTACATTCTGTACTTGAGCTCCTTTTTAATGTTTTATTTTGAATTCTTTAAGATAATATTTTTAGTTTCCTGTTAATTGTGTTGCTTTGACTTTCTTTGGTAATTTTTTTATTCTGGAATGCTTTATTTGATGTTTTAATGTGTTGTAAACCACTTCGAGATGTTTACTTAAAGACATAAAGAGGTATACAAATAAAATTAATAATAATAATGTGTCAGCTGACTCCAACATCCCTGTCATGATCAACTCCATCTCCGACCTTCCTGCATTCAGCTGAACACATTTAGAAGTCTCTCTTCAACTGGAAAACCTGTATAATATGCTTCCCAATAAGGGGAAGGCTTCTAAGCACCTTCAGCTGATCAGACTTAGAATCTCTCTTCATATTTTCCTGCTTAAAGCATGGAAAGAGAGCAACAGTCTAGCTGAGGCAGTTTGACTTACATGAACTATGTCTCATCTTTGTGAAGCAAATTTGGACGATGAGTAAGAATTATATGAGCAGACCTTAAACAAATTACATTGTGTATTTCAATAATTCCTTGCATTAAGCAGCATTTTAACACATTGAATGAGTCTAGTTAGCACCAGCATTCTTCCAAGTTTATCAAGTTATTGATTTAGAAAAGTTGACATTTGCATCTTTTGCTTGTATAGAGAAGTCAACGTTTTCTAATCATACCCCTAATATCTGGAAAAGTGTGTTCACTACATGTGAGTTCTGCAGCCAGCAGTATTGATTGACCTTCATCAAAATAAATACAGTGACATTTACTATTCCATCCTTTGTACATCAAACAATTCTTCCTGCTAATCTAATAGGATCTTGTGCATCAATTTGGACAAGAATATAGATACAACACAAAGTCAGCTTAACAATAACAGGGGGAAAGAAAACTATCAATACAACGTACAGAATCATTCCACTGTGATTTTGCAAAGCCACTAAAAGATCAAAGGACTTCTTTGGATACTTCTGGAGTATATGAATAAAATAGTTTGGAATGATGAGTTACTCAGTGGAATGCCACTGTTCAATTTGTGGTGGGAAATGGTTAGAGTTTTGTTATTGATTGAAACACAATCTCAATTATTCCTAAATAATATATTCTCTGTTCTTTCTCGAAATCCATGTTACTTTATTGTGCAAAAGTTATACTTATCCCTGAAGTCAACCTTTCCCTGACTTTTCCCCCGGTCAGAAATGTTGCAAAATGACTTTTTTATTATTGTGAGAGCTTATCAAATGCAATGGTGTATATGACACATTTGAAAATAAGAGAACTCAGTAGCAGGCTGCTTTCTAGAGAATGGTCCTCTTCAGAAAAGATGAATAGAAGTCAAAGACTGTGCCATTTCCTGTCAATGCTTTATGTTTTAGTGAAGAGCTATGTTGCCTGTGTCCTCTCTATAAGGCACTGGTTCCATACCTGTGTCCTACCAATCCACACAATGAACTACACAATGCCCAGCAATTGAACATTGGCTATGTGCAGCCCAGCTTGGGAATTTACTAGATAGCAGGCCAGCTGGTGCAGTTGTGATATTGGGGGCTATGGATTCAACAAATATCTGCAATTGTCATTTGAGAGAATTGAAGCATGGTGTGATTTTTTGGGTTGTTTTTTTCTTAAGCAAGATGGAAGTAGCTGAGAACAATGCCATTGCTATCCTTAGCCTACCCCAACAGGGTTTTTGTGAGGATAAAATGGGGGGAAATGATTTGTGCACTATGCAGTCTTATGATCTTTGGAGGAAAGACAAGATGCAAATGTAATAAATATGGTGATGAGAAATGCTGTTGGCCAGCTTATAATAAATGAATGTATGTATGTATAAGGAATAGAAACTGGTTAGGTTTTGTGCATGAGGAACAAGATGATCAATAGCTGAGATGCACAATTGAGCCTGGTCTCTGTGCATTAGATGGGGAAGGGAGTGCAATAATGCTGGAATCCAACCTTTCTTGAGAAACATCTTCTGGAATAACTATATAGACCGGGGATAGACAACCTTTGGCCCTACAGATTGGCAGGACTCCCATCACCTCACCTGACATGGCCAATGGACAGGGATAATGGGATCTGTAGTCCAACAACATATTTGGGACCCCATTTTTCTCACTCTGGTATAGACCACCTGCCAACATGAAAATTGCATGTCTGGTTTTGTTAATATACATATATACATGCATCATTTATTTGTATGCTGGCCTTTTCATAGCTAAAACCATGCTCAAGGCAGTTTACAACATGAAAAAATACATGATTGCAAACAACAAAAGTAGCCATAAACAGTAAATAACGCGTCAAAAATTATGCAACCAAATTTCCACATAAATAATAAGATCTAAAATAGCAAAAATTAATATCAATAACAGCTATAACCTTCCCACAACAAAACCCCTAAATAATATTCCAGCCCAAGAGTCTGTTCAGCAGTCTCACTTTTGTAGTTGGAGTCAGTCAGGGCCTGGTCTCCCAGGCCATGTGGAAAAAGGTCTGAAAGGCAGGGAGCAGGTCTTCTAGGACTCACAACTAAGATGGTCCCAAATACCCCCAACATGCAATGCAATTTCTTAACAATGTAATAATGATGGTGGTGGTGATGCTTGAAATAGTAGGGCTCACATCTCTTGCTATGATTCTCATGATATCTAGAGTGGTGTCATAAGACTATTTAAAAGGGTAACATCTCTGAACTGGGAGACAATGTTCTGGACATCATCCCTCCTAAGAGTTCTTATTACAGAGCTACAAGAACAGCACAAAGAGGAGCAGACCCGCCTACTATTATTACTGGGAAAGTAAGACTCCATCAGGGACGCGGGTGGCGCTGTGGGTTAAACCACAGAGCCTAGGACTTGCCGATCAGAAGGTCTGTGTTTCAAATCCCTGTGACGGGGTGAGCTCCCATTGCTCGGTCCCTGTTCCTGCCAACCTAGCAGTTCGAAAGCATGTCAACATGCAAGTAGATAAATAGGTACCACTCCGGCGGGAAGGTAAACAGTGTTTCCGTACTCTGCTCTGGTTCACCAGAAGCGGCTTAGTCATGCTGGCCACATGACCCAGAAGCTGTATGCCGGCTCCCTCGGCCAATAAAGCGAGATGAGCACCGCAACCCCAGAGCCAGTCATTACTGGACCTAATGGTCAGGGGTCCCTTTACCTTTTTAAGACTCCATTATTGTTACACTGAACACTGTCTATGCCATCTACTCTCTCTAATATAAAGAAGTGCCTCCATCTTCATTCTACTCCAGACTATAGCACAGCAAGACATCAAAATATAGTGTTTGGTACTTTAAAATGCCTGGGAATTGCTAACCAGGTTGAATACAAATGAAAATTGGTGAAGTAGAAACCTTGTCTTCTTGAATTATTTCCAAATATGTCTCTCCCAATTGGTCAGTGTATTGTATCATAGGTGTTGTGTCTCAGCCAACATCTGTCTGACATAAATAAAACATTTCCTTTGACAAATAAATTTGTTCTTATTGTACCTGAGAATGAGACACCATACAATTTTGCCTCATGAATAATTTTGTTCAACTTGAAGCTTTGCAGGCCCTCAGAGCAACATAGTTCAGAACAATTTATTATTTATCATAGGTTGTTGGGTTTCTTTGGCCTTTCATACTACTTTTTCCTAGGGAGTCAGGAATTCAACTGATGTTCAATGAGCATCCCTGGAGATATATTTATTTTATAGTTGCTTTTATTAAAGTATTTCCATAGTTTAAAAGGATACATACAACGTCTCTGTTTTCAATTCATAGAGTCCTTAATTTTCCCAAACTGAATTCTGGAAGAAGCTGGGTTTTCCCCTCTGAAAAAGATGCACACCAAGAATCATGCAGAAATTCACCCAAAACATCAATTCTCATATGAAGTTTGCAGTCACTGGAAAATTTGTATCTGCCATAGTGATAGGGAGATAATTAGTTTGGGGTGCATCTTAATGAAAGCCTTTCTAATTTGCAGTTACTGAAACAATATGGAAACCTAAACACAGCTATCTTTTTTACTTAAAAAATCCTTCTCTTGAGTTTTGCAGTAGCTGATCTGCAAATAATGTGCTTTTAAAATTTGCCTATTAAGGCAGAGTGTGCTTTAAAATGCATATATTTGGGAAAATAATATACAAATGTGCATTGTGATAGAAAAAAATTGCTTGCAGAAATGTGTATATTAGGGAAATTTAAATACAAATACATGTATATTAAGATAAATTTAAACTAAATTTAAAAACTGGGAGCGAGACAAACAGTTGCTTCCAATTGGGGGGGGGGGGCTCCCACCACAGAAACTTGGAGCCAGTATGTGTGAGGAGCAGTACTCTAATACAATTTAAAAAATACATCCCTTCACAAATCTCCCTCTAAGTCAGAATAAGGTCTGCATTTTACAAAATATGAAACAGCAAAGCACATCTGTCCTCTTTATGGGGACTGTTGAGGCATGTTGGTTGCCGACAAAGTTCAAGTCTGACTTTGACTTTTTTTGTTACCATCTTCAAATTCCTTAAGCATTCTTGAGAAATTTGCACATATCTTTATGTCACTGAGGCTTAAGAGCAGGAGCTGTACTAACACAGCATAATCCTAAAAAAACACATTTGCTGAGGCACATTCCAGCTAGGAGTTGCATGGTGGGCAAACACTTGTCTATTGTGTTGACCACAAGGATATGCAACACACAAGTATCATGATGATTGGTGTACAAAGTTTGGAGAGGAAGAAGGAAATGGAACTTAATCTTTGGAGGAAGGGAAAGATAACATGGAAAAGGCTTTTCAAATGGTGATAAGTTCTATTGATAATTTGTCTCCATGCCTAGTTTTGACAGCTAAGCTGTTTTGTAACCCTCAGCATACAGTTAATGGTTTTTGAAATACAGTACAGTGGTACCTCAGGTTACATACGCTTCAGGTTACACACGCTTCAGGTTACAGACTCTGCTAACCCAGAAATTTGAACTTTGCTTCAGGATGAGAACAGAAATCGTGCTCTGGCGGCACGGCGGCAGCACGAGGCCCCATTAGCTAAAGTGGTACTTCAGGTTAAGAACAGTTTCAGGTTAGTAACGGACCTCCGGAATGAATTAAGTACTTAACCCGAGGTATCACTGTATATCACCTGCTATCTATTCCAGTTCCCTTTGTAATAGATGCTACAAGTCCATCAATTTACTACATCAGGCAGCTTTCATTTACAGCTTTCTATCGTTTTTTAAAGCACCAACTGTATTACATCTGTCTTTAGGACTGTGAAATTATGTGTGAGAGGAACCTTTGGCCCTCCAGATGTTGCTGAACTACAAGCCCCATCAGCCACAGCAAGCATGGCCAAGGGCCAGGGGTGATAGGAGTTATATTTCAGCTGCATCTGAAGGGTCAAAGGTTCTCCACACTTCTTAAAAACATTCCAATTTTAGGATATGAATCTCTTACTGACTACAAAATGCGAGAGGTGCCACTGAGGGTAGCTGAAGGCAGTCCACAACCCATGTTTTAGAACAGCCGTTCTCAATCTGTTTCCCTCCAGATATTTTCAACTATAACTTTCATCAACTCCAGCCATCACAGCACTGAAGAAACTTACTATAACTTCTGGTAAGCTTCCTTAGAAATTCAGAGGTCTTTACAATGAATGACAACCCTACTCTTCAAAAGTCTTGTTCAAACAAGAATGTGAAGACTATTCAGGAATGCCCTGGGGAATTATTTCTGCACAACTGATTTGAAAACTTTGGCACTGCCATCGGTCTCTGTCATAGGCCAAGATTCTCAGTTGCCAGATTTTAAGACTTACAGTGGAAGGGCAAAGTGAGCGTGTGGTCCCAAAGAATGATTTGAAAAGCTTATTTTTGATCTATACTTGTACAATATATGGAATCTTTTATTTTTAAAAAATCAATTCAAAGCTTTGAATTCTTTGGGGAATCCTGTACACTGCCTGCTAATAAAAATTTCTAAAACAACCAGACACAGTATTTTGCTAGCAGTCCTGAAAACAAGATTAAATGTAATACATCACAGACAGGCAGTGGGAATTCTAAGGAACATCTGAATGATTTTTTTTTTTTTGTCCTGCTAGTTTTCCCCCCTTAAATGAAAATGAATGAGAAACTTGCAAGTTTGCACAAACTTCCCTTGAGCTCCTACTACTTTTCAGCAGACAGCACTGTAGTAATTGAACACAGCACCAAGATTGATGTGAGGATTAAAGGTTATGAGCTATGAAGACAGGCTGGGAGCTGAAATCCATAAAGCCCAAGAATATTAGGTTCTCGAAATGGTATACTGCATGTCAACTTGAGTAAGTGTTTCAGCCTAACTGTGCTAATTGGACAATACGATGTGAGCAGAAATTAAAGACACAATCTGAAGGGCTCATCAGAAATCCAGAAATTGTTCTTTTTGTTATTTCAAATTATGAAGTGTGCACGGGCTTTGAAGTTACAAAGAATACCAAACTGAGTTTGTACCTTGGGGCGGGGGGACATTATGAGGATGTGCACAGCACGTTCCTATGCATGTGTACTCAGAAGTCAGTCCTGTTGAGCCTCAAGTATCTATGTAATGCATTGCAGCAAAAATGGAAGCTGCCTCTTATTTATTTGTTGGATAATAGTTGCATAGGACTTGCTAATTGTGGCAAGAGGTAAACAGTTGTCAAGAGCATCAGACAATGCACATAATAGAACAGGGGTGGGAAAACTATGGGTGTTCCTGATATTGTCGAACTCCAGTTCTCATCAGCTCCAGCCAGCCTGGCCATTGGCCAGGGATGATGGAAGCCATAGTCCAATAACATCTGGAGGGCTATAGGTTTCCCATGTCTGTTACAGAGGCAGTAGGGGCCAGCTAGGTTGTATCTGTGGGGGCTACATTGATGACCAGGCTCCCCAACACCATCATGCAATGTTAGCAAGGGGAAAAGAGGAGGGGCTAGGGCCAGGCAGTAGGATTCTTGGTGCAATGTGGATGTAACCACTGGATGTTCCTTCCACTGCACCTGCAGCATACCTGGGACTCAGCTACATTCGTAAAGAAAAAGCGCTTTATATGCATTATGACACTGTGACACCAGATGGCACTGTAGAGTCCCGCCTTTCACCAACAGGATTACCCTTTATGAAGCTTACAAAGCATTCAACTGAAACGTTGTTATGATGTGTCTAGATCTAGCCCTGCTGTTGGGTGGAAGACATTTACTAAACTAAACAATGCCTGAGGTGCTATATTGTTGCAGAAAGCATTGACTTTTCTGCTGTTTAGTGAATTAGTTATTATTTACTTGTTTTTGCACCTGTTGCTTAATTGCTGTAGGACCTTTATTTGTTCAGGTTATTGTTTTAATTTGCACCATGGTTTTTTTTTTTTTTAATGCTTTGTGAGCCACACCAGAACCTCTTGGATCTAAGGGAGAGATATCAATGCTTAAATAAATCAATGCTTCTTGCTCAAAAAGCTCTTCTGCAAAACAACCGCTACTACTGCAAAACCCAGCTGGCTGCTGTTGTACAACATCACATCTCCAATTTTCTTTTCCCTCACCAACAGTATTTAGTGGCTGAATAGGCTTGAGTGTGTTTGTCTTCAGGCAGAATGCCAAGGAGACACTGCAATCGTGGCTCTCTGCCAGGCGTCTTGCCCTCACTGAAGCCTTTAAGTAAGCTGGTCTTTGGCTTTACATCTATCAACTTGAAAACATGCTTTATCATTCTATATGGAGAAAAGAAACCACTGCATAATGCAGTGTTGCTTTAATGAGAGGTCAGTATCTTGTGAGTCCCGTGATGCCCATTTTGTTCCACTGTCCAGGTTGTGCTTAAGCAAATCTCCTGCCCCACCTCTGCTACCCTCCTGGACAACTGCTTGATTATTCACTCCGGAAGGAGTAACTCAAGCAACCTTCTCCATTTCTCGCCAAAAACTAAAGGGCAAAGCAACGGCTGTGAAAGTAAAACTTACACAGAAGCTGTGACATGTGCCGTCAAGTCAAACATCTTGCCATATCTCTGTTCTCAGAGTTAACAAACACTACGTCATGTATCTGTCAAGAACCAAAGCACAATGCAACCTGTCATACTTGGGTATTTGTATCCTCAAAGTTCATTTGGCATGACTTACCATGTATCTGATTCCCTGGCATGTTGCTACAGATCAGATTGCTGTTTTAACTGCCTGGCACTTTAATCTGGTACACTGTTCCCTTCTTTTAGCGGGTAAGAGAGATAGTTGAGTGAATGCTGATTTAAATGTGAAATAAACAAATCACAGCTATTCCGGGTACCCTGCCTCTTCTGCTATCCTTCCTTATGAGGCTGGGATTTCTTTTCTGATTTTGTTCTTACTGCTTTAAACTTGGCTTCTCGCCAGACTTCCTAACTCAAATACTTCTTTATATCATTAGGGAAACGGTTATGAATTCATTAGATCAACAAATCTTTTGATTTAGAGAACCATTCAGTCCAATTTAAAAGCATGCAACTGCTGTAATGAGAAATTACATGCAATCATGAAAGCTGAGCAGAACTGATCTGAGGTGTGAATCTAGTATCCCAGTTTAGCATCTTAACTCTAGCATCATTCTTTCTTCAGTACCTTTCAATGGGAAATAGTTTTCCCAGGTTTTCCATGGGAATGGAAATTATCCCTGTCTTTCTCACTTTCACACAGGCACATACACCAATTTCTACCGGCATTACATGCTGCCATGTATTTATCTAAATCCAGGTCGGTGGTCCTGCTGTGCTGCAACCTGAACCAGAAGGCCTGATGGTGAGGGCAGGCTTCAGGCCCATGCTGGCTGCATCTTCGTAGAACTAGGCCCAATTGAAAGCTGATAATGTTCAAATAATTTGCCAAAGAACATTATCTGAATTTTTCAGTACTGTTCTCCAATCAGAAATGGTTTATAAAATATTAGTGGGAAATGAGCATAAAAATGAAGATTTTAGTGAAACCAGCATACAAAAGTATATTATATCAGGGGAGATTGCTTGGAGGAATGTATACATTAGTTAAAACTGCATATAAAATGTGAACTAGAATTCTAATGAATTTTTGTGAAGTTGTTTTTTTAAAAAAAAAATTACAAGCTGCTGCAAAATGTGAAGAACTGAATTTAAACTGGGGAAAATGAGAAACTGGAAGAATCAAAATCAACACATCTTTCCATCCCAAGGTGCTTATGTGCAAAAATTCCATGTATTTACATTTGCATAATAACAGGCTACATGATAGGGAACCACTGGCTTGATCCATTTGTTTTAAAAACTTTTATTTATTTGTATCGAATATATCATATGAGTGGGATCTTACTTGATTAGTCATTTATAAACTGAATCTCCAGTTCACATTAAATATTTTGCATTTGTATTGGTAGTGTACACAAGTTAAGACTTGATCCTGACTCTCCAGTGCATGTAAAATTACACACTGAAGTCATATGTTAACCAGCCCTACGTGTTTTTGAAACCAGTTCTGCAGGGAGACAATCATTCTTAAATTTAAAAGTGATGTAGTTATGTGAAATGTACCGTATTTTTCGCTCTATAACACGTACCCGACCATAACACGCACATAGTTTTTAGAGGAGGAAAATCCGTAGGCATGCCACCCGTAGGCATTCCTTCCATAACATGCACAGACATTTCCCCTTACTTTTTAGGAGGAAAAAAGTGAGTGTTATGGTGCAAAAAATACGGTAACTTCCTTAAATTTTTATCTACCTTTGTTTCCCTTTTTTAAAATATTAAACAAAATATTCAAAAGTTACAATACAATTACAATACAATCCTTTCTCAATCAATATACCCCCTCTACTTTTCTACCTTTAACATGTTTTGTTAGAATTCCTGCTCCATGATTGCAGTCATGGGTTTTTTGTCTATCACATGACGGTATATGTTTTGACTCCACAGAGTGGGAAGTGATGGAGATATGATGTTTGTGTTACTGTGTTTCGTGAAGTGGGACTATTGTCCTTTGTTCTTTTTTTCTTTGCTGTCTGATGCTAGAGAGAGAGGAAGCCATGTTGCAGTGTTCTCTGTGTGTTTATATGAAAATAAAGTAGATTAGCCAAAATGCTGAGTTACTGAGGTCTGTCACACAAGTTGTGCAAACTCTGCGGATCCCAAAGTGTGCCCGTGTCTGTTGGCATCGGTTGCTGTGATGTTCAGGCTGAAGGAAGCTTTTGAAGCTCCCAAACGAACGACCAGGAGGGAGAGAACATGCCAGTCAGGCATGTGTCTCTACCAGGGTCCTACTCAAGTGTAGGCTGAGCTCCTGACAGTTTTGAGGTTGCCTAGGTATGTATCCCCCCCCTTTAGCATAAAATCCCCATACAAACCTTATGCAATGATCTACAGCATTCCCGCCACTTCCTGGCATGTATTCCTCACAGGAAGACCAGTGGGCAGCTGGGGAGGCTGCTTTTTGCAGCATCCTCAGGTGTTCTTCAGGTAACCTCCTCAGATGCTCATGAGTTCTCCCATATGGAATACAAGCCAGGAAGTTCAAGCAGCCAGTGATGCTGTGGAGCACAGGACCACACCTGTGTAGGGTTGTTGTTTTTTGAAGACAAAGGAAGATTGCATACACCCCTCAGCCACTGTGTATTGTTAATAAGGTGAGTGCCACATCAAAGCACACACACCCGTGCACTCCTGAAAAATCCACTAAATTCTCTTCCTCCTTTGTGAAAGAAGCTAGGAAACACTGCCTCTTTCATTGATCAGCTTCCCAAAATGGATAAGCAGGGTTCAGCTCCTCTTTCATTCTCCTCTGTTGCTTTGAATGATTCGTAACTTGAGTTTCTGAAACAAGAAGACACAAACTCAGCAGAGCTGGGGCTACACAGGTGGTCAATCCATAAAGAAAACAGCTTCGTTCTGTATGCCTTGTGGTATCTATGCTTAAAGGATACAGATTCAGCAAGCTAGCTAGTGAGCTGCAGAAAGAAGCTGGAGCACATCAAGAGCTACCTAATCACAGCAGGGATTGTAAACTTGTGTGTTGCTTTTATTTATTTACATTTGTCAACAAACACTTCGGGAGCATATTATGGATCCCAGTGCAGAGGTAACCGATTACTACTTCCAGATCACTGCACTCTGCGGGTGAGGGCCTCCTGCAGATACAAACTTATCAGGAGGTCTGCTCTGCGCAATTTCAGAATCGGGTCATTCGTGGTGAGGCACCTCCCCTTGAATATTTGGTAATATGTTGTCTTTGCAGCACCCACTGAAGATCTTCCTTCTTCCTGATTGTGTTTTAATGTATTTGATATTTGATTTTAGCCGCCCTGAGCCTTGAGACAATCTTTAAACCTCTTTTGTTGACCACCAGCATTACGCTTTCCATTTTTTAATTTGGAACAGAGTAGTTGCTTTGGAAGACGATCATCAGGCATCCGCACAATATGACCAGTCCAACGAAGTTGATGTTGAAGAATCATTGCTTCAACACTTAAAAAAATATTAAGTTAAATGGGGTCTGACTCAGTATAAGACAGCTTGCTGTGTTCCACAATTCAAGTGCCTTAGGCTGCAATCCTTTACCAGTTTACTGGGGTGTGAGACACATTGAACTCAATAGGGATTATTTCTGAGTAGACGTGTATGAGGTTGCCCATAAATGGCTTCATATGCATCATCTCAATAATCTTTCCAGCCACCTTGTAAGGTAGGAGGGGACTGGGAAGGATGCGTTGATAGTATAGAGGCTTGCTGAACCTGTACCTGAGGGTTACTTAGTGATGTTCTGGCTGGAGTGATACTGGAATTGGACTGGCAACTTCACACTATTAACCACTACACTGCTCCCTAATGTGATTTGTTTTTAACATTGAATGTAAAAATACAAGTTGCATTTAGCCATTTATTTGCCTCTCTTTTTTGACTACACCTAGTATGCAATTCAGCCTTTTTATTTGCCTGTGCTGTTTTCTGCAGACGTTACGATCTTTTGTCAACAGCATGACATAAGGTCACACTGTTTTTCTGTTCTTGTTGTATTCAGTGTCACAAAATGAAACATTAGAACATGAATGTCTGGGATAGTCATTGAATTATTATGATTTTGAATGCACAATGCTGGCCTTTTCAGTATTCTGAATTTGAGGGACTGGGAATGTCACTTCTCGCTTTGTTTACGGCCTCAGAAACCAGCACAGTTCAGATGGGGAGGCTAGCAAATCAAAAATAAAACAGCAAAGAAATCAAACCAATCCAGCCCCAGAGGCGCTGCTTTTCAGATAATGGCACATTCCACACAAATACTCAAATCTTAAAATCCCAGTTGTCAGCATACACAACTGAAAGGGTCAGAATTTTTTACCAAACATGCGGCATCAGACAGCAGCAGAACTGTAAGCATATGTTGCCAAGGTAAAGGGATTTTTCCGTGCTTCCTGCTGGATGGAACCTACATTGAATGCAACAGAATGACTTCGGATCTGGCTATGTAGAACTCATTCCTTTCTCAGTTCACTGTCCGTTTTGAAGTGCCATGTGAATAAATAAAACCTTATAACAATGCAGAAAATTGAATCATATCTATTCACAAAAGTGAACACAAATGACAATATCAAGGTTATTTTTTTTTATTTTTAGAGTATTTGTATTCCAAGATTGTAGGGACGCGGGTGGCGCTGTGGGCTAAAGCCTCAACGCCTAGGGCTTGCCGATCGAAAGGTCGGCGGTTCGAATCCCCGCGGCGGGGTGCGCTCCCGCTGTTCGGTCCCAGCGCCTGCCCACCTAGCAGTTCGAAAGCACCCCCGGGTGCAAGTAGATAAATAGGTACCGCTTACCAGCGGGAAGGTAAACGGCGTTCCGTGTGCGGCTCTGGCTCGCCAGAGCAGCGATGTCACGCTGGCCACGTGACCCGGAAGTGTCCCCGGACAGCGCTGGCCCCCGGCCAATAAATGTGAGATGGGCGCACAAACCCCACAGTCTGTCAAGACTGGCCCGTTCGGGCAGGGGTACCTTTACCTTTACCTTTATTCCAAGATTGCACCACACTTGAATAGCCATGCACATCAAGTGCAGAACTCAGGATCCAGGGAATCACAGCTTTCATTGCTTTTTAGAAGTAAGTTTCCAGTCCTTAATATGGCAGTCTTAATTCATGCACGAGGAGCTGATATGCCAGAAATTTCATATACTTCTGTAAAAGTGGGGGGGGGGAGTTATAGCTATTTTTAGATTCCCCATTATAGTGAATAAGGATTGGGTGTCTGGCTTTTGTTTTTAACAGATCAAATTTGGATTGGAAAGACAGAGTGGTTCCCAAATAGAGTGGCTGCTTCCCAAAGCTACAGATAGAGATACATGTCAAATGTTGTGGGTGGTACACAAACCCTTTATGTATCCCCATTTTATAGATGATAAAACTGGTGGTGAGAGTAACTGTCCTATCAGGCATACAGCTGCTAATTTACTCTTTATTGACAAGAAAAGCTTCCACAGTGTTCCGGATACATATCCACACATGCTTCTAACCTCTAGGCAACTGTCCATAGATCTAGGCTTATATACCCTCTCCTGACAGGTTGCACACCCGTAACCTGAGACTTATGTAGATCTATTAAATTCTAGTCTGAGTAAGGTTCAGCTGAATACCACCTGATATATGGAACTCACAGCAAGTAAACAATGACCTGAAAGAGCATAAGGTATGAATAGTGAGTGACTCCAAAAGGAGCCAGGGACCCCCATCCACTCTTGATTCTGTAAATGAGCTTTTAGTGGAACACAAATATAGACAACAAAAGTACAGTTCACTAGGGCTAGCTGTCATGGCTGACATTCCAGCTGTCACAGGTTGCACTTCTGTCTCTTGAGAAATATCATAAGATGCTCAGAGAAGAGAAAGCATATGAAAGTGGATTTATTTGGGCTCTCCTTTCAGGCTGACCCTCCACTGCCATCTTTGATGGTATGATAAAAGTGCAATTCCATTAGACATGGCACACTTCATTGCCACTTCACTGTCAATGCCACATGTAAGCTTCTCTCTCTTTCAACTCTTAGCATTGTAATTGCAGCCTTGTATTTCTTCACAGATGTCAAAATGGGGTTTTAAGACAATGTGTGCTTGCTCGTGTGCATCTCAGGGAGCCGGATGCACATAATCAAAACTGGCAGATACTGCATGAAAAACCCATTCAATGTTAAGCAATACTTTTCAGATTATTTCAAAGCACAGCAGTATTCTTTTCACTGCCGCCCATTTCATTACTGCATTACCCTCAGCAATGGATCAAGAATTAAATATAGGGCATAGGATATAAATGAAGGACTCCGCTGTGCCCCATGTAATGTGCCTATGAGGATGTAATGTGCAGCATAGGATAAGTCTAGATAACTGTCTGAATTCTGCTAGATCTGTGATTTTTGCTCAAGAAGTGGCCATGCGGCATCCATTTTTATATTAGTTCCCCCTGCATTTTGGGATTTCTTAAAAAATGGAAAGTCTACTTGCAACCAAATAGTCATAGTAGGGATGCCAGAGTGCCACAGGGCATACTCTGAACGGCATGCAGTCTTTGAAAGAATTCCAGCTGAATACTCATGAAAACATGAACGCAAGGGCAAGCACCTGATCCTTCTACCTCCCATTTCCTCTGCCTCAAGATCCAAGGGCCCAAGGCCATGAAAATTACCTTGGGGCAGGGAAAGCTCATAACAGGTGCTCTCAGTCCAAGACAGAATAACTTTTTCTTCCAAGAATTCCTGGCCATCAAGAAATTTGCTATGTATTATTTCTCCTGCGGTTTGCTGGACTTTCAGCCTCAGATTCTGGTAGGAAATGATGCTCTTCCAGAAGGTAGAAGCCATTGTTGTCCCAAGCTCAGTTTCTCTGTCTTCAAGCTCAGTTTCTCTGTCTTCAAGCAGGGAAAGAGGGTTTCAAGAGTCAGCACTACACACAAGATGTACCAGGCAGAGCTGGGTACACCTTGAACCTGCTTGCTCCATTATCCTAGTGTTTATATTTTCTTTTCTTTCTCTCTCTTTTTAAAATGACCTTTATTTTGAGCTCCATTGGCCACACCTGCTAGTTCCCCCAATTCATTTTTGTCTTCCCCTTAACCATCCATGCCAGTGGTTCCTGTGAACAAAACCCTGCAAAGTTATCAATGTGATTTTATCTATGATTTGTTTCAATATTGTTTTTGTATGGTGTTTTACAAATGCACCTTGATAAAAAAGCCCCAAGCGATTCTTGGTGTGAGAATGCATACAAATAATCTGAAGATTGTTGCGTTGTTGGGTTTGTTTGTTTGATTGATTGATTGTTTGGTGCTGTTTTATCAATGCACAGTGCCCCCTGGCATTGTAGAGTGGGTGAAAGATGCAAAGGATGGAATGGAAAGAATTGAAGGCAAACCATGCAAGATGCAGTCCTGAAATTAGTTTTAGAAATCCCTCTAAACTGAACTTTCGGGGAAGTGGGAAATAGGGCAGAGTGAAACCGTATAACATTAAATAAATGGAACTCTTGTAATCCATTAATTCCTACTTCAAAGCCTACATTAAGGACAAGATACCTGCTTTTAGTTTAAGATAAAAGGTGAGATTCTTAACACCAAATTATGTGACTTTTTCTGAGCTTGCACAGAATTGTGGTATCCCTCTCCACTGAGAGCCAGTGTGGTGTAGTGGTTAAGAGCGGTAGTCTCGTAATCTGGTGAACCGGGTTCGTGTTTCCGCTCCTCCACATGCAGCTGCTGGGTGACCTTGGGCCAGTCACACTTCTCTGAAGTCTCTCAGCCTCACTCACCTCACAGAGTGTTTGTTGTGGGGGAGGAAGGGAAAAGAGAATGTTAGCTGCTTTGAGACTCCTTTGGGTAGTGATAAACCAGGATATCAAATCCAAACTCTTCTTCACATTGCTCTGTCAAAGTCTACCATAAACACCTGTGGGGAAGGTGAGCAATGTCATCTGCATACAAAATGTATTAATGGGAAGTACAATGCAATTGTGGCTTTTCTCCTGCTGGAAAGACAATCAATATAAAATGAAAGAAATATTGATTGTTGGTTAAAAGCTATTAAGCTTGGGCTTGTCATGGGTTACACATGAACTGAATGACAGCATTTATCTGTTCATTCATTGCAAGCCAAAAAAAGATGACTTGTGAATTTCCACTTATTTAAGCAATGCTGTTTTCTGTTGAGGCTTGGCATGGACAGTGTAACTCTGTCAGAGCTACGAACCTGTGCCAAGTCCTATATGTTTATTGTCTACTGCACATTGCATAAACATTGCTTTCTGCCTCATTTCAGTCCTCTTCAATCATTTTATAACATCAGAATTTTGCCCCCCTGGAGAGTGATTTTTCTTCCCTTTTAACTTAGAAGTCAATTTGACTCCACTGTTTCAACACATAAACAAAAGTTAAGATTTACCGAGGCTGACAGAAGGGGTATGAGGTTGCAACGTATTTGTTAGACCAGTGCTTAGAGGCAATGGAGGACAGGACATGCACCAATAAATTGATGCTGAATCCTGATAAAAAACCAGAGGTGATATATGTCCCAAGTTTGAGTCCGGGAGGAGGAGAAATGGCCTGTTCCTGATGGGGTTGCATCTTTCCGAAAGGAGCAGATCCATCGCTTGGGAGTACTCCTAGATTTGATACTTTCAGTGGTAGCTGAGGCAGCCTCAGTGGCTAGGAGAGACTTTTCCCAACTCCATCCGGTTCACTAGCTATGACCTATTTTGGGCAGAAATGACTTGGCCACTGGACTTCATGTTGTTGTAATGTCCAGATGAAATTATTATAATATGCTCACTATTGGACTGCCCTTGAAGATGACTGAAAAACTTCACTTGGTCCAAAATGCAATGGCCAGATTCCTGGGATGGGATTCCACTTAGAACTTGTATAATATCTGTTTTAAAACAGGTGCATTGGTTGGTAGTTCATTTTGGGGGCCAGGTTAAGGCACTCACATTGGAATTTAAAGTCCTAAACTTAAATCCTAAATATCTGAAAGGCAGTCTCCTTCGCTACAGATCCTCTCAGGTGTTAAGATCAGCGGAAGGAGACCACTTGGTGGTTCCTTCACCCTCAGAAGCTTGGTTGGTGGTGACCTGGAAGTGGACCTTCTCTGTTGCAGCCCCTGAGTTGTGGTGCTCGCTCCCCACAGAGGTGTGTTTGGCAACTTCACCATACAGTTTTCATTGAATACGTCTTTACTTTGGCTTTTGACACTCAAGATTTCTATTTTTAGGAGTCACCCTAAACTTGTGATTGTAATTATAGTGTATTTTAAATTGCTGAGACCCACCATGGGATGTCAGGGTACAGTGCAGGTAAAACTTCAAAACGACAACAAACAATAATAATATAATAATAATTTGTTATTTATACCCTGCCCATCTGGCTGGGTTTCCCCAGCCACTCTGGGCAGCTCCCAATAGAATATTAAAAACATGATAAAACATCAAACATTAAAAACTTCCCTAAACAGGGCTGCCTTCAGATGTTTTCAACAAGTCAGATAGTTATTGATTTCCTTGACATCTGATGGGAGGGCATTCCACAGGGTGGGCACGCCTACCGAGAAGGCCCTCTGCCTGGTTCTCTGTAACTTCACTTCTCACAGTGAGGGAATCACCAGAAGGCCCTCAGAGCTGGACCTCAGTGTCCGGCTGAATGATGGGGGTAGAGAAGTGCCTTTAGGTATACTGGGCAGAGGCCATTTAGGGCTTTAAAGGTCAGCACCAACACTTTGAATTCTGCTCGACAACATACTGAGACAAATATGTAATATTTCTTATTTAACAAGATTTATTTGCCACCTAATCAAAAAATGATCCTAAGTGATTAGTGCTGTAATATTAAGCACAGTTCCTAACCACCCTAAGGGGACTTACAACACAATCCTAACCATGTCTACTCAGATGTAATTCTCATTGTATATAATGGGGTTTACTCACATGGAAGTGGGGTTAGGATTGCAGCCTTGTGAGTCAACATGCCCAGGGTTGCACAAAAAGTTAGACAAAGATAAAATTTCAGAGAAACAGATCCATGTCACTATAACACCAATATGAATCCATACATGACTTTATGAGTGTTGATGAAGCAGAGCTAAGAAGACCTGGGACTTGAGGTTTCTGCCAGCTATTCTTCATATATCCCCAGAGAACACTTATTAATCTGCTGATTTATTACCTCCATGCTAATCTGAATGCTGATCATACAATGAATTAATGAGGAAGATGCATTAAATAATTTAATAGCATATGTCTAGCACATGTATGGTGACTTCCTCTTTTAATTATGATATTTAACTTTACCCCTGTTGATTTTGTGGCCTATTGTGCAGCGCTAAACATTTGCAGTGTTTTTAATTTTTAATTTTATGTTTCTTTTATCTGCAACCTCCTTATCTTAAAGCGATCCTTTATCTTCCATGGGAGAAATGCTGACAGCACTATTTCGTAGCTCAGTACTCTTTCATCATTGTATTTTTGGCCTTGGGAGCGAGAGAGAAAAAGTATACCTCATCAAATTCCTAGATTTCCCCTCATTCTACTAGTAAAGGTCTTAATTGTGACTTGGTTGCCTGTAATTTGATTTTGATTTTTGTTCTTTTTGAAATTTGTCACATGATATCTAACAGTACAAACTTTGGTCCAAATGGATGTGTTCTTGTGGTGTTTTATCTAGTATATCAATCCTTTCTATCGCCATCATCTTTGACATGGCCTTGTGAACCTACTGGTGAAAACATGTCATGCTCCAGGCAAAATGTTGAACTTTCCCAGAACTATTTTCCCTTTGAGAGCAGCAAAGCTTATCCAAGGGACCTGTCAGGCTCTGTACCAGTACACCCTCTCTAGGTATGGGGAATAAACATGATTCCCTTCACTTTTTTTTTTAAAAAAATACTTTTTATTAAATTTTACAATTTTGTCAATCATAATCAACATTATTTCAAAAGCAAAATTACAATATAATTCCCCACCACACCCCTTCAGGACTTCCCTCAACTTCCTTTTCTGGTTCTTGAGACTTTGCTTCTCCTGCTTATTTTCATTTACCTTAATACTGCAGTCTTTAATTTAAATTTTATTATATTCTTAACATTTTTATACCATACTTATTTTCATATTCCCTCTTACCCTTTATTATTCCCCAATTTTTACCTCTTAATTTCTACGTTGTTAATTGTAAGTGTTTAGTCAAACCCTGCTAGCGAGTCTATTTCTTTATAGTTTTTTCTGTAAATATAATATAAATGGTTCCCAGTCTTTTTTGAAGTCTCTATTGTCCTTGTCTCTAAGTTTTCCGGTTAGCTTTGCCTTGCCAATTCCATCAGTTTTTCTTGCCATTCTTCTTTAGTTGGTGTCTTGTCATTTCTAGGCTAGTAGAATCTTAGCCACTGTTGTTGCATACATAAATAATATCTTCTGTTCTTTTGGCAAGTCTTGGCCTGTAATGCCTAACAGAAATGCTTCTGGCTTTTTGATTCAGTTCACAATTAAAGGCAAATCTACCTATTCCACCCTTTCTGAAAAAGTACACAAAAATCTTCTAAATTTTACACTTCTCCGGATTTTGAAGTGCAGTCCACACCCCTGAGCCAGGTTACTACAGGGGCCCAAATGCCAGCTGCAACGCCGCCCACCATGAATGGTGAGCAGTCTTCTTTAGCAAAGTAATGCATACAAAAATACTCACATGAGGGTAAAGTCTCTCTTTCTCTCTCTCTCTCTCTCTATATATATATATATGCGCAAAATGCATAATATTTGGGGAAATATTTTTGAAAAAATGTATATATTAGGGAAAACTGGATACAAAAATGGGTATATTAGGAAAGTATGATGAAATTTCATGATTTTAAATAAAATCCACATTATGTGGAAATATGGAAAACTGAACTTAAGATTGGGAAAAATAAGGAACTGAGAATCAAAATTGGCACATTTGCCAGTTCCTCTCACACTGACTCTTCTTATACTTGGGACCTACATTGTTTTCATGCTTGGCCTTTAATAGACTTCTTAAGATGATTCAGATTTATATGTGCTACTACTTTGTATACTAAAGTTGTTCTTGGGAGCTAGATAGGCAGTTAGCTGGCTAGATATATTAAATTAGTAATAATGAAGTGCAAGAGAATTTGAGGAGGAGATATCAAGGGATAGATATTTGCTGCCAAGCCAATGAACATTGATTTAGAGTCCCAGTGGTGTCCAAACTTTTTTCAAAGAGGGCCAGATTTGATGAAGTTAAGGGTTGTGAGGGCCAACCAAATTGTTAACTGAAGCTGTTGGGGTTTTCTTTAGGATTTTACCCCAGGAAAGAAACTGCCACAGGGGCTGGATTAAATTGACCAGCGGGCCAGATTAGATCACCAAAACGGATTTTGGACATACCTGAATTTTAGACAGAGGTGCACTCTTCCAAAAAAGATATTGACATGGACCAAGACAGTACGAGATTCATCATCGACATAACAGAAATTAAAATGACAAACCTGTGGTCACACCCCAGCAAGACTAACAGGCAGAATTAGGCAGAAGGCATAAAAGCAGCATTTCTAGGCCCTGCAGATAGTTGGTCATCCTGGTTGGTGTTGATGGGAGTTGTGCAACACTGGCTTCCCCTAAGATATGCCTCCTGGGATTTGCAACCCTGTCTGTAAACCTTGACATTCAAATATTAGGCTTGTTAGTGAACTGATGAAAGGAGGCAATTAATCAGTAATACGGACATGCAAAAATGTGTGTCCATTTTATTAGCAACCCAGCAATAGTTGTTGCTGTTGGGTATTCATTGATTTAGCACCTTAGAAATACACTAGAATTATTTTTTGTTGCCCGTTATACTTATATGTCCTCATTAACTTCAGTGGATGTTTTTCAGGCTTGTAGTGGTGAACCATCTCCCCTTACCCATCAGTTGCTTATTAAAATTACCACCCTGTTACATTGATAGGGTATATTTAAACAGCTAGAGAAAAGTCTACTGAAATGTGTGGAGGTATTCGACCAAACTGCGGGAGGCAGTGGAAGACAGGAGTGCCTGGCGTGCTCTGGTCCATGGGGTCACGAAGAGTCGGACACAACTAAATGACTAAACAACAACATTCCAGCCTCTGGTTGGAAGTCAATAAAAGGTATTCTAAGTAGACTGGGAAACAGTATAATACATAAAAGAAAACTGTGTTGTCACTTCACTCTTCGTTAATATAGTACATATTAGATAGAAATCTAACATCTGAAGTAAGCAAAGTCACCTTTCCTTCCATTTGCTCCTGTTGAAAACAATCCCTGCTTTTGGAGAAAAAGTTTTCACATACTGTGTCTGTGAAAGGGGCTGTTTTCTTGCCACAAGCCACTCCAAGGGAGGGGGAAATGCCATTTAGCTTTCAAAAATTAATAGCTTTTTTGCTATGGCATGGCTTCATCTTTATCCAACCAACTCCGAACAAAAGGATTTAGGTCAGTTAGTCATGGACTCTGGTCATATAAGCCTCTTGCACACTGAAGAGGTTACAATTAAAACCCCAGAGCTTCCTCTCGCCTCTTGCTACATCCTATCTAGTTTCAATGCAGTGGTAAACTGTGTGAAGGAGGTGGTGCCGTCTGAAGGGGGGGGCAACAGTCACATAGCATATGACTAGCAAGTCCAGTAAGAAGCATGTCGTGCTTTCAACACATGAGCTTTGAGTCATGCTGCAAAAATCTCAGCATTGTAGAACTTTGCTCACACAGATGCCTTCCCCCTTCCACCTTTTGTTGCCATCTAAAGCTCAGCATACATTATTTCAGATCACACTGTGCTTTCCTTTCTAATTGCGGCTCTTTTCTTGTCTTCTGCTGATCTGGGGATGTTGTGAGTGCCGCAAGAGTATAATGCATCTCTATGCAAATATATGATAAACTGTCTCTTTGCAGTGAGGGAGCAAGGAGCAAAATTTGTTGTTTAGTTCAAGCTGCCACTGAAGAATAATCTAAAAGCAAAAAAAGGGGTGGGTTCTTAAAAAAAAAGCACACCAAAGGGGACCACAAGAGGACTGCAAGGGGGTGGGGAAGAAATGCTAAATGGTGGCTTTGATTCTGAACAATGAATGTCACGATACACTTTAAAGAGCCGCAACTTGAAATGTTTAGGCACCAGGTTTCCAAGTAATGGCATTATAACTTCACCTGCCCACACATGCACACGTGTGCTGGCTGGTGAAATAGTCTCCTTCCCTGTTGCTGTCAGAGATGCTTCCGTTAAGATGCTAAAATGGTTTGCTTGAGTGCTCTTCCTTCTCCTCCCCACCTTCCTGCATTAGGCTGTGTTCAGAGAATTTGAAGTCAAAGAACTGTGAGGGAAAGGTACCAGCCTGAGAGTAATTCTGAAATCTAAGTGTCAATACGTATCATACTAACAAAATATGGAAGGGGAGCAGTGTGGTATAATGGTTAGAATGTCAGACAAGGTTCAAATCCCTACCGAAATATGAAGCTCACTGGATGACTGGGTGTGGACCAGTCACTTTCCCATCACTTTCCATCCTAACCTATCCCACAGGTTTGCTGTGATGATAAAATAGTGTAGATGGCTGGAGAAGGGGAGAGAATGATTATGTTTCTGCTGACTAGGGCGGAGGACAGCTGTAGCCTAGCCAGTGTGGTGCAGTGAGATTTTAGAGGTTCTTTCTAAACTAAGGTACTTGTTTCAGATGCTTAAGCAGTTGCAAGCAAGAAGAGGTGAAGGTGTCAGGAGGCAAGGAGTTACAGATAAAAGGAAGAAGAAAATAGAAGAAAAGATTGAAGCTGTGAAATACAAGTAATAGACTCAAGAATGAGTGGCCAGGATAGGAGTTGGAGGCCAGCAGACAAGGACCTACTTTAGCAGAATGAGCAGGAAGGCCCCAATAAGACACAACAGGGCTGACTTCCTGGGTACCTTTTTGATTATATGTATCTCATCATTATTGATTATATGAATCTCCCAATATTTATTTAAATATTTTATTTCTTGTTCTCCTATTAAGAGATGCCCTGTTTCTTCCTATACCAATTTATGTGCATCGAATTGATTACATTCCTTTGTCTCTGGTGTCTTCTCAGCCATATTAAGAAGCTCACGCTAATGTAGCTTTCAATTTAACATGTCACACTGAAATGTATGAGTGTCTTGCCTGTGAACCCGACAGAATAGCCCACATAACCACTTTAAAATGTGGTGCTTTCAACTTTGGATATGTATGAGTGGTGTGTTGACAGGAATCCAGGAATGGCACAAAGACTATGTGCGACCAAGAGTTCCTAGGCTCGTGTAGCACTAGTCCTAAAATTAAATTGGAGGTCTAAGTAATCAAACAGTTCATTCCTCTTCTCTGTCAAGGAATGTGTGAGCAGGATGGGACTCCAGACAAGTGCTATGTTTTTCATCACCAGTGACAGATGTTCCAGAGATGTGAATAGGTGCCCCAAACACCTTGACTGTAGGGGACAGAGTGATGCATATCTGCACTACTGAATTTGATGAAGGCATCCCACTTCCCTCTGGATAGGAAGAAGTACTCTTTTACAAAATACCTGCAAATATCAGGTCAAAATTTTGCTGCTTTTAATTATAGATATAGTGCATTTCCTCTTGATTTTTGAATAAGCATCAGCTGATTGGAAGCAAGACCACATTATCTGGGTATGTGCTATTCATCTTTGGAGACAGATCCTCTCTCCCCCCGCTGGTGTGGCTCATTCGGTGTTTGTATTATTTAGCACTGTTATAATTAGACCCACAGTTACCAATAATGTCAGTCTCTCGTGCCATCTATGCACAACGGTCTGTTCAGCTGTTTGTGCTGCACGGTTTCAATCACGCTAGTCTAGGCAGCCTTCTTGTGTTGAGTGAGTCACTACAAATGACAGTACTACAAATGACAGTACATCAATTCCCAGATTAAATGTATCCATAAACGGCGGATTCATTATTTATAGGAATGAAACTGCACCCCCCTGGTGAAAATAAGAACCATCCCTGCATGAAAACCTGCAACAAATCAACTTAACTTCCATGTATAGGTCGCTATCCCTACCAGGAATAAATAGAACCAGTGTTTCTTTAGAATTGCTCCTTTGGCCATCTTAAGAAAAGTATTCAGATGAATATTGTTATTTCAGTGGATATTCTATTACAGTCGTACGTTGGTTGTCGAACACTCTGGAACTCGGATGTTTTGGCTCCCGAACACCGCAAACCCAAATGTGATTGTTCCAGTTTGTGAACATTCTTTTGGAACCCAAACATCCGATTGGGCTTCCACAGCTTCTGATTGGCTACAGGAGCTTCCTGCAGCCAATCGGAAGCAGCAATTTGGTTTTTGAATGTTTTGAAAGTCAAACAGTTTTCCAGAACAGATTCCGTTCAACTTCCAAGGTACTACTGTATTGTTTTAGGGGATTCCAAAATAGATTTAACCCCCCTTTTAAAAAGAGAAAAGAGAAATGTTGTAGCCAAAGTTGAGAAGAAGAAGAAGAAGAAGAAGAAGAAGAAGAAGAGGAGGAGTTTGGATTTGATATCCTGCCTTTCACTCCCCTTCAGGAGTCTCAAAGCGGCTAACATTCTCCTCTCCCTTCCTCCCCCAGAACTATTGAGCTTGGTAGCCTATAAACTCTGGAATGGAAGTAAGTCCCATTGAACTCACTGGGACTTACATCAGAGTAGACATGCAAAAGAGATCACCCTAAACCCACTTGGCTTCAGTTAAAAATATATAAGCATGTGATAATTCACCCATAAAAATCAGTGGGACTTAATTGGCTTTTAGTGTAACTTTCTCTAAAGTGTGGATACAAAGACATCTCTTAACACACTTATGAGAAAGATTCCCCATTTTTACTTTGACAATCAGTTCTTCAAGGAATTTCTTATTTAGTGAGAAGTTTGTGTGTGCCTGTCATATAATATGCTGCTGACTGTAGCTGCTCGTTCTTCACTTCATAGTTTCTTTCAATTGCGCTTGTACATGCCTCCATAGCCACCTCCCTTTCCCCTACACAGTTTATGAGGCTTCCTATTACTTTTATTATTCTTTTCTGCTGAGACTGTATAAATCTCTGTCGATAGCCATTGCTTGTGCATTGAATAATGATCAACACGGATCACAGTCTTTCCACATTGAACTCATGTGGAAAATAGGCAAACTGAGCATCTGTGATGAGCAAGTAGTTCTTAATAATATCAGACAGCTCCTTACTGCTGGAGAATTTACTAATTTATTAATCAGCCGTCCATGTGATAGCAGCAGCTGCCAATTAGAGATGTCAGCTCTTGGCAAGGTTTCACAGTGTGTTGGGGCTTTCCATAAAGAGTGAAAGAATTTTGATAGGACTCCATGTATGAGCCAAGAACTGGCATATTTCTGGGGGGGGGGGATCCTTAGGAGGAAATCCTTACTTGCTTACAGCATCATCCTAACCATGTCTACTTAGATGTAACCTATATTAAAGTCAATGAGGCTTATTCCCAGATAGGGATGGGTTAATCTGCCAATTATGTTTTGCATTTTTCCAGTCTTATGCTCAGTTCTCCAAATTTCCACATCAGTTGACACAGTGCTTTTTTAGTTTTTAAAGGCGCTGGTACTCACCATGATGTTGCAGTAAGAGGACTTTTAACATTTGGGGGGAAAGTGCTGGTAATGCATAACCTTAATTTCCCCTAGGGGGGAAAAGCACTGTGTTCTTTTTTTTTTTTAAGTGCTCATGAAATCTCATTAGCATCTTAGTGTGGATTTCTCCTAATAGACACAGGTTTGCATGCAATTTTGCTTAATATACACATTTTTGCAAAGCAATTTCCCCAAACATAATGCATGTCCGTATATTCATATGAATGTATATTTGACTATATGAGCCTGCATATTAATTTTTATTTATATTCTACCCTACTAGATGCATTGCTGACACATAACTGGAGAACTACATCACAACATTTTAATAAGTGAAACTTCCAAAGGAGGGATGTGTTTCAGAAAGTGGGAATTACGTCAGTTCACCTTTAAATGTGAACTGAATCAAAGGTGAGAGTGAATCTCTTTTAAAAACAAGCAGAATGTATCTCTTGCATTCATGTCACTGTCTAGACCTGTGTTTCTTCATATTGCTCATGAGCTACATGCACCATGTGGATAATTAGGACATGAGCAATCTCCTGAGATTTTTTAAAAATGGGATCAGTCTCTCTAATTTCCTTGAATGGAGAAAGAATATGCTACCACATGCCCAGTGCAACATCCATAATTAAAAAGAGCCTGACCCATCAAAATACTAAGCGAAAATTAAGTTTTGGACATTTCACCTTTGAGAACAGCCATTGCATTAGCTGGGAGATTCTTACAGAGAGAACTTTCTTCTCCATCTTGAAATGAAACTATGCAGAGATGATCTGTGAAGCAATATTTTAGCATTCTGCATGGTTTGATATTCCATCCATAAAGCAGAACTAGGATCAGAAGCTAAAGGTATATTATGGAGGGAATGAGATAGAGAGCAAGGCTTTTGCACCATCCTAAGTTAAACAACATGAGAGGAAATCCAAGAGTGGATGTCAGTGAAGAGCCCTTCATTTTAAGAATAAAACTGACTGCATAGGATCTTCAATTGGGTTCTTAAATGGAAATCCTTTAGTTGTATTCCATTTTATTTAAGGTGAGGTTTCACCAGTAGTAGATGGCATGGTGGGGTGGTGCCACTCTTCTGACCTGCAAAACACTGAATCGCTGCAGGGGAGGCAAGGAGAGGCAGCAGGGAGGTTGATTCAGTGAAATTGGAGAAGCAGGAGCACCAGACCAAGTTTCCTGTTGCCTCTGAGGCCAGGTGAGCACTGATGCCCCACCACACTAGGTTTAACCACTTCTAGCACATTAATAGGGAGTTCAATGTACCAGAATAAATGCTGAGGTTAGAAAATGTAAGAATGAAATTGCTTGGCTTATATTTCCTGGGGAAGCGCAGTTACCAGTCTTCAGCATCCACGTTTGAAAGTTGAAACTAGTAATTGTGATGAGTTGCAGGCCTATGACCTGGATCACTCTCTTAATAAAGGTCTGGCTGCTCAAACTCCCAGAAGTCTACTCCAAGAGAAACCCCCGTTTTAGGATTCTGGCTCAATGCTGACCATGAATAGTTCCAGGCTTCCTGTGGTATGTCCTAGAGTTGTCATATATTCCTTTGATAGTGGCTATATTGAGATGTATCTTCTGTTATGTGAAATGACTGCATATTTGGCCATTCTTTATACCTGCATCCTCCAGTTTTCTATCTCCTACTCTAGTGCTTAAATTCCCATTCACTTTGTAAATAGACCACCTGATTTTGATCTTGTCCTGCTTCTAGACAATTTGGTGTGATCACAGTTTGTCCCCCCAAACTTGGCTTGGGGACTCTTAGGATAAAATCTCAAATACTGACTTAGATTCAGCTATTGGATTGCTTGATCCCACCTAAACTTATGCAATGAACCTAATTTTGCAAGTGCTTTACTTTGATTTCTGACTTGGTATGCCACAATCTTTTAAAACTTCAAAATAAGAACATCCAGCTACTTCTCTCTTTAAATATTCTATTAAAAATTGTTAAAAGTGTTCTTGTTCTTTTTCTGAAGAAAAAGCAGCTCAGATTTATTCAGTTTTAAAAGTTGAAGCTTTGTTTCATCCCTGATTCAAAGAGAAAGTGAGATCAATTTCACCCACACACATATGGAACGAAGAGAGAAGACATTGGCTTTTAGTGAGCAGCAGTTTTATTGAAGTTTATAGCACTTTGCAGTGGGTTATTGTTTCAGTGCAACTATCTTCCTCCAGTGTGGTGCCCTCCTGGCCAAAGGTAGGCAGCATTTTCCTGTTGCCTCTGTAAAATGTTATGAAATGGGTGGGCTATTTTGGAAACGTACTTTGACACTTTTCACTACTGGTATGATCATCACTTGAAATGGTGGTAGGAGGCTACACACACCAAACTCCAAGTCATTAGCAGCAGTAGCACTTTAACCCCTACTACATCAGAAGAGACCCTAATCTCTCACTGTTTAACCCATCCTGCCAACTACTGACCTCAGCAACATACAGGCACAAGTCAACCCTCAGGACCAGGACAATGCAGGACATCTCTTCTGGTTCCAGGTCCTTATCTCAGAGCATATTTTATGCTGTGGTGGTACAGTTCTGACTAACTGTATTATAGATAAAAGTCTATGAAAAAAGACATATATTGTGCATAAAATATTAAGCAGTTTATAAATGTTTTAAAGAAATAAAAGAAAGCAGCATATATTTCTGCAGCATAATTTTAGAAGTATTAATAAATAAGTATAAGTATGTGCACAAGTATGTGTTTGTGCTTGTATATGATATTCTTTAGAAAATGACAAAACTCTGTTTATATAAAGAATGCTGCTCTCTGCTGCAAGGTCCCAAAAGGGATCCAGATGGGAATGCTTTTGCGGAGGGACAGGAAATGGGGCAAGAAGTACTCTCAAGAATAACTGGTAATTGCTAGTAGGAGGGAGAAGTGGGCAGAAGCTAGAAATGCCTTGTCCCTTTCTTATTTTTAGTGAAACCATTAAATGAAAGCCTCACATCTCATTGATATCAAGGAGTGATTCAGGAAGAAGACGAAAATTCACACGAATTGAGGTTTTAAGAAAAAAATCATCCCTATGTAAGGCAGATGCTGCTGTGGGTTGTGGGGGGAAGGAAAAAACCGAGGAGAGGATTTGAAGAGTGGGAAGAAGAGAGAAGGAATGAAAGTCAAGGGGAACAAGCCTGAAGTTGAAATCTTGGCTCTTAGATAATGGGTGAATTCTGAAGTGCTTTATCTTCAAGTTGCATCATTACTGGAACTGCCATAAGGAAAAGGCAGGGATATCAGGATGACAGATCTTTTCTTCCCTCAGGCCAGAAAGGAGAACATTCTGCTTCACAAGACCCAGATGAACTTCTTTTTCCAGCTGCTGCAGCAGACGTTTCCTTATCTTTCTGTTTAGAACTGAATCTCTTCTAATTGGTTAATGTGCTTACTTTGCTTTTTCTTCAGGTGGACACCATCCTGTTGAGTCTAAACTTCTCTTGATTCTGAGGAGAAAACACAACACAGAACAAGGCTCTTTGAAGCTGAAGTAAAATTTGGACTTGGAAACCTATACATTTGGGTTGAGGAATAAATTCATTTCGACGAAACAGCAGAAAAAAGCAGGTGATTTAATCTTGTCACTGAAAATTCCAATCTACTTCATTTTCAAATGCCCCAACTGTTTCTGTTTTGAGGAACTGACATGGGCACATCCAAATTTGATGGGGACATCGGCAAAGTGCCATCTCCTCTTACATCAGTGATGGGGAACATCTGGCCTATGGTCCTTTCCATTTGGCATGCTGGACCAAGCCATGTCTATCTGCTTTGACTAAGAATGTCAGAGTGCTCAGACAGGAAATGGGAACAAGAGCAGAAATATTTGCTTATGTCTGTAACAAAATATCAATCCTACAAATGCATTGATAGTCACTTGTTTTCTGTCTATAAATGATACATAGTTGATGCCTGTATTTTTCCCTTCCGCATTGAAATGAATGGCCTTGGCATTGAAATGAAAAGGTGTGGAATAATAGAATGATAACTTAATTAACTATGTAAAATTCCACCAGAGCAAAGAGCAAGCCACGCACATCTGAAAACATCTGCATGGTTACTAAGATATCATCTAGTGTACAATCGGACAATTATTCCTTCAAAGTATAACATCATTTTTGCTTTTCTGTTAGCAGATCAGGTTATGACTTAGATGCTTCATTACGGCTGCCATTTGCAGTTTCCATTCTACTTTCTTCAATGTTTGCTAACCCAGCTGTAAATGTTCCTGCATGTTTGGAGTTGCAGTCTTCTCCAACAAGACCCATTGCGGGGTTTCTACATTCTAATTAAGCAGGTATGTGTCTTAACAAAATGAAATGGTTAGCTTACTGGCACATGGCTGAACAGTAGAGGAATGTATGTAACAAGTGGAGCAGAGCTCTCAGCACTGTGTAATTGTATATGTGTACACATGCACAAGAAGATTGTGGGGATAAGACAAGAGGGAGAAAAATTCCAACCCCAGTACATTTGGGAAACTTTCTTCAATGACGCCACTCTGTGTACTTTGGATTTGGAGCATGCCTATGTTCAGGGTAGGAGACCACTGCTTCCCCTTTACTTTAACTTTCTGAGTTTAAATTTCCACATGGAGAATACTCTTTAACAATGCAACAAAGGTAATACAATTCCCATTTTTCCTTTTGCAAGAAGAAGAAAAAAATCATCTCCTACTGACAGTTTGGCAAATGATTTTGCCATTCAATTGCTCCAACACAGAGAGAAGAACCAGAATTAGCAAGGAAAACGAGAGAGGCTTTCCCAACTGAGAAACAGTTTTTGTATGCATGTGTGTTTACAGAAAACAAGTTAGTAATGAATGAGTGTTTGAACAAACTGACAGCAAAGACTTGCTAGAGGAGAAGCCATAAGACAACTGCACTGTCTGCATCCATTGGGTTGGAGGGTTTTGCTAGATCTATGAGCATATGGCTTTCCCTTTAGGGAGAAAACAATCTTGTTTATGTCATTCAAGATTCACTAAATGAAGGTGCAGAGCCAGTAAAGCTTTGGCAAGCAACTTGATTTCTCAAAGCATGGGGGGACATCTGGAACTGATAGTTCCTCTGTTTATTTTGCATGAACCACACTAATACCAACCCATTTTGTAAACCTTTCAACAACCCTGAGAGCCATCCAACTTATAATAAAGAGAACTGTTCTGTCATTACTGAAGTATAAACACGAGCTGAGCAAATCTTAATTAACAAGAAGATACACGCTCGCCTGCTTTGTTCGCCTTCCTCTTCGGCGTGTCTCATCGAACAGATTTCTCCATGCAGTTCCTTTGCATTTGACCTTGACTTTGAACTATACTATGGATGTTATCAAATGGAAATATTCTCCAGTAACCCGATACATCTTCAGAAGATTCTTTCGTAGCAGACAATGCCAGGACATAAACATAATTTAAACCTTGGGACATATTTTCCCAGGGACTTTAAGCAGGTTAAGAAGAAGGTTGTTATTATAGCCATTTATCTACAAGAGATTGCAAGGCAACTTGTGTGTGTAGATATAGATAGATAAACATACAGTGGTACCTCGGGTTACCGACGCTTCAGGTTACAGACGCTTCAGGTTACAGACTCTGCTAACCCAGAAATAGTACCTTGGGTTAAGAACTTTGCTTCAGGATGAGAACAGAAATTGCAAGGCGGTGGCATGGCAGCAGCCGGAGGTGCCATTAGCTAAAGTTGTACCTCAGGTTAAGAACAGTTTCAGGTTAAGAACGGACCTCCAGAACGAATTAAGTTCTTAACCCGAGGTGCCAATGTATATAGATACAAACACAGAGAGAAATCTTTAGCTTCTGTGTTGCCAATAGTGGTGATATTGTCAAACTTAATATGCAGTAGGCATGCTCATGTCATGAAACGTGTCAGTATTGCCAACCAGCATACCCTCATACCAAAGTTCTCTGGTTCAGATTTCAGTCTGAACTAGGGAAGAAAAAACACTTCCGGCCCCCACTGATCTATTCCCTCACTCCCCAGGTGGCTGTTGAAGCAGCAATGGCAGTAGTGGGGAGGAGTCAGGGTTCAGCCATAATTAGGAGTGTTGGGAATGTCCTCTGTCTCAAATCCTGGAGAATGACTGGCACTTATTCTAGACAATACAGAGCCAGATAGACCAATGATCAGACTCAGTATAACACAACTTCCTATGCTCCCATGGAGAGGGCAGTGATAAGGAGGTTATACTGGACCATTAGCAGTTATCCAGCTATATCATCTGACACCACAAGGACAACATACGGACAAGTTCAGGAAAGCATCAGTCCATGGAATTCAAGTATGATGATACTGATGAGAATTGGGTTTCCTAAGGTTTCCATTCCTCATCGTCCATGAGTTTTAAGGAGCATGAGGTTGGTTGGTTTGGCTCTACCAAACAAAGTCTACCAATAGCTTCCTTTCCATTTCATTCATTTCTGGCTCAGTGGCTTAACAAGGCTAACATGTTTGGATTCTCCAAGTCTGACAGATCCAATCCATGCCTTTCCAATGAGAAAGACAGAATGGCTTCAAAGAGGCATCAAAAGATAGATGAGTAATTTAGTATGTGGATGTGGGTGGGTGCAGTTTATCTCCATGTTCAGCTAATCCCTGTCCATACTGGTGGGCTTCCCATTTTGATATAGTGTTAAAATATCCCCCGCTTTGGAGGAAATGGCATGTATTAAGTACCTGCTTCTAGAGAAGTTATTTTTACACTTTAGAAAAGTAAAAAGTTTCAGTAGCCCTCTGCTCGCATTTACAGATAGATACATAACAAATGGGTTGCCAGTTAATCATGACAGTTCTGCAGAGGAAAAATAGGTACTTGAAAGCAGGAGCTGGCAGAACCTTATTTCACACTCCAGTCACCAGGCAACTGCATAGCCCTCTAACACAGAAATCTCAACTTGCGCTGCTCAGATTCAAAAAAACACATGTCCCTAACCAGTGAGTTAAAGAACCACTTCCATCAGCTAATCCACCAGAGAGAAGAGCTATATATGAGATGTCTTGACATGTGTATATTACAGTAAAAGGTAATGGTGCTCATACATACATCACATAACTGTCAGGGTTTTTTCTCTCTCTCTCTCCATGAGACAGACCCAATGATTAAAAAGAAGAAGATCCTTTTCTATCCTCACAAAATTTTCATTTATAGCAGTTATGAAAGACTTCCTTCTCAGCCCCTCCATATAAACTCACTCTCTCTTCTGCATTCAGTAAATCACTGAAGCAAAATAAATGGAAAGTTGTCCCCAGACACCCTCCACCGTCTTCCTTATAGTCAATGCACATTATTTTCGATTTGGGGTTGCCGCAATGAAAAATAGGGAGAGGAGAAACTTTGTATCTTTAAACTGTTCTCTGAGAAACAAAAATTATAAGGAGTACTTGTGGCGATTGACAGTTTCTCCACAAGCATGAATGTTGGTGGAATGAGCTGCATGCTATATTTTTGTATTCTGCTGATCTTCTCTTTGCTAGAGTGTTTACACTTGAAGAGCAGTTGGAGGCTCTCGTCTTGTTGGTAGATGGATGGGGGCAGAGTGTCCTCTCCTCTCGCTTCTGCAGTTCCAGGGCAGCAGGACAGCTGGAGCTGAGTGTTCTTTCTGGCAAGGAAGGAGAATCAACATCTATGGTGCTGCTCTTTCTTGGTGTGTTTTGCTTGGGGCGGGAGACACATCTGTGTAACTGCTGCATTTTATATGTTCAACATGCACATGGAGATTTATCGTGGGTTCCAAATGCCTGAATAAGGCTTTCATGGATTGAGCATCAAGTCACTCCTGTGTCCACCTGCCACCCCCTGTGCCATCTGATTTGCACAATGTCCAGCCTGGTGAAGAATGCTGGAGGCCTTAAAAGTCTGCTTGCTAACTTCCGATATATTGGTTAGTTTTAACAAAAGCATCACAAATCATGGATTTGGGATATTAAGGACTGTGCTCACCATTCCCAGAGTTCTACAATTCTACCTTGTCCTATAGGTAAAGGTAAAGGGACCCCTGACCATTAGGTCCAGTCATGACCGACTCTGGGGTTGCTGCACTCATCTCGCTTTATTGGCTGAGGGAGCTGGCATACAGCTTCCAGGTCATGTGGCCAGCATGACTAAGCCGCTTCTGGCAAACCAGAGCAGTGCACGGAAATGCCGTTTACCTTCCCACCAGAGTGGTACCTACTTATCTACTTGCACTTTGACGTGCTTTCGAACTGCTAGGTGGGCAGGACAGGGACCGAGCAACGGGAGCTCACCCCATCGCGGGGATTCGAACTGCCGACCTTCTGATCGGCAAGTCCTAGGCTCTGTGGTTTAACCCACAGTGCCACCTGCGTCCCTACCTTATCCTATAGGTAGGGCTAAAAAGCAGCATAAGAAACATCAGTATGAAATTTCCTCATATTTTTTCAGGAGAAGCAAACAATTTTCCCAGAGGTTGGAAGTGTTAATTATATGTGGAGGTTTTAAACCTGCATGCTCTCTCTCCTCATCCTTCATCCTCGTCCTGAGGGCCTAAGGGGATGTGTTGGTGAAGCTTGACTGTTTTGACACACCAACTGCTTTGGGGCAAGGCTCTCTGGCTCTTCCCCCTCCCCACAAACCCAGATGTCTGCATAAATGCATCACTTCTTCCAGTGTGTTAGAGAAAAAAGATTCTGGTCGACACACTGTGGAAATGCAGGCATCTGTCTCCTTCTGCAAATTGCAAAACAGCCCATAACAGACAACTTACCTGACAGACAGGCCATATTTGTTTTGTTTTGTTTGTTTTCCCCTGATACCTGACTGGTTTCAAACACCTCACTTTCCTTCGTTTTCACTTTGGTGTGCAGGAGCCATTAGGAAGCAACTCCACTTCTGAACATTTCTAGACACAGCACAACCTAAATTGGCATTGTATAAATATTTTAACCACATAATTTCCTGCCCTTGAGTGCCAATCTGGCATATGTCTAGGGTTTACATAATACAAAGATTTAGGCAAACTTCGGAAAATATTGTCCACTTTGCTCTCTAAGCAGATGCTTCATGATCACAAAAGCATTTAAGTCTACATCTGCCATTAAGTCAGGTATACAGAGGAGATTATCTACCATTTCAATGCACTGATTATTTAGATGAGTAGCACACTCGTTTGACAGATGCTGGCTTGTTGATTTCTTTCCACTTCAAAAGTTTGTTGAGTGACTTGAAAGAAGATGTGAAACACTGGGAAATTTGGAAAGACGTAGGTAAATTTTCCTTGGTTCCTCCTCAGTTCCTCATATATCTGCATTTAGAAAGAACCCTTAAATTGACTGTGTAGCTAGTGTAGCATGGGGACTAAGATACTAAGTTTCAAATCAGGAAGACTGGTTCAAAGCCCACTAATAATAATAATAATAATAATAATAATAATAATAATAGCAACAGCAACAACAATTTATTATTTATATGCTGCCCATCTTCTGGGTTGCCCCAGCTAAATGTGAACAGAACAAATTTCTCCTCCAGCCCTACATCAGCTCCAGAAAGTCTGGCTAATGGTCTGGGATTATGGAAACTGGAGTGCCAAAACATCTGGAGGGCCACAGGCTCCCCACCCTGGTGTAGTTTTTATATAAAAAATGTTAATTAATACATATTTAATTTATATGCTGAAATGTTTTGTAAAAATCCAAGTGGTTTGATCTAAAATGTGCTGGCAGAGGCATTAAATTCCTTTAGAACATCTATTGCTAATGTCTGGATTGTAAGCATCAGGGGGTGGGCTCTATCTCCTGATTTCTAGTATTCTAGTTTGAACAATCCCTGAAATGATAGTCTTGTGACAAAAGAAGAAGACCTGTCCTAAATCCCAGATGTCTAAGGCAAGGTTATGGTTACTCAGTGATGAGGTGCAGATGGTTAGAGGTACTGTTTATTTTCACTGAACCCTGGTATTCAGAACAGGTAAGCCTTGGCGAATCCTGTTTCAAATTAATTCCTGTCTTTGTAGTTTTAATTGCTGCATTGTAAAAATGGCAGAAAGTTAGGTTGGAAAAGTTTCCCCACCCACACTCTAGATCTATGAGCAGGCTATGCAGATCCAGGAATGAGTGTGGGAGAGAATCAGTGAAATTCTGCATGAATAAAGTAAATAAAGTGCCTCCTTGTGAAATGGCGTGGTCCCTGCGTAAAACCACTCCTCAAGAAATTGTCTATGGATATTGTGTTCAATAATTTTTCCTTCCTGCTTGAATACAGCTGTTAAACTAAATTCTCCCTCCCCATTGCCCACCCCCACAAATTGATCAGTTCATATCCCTTTTCTCTAAAATGGTGTTTTAGCTCCTTACTCTTCAATTTCTGTAACGCTCTTTAAATGAGGTCATATATTGCTGTACTTTTTTTTTTATGTCTCAGTCTGCCAAGCGTCAATTCAATATTTTTCTAACGGAATTCACACAGATCAATTAAGCCAGAGTACTTGGGTTTAAGCCAGCTAAAATCAATGAGACCATATCAACTTAGAAGTCAAGGATTTTACTAGAACTGCTCCTTGGATTTTAGGGATAGCCATGTTTTCTCCAATAGATGTAATGAGAACAAAACAAAAATAATTTTAATCCCTAACCAAGCCACTTACTTCTACTTCAGGTACAGAATCACTTTACCAAGGATGCTATCAGTTGACTACAATACCTCTTGTCCAGTTATTTTACCTAGATTTCTGATTAAAAGACACAACATCTGCACAGGGAATAAAACAGCAATATCTGCATTTCCAGGAGAACTTCCCAATACACTGTTGCCTTCCTTTTAAAAGAACACGCAAGCCTAGTGAACTACCAACTGTGCCAGGGGTTCAGTTCCTAGTATCTCCAGAAAGAGATACTAGAGACAGAGTCACTACGGAGCTAGATTGACCAATTATCTGACTTAAGGCAGTTTACCATTTCCCAAATTATACATCATGAGATCTATATTATTATTATTCGCATTTATATCCCGCCCTTCTTCCAAGAAGTGGCATACATGGGTTACCTCCATTCCATCCTGCCAAAAATACTGCAAGGTACCTAGGGATATACAGTTGTGTCTCAGTCTGTTCCAAAATTCACCCTTAGAGGTTAGGCAGAGATCACCCCATGAGGTGAACCACGATGAGAAGCCAACTTTCTCCAGTCCAAGTCCCAAACTCTAACCAAACCTTCCCAACCCTAGTAACTTCTAGATGATTTGGATTACAGTTCCCATCAACACCAGCCAATAAGGCCATTAGAGCTGGGCATTATGGGAGGTGTAGTCCAATTTTTTTTTCAAAGGACGTCTTGTTAGTGAAGGCTGCCATGAGCACACTGGCTTTCTGATGCAGTTAAGTGCAAGGAATAGTTCTTTTGGCTCCTTGAGCTTCCCAGCTGTCTTTGACTCAAGCATCTTAGCAAGGATTCAGCAATTGGATGCTAGGGATAGCCTGATAAAAAAGTCCAGGTTAAAGCTCCTTGTCTGTGTTTGAAACCCGCTCATTGAATCTGTTGGCTTTCCCTTTGGTAGAATCTACACACATATAAAAAAGTTGGGGAAATGCTTTTTAAAAAAATGTTTTGAAAAATACCTTGAATTTGGCATAGCTCACCATCGGCCTCTAGTGTCACATTTGTATATTTCACTTAAAACATTTTATTTGCAGCTGTATAACTGGGTCCTTGAGGACAGAAGTGCCTGGCGTGCTCTGGTCCATGGGGTCACGAAGAGTCGGACACGACTAAACGACTAAACAACAACAACAACTGGGTCCTTTGTCTTGCTGTGCCCTTCTCTGAAGTCTGATGTTTGACGGTATATTTTTTAGCTCTCCTCTTCTGCAACCTGTGGCACTAGTGCAGTTCCATTGGGTACCATGACATATTTATTTGCTTCATTAGCCACAGAGTACATGTAATGTAGCAGGAATTCTTCAAGGGAAATGAAAATGCTCCAATTACGATGAAGAAGCTCTTACTGTCTCTGCAGTTCTTTCTGTTTTAGAACTCCTGTGTTTCTGCACTTTGGTTATAGATTGCTCTCTCTGCTGCTACTGTACACATTTCATATTCATTCCTATCTGTTACAGAGCCTAACGTATGGTACCCGCCCTCAGGTTAACAGTTACAATATGTACACACAGAAACAGAATGACAGAAAAGGAAGCTGTTAGCATAGCCTTTGCTGCCTAACCTGTCACCTGAAGATGTGCATATTTCTGAAACAAGCAAGTTAAATGGGATACAATCAGGAAGTATTTATCCAGCTTTTACCAGGGTCCGATTTAATTGGCTAATTAGGCCTGGGGGAGAAGGGGAAGAAAGATAATAGCCTTTCTTCTGTTTGAATGCTGCAGAAACTAATCTTTAACTGTAGATAATCCTGATATGCATGCAGGGGGGAGTTCTGAGCTCTTGGCTGTTTGCAGAAAGAGGGGGTGTAGATTAGGTACATTCCATGTTCAAACTGTAATGTGCCATTCAAATTATTTCCTCAGGCAATCAAAAGATCCCACATCCTGAGGGAAAGAAGAAACAAAAGATCAACTCGACTGACCGCGATGCCACATCCGGAGGATTGCTTCACAATCTATTGCTTGTTAACATGCCAAAGAAAATAATTTAAAGGCTTACCAGAAATCCAGGGAAGTGTTTAGTCATAAAAAATGATTCAGTGCCACCTTTAATAATGCAAATCCTGTCTCAAGCATTCAAACCTAAATGATATCTGTGACTAACACTTGTTCCATGTCCCTAACAATTTTTTTTTAATTATCTTCCTTGTAGCTTCCCATTTAATATTCCTCTAAAATGTGTTTCTTCTTCTTCTTCTTCCCTTCTTACTTTGTTAAATACAAGATGTAGCAGAGGGACAGTTTTCTGATGTTTCCCACATTGACATTTGGAGCTTCCACAGCAGATGACAACCACTTTACTTCTCTTGTCAACCAACTGACAATTTCCTTTGTAAATATTCTGCAATTTTCTGAAATGTTTCAAGAGGTATTTTTGTTTGGTTTTGTTTTGTTTCAGTGGGCTGCTTAGAAAGACAGATTGGCCCATTTTCCAATCTTCCAAAGGCAATAACTGATGACTGAGCATGTAATAGAGAACCATTTCCAAAATGTCTGTTTCTCTTTTAAATGTCCTTTTAACACTCACCTTTGTTACAATGTTAACTGAACCAGATAGTGGTTTGGTAACCAACATGATCCAAGATAGGGCTCATTAGTTTCCTCATTTTTCTTTCAGTTTCACTTTGTATTTTTCTTCCTCATTATGGTATCTCTACTTCAACTGTGCACTTTAGGAGACAGTCATTATTTTTGTTACAAGCACAAACCTGAATGACTTTCAAGATGACATTTGTTCTTTGCAGTTGCTGACCTGGATTTGTTGCTAGAATAGAAAAATGATGTGGCACAACACTCAAAAACAAACTAAACTTTCCAAATTACAAATCCCTCCAGCTTTTCTTATTTGCTTGACATCAGTCAATCAACCAGGGATGTGTGCAATGTCTAGGGCAGATTTGCAACCCAATGCCTAAGTAAAATGACCGTGTATTAGCTCCCTGTGTACCACAGCAAAGATTGAGTGAGCAAAGACTGAATGATCATCTGATTAATATGCTGAAAGACTACCCCACTTCAGACTTCTGATGGGAGTTGTTTCACTTTTAATAGGTTGGGAACCTTCAAACTTGCAGTGTTCCATAAGTAGTCTGAACTTGTACAGTTCAGCAACAGAAATATTGTTGAACCAAAAGAGAGGCAGAGATGGTTCTATACAAAATTTGTTAAGATTCCTGCTCCGTGTTTGCAGTCATGAGATTGTTGTCTATCACATGACGGTGTATGTTTTCATTCCACAGTGTGGGAAGTGATGGAGACAGGATGTTTTGGTATTACTGTGTTCCGTGAAGTGGGACTATTGTCCTTTGTTCTTTCTTTCTCTTTGCTGTCTGACGAGAAAGAGGCAGGAGCTAAGTCAGAATGCTCTGAGTGTATTATATGTAAATAAAGTAGATTAGCCAAAATGCTGTGCTATTGGTTCTGTTACGCAAACTGCGAATACTCAGCAGATCACTGAGTGTGCTGATGCTTCTTGGTATCAGTCGCTGTGATGATCGGGCTGAAGAAAGCTTTTGAAGCTCCTGAACGATTGACCAGGAGGTAGAGAACATGCTAGTCAGGCCAGGTTCCTACATTGAAATGGATGCAGAACATGCTGGGAGGCAGAAGAAGAAAGGAAACAACCCCATTTATCAGGGTAATTGTACCAGCATTCTCTCCACAGTCAAGTTGATGGTTGTTGACTAGCTGGGATACCTAAGTAAGGATTACATGTGATTAGGATTGGATCAGTGTGAAAGTCTTTCTTTTACAAACAATGAAATCACTGCATTGATGCAGCAGACTGAGACAGGAGGCATCAATCCCATTCAGTCCCCCTGACTGAAAGATGGACCCTAGGTTCACCTCTCATTTAACTATATCTGATTGATGATGCGGTGCCCTGATTTCACTATGTTCTGTATGTGATTCATGATTTGCTGGGCTCATCTTTTTGCCCAAGCACCAGCAGATTTTACTTTAACTGCACCTATAATTGTATGTGGTATGAGGGTCATATAAGAATCTAATAGAAAGATGGTTGGATGTTAATTGCTTTGAACAGGTATAGAAATTCACACACACACACACACACACACACACACACACACACACTATTTCACAAAACAGCCAAAATGCAGCAAAAATTGTGCCTAACAAAAATTCATTATGTCTTCTAATTATGGGTTTCAGCATATTATTATTATTATTATTATTATTATTATTATTATTCTGCCCCATACCTGCTTTTTACCCTTATTAGGTCTTTTTTAAAGTGCCTTGAAAAGTAGCAGTTCCCTGTGCAAAATTATAAGACAGTCTAGCAAGATCTTTTAATACCTGAACACCTGAACAGAAAAATTACATATCTGCTCCTCTTCTTGTGCTCCTATATATTTGTAAGAGTTTTGAGGTGGCCTCTGCATCACTCAAATGATAGCTTGTAGGTAGATGCATCCCACATCAAAACCCTTAATCTAGTCTGACGTTAAAAGGAAGGGTTTACTCTTTTCAGATGTTCATTGTATGAAATCTTTTCACTGAAAATGTTTATCACCATGACTCCTTTTCTTCAGCAGGCCTAAAGCTTCTGTTCTTGCAAATTTGCCATGCACCCACTGCTCAGAGCAAAGGGTATTAGCTGTTTTATCTTTAGTGTTCATTTTCCCCCACTGTGAAGAAAATGTTTAATACGTGTTTATGGAAATTAGGAAACCATACTGTTGTGCTGAAAGCAATTTGCTCTTCCCCAGTTGGGAACTTAAGAAGCTGCCTTATACTGAGTCTGGCCATTGGTCTAAGGTTTTAGACATTCCTTGCAGAACACAATAGCACAAGTACCAGCAGGTCTAACAGCACCCACCCCCAATGTCACTCTATGAACCCTGCAAGCAAGTACAGAACCAATGTAGTACTGTGCCTTCAATACTCATGCAGGTATTCATTGAAATATAGCATTGAGGTTCATATAATGAACAAACAGTGGTCTGCAGTAATATAAAAAATAGAGTGAAGTATAAATTTAAGTGTAATTTAATTTTCCTCCAAGTTTTCATTTATAAATAAACAGTAGCCCAGATGGGGTTGTAAGGAGAGATCTCAGGATTTCTGTTTCAACTCCTTATAAAACCCAACCTGCAAAAAAACTTTTCCTTTTTCAAAACAATAATGTTTGCATATGCCAATATTTAATGTGCCATTTCAGTCACCTTCAAGGTGTAGGCTGCACATTTATTTCAACGTATGAGCAAATATGACCTGCACACTATCCTTGCTTGAACAGGACTTCTTCATTAATACAAGTAATGTAACGGGTGAGCTTGTTAACCGTGATAGCCTTCCTTGCTACGCAATCCTATGCATGCATGCAAGTCATATTAAGTTCACTGAAACTTACTTCCAGCATAGAAATTAGAGTTGAGCAGGATTCTTGGGGCTTTGTCCATCCGCTGGCCTCAAATTAGTGCAGCCGAGATGAAATGAGCTTAACATTTGACAAAAGCTTTAGTAAGAACACAGAGAGAGAGACCCTGCCCCATACAGACTTCCCACATCTGAAGAGGACACAAGAAAAGAGGCATTTCTTGTGTTCTGTAGTAGTAGAGGTCAGGTAGCAGTGGTGAACTTTCAGTCCAGAGCCCAATGCATCATTAAACACATCAACCCAACCAAGTATTTAAAAGGATTAATCCTTAAATCAATCCACCAGTGTGCAGGCCAAACAACTCACACTGATTTTACCCAAATAGTTCTCTCAGCTTCCCCCTTAGCCTAAACTCCAGATGCCAGACATGTGCTACATATCCCTAGTTGCTTGTTCTGAGCACTTTCTTCCATGCTTCCATGTGCCACATCCATGTGCCCTCATGGAATATATTATGGACGGGTTCCTCTTTCTTAAATTCACTCTAGCCTAACGGCAAGCTATAATTTCTGTGCATTTGGCTTCTCATTAGGAAACAGCAATCCGCCTTCCCTTTCTCTGTTCATGTGGCTAAGCTACAGCTACACGCTGTTTGATATCTCCTACACCAGATAATGAAGTATAGGACTGAAGTCTTTCCACTTTTCATCTCAAGATCCCCTTGGCAGCAGTGAGTGATTTCAGAGTGGTATTTGGTGGGACTGCACAGGGAAAGGGGTTTAAAAATCCTCTCCACGCACCATCATCCAGATCCTATTCAGATCTCCCCATCATGCCTGTGGCTTCTATTAATAAATTAGAATATACACATTCAATGCTTTTTTCCAATAAACACTACTTTCCTAAGATTAAAATTTACCATTTTTGATCCTGAGTATTGGTGCCAGTGTATCTGCTGCTGCAGTATCACAATGTGGTTTATTATTATTATTATCATCATCAGCTAACTGAAAAGTATTTCATGTGATCCAACCTTAACACTTAATAGGATTGGGCTGTGAGAAAACATTGCGTTCATTGTGCCTGCATATATAATGGAGGAGAAAACGAGAGCTATTACTGTGTGGTAGTGATGAAGAAATAATAGGCATAATGTAGTCTTGATGGGAGCCTTATTGAAACGTCAAAGAATTGAAACATCAATGAGGATGGCTTGGAAATCTCTATTTCAGAGATGTGGGTGGGTATTATGCTGATGGAAAGCAACGACTCATCAATAACATGGTTTATGGAGCTTATTTTCCTTCTTGTGCTACTGTGGGTTTTAGCGATATGACGGATGAGTTGCTAGCAACTGAAAGAAAAAAGAAAAGAGACATACTTGGAAGAAAATTAATACTAATTTGAAATGTTTTGAGACAAAAATAAGGAAAGATGATAGCTTTAACTTGCCTGACACCTATGTGAGTGCAGACTGGCAAAGGGGTGAATCAGTTTTCCAACAATATTAGAGCATCCTCCATACTGTACATTTACCCTCATTTTGTAATAATAATAATAATAATAATAATAATAATAATAATAATAATAATGCTGCAATTGGTTATGAAGAGGAAATAGCCAACTGTCCCCCCATCCTTGTCGTTCTAAATTTAATGAGCAAACAGCATTTCTCTTTATGCAAATTATAAAATGGATAAATAATTCATCCTCTAAAATTACCAAATTTTCATAGTCTTAGAGCTCAGCTAAAGAAAGGAAGAATTTAATATTTATGAAAAGCTGGTAGCTTGCTAAAAGAGCATTTTGACAATTACCATTATCACAAATAAAGCTCATTGTTTAATAATATATAATAAAAATACGAATGAAAAAAGAGACAAACTGTGTAAGTCTAAAGGAAGGCGGAGAGCATAGTTTTGAGCACAGCCATAATGTGGAAGCTGTGGTTTTATATTTATTCATACTTATCTGCAAGGATATGAAGGAAATGGAAACAAAATCCAACAAGGCCTGCAATCTTTAGAACAAGTACTTGGAAAGAAAGCTTAACCGAAGCCAATATGGTCAAGATAATGATGTAAAACTGCAATCTGACTTGGATTTTCTTGGACATTAACATTGCTGGGGAATGGCAGTTAGCAGGATGAGACTGCAAGTTGGTGGGAGACACTGGATTGATCTACCAGAGGGACTCAGGAAGACAAGCAGGCAGACAGAAAGTCTGGGAATAGGTAATAAAGACAGGAGTGCATGGATTTGTAAAGGATCAGAAGAGCGTTAACAGAAAACTATGGAATTTGGTTATTGTTCAGACACAGATCTAGCCTGATCCATATGCATCTATCACTATCCATGAACACGAGTGGATCCTGCATCTGAATAATAATAGTAATGATAATGATAATGATAATGATAATGATAATGATAATATGCTTCAGGCTTCTCTCCACACTTTTGGGCAGCTCACCAAGTCTCACTTCCCATGGTAATATAATTAAATTACCTCCAAGTAAGTGTGCAGCTAAGGGACGTGGGTGGCGCTGTGCTCTAAACTACAGAGTCTAGGGCTTGCCGATCAGAAGGTCAGCGGTTCGAATCCCTGCGACGGGGTGAGCTCCCATTGCTTGGTCCCTGCTCCTGCCAACCTAGCAGTTCGAAAGCATGTCAAAGTGCAAGTAGATAAATAGGTACCGCTCCAGCGGGAAGGTAAACGGCGTTTCCATGCACTGCTCTGGTTCGCCAGAAGCGGCTTAGTCATGCTGGCCACATGACCTGGAAAAACTGTCTGCGGACAAACACTGGCTCCCTCAGCCAGTAAAGCGAGATGAGCGCAGTAACCCCAGAGTCATCCGCGACTGGACCTAACAGTCAGGGATCCCTTTACCTTTACCTTAAGTGTGCTTAAGGTGTTTGAATTAGGATGACTGGATTTCACCCAGGTCTCCATCCACACTGCTAGAATATTAGAGAGTGAAGTGACCTACTTAGTGATTTGAGCTGCTGGTCATACAGTATTTCAGCACAGATTAAGTATGCTTACCCTTGTTGATTTTAATGGGCTTAAGTGTTATTAACATTTGTGTTAAGCGTATGGCCTTTCTTTGTGCTATACAGGATGACTTCTCATTCAGCCACATCAAACAGAAACTGCAAAACCCATTATTATTTTAGAGTAGCAGTTGTCTTCCCCAATACATTTATGGTAACACCATAGGTAGCAAGGCTATAGTGACATCATCAGGGACACGGCTACAGTGACATGCTGTCGGATCCCAGTTGTCCCCCTTAGGAAGCAATGAATTTGACAGGAAGCAGTTTTTGCAAAATCATCCACATTAAAAAGCCTTATTTGAATAAACACTAAGGCTAGTAACCTACTTGAGACATTTTAACAGCATTTATTTACTATAGGGATTTTTAAATTGATATGCTTTATAACCATAATTATACGCTGCTAATATGATGTTTGCAAATAATTTGTGTCAGATTAGCAGAAATATTTAACAGGGTTACAAAAGGTATGTGGAGAAAACTGCTTAAAAAAATAAAATACCGGTAATCATTTTTGTTCTGTGTCACTCCATTCCTGTGCAAATTTGACTAACAGTGAGCGGCAATTTTACATGAATGAATGATTTAATGCTGATTTTAATCAGCTCTCAATAAAACAATGACATTTTATGTGGCTATATTTCATGTGAGGAATGTATGTGAGAAGATTCCTCTTGAATCTTAGTAGTACAATTAATATTAGTGAAGTGTAATCTTTTAAATATTGGATAATGAATTAAAGGTAAAGGGATCCCTGACCATTAGGTCCAGTTGCGGACGACTCTGGGTTTGTGGTGCTCATCTTGCTTTATTAGCTGAGGGAGCCGGCCAGTGGCGTAGTGTGGGGGTGCAGGGGGGCCGGCCGCACCGGGCGCAACATCTGGGGGTTAGGGTTAGGGGGCGCAAATCCACGGGTTAGGGGGCGCAAATTACTTGCCTTGCCCCGGGTGCTCACAACCCACGCTACGCCACTGGAGCCGGCGTACAGCTTCCGGGTCATGTGGCCAGCATGACTAAGCCACTTCTGGCGAACCAGAGCAGTGCATGGAAACGCCGTTTACCTTCCCGCCAGAGCTGTACCTATTTATCTACTTGCACTTTGACGTGCTTTCAAACTGCTAGGTTGGCAGGAGCAGGGACCGAGCAACGGGAGCTCACTCCACCGCGGGGATTCGAACCGCTGACATTCTGATCGGCAAGCCCTAGGCTCTGTGGTTTAGACCACAGTGCCACCCGCGTCCCTCAGCTAATGGATTAAGGAGGGCAATGATCTGTTTGTGTGTGTGTGTGTGTGTGTGTCTGTGTGTGTTGTTGTTGTTGTTGTATTGCTTGGATCCTAACTATACTTTTGTGAATGTAGCAGGATTTCACCACCTCCCCATTGCTTCTGCAGCCCATGAATGTCTGCCCCCATGGATTGGAGAACCATTGGGAAAGGTGTAGTCTATGGCACAGGATGGCGGGCTGTAGATTGAGAGGCAAGTTCATAGAAATCACCCCATGTCATACACAAAAAGAAGAGCAATTGAGAACCAAATGTATATTTATATTTATATTTTTCTGAGGGTGTTCCATCTCGTTTTGCATTTTCTATGCTGACTGGCAGCTGTGTTCTTGGGTATCAAGCACACATTCTCCAAATGCTCTGGGGGGAGGCCAGGGAGTGAACCTATAATCTTTTGCTTGCAAAGTATGTTTCCTGTTACTGAGTTATGATCCTTCCTTCCTTTCCAAAGTCTGAATACCATCAATGGAAAAAAATCCATTTCTAGTGGTTGTCAATTTTACCTCAAATTGAGGGTGACTCCTGAAGTAAATTCTTTCCAGTGGAAGCCCAACTCATAAGATAGCTTGATGTATGATAGAAGTGAACTCTATCATACTCAAGCCATTTTGGGTTTAATGCTTCAAACTTTGTATTTTTTAAAAAAAATAAGCTTAAAAAGGATCAGTTTTATATGACCTTTATAAACCTAACAAAATATGTGCTACTGCTTTATGAATCAGCTGATTTCAAACCTGTCTTCAGCACCAGCCCTGGTACAGCATGAAAATCAGTAAAAGAGACTTCTGACTACATATATATGAGTGCTGAGTCCAGGAGTACCACCAAGTTGCAGGATTGAATGTTAACCCCAGAACTGCCCCTAACACCAGAATAACCTTTATCTTGGCTAAATTGAGCTTCCATTCCATTACTGCACTAATGTGAATTTTGCAATGCACTTCTCTGACCATCCAATATTTGCACAATGCATATATTAGGTGAAAGGGTATATATAATTAATATATTTGTGAAAATAACATACAGAAATGCATTGCATTAGGGGAAATTGCTTGGGAAAAATGTGTAAATTAGTCAGAACTGCACCCAAAGATGTGTTTACTAGAAAAATTCACACTAAAATGTAAATCTGAGGGTTATTAAGATCAAATCTGAAATCACATTTTTCAGCTCAGGTAAAATACTTGATGTGGGGAGGTCAGCACACCACCTAATAGCTCTATTCTGCTGTAATCTTCAACACAAAGTATACATACGCAAAATATGCTGTATCAGACTGGTTTCTTTATAGACTGCCACTTCCTCGTCCATTGACATTTGGTCATTCCTGAGCAGAATATTTGGCTAAAAGTCATTGAGACCAAACAGAACTCTCCTTTCTCTCTACTTCATCCATCCAAGTTCCTATAAAGCAGATCAGGTCCAGCTTTCATTCATGGTGATGTCATGGATGATAGATATTTGAGTTCAGGCTAACCTGAGAGTAAAAATGAGTAATTGCAGGCCCTGTGGAAGACAAAAGAGCTATTGAGCCACATCCAGAGCTTTGTTATTTGGGTGAAAATTAAAACATGTAAATTTAGGGATAAGGCTAATTTCTTCCACAATTCTTCTGGAGCTTTCCAAGTCTGGTGGAGTTTACAAAGAGGACCAAACCTCAACACACCTCTTAGGACTCACACAGCATTTCGTAATGTTGCAAGTTAAAGGCCATGATGTTCTCTTCTCTGTGGGTTCTACCAACTCTAGATCTTTCTGAGTACTGTACAGTGTATTTGCTGTCCCATAGCAGCTGGGCTGACATAATTTACATAATTTACATAAAAGTGAGGAGGATAGAAAGGGAGCAAATTCACACACCTATGGTTAAACTAGATCATGGTTAGTGAAGGAATGAGGTCTTTCTCAACATTTTGAGATTAATTGGAGAGAATGCCACCAACTTTGCAGCAACTGTTTGGCTGTGACAACTTGGGCGTATAAATAGATAAAAGTGTGAATTTAGTCTGTGTTTTTTATGCTGGTCTGTGACCGTAATAAGCTAAATTCATTCATTCAGTCTGTGATTTTTAAATGAATGCTCCCCTTTCCCAGAAAACATGTTTTGTAACAAAGCAGTTGTCAGGATTCATGGTCTCTGGCATTTATTTTTTAAATGAACTTAAAGAAATGTATTCTGGAATCAAGCCTCACCAAATGTTCATGCTATAATTTTATTCTGCCACAGATGCTTGCCATCTAGTTGAGGCTTCTGAGTCTGACACATTCAGTGGCTACAAGGCAACTGCAGAAATGGAAGAGTTTAAAGGCTGAAGCAAGCATACATAAGACAGCACCGCAAAAAGACCATGGTAAAAACATGAGCCTCTGTGGACATATTCCTTTAATATTCCTTTATTGATTCAATTCATACCCTTCCCTCCTTCTGAAGGAGCCCACGGCAGCAATATGCTATCTTCCTGTTAACTTTCCAGGTGTGCAGGATCTGAACCATACTGCCTGTGATCATACATTCTTTCCATTGCCTCCAGCTTTTCACTTTCTCCTCTGGCTCACCATTATAGGAGGCTAAAATGATTGACTTTCCTCCAGAACGCACAGATTTTGAAATGAGTGTGCAGAGATGATAAAAAAATAATCATTTTGACTTATAGAAAGGTTGATAATAAGGGCTGAACTCAATGGGGCTGCATACCTACATCAAGTTCTCCTTCTCCCTTCCCATTGCATCTAGGGTCAATTATCCCACGTCTTGATGTTGCCGTCTTGCATGTCTCATTCCATACTCCACATAATTAGCTTGTGTAGAACAACATGATGTGTTGATGTCAAGACATAGAGTAAATGATCTTGTGATTAATGGAGGAGGCAATAAGACTAATTCAGCATTGGAATGCTGGTTTTGGCAGTCACCTGTGTCAAGTGTAATGGGTAGCTCAGCCCAAATAATTAACTAATGCAGAGAAGAAAAATCCAGCAAACCTGAAGGTTAGGGCAGATTTATAGAGTGGCTGAGAAGCACTCTTGCCACATTAAATCACCTCACTCTTCCTCTTCCTCTCTCTCTCCCTCCACCCACCATTCAGCTATGAAAAAACCACCAGCAGAAGCTGGCTGTAAAAGCGATGATTGAGCCAATCATGAGCTTGATTTCTCCCCTCAGTCCCTCAAAGCAACTCAACTCCTGTGGTTACAGGCTCAGTTAGGCTTTAGCCAGTTCCTAACCAAATGTGAACATGGGTGGGCAGCAGCATTTTGAAAAATAAGGATCCCCTCACAAGCCCATTCCCATCAAATGGGAACCAGAAGTATAGCTAGAGCTTCACTGGGGCTGTGTTCCCTTTAGCAGTACCAGCATCCAGATTTGGCTATTATGTAAGATGCAAAGCAAGATAGACATTGAAGTGTGAAAAACCCACTGTGAATTTGAATATCTGTCTTCACTCTGATTGGAATAGAACCTTATAACTTCTTCAGAGTTCATTTAGGTCTGCTGGGTGGACTTTGTGATTATTCTTTTACATCTCTTGGAAACAGGACTACAAGTTCTAATCACCAGTAACTGATGAATAGATTCAAATGGTAATGGCTAAATTTCGATCCTAAATCGTGTACTAGGGTATAAGTATAATTGAACACAGTGGGAGTTACTTCTGAGCAAACATACATAAGATTGCATTGCAAAAAGATCATGGTAAAAACATGAGCCTGAGAACACATCCCTTTAATATTTATGGAGCTGTATGATGTACTTTTGCTTTTAGAGAGGAATACAGAACCTAAAGAACAATGCCTTGTTTCACAAAAGTTTGCTCTGACTAAATCCAATGGAATACAAAGGCAAATATCTTCAACAATGTTTACACCCACATTAAGATGGGTTTTGTTACATGATCTTGATTATGTTTCTAATTGCCAGATCCCCACACCCTGCAATTGCTATCTAAGAATCCTTGCCAACACACACACACACACACACACACCCTCAAAGGACGTAACAACGGATGAAGTTCCTTGCATTAGCGACTGGCATATTAGCAGGGTAGCAAAAAAGACCAAAACAAGGCAAAACCTTCTCTGTAATTAGTAAGATATATCTAATGACTCATAAAGGAATTCTTTTCATTTGCTGCTCATTGTGAATACTGGTACATTCTTTTAGATCATTCTACAAATTGCTTCTCAAAGGCATCAAATGGCTATAATGTCAGAGCCAAGTTGAACTCTCTGTTCAGTCATTGCTCTGCCTATAGTTTGTTTGTTTGTTTGTTTGTTTGTTTGTTTGTTTGTTTAAAGCATTTTGGCCCCACTGAAGAAGCCCCCATGGTGGCTTGTTTTCATACCTACTTTATTATATTTATGAGATCAATAAACCAGGCAGTTCCTGCCTGCAGGCTTACTTTCTAAAAGACACAGCACAAAAGGAAAAGGGGAATGAGAGGGTAGAGGGGACTAAGCAAACTTAGGCACCAATTCTTAAATTTACATAGTTCTTAAAATGACCAGCTGGAATGGAAAATAGTTCAAGGAGAGAAGGAGCCAGCTGGAGCTGGACTCCCAGCAAAGCCATTGGAGTGGTCCTATGTAACAAAAATTCACACCATTCTTGGAAGATAGAAAAGGCTGAGAGACATTTCATTTTTAAATCAGTTTCCACCACCATCATGGTGCAGTCTGAACATTTAGCCTGATGGAATGCTTGCTCCCAGATGGCAGTTGAAGGAGGAGGAGAATGATGGAATTGGAGAGCCCATGGAGAAGCCCAGCAGTCCCATCTCTTTGTCTGCTGCAGACATGATCTTACAGCACTTGACATACAACAGAGAGTTTGGATCAGAACTTTAAAATGGTCAACTAGTACAGAGTCCCAACAGGTACCGGTACATAAGAGGTTTCCTCTTCTCTCTAGGTTCCATTCAGGTCTGCTTTAGAATAGAGAGCCAGTGTGGCATAGTGGTTAAGAGCGGTAGACTCGTAAACTGGTGAACCGGGTTCACGTCTCCGCTCCTCCACATGCAGCTGCTGGGAGACCTTGGGCTAGTCACACTTCTTTGAAGTCTCTCAGCCCCACTCATCTCACAGAGTGTTTGTTGTGGGGCAGGAAGGGAAAGGAGAATGTTAGCCACTTTGTGACTCCTTCTGGTAGTGATAAAGCGGGATATCAAATCCAAACTCTTCTAGGAAATGGAACAAATATGATAAAAGAACCACAAGGGCTTTCTTCTTTAAAATTTAACTATCTAAATCATTTCCCATACACCTCTCACACAGAGAATACTAAGTATGGACAAAAAATGTTGCAGATGTTAGATCAATTAAGGACAATAAATAATAATTTCATGCTTCTTTTTAAAAAACAAAAAACAAAAATAAAATTAAAGCCTAATTTTTTTTGATGGTTTTCCCAAAAATATTGGAATACTGTATTACCCCTATCTGGCACAGCTGTGTTTACACTCAACTGTGTTGGATCTAGTGAGGTGTGGCAGTCAGGGCAATTGGCATCTACTTCCCAACTCTTGGATCAGTCTCCATATCTGGCAGCCCTGTTTAGGGAAAGATTTTATTTATTTTTATAAGATATTTATTAAGATTTTTTTAAGATATTACAATACAAAATGAAAAAGAAAAAAAAAATACCAAAAAAAATGATTAAAAACCACTCCATTTTTCTATTACTTATTTTCCTTAGCTTGTTTCCCGGACCTCCTCATACCTCCCTTTTTTGTATTCCAGTTCAATTTGTTGGCTCAGCAAATCCTTACCCTCTTTGTTTATCCTAATCTTTGGTCTTAAAATAGTAACATTAGATTTTTCCCTATTAACAACCCATTTTTTCATATTCCCTTAAAGCATTACAGCTGGAAACCACTTAATTTCTATCCAACATCATGCTAACATTCATTAATTTTACAATATTTCTATAGATAGTCTTTAAATTTCTTCCAATCTTCTTCCACCAACTCTTCTCCCTGGTCTCGGATTCTGCCAGTCATTTCTGCCAGTTCCATATAGTCCATCAGCTTCATCTGCCATTCTTCCAGAGTGGGTAAATCTTGTGTCTTCCAATACTTTGCAATGAGTATTCTTGCTGCTGTTGTAGCATACATAAAAAAAGTTCTATCCTTCTTTGGCACCAATTGGCCGACTATGCCTAGGAGAAAGGCCTCTGGTTTCTTCAAGATGGTATATTTAAATACCTTTTTCAGTTCATTATATATCATTTCCCAGAAAGCCTTAATCCTTGGGCACGTCCACCAAAGGTGAAAGAATGTACCTTCAGTTTCTTTACATTTCCTAGGGAAGAATTTAATATTTAATGCTGTATTGTTTTTAACACTTGATTGGGAGCCACCCAGAGTGGCTGGGGAAACTCAGCCAGATGGGCGGGGTATAAATAATCAATTATTATTATTATTATTATCTGTACATTCAGGTTGCAGTGACGGCCAGAGTGATTTTTCACCACCTCTTTTTAAGACAGGAAAGAAGAAGCTGTGTTTCTCCAATGGACTGCAATTCTCATTATCCCTAGCCACCATAATCAAAGGCCATATATAATGGGAGCTGGAGTCTAACAACATCTGAAGTACTACAGGATTCCCCATTCCTGCTTTAGTGAGAAAGATGTGGATAATTATAAATGTGAAAAATAATAAAGTGCTGACATTTGTTGAAATGTACATTAATTTGCATTTATTGTGTTTTGCATTTCTAGGCAACTCCTCTGCTCAGCAAAGCAGAAGACAAGTCTTTGTGTTGTGTTTATGTAGGTGTGGGGTGATCGATTATACGTCCAGCTGGACTGTGGGTTGGGAAGGTGACACATTCTAAATTACCAGACACCATTTCTAAATTTCAAGAGACAAAAATGTGATAAAACAAGAGGAATAAAGAAATTGGCTTTTTGGAAGATTCTCTCTTCCTTCAGCCCTTCTTAGGCTGTCGGTAAACACAGCCTGGCAAATGACAAATGGTTGTAGTCAGAATGTCCTTTATGGGCACATTAGTATTCTAAACATGCTTAGATCCTGCATAAAAACCAAATTTACTTCTGTCAGTTGTATTTGAGACATTCTACCTCAAGTGAATGGATGTGTGTAACCCTCTCTTTGCCATAGCAAATAAATGACTCCATAGAAAGAGGATACAATTCACATTTCCACACTTGATAAAAGCATAGGTTGTCGAGTCAAGAAAATATGAATAGTGCTGTGAAAAACACTTTGGTACTTGTGCCATTTTTTTTAAACAAATTCAGGACCTTGGATAATTCAGAGAAGATATATTTGCACAGCAAGCTATTCAGATATTGGAAAGCAATGAAACAGCCAGCTAGCAGAGGCATAGGTAAACCAGTGTGCCCATATAACATGAAAATTGCCCTAATAAAATATTTCTAATTGAGAACATAGAATGCTGCCTTATATACCAGGTCAGATCACTGGTCCATACAGCTGAGACTATTGACTACTCTAAGCTCTGCTGGATCAGGCCAAAGGCTTATCTAGCCCATTTTCCACAGTGGTCAATCAGTTGCATATTGAAAGCCTGCAAGCAAGGCATGTGACCAACATTTCCCCAACATTATACAGTACTTCTGTTCCCCCATAACTGATATTCAGAGGCATGCTGTCTCTGAATCCAGAGATATAATGACATAGTTTAACTATGTGGTGTTCCAAAAAGGACTTCCCTTTGACTTAATCTTCCTTAAGCACCCACCATTCAACCTCATTGGATAACCCTGAGTTCTAATATTATAACAGAACACCTCGTCTCTCTCTCGCATACACTTTCTCTCTCCCTGCCCACTTTCTCCACACCACCCATGAATAATTTTGTAGATTTCTATATGTCCCCCCAATTCACCTTTCACCTCCTAAACAAAAAAAAAGTACCAAATATAACTTTCATTTAGAGAGGAGCTGCTCTTGCCTCCTGATGGTGGCTCTTCAGGAGCTTTCTCATCACCTGGTATATGATCTTTAAATGGATGTGTCAAGGGCTGACCCAGGGATATTCTTCTCTATGATGCAGCTACAGTCCTAGGCATTCAGAAATAGAATATCAGAAATGGAACAGAAAATGGAGCAGAGGTGGTCCTCTATTTTTATTCAAATCAATATTGTTTATTTGTACAAAGAAAATGGATAAATTATTATGATTTTTTATTAAATTTATACACCACCCATCATCTGAGGATCACAGGGTGCTTTACAGTGTAATGGGGAGATATCACCCAAACTATTTATACACCTGAGTCCTGTTAAGCCATTAATTCCTTTGAAAAATCTCTCTCCCATTCTCTCTCTCTCTCTCATATTTTATTAATCCTTTAAACTTTTAGTGCAAAGCAATCACATTGATTTCCCTTAGGATGGTCATGGGCTTCTTCCACTCATTGGTAGAGGGGCACACTGCGAGGGAGATGGGTGCTGTTATCATGCAGGCAACAGAAGCTGGTAGGGACTGGCAGGATGCTGGTGAGTGTGCGCCAGGGGAAGGGGGGGCTGGAGTTTGACTTGGGAGAGGGGGTAAGTGATTTGTGGGGAACTGTATCAGCCAGCAGGCAAGAGGCAGAGGCAGAGGAGGAAGAGGCAAGTTAGGCAAATGAAATTGCTATCGAGAAATCAACACCACGGCTGGTGTGTTACTCCCTTTGAAGTGCCTCTCAGGTGATTAATCCTCCTCCTGAGCCACCAGTGTGACAGATATCCATAAACATCTGCAAGGAGTATCAGCAGACAGCGAAAGTGAGGCTTGAGGCATGGATACAAAGCACTATGTTCATTATTTACAGGACAAAGGAAAACATGGCTCCTCTTACTTGCTTCATCAGCAAGAGAAGAGAAAAAAACAAAAGCAATACAGAACGGAACAGCGTATCTGAACTTCTGTTCCCATGACATCCAACACTGTGGAATATAAACACAAACGCGTGACAACAACAATCACACATCTGCAGCACGGGGGAAAGAATTCCAACAGTTGCCAGGTGCTTCCCCACCGTTCCCTGAACCACTGCCTCCCAGAACCAAGAGGGGTTTGAAAAGGGATGAGCAGAGGATGTTGCCATGCAGGCACAGTCTCTGGCTGCCTACACACAACCCATCAGCGAAAGGTATATTGGATGGGAAGGAGTCCCCTGTGGCTGCAACTATTCCATAGAGTAGGAATAGCTGCTTAGATGTTAGATTGGTGTGAGTAGGTATCCAGAGCTGTAGAAGCAACTGTAAGCATTGTTGTTTTTTACAATAAAGAGGTAATTACCTTCCATGTGCATTTCTTTGGTAGGAAAGCACCCTTGACAGGAATTAACTATAGCATTTCAGTCAATATGAAGTGAGACAAACTTTCTCAGAACATATTTTTTTATAAAGAAAGTTGGTAAAAATACCCTCCCCATATATTTAGTAAAAAGTCTCTCCTCCACCACCCAACCTTAATTATGGCAGATAGAGAAAAATAAGATTCTCTCTATTAGCTTTCTGTACTCTGTACCTAATCTTATAAACTTATATCATGGCCCCCACCCTTAGCTGCCTTAAGACTAAAACATCTGAAATATTTTAACCTTTTCTGATATGGAAAGATCTGCAGCACCTTAATCATTTGGGTTTGTCCTCTTCTGCAACTATTTTCAACCAGTAATCACGTCACTGGCACAGTTATCTGTTACCTTAAGTGTGACTAAAACTGGCAGCATTGTGAATGTGCTCTGAGACCTTTTTAAATACTTCATCTTTCTACAACCTAAAAAAAGAACCATTCCTAAAACACATATTAAAATAATTCCCATTGTGTGATCTAACTGAAAATCCCCAAGGCTGTTCTCTTATGCACAATGACTTGGGTGCAAGCCCCAGTGAAGTCAGTGCACACATTCCTATGCAAGGACTGCAAGTCTTTAGAAATAATTGTCTTTAATTTGTATAAAGAATTTAACAGTGCGACCCTACAATCCAGCACAGATTTTGGAGCTTTTAAGCCACTTGAGATCAATGGGCTTATGTATGCTTGTGCTGGGTTATGACCTAAATATTTGAAGGATATATTTAAGTAGTATTAAGATATTTCTATACGGTGAATTAAAAATAAGATTCCCCCCCCCCCCGTATGGCCTATTCCTTGCTAAGGGATTTGGAACAGCATCTGGCAATAAAGTAATAAGACCTTGGAGGGAAAATGAAACAATACAGTACTTACATTAACATATCAAAAATACCAATTGTATGTATGTCACTTTTGAACTGAAGGTTAAGGACAACTGAAAGAAAACCGCCTGGAAAAAATAATTAGCTGATGATTCCACTAGGGCACTGGGAGTTTAGTTTGGCAGCCATTATCCACTGCAAAGAGGCAATCTATATATTTCTTTCTTTCTTTTTTCTTTCCTTCCTTCCTTCTTTCTTTCTTTCTTTGACACTGTTTCATTGTAATTAAAACTGAAGTGCTTTCAAAATTAGACATAGAAGATAAAAGTTGCAATAAAACAATCAGTGTAGCTGTAATCATTCTTTAAGACTGCTGTTCTGTGGCCCCTGGCAGGACAACTCAGCAGCTATCTTCTTATTCTTCTTTGGCGATCACTCGTAGCCAAGTAAGATTGTCTTCCATAAACATGGTTTTAAAATGAGTCCGTAACTGACTGTGGAGGCCAATTCTGGATGCACATGTCCTTCCACAGTGGGGACATTGGTTTCCGTGCAGGAGTTGATCATGGTGTGGATTTGCCAAGTGTGCCTTCCTCTTAGCATGTTTCTCCCATGCATCCTGAGTTCGAGTGTCTTCAAAGCTCATGACACCTTTGGTAAAGGCTGTTCTCCAACTGGAGTGCTCGCAGGCCAGTGTTTCCCAGTTGTCAGTATTTATACTACATTTTTTTAGATTTGCCTTGAGACAGTCTTTAAACCTCTTTTGTTGACCACCAGCATTACGCTTTCAATTTTTAAGTTCGGAATAGAGTAGTTGCTTCGGAAGATGATCATTTGCATCTGCATCTGCAAAACATGACCAGTCCAACGAAGTTGATGTTAAAGAATCAATGCTTCAACACTGGTGATCTTTGCTTCTGCCAGTACACTGATAATAGATCAGAGCTCCCTCTCCAACATCAGAACAGGAGATCTGATGTCAGGACAATCCTTCCCTACTGCTGCTGAATGCTCAGTCCCCGTCTCAATGGATTTCAGTGCTCCAATATCAGGGAGGCGGGAGGGAGGCTGAGAATGGGAAACAGGAAAGGAGGAGAATTGTTTAGGGGAAAGCATTGGAACCTTATCTTGTTCTACTGGGATCTGAGTCTCCTATTAGTTGTTCAAGTAATAAATGGAGCCCCTATCAAATATGATGGCCCTCCAGGGATTGAATAGCTCTTCAGTATAAATCTGATTCAAGATATATAATGGAGATTGTGCTTGGACTGTAGAAACTGAATCCCTTACTAGTATCCTAGAAGCTGAGATCTACAAATACCCATACAATGCACATTACTGAAGTAGACATGTATTCTCAGGTGTGTTGTGCTAATGTACAGTTAACATGAATTCTGGTAGTTTGATATTTCTTCTCCAGATGTCACATATTAAATACTCCTCTGTGCAGTTCTTGGCTACCACTTGTGGAGTGAATAATATCCTTTCATATCTTTTGGAAATAAACTTAGCAGATATCTGCAACTTTTAAGTAACTAACAACACTTACTATTTCTTGCTTCTTTTTCATACTTAAAGAATTAAACTTTTTGATTGAATTTTAAGCAATCTGAACAAGAGAAGAAAATAGCTGTCAGTAACCCAGACTATTTACTGCAATTGCTGTTTATTGTCTGTTGTAAGCTACGAAGGATGCTTAAATTAGCATGAACATTGCTGAACTGTTGTTAACCAGAATATACCAGAGAATACAGGGAAATTGCCAGGCTGATCTAGAAATGAGGCAAAGGGGGAAAGAGATGTGCTTGTGCTTATATCTTGCATTTTAATAAAACAGAAAAAGAATTTAGGCTGGCAGAGACAACAACAAAAATCTGGTCGATAATCCTTTGAAAACATTTACAGATCAGAGATCTTTCAGAAGACTATGAAGATTTTGATTACTGAAACTGAACGTTTAAAAATAGTTTTGGAATTACTTTCCAGCATGGCACTTTACAATAGCTTGAATAGCCACAACGAATAGCCTGAATACTTGATACTTTCACTGGGCATCATTCGTTCTCACATACAGTAATACTTGTTTGATCCAAGTTCTTCAGATTGTTCCCATCTATTGTCTCAGAAGGCCTTGCAAATAAAAGGTGCAACAAGAAAGATAATTACTACCATGGCTCTAGCTTCTGTTTTGAAACAACCAACTTCTGATCCTTTTAAAATACTATTTCAGCTTTGTTGAAGGAAGTGATGGGACTGGCCTTTGTTCCTTCCAGTCCTTGTTTCCTGGCCCTCTGCTCTGTTCACCCACAAGTATGAACTCACAATTTACTTTCATTAAGTGTTAAATGAGCTGAAATTTCTTAGAAGAGACACATCTAAGAAATCTGCTGAGAGTTTTCATTCTTCTGCACACACGTATACACACACCTCAAACTGTTGGACAATTTTGCTACCTTCCAGATAAAATATTCAGTAAAATAGCCCATCTCAGTTTTGTTGCCTACAAATTGGCCAGACAATTTCAGGAGTCCATGTTTGTTCATCTCTCTTCTCTTGAAAATGCTGGCCTGCCCCATGTTCCTTTTATCTCTGTGATGAGGTTGATGGGGGCAAAGGGCAGGGTTTCCTTCCTGCAGCAGCAGCTACTTCACAGAATACTGGAGAGATTTGACAATGAGCATCAGCTTTTTTCCACTGACGAATAAAAGCTCACCTTTACTTTCAAGCTTTGTTACCAAAGAGGGCAATGAATCATTCTTCTGATGATGCTTGTTCCCCTTTCAGTCTTCAATGTCAGTAGAAGCTAAGAAGGTCCTGGTTAGGTTGGAGAGGTGCATGGTGTTGTAGCTCAGGGCAAAGCAATGATCTGAAGAATCCACAGCCTCCTGGGCCTCCTGACTGAATTGTTCTCCATGAGAGTGATGTTGAAGATCAAAAGAAGACAGCTGTGCCCTATTTTTAACTCTGGGTTAGTGTCAGGGACTAGACTGAGGAGGAATGGTGGGAGCCAGCTCCCTTTTTTCTGAATGTTCCCACGGGCAGGAGGACAGTATTGATTTAGAACAGTTGTTTGCAGAAGGTCATAGTCCAGAAGGGAAAAGCTGGGAAATATTGGGTGAGGAGCAACAGAAGAGGAAACGCCAGGAGAGAGACAGCTGGCTGATTCAGTGTCCTTGGAAAGCATTCCTGACCCCCCTCCCTTTGCCTAAGACTTGACAGCCTTGGAAAGTGATGGAACAGAAAGTGCAACAGCAACAAGCTCAGATTATCCAACGTAGGAGTGGTGTAGATTAATGGGGACGGAGGGGGTGAACCTTTACTGGGAGCAAAACCATTTTTTGAGTGATGTGCATTCCTTTGTCTCTCACTGTGATTATTAAAGAACTTATCTGGTAAGAATGCTCCTTTCGTTTGATCTGCTTAATTACTGCCACCAGGGGAGGGTTCCAGTTCCCCGAAGCCTGATAGTTAGCAGGTTATTGGTGGTTCATTTGCTTCCTGTTTTCTTTCCCCACCACCCTTTTCGAATGAAGCCTAAAAAACACCAAGAGGATAGAATTGTCATTGTTTTATTTCAGAACTGCAGCCATACATTTCCAGATGGGGAACTAGATGTGGAGTTCTTCTACAGATGCTTGTGAAAATGGCACCAAAGTGTTGAACTTCTCCTTCTCCTCTGAACATTTAAACAGATCACTTCCACAGACCTACCAATGACTGATAATATGGTTTGGCAAATGGAAATCCCCTGCAATCACTAAATTCAGAAAGTGCGGGGACTTGGTTTGAACCTTCACATATAGCTGTATGTACCAGGGGACCTTAGTTATTAGAGCCAAACACACAGTGTCAGGGAACTGACATCGGAGCGAGAGGCAAAGGGGAGGCTCCCAGATGATGCTGGCGAAGGACCCAGCAGCAGGGGGAGAAACAGCTCAGTAGAGGGGGAAGCCAATCAGCGCAACACCGGGGATAAAGGGAGGCAGACAGGGGAAGTGGAGAGAGGGCTCCAGGACTCTTCACGGGACATCAGTGAGGAGAGCCCAGGTCCTCCGCTACCCATGCCTTCCCTGCGCAGAAGACTCCCGCGCAGTGAGAGGAGGAGGAGACTGGGTGTCAAACAACTTTTATGTTGGAAGAGGTTCAAGAAACGCCCACTGACGGATTCTGCCAGTGACTGAGGCAGCCACCATGAGAAGGGGCTGTGCAGTCAGAAAGTTTTAACAAGGCAAATTAGCCGAGAAAGGCACCAGTTTACGCACGAGTAACTCATACCCATTACACGCAGCCTCTGGGAAAATGGGGGAGCAGCCAGTGGGCATGATCCCATTTCTCAATATACACAGAAGTTCAGTGGGGTAAGGGGAGAGGATAGCTGCAAATAGTAAATGTGTGGATTGGCAGGTAATGAACTGAGTAAGTCTAACAAAACGTAATAGAGGGAATGACAGTAAGGCAGCAGTCCCTAGTGAAACACAAAAGTTCCAGTTTGGCCCTGCAACCATGGGTGCCTGGGGTCGTGGGTGCATGCATGGCTCTGGCACTGAAATTTGTGGGTGTGCAGCCCCTTCATGGGGAATTTTGTGGGTGCTCGGGCCCCCCGGGAGTTGGCACCTATGGAGAAGCACCAGATTCAGTGCCACTCCAGTATGGATGAGGAAGGAATTCAATTCATTTTGCATTTGAAGATTAACCTACCCTATTCACAGTTTCCAAAACAATATGTGAACTGAAACACCCTTTGAAATAGACCCTTTCTGGATTTTTAAAGTTCTCTGGCCAAATAATATACACAAAAAATGCACATACTCAGGTAACATGTGCATAAAATTGCACATATTGCTGGAAATTACATAGAAAAATGCATTAGATTGTGGAAAATTGTTTTGCAAAAAATAGGTATATTTGGTAAAATTGCATACTAAAATGTGCGTATTAAGAGAACTTCACACTCAAATGCTGATGAATTTTCATGATGGGTTTTAAAACACACACTAATGTGGAAATGTGGATAACTGAACTTAAGATTGGAAAAATGAGAAAATGAGAGAAAATTAAACTTACCCTGCACTCTAGTGAATGAGGATAATAATGGGGAAATAACAGCTTGGAAATTGTTAGATGTTTTCAGATGGTTGCTACCAGTATCTGACATGCTTTTTCTGTGTTTTTTTCTTTCTTTTTCCCTTTCTGTATGCCTTCTTTCTCTGCTTCTTTCACATCTTTTGCTACTTCAATGGGGACAACAGCAAAAAATATACCTGAAAAGCAACCAACTCAGTAGTGATCTGTTATCACAGAGAGCAGCCGTGATCATGCTCCACCTTCATCTTTAGCTTTCTGTAAACAGAAAGAGAAATATTATACTGGTGAGGAAAGGTCCCTTTCTGTTTTGGTGATGTTGTGTATAAACTCTTTGAGCTCTCCTTCCATCCTTTTAAATAAGGCTGCAAAGCTTCAGGTTAGAGCGTACGCAGAAGAAAGATAGCTGTATGAGCCATCCTTTGGCAAGCAATTCACAGCAAGGCTCAATTTTCACACACAAAAACTTTTGGATGCGTTGCTCGTTTGAAGTCTTAGGTGATTTTTTCAAGAGACCAGGTCACAGATCTAGGGCACATTTTCCTTTTAAACAGAACCTAATTTTTCACGCACAACAGAAAGGCATTGTTTTGACTGACATATGAGCAATTCTGGATTTATCAAACAGCTGAAAGCCACACCTTTAAAAAATATGTCTGCTATGCTGCCATTTTAAGTTTGTAGTGTGCTGAGCCTTGGATGTTCTTACGGGATTGGGGTTGAACTGAATGCTTCTTGGGATCTTCTCTAACCTCATGATTTTATAGCTGTAATTTTGGATTCAGCAGCAGAGGAGACTAGTACAGTCATACCTTGGGTCGAAGTAGCTTCAAGTTAAGTATTTTCGGGTTGCGCTCCGCAGCGACCTGGAAGTAACAGAGCGTGTTACTTCTGGGTTTTGCCGCTTGCGCATGCGCAGACGTTCAAAATGATGTCACACGCATGCGCGGAAGTGGCAAAACATGACCCGCGCATGTGTAGATGCGCAGTCGTGTGTTATGTTTACTTCAGGATGCGAATGGGGCTCCGGAATGAATCCTGTTTGTATCCAGAGGTACCACTGTAACATGGTCGAAATGGCTTCTTTGTTAAGCAAGTAGCCCTAGCCAGGTGTGTGAAGTATCTCCTTTGTTATGCAAGCTAGGGGCAAAATAAATGCAAAAGGAACTAAGTAGCTGGAGATATTTATGGACTGTGATGGCCAACATAGCAAAGGAGAGCATGTCTTTCTTACCCTCTCTGCAGGCTGGAGGTGCTGCCAACAAGGTAGACAGGAAGTGGTGTCATCAGTAGACTGGAAGTTTCCGGAGACAGATTCGGAGAGAGAAAATGAGTTTTAGAGTCTGGAAGCTTCCAACATTTGGAATGGAGCTTTGGGACACTTGCTCTACTGATCCTTGCACTAGAGAGGTGTTGATAGCCTAACCAATTTGTTAACAAGATGATATATACATGTGTACATGAATGTGTAAGATTCTTTTCCACATTCCACTATTCCCTTTGTTTCCATTATTCCTTTTGTATTCCTTTACTAGTTGTGTTGTTTATGTAGTTAAAGTACACAGCTTTTCATTTTATGATGCTTCTTCAGCAACCAGTTAGTGGGGTAAGTGTGCTGCTAGGAGGTCAGGCGCATAGTACAGCAACTTCCCACCAGCCACTACTGGAATTTCAGTCAAGTGAATTTCATGGAAATTGCCCATCTTATGAACACATTTAAATGCAAAAATGGGGGGGGGGGTGGATAGCAAACATGTTCAGCAGAACACTGATTGATATTCTCTGAATACACCAGATCTGGCATCTTTCCAGGACCTACCTGGCCTCTGGAGAAGAGCAGCAGAAAAGAGAAAGATCAGAAGTGCAGATGCTAGGAATGGACGGATGTCTCCTACTGATCAATGTCATTTTGTATATATCTTGGCTGAGTCCTGGAAGACCAGCTTCCTGTCCTTGTTAGGGGATGTGTTTTGTTGTTGTTGTTGATGCCTTTTGTTTGTTTGTTTATCTTTATTTTATATCTTCTTGTGATTTACGTGGGAAATGTTTGGTTTGGTAATTTGTTAATGATTTATTTATTGGTTATGACTATGTTATGTTGGGGTTTTATATATATATATATATTGTAAGCTGCCTTCAGCAGGGTTTGAACAAATAAAATTATGTAAGGTCAACTCCATTCCATTTCTGCATGAATCTACCTCTATCTGCAGAGTTTGTTTAAATCTTCTCAAAATACATGTTCAAATGTATATGTTCTCCTGAAACAGTATTTAAATGCAGATTTTATATGTTCAAACTGAACTTTACCCCCACTTGTGAAGGTACAGTCATCCCTCTTGAAAGTGGGGGCAGTGGTACGTATCGCATGGCTTTCAGAGAGACTAAAGATGAACTTATCTTTAAAATACAATATTTCTTTCCTTTTTATTTCCCTAATGTGGGGGAACCATGCTGCTCCTTCAAACAGTACACCAGGGAGTTATTAGCAGCTTGCATGTGGTGGATAGCACAGTTTTCCTCAATGGAGTGTAGACACTAAAAATCCAAGAAGCACATGACTCATGGATATTGGACTTTGAAGTAGGGCAAGTGACTCAGCCCAGCTGGATGAGAAGAGTTAGATTCTTTACTAGATTTCAAGAATTCCATGTTAAAAGTACTTTATTCATGCTGTGGTTTAGTGAACCCTGATTCTGTTACTTCTCATGCTTTTTATGTTCAGGAGCCCAGAAAACATTCTATTGTGTCAGCTCATTTGACAATGATAATTTGATCCATTTGACTTAATGCAAGTGATAAATTGCTCTGGTAAATCAGCATATGAAATGCCAGCGGGAATAAAGTCTCTGATACAAATAATTAGTATCTTTATCTTTTATGTCAAATTTCCACATAATAAGCTATTTTGTCAGCTACAGCTGTATGCCGAATGTAAAAGAAAGGAGTTCACAAAGTGGAAATGTGTTGCATTTTATTGGGAACTGAGCATCAAAAGTATGAGTGATAGTCAAGAAGCCTTTGGTCCTGCTGTAAAGTAAGGTGTGGCTGTGTCCTACAACTACTTTACTTCATCTCTCACAAAATAATTGCTTGCTCACTTACTTCGCCAAACCATTACAAATTTTAAAAAATCCATATATAAAATTTTAAAATATATGCAAATGAACAGCCATGTAAAAATATGTAGTAATGAAGATTTTCCTTGGAGTTTCTTCCTGCTAAATAGTGCCATCCACCACTCTAATAGATACTACTGATAACAACTGAGCCACCCTTGCAGTTACTTCTGGGTTAATGTCAGAAAATCTGATAATTTCATTGTGCTGTGATGTTACACTACCCAAAAAAGGGAGACAGCACATATTTGTGTAGCTGGTTATATAATGGATAGTAGAAAAGAATATGATTTACTGTGTCCAGCACACTCAAAGAACATCTGCAATGTCTGTCGTTTCTGGGAAAGTTTAGATATTTGCCCTTGAAAAATGCTGAGGGGAAAACGTTCAATCAGGCTAACATAAAGGCCATGTGTTGGACTGGAATTATTAATTTTGAAATATAAGTGACCCTGTTATCTGTTGTATTTAAATGATAGAACTTGGGAGAGCATACTTTATTTACAGCTGACTCGATGTTTTGAATTTCAGTGTCCCTTAATCTGATTTTAATATTATGATAAATATATTGCCCACTTGAATTATACAAGAGTTCTAAGTCAATACAGATAGATTTCATTTTGCTCTGTAAGAGTTGGAACCATCTGGATTTATATGAGTCCTTAAGTAAGTCAGAAAGTAGACTCAAAGGTTGGCAATGGAAATCACAATGCAACCAGTATTTTATAGCGCTAACCCACACCCAATATTCCATCGTGTGTATACCTAGTTCTTCAAATTTTGTCTCATACTTGATTGAACTTAAGAGCCCCAGGATATGTTTCAAGAAACTCGAGTGTATCTTATCTAAATCACTATTATATGCTTGTATCCATATTGGGATCCCAAAAGGAGCTGGGATGACACTTTAGCTTGAAAAATTTGACTAGCAGCTGGTATAAATTCGTTACATTTCTGAAAATAAAAGTGAGCTACTGCGGAGGAGGTACGCTTTACCTGTTTTATAGCACTTGTGCGATGGTTTGACCAATCTGAGTTGCTCTGCTATAAAATTCTGAGATATCTATGCATCTTTACTCACTGGATTTCTTGTCCTCTTATTTTTCCATTTCTCTAATCTCTGGGAATTAGAGAAGACCATAATTTTTGTCTTCTCATAATTTACTGAGAGCTTATTGGTTTCACAGTAGAAAACCAGGGAGAGCGAAATATGTTTGAGACCTATCCTTGTCAGTGATAATAAAGCCACATCATCCACATATGATAACAGTGGGATTGGGTTTTGATTGATTTTGGGGGCATGCGATTCTATTTTTTGAACGTGCTCTGGAAGATCTGATAAAAATAAATTAAGAAGAAAGGGGGCAAGAATACACCCTTGTTTTACACCTTTTATATTAGGGATGTCGGAAGAGAGGTGACCTTTGGCATTGAGTTTGATTTGGCAGATGTTAAAGGAATATAAATTCTGTATTAAGATCAGCAAGCATTGATTGATTCCTAACTCTACAAGCTTCTTCCACAACATCACACAATCAACTGAATCAAAGGCACCATGAAAATCTATGAAAGCTGCATAAATCTTGGGGCATGTTAGGATCACAACATTTCTTTACATGCATAAGTAGCCTTACGCTCAGGATTCTGATTTGAGATGAAACATTGTTTACCAGACTCAGAAAATGATTTAAGCAATCCACAAGCCCTTTGAGGATGTTATACCCATGCAAATAGGCCATGCCCAAGTCACCTGGCCCAACATCATGTGCACAAACACTGCCTGTTGGCATCAATGTATATGCAGCGTGAACATTCTGCAGGGTGCAGAACTCGGCACATACAGTTGTATGTGTTAAGGCTTCCACAAGCTTTGGGTTACTGACTGACTGCGGTTCCAGATCAAGTGGAACTCTTTATGTGTACTTTATTGCAGATGTTTGTACTGTACACAGAGGTGTGGCTACTTAGCACAACTCACGTTTCATTTGAGAAGATAACTTCTGAATAGGACTGTAGTTTCTCAACAAACCACAGTCAAACTGTGGTTTGCCACCAGGGCCAGCCCAAGACATTTTGGCACCTGAGGCGAACCACAAAATGGCTCTCCCACAGCAAGTAAGAATGGGTGAGTGAAGATCTACATCAGCATTAGCAGGGAATCATATCAACCTTACCTAATGGTTTAAGTGGGAATTAAAGGCAACCATGGTGTGTGTGTGTGTAAGGGGACCACTCTGAACCACACTAGGCAGATGCAGAGCCCAGGATACCTCAGAGGGCAGCCCCCACCATTTCCTGCCTAGGGGTGGGAGGAGACAAGCAGTGTCTCCTATTTGTCGGAGGCAGTATTGGAGGAGGCTGCTAAGGAGGTGGCAGATCTGACCTCCAAGTAGCAGTGGGTGGTGCCTTTCTTGGAGGCCAGATCTTCTGCCCCTGTGGATCCTGCTGCCCAATGCACTCACCTCACCTAGCCTCATTGGTGGGCTGGGCCTGTTTGCCAACCTGGTAGAAAAGCGAAGGATCGTTTGTTCAAACAAAAATTAGAAGTTCATAATATGCTTCCCTTGAGTATGGAAGGAAAGGAAGGGGGATGTGGAAGCATGCCAGTCTAAGGCTTATAGGTGGATGATGATGATTTATTTATACCCTACCCATCTGGCTGGGTTTCCCCAGCCACTCTGGGCAGCTCCCAACCAAATATTAAAAAAGAATACAGCCTTAAACATTAAACATTTCCCTAAACAGGGCTCCCTTCAGATGTCTTTTAAAAGTAAGATAGTTGCTTATTTCCTTGACATCTGATGGCCCTCTTCCAGGTTCCCTGTAACCTCACTTCTTGCAGTGAGGGAACCGCCAGAAGGCCCTCAGTGCTGGACCACAATGTCTGGGCTGAACAATGGAGGTGGGGATGGAGGGATGTATACATTACATTCAGGTTGAATGTAATACCAGTACAGAAACTTAGAACTATCATTCATTTTACAGATTGCATGTGCGCTGTGCTGGTACTTTAAGTGGATTTGACATTTTGCCTATGCAGTTGATCTATTTCCAATAACCAAGTCTTTGCACAACAACAAAATCATCCATTTATTACTGAGCCTGTTACACAACATTGGCAGGAAACATGACTTTTAATGCATGTCAAAAAACGATGTGTGCACACCATTAAAAATGAAACCTATTCATTCGGAATGCTTATTGATTCGCATTCATAACCAAATGCAATATGCAACAGTCAAAAATACATATATTAAAATGTAGCTATTATTATCTAATTATACGATTCTGGCAGTACGAACCAGAGAATATATTACGTATACAGATACATATTACATACAATAATAACTAAAGAAAATAATCTGTGAGGGAGGGAGGGAGAATTTGCTATTACATTTTTATCCCACCTTTCCTTAAAGGAGCTCAAGTGGTGTATATGGTTCTCCATCCACTCTCCATTTTATCTTTGTAACAACTCCAGCTCAAGGTCACACAGTGAGTTTCATGGCGGAGTGGGAATTTGAACTCTACTCTGGGGCAGCAATAAAACTGCTAGCACATTTGCTAAAGCTAAGCAGGGTCCGGTATGGTTTCAAGTTGGATGATGGACCACGTGTTGAGATTCCTGCAAGGCAGGAGGGTGAACCATTCACTAGATGACCCTCGGTATCCCTCCTTTTTTACAACTCAATGAATCTATTCTCCTAAGTCCTAGAACAACACACTAACTGCTACACCACACTGGCTTTCACACACAAACACAGCAAAACATACATATGTAAATCTATAATCAGGCACTCACATTTGATGACTTCAAATAAAACATCAGAGATGTAATAGAAAACATCAGCATATATTTATATCCTGCTTTCCCACTCATAGAGTGGCTTCCATAAGACTCCCATGTAGGCACTGATCTGTTCCACAGACTTCTGTGGTATCAGATGCTCCCAGACCACTTCGTTGGGTCATTTGGAAATGTTTCATTTAAGGGATAAATGGGGACACATATCTGGCCTACACTTGTGCATTTTCTTTTTTAAAAAAATAAATGAATCACCCCATTTAGACCAGCATGAAATGGTGAGGTTCATATCCAGTCGCAGAACTGCTTCGACTTTGGCCCAGTCTGCAAAAAAGAAGCAGTGGTGTGTTGACTGTTTTAAATCCGATCAGTGTGTGTAATGTTGTATGTTCATGAGTAAGCAGCTTACTGTGTGGTGCAGGTGTTTTTCACAAGGCCACAGCAAAACATCCTCATTGGCATTTTGCAGTCCTGTGCTGAAAATTATCAGATCCACCTGCCAGTTGCAGCATACTGATAACTTCCTGCATGGAACATCCTCTGTACAGTTTGGATTTCAAGAGGCTACTGTGCAGCTGTGTATTGGGATGCTAGAGTCATTTGATCCCTTTGAATTCTTATGCAAATTGTCTTATTTGTGGCTACTGAACTAATGAGCGGATCTGAATTTAATTATCTGCCTGCTTTCACACTTCCTAAATGTTCTTACACAGTTCTGAGCTAAAAAATAAATAGGAGAGGATGAAATAATTTAAAAATGGGTGTTGAGACAGAAAATACTTTTCTCAAATGCACATAAAATAAATAAATGCAAAATAATATGTTCTTAAAATAGTCATTCACACATGTATTTAGCACTTTTTTTAAAGTGCAGATTATGTTATGATAAATAATTAGTGTTCATAGTCATAGGCTATTGCAAATAATATTGACATAACTATAGATACAGATGAAAGGCAAATATTAATAAGGGTAAATATGTGAAGGTGACATGGGCTGAGGCTGCATACACACCACACATTTAAAGCAGAAAGCCCGTAAAACAATACAGATAAAGATAGCCAGTTAAGAAATATAGTTGTGAATGCAAATCAGAATGAAATAACAAAGCAAATTCTCAATACATGCCAAAGAGCAGAAATTCAAAATTGATAATCTATAGCACAGACAATAGGATCTCCCAAGTGTTGGAGGGCAGGGGGGGTATGGTCAGTTCAGGAAACAAAATGGGGTACAAATGGAGAACAAGGGGCAAAAGGGAAAACATAGCAACTGAGGTGCACCTCCTAAGCCTGTCAGAAGGTGCAGAAACTAGAATCTTCCAGAACTTTGCTGTACATGCATTCCCACACAACTGAAGTCACTTCCCACTCTGTGGTTTATCCCAAAAGAAAGAGGGATTTGAATAATATAGTTAAAAAAAAAACATTGAACCAGGAGACTGAAATAATAACTTGCATGAACTGTATGGGCTCTCCCTGCATGCAAAGACAGACCCTAGCAGATTGAGTGGACAAGAACAATAGTGGGTCCAACAATCAAAAAGGCAGTTTCTGTGCATGCTTTACAGCAGCCTTTCTCAACATGCGCGTCCCCAGATGTTGTTGAACTACAAATCCCATCACCCCTAGCTAGCAAGGCCAGAGCTCACGGATGATGGGTGTTGTAGTCCAATAACATCTGGGGACCCACAGGTTGAGAACTGCTGCTTTAGAGGGAAATGAGGCACAGATGGGACTCATCAACCTGAGAACGTAGCCCATGTAGGAGAAGGAAAACTCTGGGCCTAAACCTCCGCTTCCTTGTGTTATATCTTCAGGAGAAGAAAAGGTTAAGGAATAAACCCTAAACAAATCCAGAGTGGAGCCCCTAAGATGGTGCCTTGTATGCCTCCTTCTGGCAACTCCTGCAGCCAAATGTATTGCTCTGCTTTCCTTTGGACCACATCAGGGAAGCCAAAAGGGGGGTCTTGTCATCTGGGCAGCTCAGGACTTCCATACACGCTGTCCAGGCTTGTGTCCTGGGCAGTCATTTGGGTGCTGCTAACACAGCAGTTTGACTTGCACTCCTTTGTCACTCAAGGCAGACAGATGCCAACAACAACTGTGACCGCTTGCTTTAGAATGCTTGTTGAATCTGTTATTGCACCTTGGTAATTTTAAAAAATGATGTAATGTTTACATCAAAACGAGAATTAGCTTGTATTGCCCTGATGTAAAATGTCAATGGATCACCTGTGGGAATCTGGAAGCACCATTATGAGTGTTTAGAGAATGTGTAAAGTGCTAGGTATTGGCAAATCCTAGAGGCAAAATGCCAAACAAAGGACCGATAGCCTTAATAGAACACTGAAACTTCTCTGTTCCTAAATTGGCCGTATATTATTGATGCTCTTTGTTAGGCAGCCAAATTAACTCAGTGGCTGAGGTCCTGCATTGAAATGACAAGTCCATCATTATATTCATTTGGTGTGAACTCTGTTTTTGTTTTTGACTCTATCTATGCTAATGAAATTTTGGCTTTGGAAATACTTCTGGATGACTTTGACATGGGTGGTTCCCCCCCCCTTTTAAAAACCGGGCACCTTTTAAAACCAAATTAAAGGGAGGAAACAGACAAGGTATGTGATCAAGAACAACTCCGCTTGCTGCTGCCAGACTTGAAATAGTTATGGCCAATCCAATTTTAAAAGCCAAACAAAGGAGCCTTGCATATTTACGTTCATTCTCGTTGATGCAATGAAACCAGATCTATGGAAATGGTTCATTTATTCTTCTGCCTAGATTTCCTGCTGTTTCTGAAACATTACCATATAAAACCAAATATCAAAATACCTCGCCTTAAAATTTCAGCTTAAATTTGCCTGGGGAATTTAATTAGAATATTAGGAATGTACTTGGAATATTAGGAATGAATGAACCTCTCTCTGCACTTTCCTCTCAAAACCTCTGATTCTAAAAAAACTTTTACTTTATATTACACATTTCTTTCTTTTTATTCATATACAGTCTCTTGAGCATGAGTACAGAAGTGGCTACGAATCATTATAACAATGATTGAAAGCCCATTTTTTTGTTATTTCTTTATTCAGTGTTGGAGACAGTCTCTTCCTTTCATCTGCAGAAGAGACTGAAAACTAGGAAAACTAGTCCCTGTGTCTAAATCCATCCTGAATGGAAGCTCTGCTAGAAAAAGGGGATGGAAAGAATTTTTGTCAATTCTCCCTTCATGACACAGCATGTATCATCATGCATTCTCTTTCCTCATCCCTTCCTCCCACAGGCATAAGAGATGGGTGAAAGTGTCAATTTCAGTTTCTCTCAGTTTCTCATTTTCCCAATCTTAAATGTGCTTTTTTGGGTCCGTAATCACACACGTTTTGGGGTGCTGTGCACAAAATAGCACTTCCCTCCAGTCCATGATCTCACAAGGGTCATGTGACTGGCACAGGATTTCGAATCTGGAAGATGGAGTCCTGGATTTGGGCCCCGTCATGTTGGAGGTTACGCTCACATGCAGCCAGAATGAGAAACCTCCTCTCTCCCAACTAGCTAAACCATAGGCTTCAAAACTTCAAAACAAGCAGATAGGAATATGTGAGCCCATTCTGGCAGAAAATAGCAATTAGTTCCAGGGTTATGTTGACTGCCAAGATGGCGTTTACAGCCCTTCAGAAACATTTGCACCATTTGGTTCTACACAATGGTTGTGTTTGCTTTCAAAATGACTGGCCCCAGCATACTTCGGAATAGTGTGTCTGAGAGAAAATGCCAAGCTTAAGTCACAAAACCAACAATCGTCAAGTAACCTGAGCTACGGGGCATGAAAACAGAATGAAGGCACAGGAAATTACCCAGCCTCACCAGGCATTGTTCTGCTGCTCACTCATTAAAGAAAATTAAGAGCCTTTCAATCCATTTAATTATCTAACCAAGCTCTCATCCACAACCTTTGTCATAGCCAATGGAAAATCTAATTATGTGTCAATGGCATTTGAGTAGTAAAAACACCTGTAATATCCACCAAAGAGGGCTGCCTTGAACATGACAGATTTTCTAAAGTGATAACACTTCTGTGTTAGGGGAAAATATGCAAGACACATGTAAACTGTTTTTACATATGTAACTGTTTTATATATGTTCTTATATTGCACAAAACTTTGGGATGCCTCATGGGAAGTGATTGAGCAATAAAATGATGGTGATGGCATACAACATGATTCTATTGTGTCACATGATAGATACATATATAGCATGCATGGCATATGCTGCTTGCAAGGAAATTACACCTGACTGTGGCTTCTCAATAGGTGTGCATGCTTAAAATAGATGCAGGTGAAACTTTCATATTCAGCCCGAGTGCAGCACTTCAGTGGAACATACTTTTGACAACTCCACCATGTCTTTTGATAATTGTGGGCCATTTGTGTGACTATATACATTTTCTGACAAATACAGTACAAAATACTGACACAATTGTGAATTGTTTGTGTGACTGATACAGTACATCTAACATAATTCTACCTTTGTGATATAGAAATCCAGGACTATGCATTACCTCAGCAGACTTGTGTCTGATGACATGGATACAGTGTGGAGGGCATTCTTAAAGGAGAAAATGTGTATGGTTATCTGCCGAATTTACTTGAATGTAATGCACTCCTTTTTTGGCCAAATTGCATCACGAAAATCAGGGCGCGCACTAGATTTGATGGCTCCAGAAAATACTTTTGGGGTTTCAAGCTTTTGAAAACTGAGGTGCGCATTAGATTTGATGGTGCACTACAGTCACATAAACATGGTATTTATGCTCCAAAAGTGACTTGCAGTTGAGAGAGAGGGAGGGAACCTGCCCTCAGGCTAAAAAGACATGGCACACAAAAGGAAAATGGAATGGGACATAGAAGGAAATTGCTTAATTACAATGACCATCTGGGTTGGAAAAGCTGAAGGAGGTGCCAAAAGTTGCTGGTGTCTCAGCTGAGCTGAAGGAGTAGCCCTACAGCTTTCTCTTTCCCCCTCTGCTGCAGTCTGATGGTAATAGGAGTGCTTCTCTATGACAGATGATGGAGGAGGAATGCTAGCTTCTCTACTAAAGTGGTACCTCGGGTTACAGACGCTTCAGGTTACAGACTCCACTAACCCAGAAATAGTACCTCAGGTTAAGAACTTTGTTTCAGGATGAGAACAGAAATCACGTGGTAGTGGTGCGGTGGCAGCGGGAGGCCCCATTAGCTAAAGTGGTACCTCAGGTTAAGAACAGTTTCAGGTTAAGAACGGACCTCCAGTACAAATTAAGTTCTTAACCCGAGGTACCACTGTATAGCTTTATGTAATGGGTGCTTGAAACATCAATGGCCACTTCTTTTCTCCCAACACATTGATGCCCAAGTTTTCCTTCACTCAGGCAGAATTCTAGCCCTGAAGCCTGACTGAGTAGAAAGTGTGAGTCAAGGGAAGAGTTAAGTAGTCCACCTTCTTGAAATACCACCTTGTGGGATTTTAACGCATTAAAAAGTATTAAAAAGGAAACATAGTTTTTGGAACCATGTCTTTTCCTGATAATAATGCCATTCCAGGCTTAGGCAGTAAATTTCTAGGGTCCTCATGACTAATTAAAAATCATTCTTTTCTAAAATATAGCTTACCAGATCAAAGGACTGGTCTATTGTTGAATATCAAGGAATGATAGCATGATATTTTACCAATGCAAAGCTTTGAGCATCAACAGAACAACTGCCTGAAGAAATATATATATATATATATATATATATATATATATATATATATTTGCTTTCGTAGATTTTCACGGGTACAGGAATGCAGGTTTTGGTGTCTTCGGGTGTCTTCCCGTGTAAGAGTCGGGGTGTCTGTGCGACGTTTCGACGAGGTCTCACTCGTCATCTTCAGGCTGGTGCTTTCGGCTTCTTGTTACTGGAACAGAGCAGAGTCTGGTGTTTGAGTTCCTATAAATACTGTTGAGGGGTGTGGTGTATAGCCTCCAACGTTCTGGGCAGAGAGGAAGTTCCTAGATTAGTGTGCCTTTTCTTCTTTTGTTCCTTAACACTATCTACCGGAAAAAAACACACACCAACCGCTACTTACATGCACAATCACACCACCACCCTGCACAAATAAACTCCGTAGCCAAGACTCTCATCTCCAGAACCAAACGCCTGGCTGACAAAGACCACTTGACAACTGAGTTACAGAATCTCTCAAATGTGTTAATCGCCAATGGATACCAGAAAAACAGGGTTACGAAGCTAATCCAAAAAGAAACACCCCCCAAAAACCAAGACACAGAAGAAAACAATGGCATGGCCCTCCTTCCTTATATCAAGGGCACTACAGACAAAATCAGCAAAATCCTCCATAAACACAATATCAAAACAGCCTTCTGCACCAACCAAAAAATAGCCAATATCCTCAGAAACCCAAAAGACAAAATCCAGCTGGAAAACCAAGGGGTCTATGAAATACCCTGCAAAGTCTGCCCAGCCACGTACATTGGACAAACAAACAGACGAATAAATGCACGTATCGCAGAACACAAGAATGCCGTCAAAAAAGAAGAAAAAACTTCCTCTCTTTTCCAACACATGAAAGAAACAGGACACGAAATTAATTTTGCAGATTCCAAATTGCTCTTTAACATGGAACATCACCACAAGAGAATAATCATGGAAGCCATCGAGATAGAGAAACACCCTCACAACATGAACAAGCGTGACGACACGTCCCGCCTGCCAGACATCTGGAAATTAGCCCTCCCCACAAAAACCGACACCAGAACCAGAGGCACACAGAACGCCGTCACCAATCAACCACACCAGACCCAAACCCAGACCCTCTCCACAGACATATTACAGACTCCATCCAGTAGCCAAACTATAGTGGCACCTCCGGATGCTGCACCCCCCTGCAATCCCTACACAGATCTGGCTGGCACAAGGCACAAAACCACAGCTCGCCCCTATACACGAAGCCAAGCCAGAGCACAACTAAATGCAGCACAGCCATCTTCTCAGAAAAACTCTTCACAAGCTCAAGAGGTCAAGACACGAAAGCTTTAGCAACTAATCTACACTTAATGACCCACCCAGTGGTATTCAGAATATCACTCATGAAATCACCCAAGATATCCCTCAAGTAATTAAGGAACAAAAGAAGAAAAGGCACACTAATCTAGGAACTTCCTCTCTGCCCAGAACGTTGGAGGCTATACACCACACCCCTCAACAGTATTTATAGGAACTCAAACACCAGACTCTGCTCTGTTCCAGTAACAAGAAGCCGAAAGCACCAGCCTGAAGATGACGAGTGAGACCTCGTCGAAACGTCGCACAGACACCCCGACTCTTACACGGGAAGACACCCGAAGACACCAAAACCTGCATATATATATATATATATATATATATATATATATATATATATATTAGAGTTGCAATCTGACTTTGAAACTAGGCATCGTTTCCTCAAGATCACAACTTTTGATCATCCCTCTCTTTTGGGGGCTACCCTGGTGGCAACATGCATACCATTGCTAAACAAAGTTTACATGAAGGTTGATCTTAGTGGATTTCAGAGGAAACATGCCCTTGTCTGTGCTGCCGGCTTACTGTCCCACTTTGAGTATTTGAAGGGGAACAGATCAAACATAAGAAATTCAAATACATGCAGTGGCAGTGCAGAGTCTAATATAGGCAACACAATTAGTGCTTGGTATCAGCTTGTGGTACAGTGTCTCTGATAAACTCTTTAGCCTTATTCCGAATAACTGTGTACACATTATATCAACAGATAAGCAGGAAGCTGGGCTCAACCAACTGACTTTGATTAAGGTTAGAAGGATCTGCCAATCTCAGTTCGCCCTCTCTCTCTCTCCCCCCCCCCCATTTTAAATTGAGTTATCCACATTTCTGCAGCAATTGTTGTTTTGTCAAAAAAGAAAAAATCCTCATGAAAATTCAACATCATTTTAGTGTGAGCGTCTCCTAACCAACACATTTTTCTATGAGGTTGCAACCGATGTACAAATTTTTGCAAACAATTTCCCCCAATAAAATGCATTTTTGCATGTTTTGTTCATGAATCAATTCATTTTTAGGCACACTTGCCCCGGATGTATGCATTTTTAAATCATCATCATCATCATCAGTTGATTGGAGTACTGCATCACAAACATTGCATAAGTATGGATTTTGAAGGTTGGCTGTGTTTCAGAAAGTTCAGATTCTATAGATTGCCCTTTAAATGTGAACTGAATCAAATTCCTCACCAATCCCCAGCCCTGACTGAAACTTGAAGAGCAACTGTATGTGGCTCCCTCCCTGAATCATTTGTGTTGTCATGCATTGACAGAATATATGAACCACTTTCAGAATACGGCCTTTGCTTACTGGGTTTTCTGTCACGAATCTCATAGGAAGAAACTAGGAACATAGCCTTCTACCAAGTCATTGGCCCATCTAGTTCAACATTCTCTACAATGATCTGTGACCAGTGGGACGCAGGTGGCGCTGTGGTCCAAACCACTGAGCCTCTTGGGCTTGCTGATCGGAAGGTTGGTGGTTCAAATTCGCACAATGGGGTGAGCTCCCATTGCTGTGTTCCAGCTTCTGCCAACCTAGGAGTTCGAAAGCACGCCAGTGCAAGTAGATAAATAGGTACCATTGCAATGGGAAGGTAACAGTGTTTGTGTGTGCTCTGGCTTCCGTCACAGTGTCCCATTGTGCCAGAAGCGGTTTAGTCATGCTAGCCAAATAATAATAATAATAATAATAATAATAATAATAATAATAATATATTATTATTATTATTTCACCCTGCCCATCTGGCTGGGTTTCCCCAGCCACTCTGGGCGGCTTCCAACAAAATATTAAAATACAATGGTCCATCAGATATTAAAAGCTTCCCTAAATAGGGCTGCCTTCAGATGTCTTCTAAAAGTCTGGTAATTGTTTTTCTCTTTGACATCTGGTGGGAGGGTGTTCCACAGGGTGGGTGCCACTACTGAGAAGGCCCTCTGCCTGGTTCCCTGTAACTTGGCTTCTCGCAGTGAAGGAACCACCAGAAGGCCCTCGGCGCTGGACCTTAGTGTCTGGGCAGAACATGACATAGAAAAGCTGTCTGTGGACAAATGCCGGCTCCCTCGGCCTGAAAACAAGATGAGCACCAAACCCCATAGTCAAATTTGACTGGACTTAACCTTCCAGGGGTCCTTTACCTTTACAGTGACCAACAGTTTCTCTCCAAGGTTCCAGATGGGGTTCCTCCCAGCCCCACTTGTAGATGCTGGTAATTTAACTTGATGCTCTACCACTGAGCTAGAGACCCTTCCAGCAATTAGCATTATGTAGTGCTGTGGCCCACTTCCATTTGATGATACCTCTAACTTCCACTTTTGCCTTTGTTTTTTACTTCTGCTTCAGTATCACTTTCATTTGTTCCGTGACAGGAAAATGCACCATCCTTATTAAAGAAGTCAGCTTACATCACTGCAAATGCACATACGTTTGCACATGAATATATTACTGATTAATCTGTATAGCACTGGAATTGTGCTGGATGTTTCTGAAATGCTCGTGGAAATATTACTTTTCGATGAAGGATAGCATAGCTGGATCATCCTTTCAGCTTTCATTCTTTCTTCCTCCCAGCAGTGAGCATAACGGTATTTGTAAACATCTTCAGTCATGCAATTGAAGTTTTTAAATGGGAAATTCAAGAGGTGAAGTCTGGTTTAGGAGAACACTAAATTATATTTAATATTGCTTTCCCCAGAATTAGCTAATGATTAAGCTTCCCTGCAGACTTCCACTTGAATTTCATTTTATTCACAAGTAAACAGAAGCTAAATCAACCTCCTGAATGTCCTATTATCTTAATCCATAAAATAGTACTTATGGCCTTATAGCTAATTATTTGCACTAAATGACTAATTTATATGTGGCATCCTGAGTCCAATCTCTGCTCTCAAACATACATTGAAAATGGGCTCTTAATAGCCCAAGGTTTCAAAGGGCCAGATATCCTGCTGTAGCTATGAAATATAATCACATATTTTGCATCTTGCTTCCTCCTAGAACCATACTTGAAATGAGAGAGGTGAATACCAAGGAAATGGACACTGAGCTGCTTGTCAGCCTTACCCCTTTCCCTATATTTTAGGGTGGCTGCCTACTTTTTAAATTTTGTAAAGTATTGCATGAATATTTATTCAAGGGATAGAAAAATAGAAGGTGCAGTTGCCTATACCTGATTGAGAACTTGAAGGGGACAAGTGTTAAGCCCCCCCCCCATGCCAGATTTTTTAAAATCTGAATTGGATCCCCATGTCTTGAATCTGACTCTTAAAAAGTGAATCACACAACTGTTCATTTTGTGATTGGCATATCGTCTAGCTTGGCCCTCATTCAGATGTGTCTCAGTTTTACATGCCAAAAAGACTTGCTTGCCGGAAATAGGTAGGAATCTGAATATACAAAAGTGGAGATTTCATGGCAGTCATTTTTCAGAGTGGCACAAGTTATTTTTGATTCCATAAAATTTTCCACCATTAAGAAAAGTTCTCTCTTTTCAATTGCTCTCAACTTTAAAAAACACAAGCACCAGAGGCGAACACTTTCCAAGCTTAGTTTCTTTAAATGTACTCTGAAACAAAAAATGGCTCCACCATTTGTACATTTTTTGTGTGCAACAATAATACGTTCCCCCTTGACAAAATTATACTGAGCTGCAGTAAGTCAAACGCAGCATGGATGTGGAAAGTTTGCTATAACAGATTTCTTTGGTAAAGTGCTTTTGAGTGCTCTGAGGAAATTGGATTTTGTCTTCTTGAGGCTGTGAGTCTTTTAAAATATTAAATTTTATACACTGAGTGAAATCCTGTGAAATCCAATCAATCGGGTATATTCCCACTGGCTTCCAACAGAATGACCACTGAAACAGCAGAATCATTAGCCCTCTTCAGGAATTCTACTCACTGGACCAAACACCTGTCCAGTAATATTTTGAGGGATGGACCATGGCCTGAGATCACCAGGATCATATTACTAATGCTGGCATCAGCAGCCCAGACCCTTTTAATTCAATGGGACTTCCTTCTGCATAGATTGTAAGAATGCATAATCCTGTCAACAACCTCCAGAACTCGAGTTATGCCCATGTGCCATGACACTGAGTGTATAACAATATCAGGGTCTCTCCTCATCTGTACTTTGAAAAATGCAGAAAGCTATGAACACACACCAATGATTTACAAGTGGTACCAATAGATCCTTCAGTTGCTTTTAATCCAGATAGATTGGTCTGTCCAGCACCCAAATCGAAACAAGCTGAGAAAGATATATGCCCACAAGATAAAGTATTCCCTTCTAAATCATCTACTTCAAGTACAGAGTACATGCCATCAAGGGATGGGCTCTCTAATCAGTATGACTTTCAGTGAATTTTAATCCAGGAAGACCTGGCAAACTGAAGTCTATCTACCAGAACAATTGTAAGTGAGAGAAACTGATTAAGAGCTCTCTAAGATTTTTTCTGGGGCAATGGTAGAGCCCTTCTAAAAATAAATTTTACAGTGGTGCCTCGCAAGACGAAATTAATTCGTTCCGCAAGTTTTTTCTTCTTGCGAGTTTTTCGTCTTGTGAAGCACGGTTTCCCATAGGAATGCATTGAAAATCAATTAATGCGTTCCTATGGAAAACGCTTGCCAGGCTGGCGGTGCGGAGAAGGGCTTTTCTCCCCACCAAAAGCCTTCAGGACAGGTACGGGAACAGAGGGGAAGGGGCGCGGCGCTTCTCCTCTGTTCCCGGGGCTTGCGGTGGGAGGAGGGTTTTTCCTCCCCACCGCCAACATTCAGAACAGAACAGCATTCTGAATGTTGGCGGTGGGAAGGAAAACCCTCCTCCCACCGCAAGTCTTCAGGACAGCCATCCGAAGGCTGGCGCGGGGAGAAGGGCTTTCCGCCCCACCGCCAGCCTTCGGAGCAGCCTTCTGAGGGCTGGCGCGGGGAGAAGGGCTTTTCTCCCCACCGCCAGCCTTCGGAGCAGCCTTCCGAAGGCTGGTGCGGGGAGAAGGGCTTTCCGCCCCACCGCCAGCCTTCGGAGGAGCCTTCTGAAGGCTGGCGCGGGGAGAAAGGCTTTCCGCCCCACCGCCAGCCTTCGGAGCAGCCTTCCGAAGGCTGGCGCGGGGAGAAGGGCTTTCCGCCCCACCGCCAGCCTTCGGAGGAGCCTTCCGAAGGCTGGCGCGGGGAGAAGGGCTTTCCGCCCCACCGCCAGCCTTCGGAGGAGCCTTCCGAAGGCTGGCGCGGGGAGAAGGGCGTTCCGCCCCACCGCCAGCCTTCGGAGGAGCCTTCCGAAGGCTGGCGCGGGGAGAAGGGCTTTCCGCCCCACCGCCAGCCTTCGGAGGAGCCTTCCGAAGGCTGGCGCGGGGAGAAGGGCTTTCCGCCCCACCGCCAGCCTTCGGAGGAGGTCCGAGGACAGTGGGGAAGACGCGCTGCGCTTCCCTGCTGTCCCGGAGATTTCCCTATGGGCTTTTGTCTTGCGAAGGAAGCCCATAGGGAAATTCGTTTTGCGAAGCGCCTCCAAAACGGAAAACCCTTTCGTCTAGCGGGTTTTCCGTCTTGTGAGGCGTTCGTCTTGCGGGGCACCACTGTATAGGACAAAGCCTATTCAGGACAATTTCAGTGGGACTTACTTTAAAGTTATAAGTCTGATGTGCGGGAAATGTAATGTGTGTATGCATTGAAGTTAAAACTTATGTAAAGGTTTGCATTTGAAGAAGTTTGCATTAAGTGAGAAGTCCCACACTAGGTGAAAGTTGAAGACTGCCGTATTTCCATTTCAGAGTGTTTAGACTACCCGATGACTCCTCACTAGAAACCCAAGCGGCTCCCTTGTCAGCAAGAAGTTGAAACTTGAGAAGCTCAGCATCTCTGTGTTGTGGGAAGCCAGCACAGAGACCGCCAGTTTAGCGTGTTGGGAGAAGAAGCTTCCAGCATAATGGAGTCTCTCTCTGGGATTAGAGAGATAAATTCCTGGGCTACATTTAAAGGATTTAAAGGACTGAACCGCACTGCCTGCTACTTTTGAGTGCAATGTGTTACTTTGGGTTTTGTTTCCTTTTAATGTTTATCTATAACTCATTTTCATCTCTTGGAATGGAAAGTCCATTCATTTCCACTCAAGGTCCAGATCAGGGATTCCACTGAACAACTCTGACAACTTACTCCCAGGAATGTAGGACCATATTTGCAGCCCTTAAAATCTTATTGAGGGTGATTGACACCACCACCCCACCTCTGATGTTACCTGCTTCCTGGCAGCAACAACAATAAGTGATAATGCAAGAATGGAAATTGCGTGGGATGGCCTCACCACTAAAAAAAGGCCAGGGAAAAGATCCGTTAAGTTTTCATAGATGTGCCAGCAAAAATAGACATCAGATTTCTTCAATATAATGATTAGTTTATTATGAATTCATAAGATGGATTTTGTATTTATTTTTGACGATTCTACTCTGTGCTAGTCGGCTCACTCAAAGTTGCACTTTTTCTCTGGCTGAGGCTTCACCCTCCTACATAAACCTTCCAGAAAGTTCCTTTCCAAAACATAAGGAGCTTCTTAAAGAGCTTTAGCTGAGTCTTCTCCCAGATATCCCAGAGGTGTGTGTGTGTGTGTGTGTGTGTGTGTGAACATACTCCCAGGGCTGGCCTATTAGGCAAAATCAGGTGACTGCTTCAAGCAGCAGGTACTGTTGGGGAGCAGCAATAGCCGCCCCCCGGCTTTTCCTCCTGAGCCCCTTGGCCATATCTTTCTGTTTGAGAACAATGCTATGTGAGACATTAAAAATGACTGAGAATTGCTGAGGCACAACATTATCAATTGCTTTATGATGGCACATCCTTTCTTTAGCACGTTATTACCCACCATAATATCCTTTTCTGTTTATTCAGCTTTGTGCATTTTCCTGTTTAGCTGAGATATAGGCATACAGCTAAGGATAATGATAGCATTTGGAAATTATGTTTTGATAGAGCTCTGCTCAAGGAGACCTCAGAAAAGATTTATAGGCCTTTAATCATTTCCCTGAACCTTTGAAGCCACACTTTAGAATAGGAAAATGTCTTCATTATCACCCTCCGTACCAAAGGCGGCGGGGGGGGGGGATATTCCACTTATAAGTAAAATAGTTCAGAAAGCTTTTAACTTATTAGAACTTATATGTTCCACAGGATGTACTTCTCTCAAAAATGTCAGAATTATCAATTTTTCAAGCAAGGCTTGTTGAATAAGAGTCAAGCTTCTGCTACCTAAACATAGTTTCACAAATTTGCTGGTTGCGGTAATAATATACATGAAAAATAGTTTGCCCTGGAGTTGAAGCTATAATTTTACATTGTATGCGCTCCTATTTCAGTTCTCTGTTGTTTGTCCAAATGTTTCCCAAGACAATTCATCCCTTATTTGAAACTAAAATAAAATATAGCCCTTGTAAAAAAGGACAGCAGGCTGGATCAATGGAGATAAGATGGACAATCTATCTATAGATTGTCACAATATCTAGTAAAAGGAATTTCCATCCTTCCATAAAAGTTAACAATTGACAGGCTGGGTTCATTCATCTGGCTAATATCCTATTTAGTTAGAGGCCTCAGAGTAGGGCATGAGGGCATAGCCAACCCTAATGCAGATCCCCAGCTTTGGGTATGCTAGTTCTTTGAACTAGAGACATCTGTTCTTTTTCAACCAAACCATTTTGAACACGTTAATGCTGAGGTATGCAAGATTGCCAAATTTTGTTAGTGTAGGCAACACAGTTCTGACACACAGTTCTGAACTGTACTCAGTTCAATACAGGTGAGTAGTAAATTATTACTTTATGGATCACTGGGTTGTGGCCACTCCTAGTCCTTCTTAAAGTGGACTGATTAAAGTTAATGAACTTGACTAACTTAGCTCCTTTAATTTCAGTGGATCTACTCTGAGTAGAACTTAGTTGGATACAACCCATTTAAGTCATATTAATTTGTCTTGGTTGAAACAGAAATATGGCTTCTCTAGGAGCTAAGTTGCATTTGATTTGATTTCAATGGTGAACAAGTAGCCAGCTTGGCTTAATTAAAGACACAAATCAACATGGAGACATTTAATCAATTGCCTTTTATTGAAAGAATTAGCAGCCGATAGTGAAAACTCACTGAAGATCATAAAGAGATGTTCAGTGTCAAAATATACAGACAGCCACCCAGTTGCAGATCCTTATGGAGAACACAGAACATCTCAAATTGCAATCTTAAGGGCACAAACCAACACATCAATCAAAAATTGCCCAGTAGAAATCATAGCACATGCACAGGATTTGAATCCTAAAAGTGTGTGTGTGTGTGTGTGTGTGTGTGTGTGAATGGCTTCACTCACCCCCATCCCAGACTATACGCACAACTGTCACTAGCCTTCGCCACTGGAATGCAACCTCCCAGCACACCCCCATCCCCACTACTACCTATGACTTCGGGGACAGAAAGGTGCTTACAACTGCTCTACAGAGAATGCAGGTATCAGCACAATTGTGGTGTTGGAGGTGCAAGCTGATTTTTCATGGCATCAGAGGATGGCTGGTGACAGGACAAAAGTTGCCCATTTTTGAACATCATGCTTTTCTTCTCCAAGCAGGAGGTGGAGTAAGAAGAACAGAGGTGTGGGATCATGTGCTGTTTGGATTAAAGAAGACTAAAGAGGGAACCTAGGAGAAAAGAAAGGGAGATTCTTGGAAGGGGAATTCAGGAAAGGCATGAACGTTGTGGAAGGAAATAGATATTTGATTTGTTGGGAAGGAAGTGGATTTTCAGTACAGATGAGACATTGGAGTGGTAACTAGGTTTCATGACTATGTGGTGAATTACATTAGAAGATCCCTGCATCACTTTATGAATGAGGGGTGCCACTGTAACCCATAACCAGAGATGGAGTAGAACCTTCTATTCTTCACGGACAGTGACATATTCATGTTGTTGTTGTTTAGTCATTTAGTCGTGTCCGACTCTTCGTGACCCCATGGACCAGAGCACGCCAGGCACTTCTGTCCTCCACTGCCTCCCGCAGTTTGATCAAACTCATGCTAGTAGCTTCAAGAACACCATCCAACCATCTCATTCTCTGTCGTCCCCTTCTCCTTGTGCCCTCCATCTTTCCCAACATCAGGGTCTTTTCCAGGGAGTCCTCTCTTCCCATGAGGTGGCCAAAGTATTGGAGCCTCAGCTTCACGATCTGTCCTTCCAGTGAGCACTCAGGGCTGATTTCCTTCAGAATGGAGAGGTTTGATCTTCTTGCAGTCCATGGGACTCTCAAGAGTCTCCTCCAGCACCATAATTCAAAAGCATCAATTCTTCGGCGATCAGCCTTCTTTATGGTCCAGCTCTCACTTCCATACATCACTACTGGGAAAACCATGGCTTTTACTATACGGACCTTTGTTGGCAAGGTGATGTCTCTGCTTTTTAAGATGTTGTCTAGGTTTGCCATCGCCTTTCTCCCAAGGAGCAGGCGTCTTTTAATTTCGTGACTGCTGTCACCATCTGCACTGATCATGGAGCCCAAGAAAGTAAAATCTCTCACTGCCTCCATTTCTTCCCCATCTATTTGCCAGGAGTTGATGGGCCCAGTGGCCATGATCTTCGTTTTTTTGATGTTGAGCTTCAGACCATATTTTGCGCTCTCCTCTTTCACCCTCATTAAAAGGTTCTTTAATTCCTCTTCACTTTCTGCCATCAAGGTTGTGTCATCTGCATATCTGAGGTTGTTGATATTTCTTCCGGCAATCTTAATTCCGGCTTGGGATTCATCCAGCCCAGCCTTTCGCATGATGAATTCTGCATATAAGTTAAATAAGCAGGGAGACAATATACAGCCTTGCCGTACTCCTTTCCCAATTTGGAACCAATCAGTTGTTCCATATCCAGTTCTAACTGTAGCTTCTTGTCCCACATAGAGATTTCGCAGGAGACAGATGAGGTGATCAGGCACTCCCATTTCTTTAAGAACTTGCCATAGTTTGCTGTGGTCAACACAGTCAAAGGCTTTTGCATAGTCAATGAAGCAGAAGTAGATGTCTTTCTGGAACTCTCTGGCTTTCTCCATAATCCAGCGCATGTTTGCAATTTGGTCTCTGGTTCCTCTGCCTCTTCTAAATCCAGCTTGCACTTCTGGGAGTTCTTGGTCCACATACTGCTTGAGCCTTCCTTGTAGAATTTTAAGCATAACCTTGCTAGCATGTGAAATGAGTGAAATTGTGCGGTAGTTGGAGCATTCTTTGGCACTGCCTTTCTTTGGGATTGGAATGTAGACTGATCTTCTCCAATCCTCTGGCCACTGCTGAGTTTTCCAAACTTGCTGGCATATTGAGTGTAGCACCTTAACAGCATCATCTTTTAAAATTTTAAACAGTTCAGCTGGAATACCATCACTTCCACTGGCCTTGTTATTTGCAGTGCTTTCTAAGGCCCATTTGACTTCACTCTCCAGGATGTCTGGCTCAAGGTCAGCAACCACACTACCTGGGGTGTACGAGACATCCATATCTTTCTGGTATAATTCCTCTGTGTATTCTTGCCACCTCTTCTTGATGTCTTCTGCTTCAGTTAGATCTTTACCACTTTTGTCCTTTATTATGGTGATCTTTGTACGAAATGTTCCTTTCATATTTCCGATTTTCTTGAACAGATCTCTGGTTCTTCCCATTCTGTTGCTTTCCTCTATTTCTTTGCATTGCTCGTTTAAGAAGGCCTTCTTGTCTCTCCTTGCTGTTCTTTGGAAATCTGCATTCAATTTCCTGTATCTTTCACTATCTCCCTCGCATTTTGCTTGCCTTCTCTCCTCCGCTATTTGTAAGGCCTCGTTGGACAGCCACTTTGCTTTCTTGCATTTCTTTTTCATTGGGATGGTTTTAGTTGCTGCCTCCTGTATAATGTTGCGAGCCTCCATCCATAGTTCTTCAGGCACTCTGTCCAGCAAATCTAAATCATGGATCCCTGCATCTCACCCATGTTTCAATGCACAGGGTTTCAAAAGAAGCATACCCTATACGAAAGCAACCAAGAGCATGCTGCATGTTCCGTTTCCTGAAGGTCACTTGTGGAAGTACCAGTGCTTAGTTGTGTGTTGCGATAAGTTTCTTGCCCTTTTGCTACTGTAGCGAATGCTCATAGATAGAAGATCCCATGCAAATGTGTCCTCCTTCTTTTGGAGTTGTTACGAGGAAACTGAGGATGCTGCTGCAAAGGGGCCACAAGTAAAAGAAGAGTTGTCTATTCTGAATTGTGGTAGTCTTTCTTTTGTCCTTCATCTCCACAGGATGCATCAGCTCAGAGATCCAGATTTGTTCACATCACACATTCAGAGCACATTTGAAGGAGATTCTCTTCCTCCTAGAATCCTAGGAGTTGTAGTCTACCCCTCACAGAACTACTGTTCCCAGTATCCTTAGCAAAATACAGATCGCAGGATTCTTGCTTTAAATGTGTGGTGTGTCCTCAGCCACAGCTGTTTGCAAGACACTCCAGATGTCAGGATTATTTCTGTTCATGATAATAAAGGCACAATTATACGTGATTCTGCTTTCAATACCATTGATGAAGTGGGACATTGATGAAGTGGGCAGCTCTTGTAGTTTCCTCATCATGTGAGGGATTGAGGCCATCTGAATAAGGCTAATATTTCACTTTACTACAGTTGCTACCACAATGCCTGTACTGTTTTATCTGTCTGCCACCCTTTGCCATTCCTCCATCTGCTGATCAAATTGCACCGGTGATCAGCATGCTCTCCAGCAGCACCATTCATATTTGGTTTGCTTGTTTTGGTTTGCAGAAATACATATACCTGCAGAATGCAATTGCATGCCTTCAGGATTGGCTTTTATTTATTTACAGAGTATCACACATTACAAGGGGAAACCTGTGATGCCAGCCAGCAAATGAAAGTCCACACCAACAGGGTGCACATAAAAGCCTGGTGACAAACTTTCTGTCAGGGGACAAGTCACTATGTAAATCAAGGGCTTGTTTCTTATTTGGCAAGAGCCCAAGGAGCCGACGCTCAGATACAAAGGCTGTGCAAATCTTGTACATTAAAATTGCAGATGTTTAGCAGTGGTAAGCAGCTCCCATATGATCACCTTCAAGGCAAACAGAGTGCCATAAATCTCACAACAGAATTGTGCCTGGGTGGAGCTGCTGTTTCAGTGAACCATTGCTTCCACAATGGGGACTGTACACTTGGCAGCCTTACTGCTTGGATGGCTACAGCTTCAGAAAGTACTACCCCTATTGCTGGCATTGTAATAAGTACGAACAGTGGAAGGTCAGGTGTTGTTGGTCCAGCTAGTTCAGCATTATTTTCACTGACTCGCTCTCTGGGGTTTTAGACAAAGGGGGACTAAGCCAAGGGGTGTGCTGGCCTGGGATTTGGACCCGGATGCTGAAACTGAGGGATCCCAGCCTGCACAGGATTCCCCGCCTCCAGAACCAGCTGAGCCGGGGCTGGGGCCTGAGCCTGAAGGGTCCTCACCTGTGCTGGATCCTCAGGTGCAGGCTCCAGCTGAGTCTGCTCTGGCCCCTGAGGTGATGGAGGACCCATTGCCTGCAGGTGCTCCACTCTCAGCCCCGTCAGGGGAAGGTGAGGTTGCCTCTGGGTCTGGTAATCTAGTAACCCTCCAGCCTCTCCTGGGCTGCAGAGGCTCAGGGCAGAGAGGCAGAGGGAACTAAGTTCCTGCAGGAGGAGTGCTCACCTCCAGGCCAGGAGAGGCGAGTCACCAGAGGATCGGGGCCGCCCTATGCCTCGGGGCAGATAAAAGCCAGCCAACCCCAGTCCCAAGTTGCGGGAGCAATATTGTTGGTTGCTAGTTCTTGTCTGAACCCTGTCCTGCTTTTCTGCCAGAGCTCCTGACCTGCCCTGGCTCCCTGCTTGCATGCCTGTTCCTGACTTCACCTGACTCCCTGCCCTGCACCCATCTTCAGCTACTATGGACTTTCTCCATGTTGCACCTTTGACCTCGGACCGGACTTGGACCTCGCCTCTTGGGTTACCCATGGGACCACCACAAGGGCCTTACTGAGTGCTCAACCACTGAGCTACAGCCTTTCCCTGGAATTCATTTGACAACAACTGCGTGGAGGGACAAGTTCATACAAATGGTGTCTCAACAGCCATGCGGCCCTGTTTGTGAACCAGTCACCCTCATACCTTCCCAGGGTGATCCTGTGGGTGGCACCATGAGTTGTAAGATGCCCCAACCTCAGTGTCGTACCTGTGCATCCATTATCCATCCTCCCATTGATTAGCTGAATTACAAATTACAAATCAAGTTCTTATACAACCACTTCTGTACTTCTAGATGGGAAAAAGATGGATATGGGACGCCTGAGAAGAACTATGCCTGGCAGAATGATAAGGAGCTATATAATGTGCTATAGGTAGATGTTATTCTGTAGTGTGTGTTTTGAATAATCTGAATCATAATATACACACAAACAATTGGCAGATTGTGAATTGGAAACCTGGTCTTTTTTATTTCCTTTTTTCTTAACTTAGCTGTTATTATTTTTAATTTTTAGAAGTCCTCCATCCTGAACTGACAAGGACGCACACAAGAAGGGGACAGGAGAAAGAGGAGGACTAGAAAGGATCTCTGAGGGTGGGAATCAGGCAAAAGAAACAGAAGTTCCCATGTGAGAGCTGAGGTCTACTTTTCTGTATATGGATAAAGGATATGATGCACTTGTAATAGAGGGTTTTTATATCTATTCATCCCCCCCTTTTCTTTTTGCCTCTTTCTTTCTTTTTATTCTATCTTATTTTCTCTCCTCTCTTTCTTTTTCTTTTTTAGATTACATTGGTTTTTATTGTACCTTATGTTGAAAACTTTCAATAAAAATATTTTGGGAGGAAGCAAACCAAAATATGATATGCTATTATATTAATCCCAGTCTTCATTGTTCACACAAGCCCAAAACAAAGAACATCATTAAAATAAAGTAAAATAAAATAATCTTTCATTTAAATACAACTCAAATAGACAATATATTTTAAAATTGTAGCTACATTATCCACCAAATTTTGAATGGCAATCTTTTTTGCCTGCTATTGAAACTCCATTAGTGTTGCAGCATCTATAGAACCCTTTTCTGGGCTATTTATTTTTCTCCACTGGTTAACTCTGCCAGGGACAATAGCCTTTTACAATGGAGAGAATAAAGCAATGAAACTGTATCATTTTGTGTACAATAAGGTCACAGCAATCGAGTCGAAGATGGAGGCAAACTTCTGACCCCCTTCCACTCCTTTCCTTTCTTAAAATGCCACTTTGTAGTTAAAGCCTGCAAGACTGCTGCAAGAAACAAAAACAAAAATACCTCTCTTCTGAAAGGCTAAAGGATTTTTTGACACACTTAAAAATGTGTGTGTGTGTGTGTGTGTGTGACTGCAAAGGAACAGAAGGTGAAGAACCACTTCATAGAATTAGATGCTGGGTTTAACACAGAATCAAGGCTACTTTCATTATTTTATTATCACAGCAGCTGACAGTTACAGACAGGCCTAAATCTCAGACTTTGCTCTCCTTTGATCCCCTTCAATGAGAATTCCAAATATCCCCACAGTCTAGGTGGGGAGGAACCAGAGGCTAACCAGCCTGACATGAGATAGCAGGGAGTCCTAAGTGGCTACGATCTTGCTTCAGAGCAAAGACCATAGGGCAAGGAAGTAGCAAAGATGAACAGATATATAATGTGCCACAGACCACTGCCACAGACAAGTTCCAATCTCTGTGGAGTCAGGCTGGAGTGCTAACCTCAGTGACAGAAGTGCTGCTTACCACCAGGGGGAAGACAGAAGAAAAACCATCTGGCCAGCTATTGATGGGTTTCCTCTTTGTGAGGATGTAAAATAATGAGCACACTAACTTCGAAGCCTGGCCAAAATTGTGTTCCAGTGCCATCGCTTGCTACATGTAAAGGTGGTGCTAAGGAGAAACTTCATCAGCTTCACAACTCGGCTACCAGGTAGCATGCTGCTAATTGACAATAAGTTGTGTGGAAACATTGGTGAGTTTCCAAGTATTCTTTGGCTCCATTAAATCAGCCCCAGCAAGAAAGGAAATAAAAGTTTTCGATCCAGCAATTCTCTTTTATTTTCTGGTTTTTCTTCTTCTCTCTGCTTAACTCTTCAGGGTTTTCTCTAAGTCAGCAATCTACTTTCCAACGTAAAGTGTGTGGTTTCCCCCCACTTAAATCTATATATCTCGTTCATTACAAACTGTATAATATTTATTTGGATGGCCAGCCATTCCAGAGATTGTTTATGTATGCAGAGTGGATCAATCCATCTTGTGATTGCCAAATAAGATTTCTTTAATCAGGTGACAGCTCTAATTGTTTGGATGCAACTGCCTGCAGAATGAAAATGAGGTGCAGAGAATTCTTCCTTTGGGGATCAGCAGGAGTGGTAACCTACTCATTCTTCAGTTCAATCTTCCTCATCCCTTTTGTTATTTTCATGTAAACTTCTGCAGCTGCAGAGTGGGAGCCACTGCTTGCCAGATGTTCTTGGATGTCAATTTCTATCAGTCCCAGCTAGCATAGCCAATAGTCTAGTATGATGGGAGTAGAATTCCAATATCTGGAGGTTGCCACTGGGGCCAAAACTGACAATTTCAATTTCTCCTTTTTTCCAGTATTCAGTTATCCAGATTTCCACACCAGTTTGCAATTTTTAAAGTCATCAGGAGCATTTTAGTGTGAATTTTGTTCTGCAAACCACCCTAAGACCTCCGGGTACAGGACAGTATATAAATCCAATTAACAACAACAACAACAACAACAACAACAACAACAACAACAACAACTCTTAATACTTTTGTATGCAATATTCCTGCTATACACATTTTTTTTTGAGGGGGGTGAAGCAACTTCCCTCAATAGAATGCATTGTTGTATGTTATTTTCACTATGTACTTCTATTTACAGTTTACTTCATTTTTTTCACAAATTATTTGGCTGCAGAGCAGCATTGCAATATTTGAGGAAGTGTGGATGATTGTGTTTTGGTTCCAATGTTGCTTTGCTCAATGCAAATTGGGTATGTTTGCTTTTAAATGGAAAATGAATCAAAATTCTCGCCCTCCTGTAATACAACTCCCATCAGCACCAGCTAGTATGGTCCGTGGTCTGCGATGAAGGGAGTGGGAGTCCACATTGGCCACTTCTGGCAAGGACTCATGGAAGATACAGAACAAGAAACCTGAGAACATGGCAGCAAGCATGTCTTCTCCCCTCTAAACACACTGATGTGAATAGCCTTGATTTCAGTCCCCCCCCCACATCAGGAAGATGAAATGCAGTAAGCTAGTATAGCTTTAAAGACCTAGCAAAGAAGATATCATTGAAGCTGCTATATCCATTCATTCATCTGATCATTCAGACTACGTTTTCCACACTCAGAGTGGCTAACAGCAGTTTTACACTTTCAAACAATGAAAAAGCATAAGAGCTTCAAATTGAAACCAGAACAAACCATACAAGATGCATTTGTATTATTCTGTACCACTTCAGGATGAAAATAAGAGATCACTTAGCTGAATGTTTCCCATGCCGCCACCCCAACCCTCCCTCTCTGATAATAGAAAACTAGCAAATGAAGAGAAGTGCTAGGATAGAATTAGGAGTGTGATACATGTTTGCAATAGATTTTTAAAGTTTTTCTATGAAATAGGGACTTTCAATGGGCAACTTCTTCCTTGCTTATTTTTTAAGCCTGCTGATTAATTTAACTCACTGGATGCTGAGCACCATTTTTCACTTGTCCAGGTAATGCAACTAAAGACAAATGGGATTGAGATGACATCACAATAATGCACTGAGTCACTGTGGAACCTTATCCTTCTGAATTGGCACTGCTGCATGTGAAGTGTTGAAATATCGTTTTTCTATTGAAGGACAGAAGACAGCATACAGTGGTACCTCCGGTTATGAACAATTCGTTCCGGAGGTCCGTTCTTAAGCAGAAACTGCTCATAATATGAGGTGCACTTTTGCTAATGGCGCCTCCTGCTGCTGCCATGCTGCCAGTGTGCAAATTCCGCTCGCATCCCGTGGCAAAGTTCGCAACAAGGGGCATCTACTTCCAGGTTAGCGGAGCTCGTAACCCGCAGTGTTTGCAAGGAGGGCAGTACGTAACACGAGGTTCCACTGTACATAGACACACACACCCCAAACACACACAAATTCTATCTTTGCAATAGTCATGTAAAGTAGTTTAGGCTGACAAAGTGACTGGCCCAAGGTCACCTAGTGAGTTTCATGTACAATGGAGATTTGAACCTCAGCATACTCCGGAAGTGGGAAAACTGTGGGCATATAGATATTACTAGACTACCACAACCCTCATCCCTGAACACTGGCCATGCTTGTGAGTCCAATAGCATCTTGTTCCTCATTTCTGGTCTTACCAAGTACTAATGTTCTAATAATGATGCCACACTGTTTGTTCAACAGGAAGATAAGAAAAAAGTTTGAGAAATTCAGCAACCAGTTGGGACAGCAAGGAAGTAGGTACTGAATAGCAGGTGGTGAGTGTTCTTCTAGGAATTGCACTCTGGGGTGAGGAGAGTTCCTTTATGCCCTGGGACCAAGCAGAGTCTTCTTTCTGGACTGCTCTCAGGCCCCGCTCAGTGGAACACAAGCATGGATGCTGATTGGCTCCCTTAAGATGGGCCCCACCCTTCTTCTTCCATGTGGTTGGCAACAGCATGCACAAGCACCCCATGGATTTGAGAGAGGATACCTCATGCCCCTTTGTGCCGGAAATCAGGCTCCTGGTAAACCAATGCCAAAATAGGCTTCTGAGCAGTTTACAAATCCAAAACCCAAATCAACGAAAAATAAAATAGAAACATCCATCATTGAAATATGCAACCATCATCCCATTAAAACAACACAGCAATTAAAAACAGGAGGCTCGGGTCAAGAGGAAATTCCTTTGTAAATACAGTAGATGCATTTGCAAAAGCTGGTGTGACACCAGTCCAGTTAAGACTTCTTGAACAGCAAGGATTACACACCATAACACTGGTGTGACCAGTGGGGAGAAACCTGACTCTGCACCACCACGATGTGATAATCATTAGGTTGTGGCGAGACTAACTAGGTTCCATTTGTGGATATTCATGCCCTTACTGGGTCATGAATAGAAAGTTGTTAGTCGTTTTATTACCCGAAGGTCTCCAAGCAACTTACAACATGGTCCTGAGTTGTTTAGGCTTTTATATGCAAACATTTTTGCCTCTTTAGATAGGGGCAGCAATTGAAGGCCATGGGATGGTTTCCATGAAACATGTCTCCTCTTTTTCAGTGCAGCCATATATTCCATATATTCCATTTTTTATCTGCAGGGAGATGCGTCTATGGCATCCAGACTTGGGATTCACTGCATTCTGAAATGGTACGGTCTCAGGAGGGCAGTATCACAATTCTATTGGCTGTGCAGTTAAGCACTGAGTACGGATGGCATTGCAAAGTTATTTGCATATGATTAGTGTGTTGCAGTATGCCACAAAACAAAGGAGTGATAGAAAGTTTGGCTCGGTTTGTATAACACGCTTCTTTCTAGGAGCTAGTTACGTCTTTGAATACTTTCAATCCTAGCAGGTTCTTTCCAGCACCTTTCCCTCCATTCATATCTCTGCTCTCTATTTTGGGGGAGAAACAATGACTGTCCTGTAATATTTTCTGGGAACGGCATAGGAAGGTGGGGAGGGGGAGCACATTCCCGTCTTCCACTTGGCATCCAACAGGAGTCTGGCACTTCAGCCCTGTCAAAAACGAGGAGGAAATTAGCAGAGCCAGAGCTAAAGTCTCATTAGCCAAGTCAGAATGTGGAAGCTGGTAGCCAAGTAACTGAAGTGTTTATAGAGCTAGGGAAAAAGAACGGAGGCCAGAATGCAAGACAAACATAGCTGGTCTGGCAGTTACTGCTGAGATCCTGTCAGACAGGAGAGAAACAGATTTCAGCAGCGATCATAAAAGGATAAATGGGGGGGGGGGGGACTGGCAGGTAAGTGTTTTGAGGTATGAACATTGCTCCCACACCCAAAATAAGTCCCAGGGGAGAGCTCCGGAAATACGTTATATTTATTAACATATTAGAAGTTTGAGAAACTGCAAGCCAACATTAACCAAATTAAAAGGAATATTGGCTGACTAGGATTTATCTCATTTTGATTGGGAAGCACCTCTCCAGGCCCTTGGACATTTGATGTAATTGTGGGCTGTGGCTCCCTTGCTAAAGGTGGGGAGGAAATAACCTCCTCCATGCTAGGTGTGAACGCAGCAGTCATACCCAGGTCCTCCTGTCAAACATTCACTTAAACTGTACAGGACAAGCCTAAAGGTAACCCCACGTCCCCGTCCCCCCAGATATAGAGTATTGGGACATCCCTGAAGGATGCACTTAATTCATTTTCTTCATTTCATGTTTATATCACTTAATATTTTCATGAAAAATATCTCAAAGCACTTAACAATACATGAAAACATCAAAGTATTGATTCAAGGCAACATGGTTAACAGGATACTAAAATATTATCTTAAATATTTCAAAATAAAACATTGCAAAGGAGGTCGACTACAGAATGCCCATTTAACACAGCAAAGTTAAGCCCCCAAAATCAAAAGAAAACATTACTGAAGGAAGTCAAGTATAAAATGCACATTTGAAACAGCATAGTTAGCAAGAGAATAAAATATCATAAGCATAGAACATATCTACTGGGCATTGGCTGTGGAAGCTCAGGCTCAATGACCTGGATCTGCACTCAGAGACAGGCAAGATAGCATCAAAATCACTGCAAGTCATGCTCCATCTCCTCATCCCTTTTAAAAACTTTTAGTTGCCTATATCTGGCACATTTCTCAATAATGCATAATTTCCTCAACTGTTTTCTCACCCACTCCCTTACCTGCCTGTACTCAATGCCCACCAATGGCTACCAGACCACATCATTCCCAGAGGGCCGCCTTAATCATTCCCAGCAGTGGCGAGAAGGCAAAAATCAGAATGGCCTAAGTCCAGTCAAGGAATCCCCTCTCAAAAAATCCTACTTGACCCATTTGATAGACAGACTCACCAAGCCCACAGTGCAACTAGAGAGGGAGGGACAGCGCTGCAATCTTGCAAGTTGTGGGAGTAGCCGGCTTATGAAGTCTAGTGTTCCATGTTTCCCTATTGGTCAGTGGGCCTCAGCTTCCCTCCCTTCCTTTCAGAGCAACTAACCAACCAGAGTCATGAAGGGGCGATAGCAGATGCGCCCCCTCCTTAGGTGTGGGAATAACAGGATTTTACTGTGAACACATGCACATTATACAATTAATGTACATTCAATACACATTTAAAGCACGTAACTGTAGAACTGACTGAGAACTGTAGTTTGTTCATGGTGCTGGAAATGGTAGCTCAGTGATGGAGAAACTACAACCCCAAGGTGATGGTGATGATGATTTGAGGGAGATGAGTCATGTGCTTTAAATGTGCACTTAATGTGTTTTATAGGTTTAGTGTGGATCTGCCCTGAGATGAATGGGAAAGGTAATCTGCAGCTTATCGGCCTACCCTAAATCGACAGTGAGCAGAAATTGAAGTAAATATTTTTATTGTCTTGCTTATATATATTTTAGCTGCTTGTCTCTGTAGAATATTCAAAGTGGTATATCAGAAAGCGCTTACAATAAAAAAACCTATTAAAAATTCAATAATATAAAAAGAATATCGGCACAAATATTTGAATGAAAAAGAGATCAAGCCTTCCCTGATTGCTGTATTTTATGAGGGAATATTTATAGACAGGGACCAACTTCAATTTCTTACCCATTTCAGTGACAATAAAATCTATATTTGTTATGCATTCTAAAGCGGGGTGGGCTAACTCCTTATTTTTCCATGCCAAAAAAATGCACATCTGTCTTTTGAGATTATATTCCACTCTTCTAGTCAAGCAGTGATCTGTTTCTTTCTAGGGTGTGTAACGTCTGGGACAAGCACACTGAATAAATATTGAACTGGCTAGCTGCAGGGATTTCTCAGTATGTTTTTGGCCTCAAAGCATGGTTTAATTAGAATCCAAATAATGGTGCCTTTCAAATTCACAAATCAGAACTGGGTTTCCATTTCCTCTGACAAATACTTGGTGGTACATCAGCAATTTCAGGATGCTTTTTAAAGTATCAAATCAGTCCAGGACACAGTTTCAGGTTTCAGCGGTGGCAGTGGGGTGATTCCCAACAGGAATCCAAGGCTTATTCTTGGATTTATTCAGGATTCTGTTTCAAAAAGCAAAACAAAGCAAAAGGCAGTGCATTCTATACCTCACAAATTTTCCTCATTCCACCACCAATGTCCACAGAGAGGTAACCAGGGGCCTGAGGCAAAATATAGTCTTGGAGCCCTCCTTCTGCACTTTCCCCCAAGCGTTATCAGGAGAAAACATGGCATATTTAAGAACACATAATATCTTTTTTTTCATATAATTTTTATTAAGTTTTCCATATTTTATTATATTTCAGTATCAAAAAATAACTTAAGACATTGCTTAAATAAAGCATCAACCTCCTTCCTTCCCTCTAACAGACTTACATATCTCATTACCAATTTCTCCACATTCCTAAATTCACTTTTTTACCTTAAATCAATCTTTTAACAATCACCTACTTATAAGTAAATCAGCTCCTTAATTCCCCATTACCAAACATTTCAGCTTATACCTACAAACGTATTCAACTGTTTGCAATTTTCTTTCACATAGAGTATAAATTTGCCCCAGTCTTTTTGGAACAAATCATCACAGCGATTCCGAATCTTCCCCGTCAGCTTCGCCAGCTCCACGTATTCGACCATCTTTACTTGCCAATCTTCCAATGTGGGGAGTTCTTGTTGCTTCCATTTCTGGGCCAGGAGTACTCATAATATCAATATAATACATGTTTTATGAGTAATATTTAATGACGGTAACTTCTTTCACATAACCATGAATGTCAGTTCACTAGATAAGCAAACATACCATAATGCAATGCCAAAAAAGAAGACTGTACAGCATCGGGAAGTTAAAGATCATCATAATTTCTATAAACATTATTTACAGTTACTAAAACGAAGAATGGAAATTATCTGACATGCGCATTATTCAAACAAGCTGCGAGCAGAACTTGTCTCAGCCAAAGAATGTCTGTGTGTTTCTTGTTGTTGTTTACAATCTAAGAATTTGTTGGTGTATCTTTTGGTTACAATCAAATAAAAGAATAAACTGGAAATTTATTTCCTAAAAGTTTCTACTGTTTTATGTTAACCTAAGATTACATACTGAGGCTCCAATTTAAAAACAGTGAGATTAATAGATGCATCCTCTAAACTGACCAGGCAGGCTTCCTCCCTGAAATGCCAACTTTAAATTTATTCCCTGAATGGAGTGGAACAACTTAGTCATGCATACATGCTAATATCACTTAGCTAACCATGTCCACCCCTGTTGGCTATGCTGATGGGAGGTGGAACTTAACATCAACTCAGGAGTTGCAGATTCCCCATCAGTCCATGCAGAATGGTTAGGAGACTTTTCAGTCACTTATTTACTTTGAGGATTAAGGAAGAGCACCAAGTTTGGGACCAAGATCTAACTCTGAAGACTTGGGGAATGAGCTCTGCTGTAAGTGTTATTTCTTTAGTTTATCTGCCCACTGTGGCATCATATTCATCTGTGGCTAAGCCTAAAAAAGTAATGAGAGTATATGTTTCAAGCGTACACTAGCATGAAATCATGCAAGCCAAAGTTATCACATGGACAGGGCCATTTTGGTAGGCAGCTCTGCTTACATTGCCTGATAAGAGACCAAATGACACAGCTATGGTAGTAGACAAATGAGAAATGTACTCAGCCAAGACCAAATGAAAATCAGCATGCTGACTACAAATCATGGCAGCCAATTCTTTACTGCAAGCAGAAAGCCCAGCTGTAGCAGAAAATATATTCAAAGTAAGCAAGAGGGGGAAATCCAACTCCGTTAATGGAATGGCCACAGTGATGGGGCAGATTTTTTTATGCGGAGCTGACCCAATTGTTCACTTTGATGAGAGAGAAAATCACTTCTGGATGCCGAGATGGGGTCCTTTCCAACAGCTTTATTAAATCACCAGTTTGAATGGAAATGCAGACTCCTCACATGGGCTTTGGCGTGATGTGCAGTTTCATCTCCTCATTTTGGTGCTGTCTAACTCAAAATTTGTACTTCAAATATGACATACTCACCTTAAACCATCATGGGAATTTCCATGCAGTTCAACAATGCAAATCCACAGACATGCCCACATAGAATCAAACAGCTGGTAGGAGTATTCCAGGCCATCTATTCCAACTGCCTGATTGGTTCAAGAAATCCAAAACTGCAGCATAGCATCGCAAAAAGATGTTGCCCAGTCTTTGCTGAAGAAATCCAAGGTGAGAGAAAGCCAATCATCCCTTTAGGTAATAAGCTCTATTTTCAAGCTGCTCTTATTTTCACAAAGTTTCTCATAGCACTCAACTGAAATCTATCCTCATGTAGCATAGGCCCATTAGATCTAGTGCTGCAAACTAGTCTTTGGATTCTTCTGTGTAATACACCTACGGGTATTTATCTAGTACTACTGTGTCTCATTCTGTGTACACATTACTGGCTGTTCTGACAACAGCAGATGTTCTTTTTTTGGATCCAGACAAAGAAAAGAGCAGATTCTGGGATCCAGACGAGGAAAAGATCATATGCTGTTCCATGATAAACAGATTTTATTTACAAGAAGCATGAGAAAGCAAAACAAAGAGCAGAGCAAAAGCAAGAAACAGACAGCTTCGTTCCCTTCGGTTGCTGAGAAACCCCTCAGAACAGCAACGGATGAACTCCTGTAACAGCTAGTGCATAGCATCTTCCACAGTCTTGCTGTATGCTGAGGTTCATGAAGGAGAATTTCCAGGGCCCTTTTATCTCTTACAAGCATAAAAGTTCTCAGAGATCACATGACTAGACACAAGTGCTTATTTAACAGGTGGTTGGCCTTGAAGACCTGTCAAGATGAGCCCTTGACAAAGCAATAGTAAAGATATTAGTCCCCTTATCATTAGGTGTCCAAACACAACATAATAAATGTGGTTGGCTCAGTCAACAGTTCCAGTCCCCAGAAAGGAGGTCTGGGGACAAGAGGAGCCATTGCTGGACACCACTAATTCCTCGCAATATAAAGGTATTCTGTGTTTCCATTATACTTGCTTAAAACACAATGAGATCATTTCGCTCCGCTGTATTTCAAACCACATTTGCACATTACTACACACATTAGTAGGGACGTGGGTGGCACTGTGGGTTAAACCACAGAGCCTAGGACTTGCTGATCAGAAGGTCGGCGGTTCAAATCCCCGCGATGGGGTGAGCTCCCGTTGCTCAGTCCCTGCTCCTGCCAACCTAGCAGTTCGAAAGCACGTCAAAGCACAGGTAGATAAATAGGTACCGCTCCAGCGGGAAGGTAAACAGCGTTTCTGTGTGCTGCTCTGGTTCGCCAGAAGCGGCTTAGTCATGCTGGCCACATGACCCAGAAGCTGTACACCGGCTCCCTCGGCCAATAAAGCGAGATGAGCGCTGCAACCCCAGAGTCGGCCACGACTGGACCTAATGGTCAGGGGTCCCTTTACCCTTACCTTACACACATTAGTATAGTTTGATATGTTTGCAAGAGGCCCACTGGCCTTCCACATCAGTGGCTGCAGATGCAGGCCTGGCCAGAACACAGTCCCTAATAAGTAGGTTCCCCTGGCTTTTTTTAAAGTCCATAGAGTCTTTTAAGCATTATGTGTTCTAGGTTTTTATCTTAAGTTGCATGTAAAACTGAATAAGACCAAATATGCCCTGTGGAGAAAACTGAGATGTAAATTATTACTTTCTTTGGGTAATTAGCTACCACAGCCTGATTAATTAACTTTTTAAAATATATTTTTGAATATTTCAGGAATGTTATCCACTTTTCTATGAATTAAAATAGTGCTATGTTTTTACTGAATATGCCATGTTCATTATTTATGCACTCCAATATCCCCATTTCACCAAAAACAGTCCCAAATTATTTGCTGCTTAATTTTACCTTCTGTAGATACATTTTTGGGCTATAGTGGTTATAGTGCAACTATGCAGCCAGAGCTGGCTCTAGATTTGTCGGTCAGAAGGGGGGAGAAGGCTTTGGTTTCTTCCTACGTTAGTGGAATTCTTCCTACGTAGGTAATATCTAGGAGGCTACTCCATGGGCATAGTAGGGGGGCAGGGGGGCATCTGCCCCAGCAAAATCAATAAAAATCATTAAAAATACATAGCTAACTGAGGTTCTGCCTCCCCTAACAAATGGGATGCCCCCTAACAAAAGGCTTGCCCCCACAACAACAACAATCCTGGCTACACGCATGGGCTAATCAGTGTCTTTTTTTAATTTTTATTTTCCCACAATACTCTGGCATTATCTTATGTCAAGAGGTTGAAATGAATGGGATTTTTTAATTTTTATTTTGGAAGTGGAAATTGCCTGATCTAGACTATGCAGAGATCAGCAAATACTGTGTTAAAGTCCTCCTATGGGGAGGACTGTGGGGTTGCTGTGCTCATCTTGCTTTCAGACCGAGGGTGCCAGCGTTTGTCCACAGACAGCTTTCTGGGTCATGTGGCCAGCATGGCTAAACCGCTTCTGGCACAACAGGACACTGTGACAGAAGCCAGAGCACGCAGAAACACTGTTTACCTTCCCGCCGCAGTGGTACCTATTTATCTAACTGCACTGGCATGCTTTCGAACTGCTAGGGTGGCAGGAGCTGGGACAGAGCAATGGGAGCTCACCCCGTCGTGGGGGTTCAAATTACTGACCTTATGATCGACAAGCCCAAGAGGCTCAGTGGTTTAGACCACAGCACCACTGGCATCCCATTAGAAATAAGAAAAGAAAAATAAGAAAGAGAACCACAAATTGACAGACTTGTCCATGCCTACTCTCTGCATTCAGTTCAGGCAGGTTGGAAGCTGAGAACATGAGGGCTTTTGAGGAGAAGCTATTCTACAGTAAGTGCAATCAGATCCATTGTGATATTGACACCCCCTTTGAAACAGGAACTGTTATGCCACTGCACTAACACACACTATTATAGCACAAGACTGGCTATTGTAGTTTGAATGAATACAGAATAAAGCAGGTCCATCTGTAATGTGATCCTTGGTGTATATAACTGCACAAGACAATTGCTATTTTCTTCTTTGAACTGTTGTAGGAAATGCATTATGGATCTACACTTAAAAGTAGGTTGGGACCTGTGGCACTTGGGCTGCGACTTTCCCTGTAATGGATCATATCAAGATGTTTTATAGGCTTTGCAGAGCTTTCAAATGTCTTTCATAGCATTTCCATTCAAAAGATGTTTATTTCCTCGTATTACACAAGACAGATAGATTCTGTGTTGTCACACCATTCTTATAGCACAATTAAATAATCCAGGCATCAACTCTCTTCCTGCTTCCCAGTGACATCTTTATTTCCCTAGAACCAGCAGGCGTAATGGGCACTTCAGTCAGACAAACCTTCTGGCCGTACCGTTAGTCATAAAAGTGTTCTCTGTGTTTGATGGCAACAGTGTGCAAAATGCAAAGGCTTTTCTCTAGCAATTTAATGCGCAATGCCCCTGGCCTCGCAGGAAGTGCTAATAATATGTCAGGCTCAATAAGCCAAATTAAAGCACTAATAATACATGGTGTATTTAAGCCTTAGCATGGGGTTTTGTCAGGTAGTGTTCCAAACACATTCAGGCCACTGCTGGGAATTAGAGGTCTATAGTCAATGACATAAACTGGCTGTTCCAAACTGGTCCTTTGCAGCTCCTTTCCATCACTTCTCACATTCCCTTGGTATTCTTCTCATTCCACTCATTCCCTGGTTTGTTTTTCTAAACCTGTCCTTTGGCCCCTTGACTTCCTCTTTCCAAGGTTCCCATCTGCCTTCTCCCCATCTTTCCAAGCCCACCTCCTCCTCGCTCTTCCTGCCTCTGAGTGGATTTGAGCAGCTACAGCCCGTTATCCTTCTCTCTAATATTCTCCCTTCATCCCTTTCTTTGTTGGAGGCACTGATGCTTCTGAATACCAGTTGCTGGAGACCATAGGTAGCGAGAGCCTTCTGGTGCTAAGATCCTACTTCTGGGCATCTGGTTGGCTTCTTTGAGAACAGGACGTTGTTGAACTGGATGGACCATTGTCTTGATCCAGCCTGGTTCTTCTCACATCCCTAAGAAGCTCCTGGCTGCCTGTTTTCCCTGGTAACCACCAGCAGCACGCAACATTGGGAAGCCAGGTCAGCAATGTAGCCCCACCTGCCCTGGACCACTACTGAGCATATAGTTTTAAGGTGCCAGATTTTTAAGGTTGGTCTTTTCTATTGTAACCCCTCTGAAATTTGATAGACGTCAGTGACTTCATAGTGCTGACAAGCAAAAATGCTTGGGGTCATATATTCGTGGAGTTCTTTTTGAGATATGAAAACTTCTGAGAGGGGGCATCTGTCCCCTTCTGTATCTCTCATTCACTTCAATCTGCAGACCAATTTCTCCATTAAGTTCATGGACATGCTGTTTCTGTGATCAAATGATCTTATTCTCTCTGTTGTTTCATTCTCTTTTAACACTCATAATTAAATTAAAAACAGGTCTTTTTATTCAGCTTCCAACACGTTCGTTCTATAAACAAGACTAAAGTGACTCTTTCTACCACTTTCTATGTCTAATTTATTTATTTGTGTGGTGTTTTCTTTTAAAGAAGTGCAATTGTTAACATTTTTCTTCTTAGCCATAAATTGCTGTTGAAAAGAGGTAATTTGGCAGTGACAAAGACTACTTGTGACAGTAAATGTAACATAAGTAGTGTTAAAAGTGGGGTTTATATAACACTTATGCTGTGATATAAAACCAAATATCCCTCAAATCCATCTCCTAACTGCTTAAGGGAACACTTACACTTATGGAAATTAGACAATTGGAACCTCTCTTTCCTGGCAGCGTATGTCAAATGTTATGTACTATATCAAAAGCAAATAGACAAATTCCACAATGAATGCTTACGTGCATAATCGGAACACCATAGTAGAGATAAGAATGAAATGGGCTGAACTTTAGCAGTTTCTTAAGGACAGTCCCCATTATGATTCTTGAGTTTGGTGAGAAACTTCCATTCTAGTAAGCATGTCTATAACTACAGCTTTACAAACCAGTCATATATATTAATTTTTATTTGGATAAAATATAGAAGTTACTTAGTAATAAAAAAACCCAGTGTACATAAAATAATATAATATAATTAACAATAATACGCAGATATAAGTAGCATTTTTTAAAAAAAAAAAAAATAACAACCAACTATGCATAACTCAAATACATGTCTTGGTAGGTCTGCTGAAATAAAATGGTTTTAGACATCTAAAACTATATAGTGAGAGTGCCTGCAAATTCCAATCGAAACAGAAACAGGAGTGTAATTGCAGATGTTCACTAACTTGTTCCAGAACAGAAATAAATAAAGCAGATACGATCAGCATTCAATTGTCATTACATTCAATTCACAAATAAGTAATTGATTACATGCCCCAGTCCCACCCAGTTGCACTGAGGTCCTTTGCACTGAAATGAATGGAGTGAAATAATGTGATGACAACATAACTTGCGTAATTTTGACATGAACAGTTTTTGGCAGAGGGCGAACTGCAGCAGAATGGAAGCAGTGATGCATGTGACAAATGCAGGATGGCATTTCCTTCTTACAGCCCTGGCTAATCATCAAAGACTTCTAAAGCATAGGTACTGTCACATTAAAAGATAAACTCTGCACGGCGGCAGAACAAACATTATTTGGGAATTGTAATTTGCAGGTTCTGCAGATAAAACTACAGTCCAGCCCAATCAGTACCTGCCCCCATTGTTGGATATGAAGGGAAGTCACTTTTTACACACAAATTATAACTAAATTGTAAACTGGAAATAAAAGCATGACTGCAAATTTAAACACACCTTCTTGAAAATTTAAGTTCATGAAACTAAATAGGACTTCCCTTCTTAAAAAAAAAAAAGTTAGAAAGGGAGCATCAATGTGAAATATATTATCATTTCTCTTTCAGGAAATTTGACCTAAGAGATAGTTGCCTCCCCAGAAATGCATTCCCCATGCCTCCTCCTCTGCTGCCACCACTGATATATTTAGCCTTCAGCCTAAAAATAGGTCTATCACAAATATGTTACACACTGCAGAATCAGTTCTAACACCACGTGGGGATCACTGAGTGACCCTGTGATGTGCTAAAAAGGAACAGTCAAACAAAAAATAGGCAAAAAATAAGCAAAAATGTGGAAACTGCTGAATATTTGACACTGAAACCTTATTACAAAGAGCTGTAGCAAATAGTCGTGGCAGAACAATTACTTCACCAACTTAAATTAGCTAAAGGCAAAGCTTAAAAAATTGATTTTTATATAGTGTGGTATTATTTTATCTCATATACAAATTAGGGACATATGCAGGAACATTTATCACAGGCTTCCCTTAGAACAGAAAAAAGTACAAACTATGATATTATGCTGAAGAATACAGAAAATCTCTCAAGCTGCCAGCCATGGTATCTTACTATAGGTTTACGCACCTGAGGCCAAATATGTTAAACACATTACTTTCTCTTGTTAACTACAAGACATAACTCTGGGTCCCTCAAGATGGGTGTTTCTTTTGCAAGTGAATTCTGCAACATGTCGTTGATGCAGTAACTGTGCATTTGTAGTTGCTATATTTTGGACCACCCACACCTCATTTTGTTTTATTAGTTGTGCTGTAATGCACCATGTTGCTGCATTATTGTCAAATGGAAGGGCATACCTACACTGTAGCACAACCAAAGCAGGACAAAACAACAACAACACCCAAAACAATCCTGAAAAGCTACAGCATTTCAGCAGGAAACTATAAGACATGCACTCATGGGAAATGAAATGTATGTCCACCCCATAACTTCTTTAGACACAAACTGTATTGAAAGAGAGATTGTATATAACTGCCCCAATACCACCCTGAGCACAAATAATCATAAACGCACAACAGAAAGGATATCCGAAGGGACACATTCTCTCTCTTTCTAAGACTAGAAAAAGGGATAGCATTTGTAAGATCAAGGGGAAAAGGAACAAATGCTGAGAGAGAGAAAGTGAAAAAGAAAATGAAACTATTTCCAGCTTTGGTTCCATTGGAAAGTTTTCATCCCAATGGCTTGAAAACACTTAGGAACTTCAGCCACACATTTCATCCAGGGCAATTGGCCTTCACTCCCGTCTCATAAGTTAGCACTTAATTACCAGAATGAGTAGTGGATCTAGGCAGAACTCAGCTCTGAATGTAACAACAGAGCTCCAGTCTCAAGGAAACACATTTCCTGCCCTGAGATGGAGTTACAGTAATTTTCTGAGCCAAAACAGAAAATCATATTAAGACAGCTTCCATAAAATGAAGGGATACAGGAAAGCATTGGTTCCTGCCAGGAATTTACAGTAGCTGGATCTCACCTCTGATGAAACAAGAGAACTCTTAGCTCGAGGAAGTTAATTTTGCTCTTGTAAAAGTGGAATTCAATTGTGCGAGCCAAAATGTAAAAGAATAATGAGACAATTCCTCCTGAGGTGGGGGTGGAGAGAGAAATGGCCAAGTATCATTTATGTCATTTAGATGAGAGGGTTCCAGCGGAAAAAAGCAGCTTTTTACAAATTGAGTTTTTACATGGAGTGCCTTGATCCTTTTAGACAGGCACACAGGTGCTACAACTTTTCAAAGCTACTTTGTTTCTAGGGTCCTGTGCCCGACTCCAGTGTTGTTGGACTCAAACCCCATCAGCCCTATGTCTAAGGATTATTGGAACTTTGGTCCAGCAACATCTGGAGAACCACTGGTTTCCTAAAACTGGTCTTGGCCTGCAGATTTCAAACTGTGTTTTGAGGAACACAAGTCCCACAGGAGCTCATCAGGGGATTCTCAGTAAGTAGCTCAGACAAGTCAGACAGCCTTGTCTGAAAGATATCTTGGCTACTATTATCTATCTTCTTCTGCAATGCGTAGCCACAAAAGTGTATTGTGAGTGTTCCAGGAAGCACTCTCAGTTTACACAAGGCTTAAAACTTGATTGAAAATTGCAAAAACTATTACCAAACGCAAAGTATTTTCTTCCAAGACAAATGCATGTACAGATCTTAAGTGCTGTATGCAGTCATCCACATGGTATCAAAACAAACTTGGGAAATCTTTTGCTCACATTCGCAGGGCATCCTTCAATCTAAAGCGTTAAGATAATGTCTTCCAAGTGGCTGCTGTGACTGAGACAGAAGGGAGGTTACTGTACTACAGTTAATAAATGATATAAATCGAGACCGCACAGAGTCAAACCCATATTTCTTTCTTATTCCTCTTATTATCCTCTGATGGAGAGTTAAGCATTCCACAAGTGCTGTATTCCACACATATTGGATTCAAAAGGCCTCACACAGGATTGTGCTGTGCATCTTAGAATGTGGCCTGAAATGGTCTACTTTCATGGAACCATTTCCATATTGCCTGGTCTGCTGTAGAAGTCCCACACTTCATTGAAGATCTCATGCCACATTCTAGAATGCACAGAACAGTGCTCTGTGAGGCCTACTGAACCTCATAATTGCCTTGTAGAAATTGAGAGTGCATCCAGGAACATGCATGATATACCCTGGTGGCAATGTGTGCAACATCCACAGCAAACAAAACAAAATAGAAATGGTTCCATGAAAGTAGAAAATTTGAGTTGGTCATGAACCTGAGATAACTCGTTCAAATCAAGGCATTCTGTTACCCGGATAACAATGATATGGATGAAGGAACAGATGGGAAAACAATAATGAAAGTACATAGGCTATATACTCTCTTGACTTTCACAGGTAAGTGCTACTCTCTGGGTTGATACCTGGCAATAACTGAAATGGCATCACTGCCTTTAGCCCCACTGACTTCCAGGAGACTAATGTTTTTAAAAAATCCAATTGCACTGGGTTGTGTGTTGCAGTCCATTGAAGTACACCCCATATTGTCTGTTTTATTGCTCTTAAAATCCTTGCAAGATGGGTTTGGCTTCCTTTTTTGTAGTCTTATTTTGTCTTCTAGCAAAGAGTTTTTTTCATTCTTTTTTCCATTTAACAGCACCCACATCTCTAATCTATAGTTTGGACTACATCACAGTTATCACAGAGCTATTAGAGATATAGCAGATAGACTAAAAAAAGAAGAAGTGAATCTATTCAGCCCACATATGCCTTTAAAAAATGCTAAAGTGAAATTCAGAGGACTGGTTGAATGACTTTTTGAATGACATTGGATTTTTCATTGTTCTCATTTATGTAGATATCAATCCTTGCTTATAATTACATGCTCTATAATTAACTTCATCATAAAAATAGATTTAACCTGGCTTCTTCTATCGCCCCAGGAGCTTCTCTCCCTGAGCAAAAATCTTATGATAGGCACAGGTGTGTAGAATAATTAAAATGTGATACTAAATGGTCTTAAGTGACTGAACCATGACAGAAAAGGGGTGGTTATTAATGAAGATTCAGTATAAGGAGAAGTTTTGTTTAAAAACACGAAACCCGTGGTTTCTTTTAAACAGTTACTGGAATGCAAGCTCATTGCGACAAGGCCTGTTTGATGTTTTGCACGGGAAACTTAAAACCCATCTCATCTAATTAAATGCTCACTGTTTGATAAGCGACAGAATGCAGGAGATTATACACAGAATGTGCGGCAGTTATGGAACAATAGCAAGAAATCTGCAGGCCCCAACCCTTTTTCCATCCATTAAAATTTATGTGGCTTTAAAGTTATTCCCCCTCCCCCCATTTTAAACCCACCGCAAGCAGAGATTTTCACTTTAACCATAATTTAATAGAGGTCATGGGCTACATATTTCTAAGCAAAGCATAGAAAAGTTCTCTTGCTAGCGTAGGTGTGATGAGATCTATTATGTTTATATTAATGCTAAATGCACAGGGATATTAATGCTGGCAAGGAAAAGGATGACATCATAGCTGAACCGAGCAACTAAAATCACAATTCGGCAAAATGTCATGATTTCATGTTCTTCAGAAGATAGTATCAGTAGTTGAAATCCAAATTTAGCTTTCTGCCAGGAAAAAAAAACAACCCTGAAAAGCAAAAGTAAAGTAAAGCCCCTGGCCACAAACCACCAGAGCTTCTCTAGGGCTGGACTTGGTGATGAAAATTCAGTGTCATCACCATGGTAGAGCATTTGGGGGAAAAACAACTCCCATCGCTTTTGACCATTGGCCGTGTTACTGGGAAATGATGTCCAAGAGCATTTGGAAGGCCACATTGGTGGAAGATTTATGGCCTTCCATTTGTTCACCTAAATAAACTTGAATGTGTCCAAAAATATGACAGAGATGAATGCATAAAAATGAGGTAGTGAATAACATGGCTTGTCTTTTTATTATTATATTATGGAACAGTACTTTTGGTTTCAAATTAATGATATATGTATATAGAAAGATGAAAAGAAAACAATGCGCTGTATCTGAAAATGAACTTCATTTGAAGGAACAAAAGGAATGGAAATTCAAAGATTTTTGTAAAACATTCATAAAATGCAAATGTGTTTTCTTCAACATTTCCTTCATACAAAAAATGTCAATTAACTCGTCATAATTTATATTTTGCAATGCAGAACTTTCAATCGCTAAAATTGCTGAACTCATTAAATATTCTTGAGATATAGCAGAATGTAAGCAATTTCTTACGCTTTTGAGTGTGCTGAACAATCTTTCACCAGTTGCATTTGGTTTATATAATATTAAGGCTTTTTTTAAAAAAAAAAAGTTTCTAAATTTGGAAATGTATCACTCAAATTACCAATAACAGGCTTCTAAAGAGCAGAGGGAGCCTTTGAGGATGCTCCTCACTGTTGAGAAAATGCAGGGTGTCACAGTTCATCTTCACAAACAACAGACTTCATGTCCTCTGAGTACATGTGCAATAATTTTTGGATGTTGTCGTCTTTTCCCATTAAAAATCCTATAAAAATGATTTTCATTGTGATCTTTAAAACAGTTCCTTTTTCCCAATTCACATTCTTTTTCTGCAAATTCTTTATATGATCAACATTTCCAGCATTCTTTATGATAAAATATTCCATCGTATCTGATGAAAGAGAATTAAGGCACAAAGCAATGTCATTGATGTAAGGAAGCTATCTAAAAATGAATGTTTTCATTTTGGAGTGCATTTTCATCAGATTTGATTGTATTTTCCGCACCTTCTTTATCTTCAAGACTGACTGAATCAACCAGATTATTTATGTGAAGTTGAGGTTTCAGTATTTCACTTGTTTTCACATCTTCACTACTTGTAGATGCAACAGCTTCTGCTCCTTCCATTGTCTCTGAAGTATCACGAGAAATGAAGAGTGGAAACAACGCAACAAACTAAAATATTAGAATTCAACAGCGGCAATTCATTGTTCCTGGTCATGCTTCAATGTTATCCTCTCCGTTAGCGACATATACTAATAACTTGGGGTGCCCTACTTTGGCGCATACTGCACATGCCTATAAATTCAGTATAAAAGCAGTTAGAGAGGCTAACACCAGCTTTTCCCAGCTTACTGTCCTCCAAATACCAGTGGCGTAGTGTGGGTTGTCAGCACCCGGGGCAAGGCAAGTAATTTGCGCCCCCTAACCCGTGGATTTGCGCCCCCTAACCCCCAGATGTTGCGCCCGGTGCGGCTGGGCCCCCTGCACCCCCCACGCTACGCCACTGCCAAATACTTTGGACTCCCACTTTCACTGAATATTCTCCATGCTGGCTGGGACAATGAGTTGTAGTTCAAAGCATGGGTTGTGTATCAAGTTGACAAAAGTGTATTTCTTGGAGCAGGGTCTGATTTTGGTTTGATGAGGCCCTAAGCTACTGAAGGTATTGGGGCCCTTTATATGTCCAGCTGTCCTTTGCCAACAACAAATTGTCGCTTTTTTGTGTTGAATATGTGCTATATGGTAATTTATGGACCTAATAGGTATCTAAAGCCATTTGCACATGTTGCCGTGCAACCAATCCATGCAGAATGTAGGCACCCTATATATAGAAATGAACAAACCAGTGATATTTTAGGGAGCAGGCTAGCAGGCGGGGCCCATTACTTATATAATAGGAGCCTACACAACACAAAACACTGCTGCTATATGTAGGTTTTATTTTATTTGTTTTTTTATATTTTGGAAATGTGCATCCAGGTTTTTTTCCTTTAATTTTTTGGGGGACCTCCAAGAGAGTAGGGCCCTAAGCTATAGCTTGTTTAGCTTATACATAAATTCAGCACTGTCTTGGAGGAGGAAAGAAAATTTGCAATAGTCAATTTAAGCTCCAATCAATAGAAAATAGTACAAAAGGGGGGGGACAGGGAATACCGAAATAGTATTCCTGTATATAGAAAGTATTTGGGTTCCCTTAGGAAACAGTATCTCTTGTATTCAACTAAGCCCTGCTCAGAACCCATTCAAATTAATTGACCTAAGTTATGTCCATTAACTTCAATGGTTCTACCCAAAGTAGAACTAGCACTGGTTACAACCCTCATATGTCTCCTCTAAGGCAGAATAGGGCTGTGTATATATCCTTTTAAAGCACATGGCTTCCCATAAACAATCCTGGAAACACTAGCTGGTTAAGGGTGCTGGGAATTTTAGTTCTGTGTGTGGGTACAGTACAGTTCCTAGGATTCTTTGGGGAAAGTAATGTACTTTATATGTATGGTACGTACACAGCCTCTGTTGCATTAGATGCATATAAGTTTGGAATTTGAATAGTAAGTTATTTTGCTTTCATTGCAATACTTTTTCTTCCATATTCTACTCCAAAATAAATTGTTCTGAGGTACTGCAGGTAGAGAAAAATTGCTTTCCAAGGTACCCATTTAGTATTATCCAGATTCCTAGCTCACTGGATGGGGTCTTGTGCCAAATTTGAAAAGGGGAGCAAAATCCACCTTTTGTTGTTGCCACTGATTCCAGAAGAAAAGTTGCACTTTGAAGGGAGATGTGGCTGGTTTTTGTAATGAGTGGATCTGACAAGCAAAATCTAAAGAGAAGTAAGAATAATAATAAAAAATCCCAGCATGCTTGCCAAGAAGACAGGGTCGATAGCAATGCTGTCCAGTGGAGATACAGAGAAAATAGAGGAAAAATTACAAGATTCAATAAGGTGAAACATTTTGACCTATTAGTTTTTAGATAAGAAGACATTCAAGCTGAGTTTATAGAAGAGGGACAGAGTTTCAAGATGAGATAACAAAACTAAGGAGTTTGCACTACACTGGCTAAAATGAATTTATTGAATCTGGGTTTTTAGTGGTCCAGGTACCCTGGGGAGTTAAACATTCACAACTTAAGGAACATGCTATACACCAGCCATGTTATGTGGCTCCAACAGGGAGAAGTCATGCTTCCCAAGAGCTTGTAGCCAGAGCCTGAATTACCTTTAACTGGCCTTTTAGCAGTTTAACTTAGCCTTTTAGCAGGCATAATGACAAATCTCTATGCAGTATAAGAACTCTCCTTCTCCACCAAAAAGTCCAGGGCTGGCCTACCATTAGACACACTGAGGCAATTGCCTCAGGTGTAGGGCAAATTGGCACACGTACACCACTGGCTTCCTTTGGTCTGGCCAGCCCTGCCACTGTCCAGCCATCCAATGGGACCCTCCTCCTGCCCACCACCACCTCACTCAAGGAACGGTCAATGAAGTCCTTCCCTTAAAACACAGATTCTTTTGAATTAGCTGTGAGACTGCCTCCACTGCCACTGCTGTTTGCGGTGGCAGCTAAAAGTGATGTCTAAACTCCCCCCCCCTTAATTTTAGGCATAATATTTAGCCTCAGCAAACCATGGTGGCAGCACACACACCATGCCATTACTGTTGTTCACCTTTGCTCAGATCCATTATCATCTTAGCTGCCTTCCAGATTAATATGGAAGATTTCTAAAATCTATTTCAGAAGTGGTGTACAGTGGACACTCATGTTGCAAACATGATCCGTGCGGCAGGCACGTTCACAACCCACAGCATTCTCAATGAGCAGAGGTGCATCTGTGCATGTGGCAGGTTGCGATTCGGCACTTCTGCGCATGCGCAAAGTGCGATTTAGCACTTCTGCGCCTGTGTGACTGCCGGAACCTGGAAGTAACCCGTTCCAGCAGTCCGTAACCCAAAAAAAAAACACAACTTGAAGCGTCTGTAACCCAAGGTATGACTGTATGTCTTTCCAAATTGATTTCTCTGTTCTTACACACTACTGATACACTCTAATGCATCTGAACATTGATTAAATCACAGTTCAAAAACTAATCCTGGTATTATTCCTTTTGGGGGAGGGAGCTGAGAGTTAGTCAATGAGGATCATGTATGCTGGAACATATCAGTAGCCTAGATGTGAGAGAAGGAGAAACTGTTGTGAACTGTGCATGCCTTGCGATCTTAACAAAGTCCAGAAATATTTTTTTTCACACACACAGACAGACACAAAAAGATGAATAGCAAATAAAATGCAACACTAGTGCTTCAGAAAGTAGGTTATGTGATTTGGAACTCCAACATCTGGGGATTAATTTGAAGGGAGAGCGTTTCATCAGCACCTTTCATTTTGCTATCACTTCAGAACTCAGAGTCAGAGGAGCAGCATGAGCTGGCTGCTTGGCTACTGGCTGAAGAATGCAACCAGTTTCCCTACTCTGAACCTGAGGCTTGTAGTCCCACTGAGCCTGGAGTTGACAGCCAGATGTCCACAGAACCAAAGCACACAAATTCAGAGCCAGGACCTTCACAAGGACTTCCCCCTGAGTTTTGAGTTCCCCCTGAGTTTCCCCCCTGAGCATTGAAGGTCTCTACTGCATCTGCTCAGCCAGGTAGGGAGTGTGCCAGCTGCCAAGGCACAGTAAGTAGAATAATCCATCTTTAGGCCAGGGGATTGGCCCTTTAAGGTATATACAAACTAATGAACACTTTCCAAGCAAAGGGTGCGGCTTAGGAGGGGTGGTCTGTGGGCAGAGATTCATAAGGCATCAGTTCACCGTCAGCCTTTGTTGGAGCAAGTTGCTCATTAGGTGCTGTCTGTGGTGCTCCAAATACCAGTCTGTCCCGCTCTTGTCCCTTGTGGATGCCAGCTACCGACAGATCAGGACAAATCTTATCTTTCCTTTTCTCACTCCATCACTTCCTCTGATCATGAATTCCTCTGATCACCTTTAAAAGAAATTATTAAAAATTAAGTCCAATTAAGTCCAGTCGCAGACAACTCTGGGGTTGCAGCACTCATCTCGCTTTACTGGCCGAGGGAGCCAGCATTTGTCTGCAGACAGTTTTTCTGGGTCATGTGGCCAGCATGACTAAGCCGCTTCTGGTGCAACCAGAGCAGCATACGGAAATGCCGTTTACCTTCCCACTGGAGTGGTACCTATTTATCTACTTGCACTTTGATGTGCTTTTGAACTGCTAGGTTGGCAGGAGCTGGGACCGTGCAACGTGAGCGCACCCCGTCGCAGGGATTCGAACCGCTGACCTTCCGATCAGCAAGCCCAGAAGCTCAGTGGTTTACATCACCGCACCACCCGCGTCCCTGTGCATTCAGATCAGCATCTCCATTGGCATTGAAATATGTATGGGAGAGGTTGCATTTGAGACACAGCCAAATGCACATGCTATTAGAAACAGTGGAATGTAGATATCCCCCAGATTTATGCTTCCAGTTCCCAGTACATCCATGGAAGCCTCCTTCCATGTGTTAATCTCTTACAGGTCAGCATGACATATTTTCCACAGCATTTTACGAAACACATCAATACACTTCTTTGACCTTGTCGCTTTTCTGTAATTTAATGGGCCTGGCTATATTTAGCCCCCCCTTTTTTTTCTATCACCCTAGGAAAGTTTCAGAAGGGATAAAATTGCCAGCCAACTAAAATAGAGAATATTTAAAAGATTAATGCAGTGCAGCAGTTGCATAATATAATGTATATGAAAAGTTTAATGTCTTATTCAGTGATCAAGGATTATAACAAGGACAGGGAAATGACAGAAAATTAATCTGTTCTCCTGATTATGCCTGTAATAAGAACCGGAATGGTTACTGAAAACATATTACTCAAATAATGGAAAATCTAAAAGGCCAGGGGCAACAGACTCATCCCTCTGCCTCAGACTGATCCACTGTTTTGGGGTGGGGAACCTACACAGTGCAACATCAGTATAGTGCATGTATCTTTTTGGAATGGACAGTGAGTGGAGTACATTGTACCTTATCTGAAGGATCACTAGCTTGAACCTGGTGCCTTAGTCTCAGCACCAGTCTCAGCATCATTCTGCAGCACCAACTAGAAGTCATAAAGAAGGACTTCCCTCTGCATGTAGAAGCAAGTGACCAAAAGAAACATTCTCATACATTTTTCTATATATTACTTATTTTGAGCTTCCCATAAGGACTTTCTTGCACTTTGCTATTGAAGAAGGATTTCCTCCTTTCTATGCTTTTATCATTCCATGGGTTCAAGTGGCCCCGTATTCCAAGCCCAATGTAAGCTGGAAAATATCTAAAATTAATCCAGGATTTAATGCATGTGTCATTTGCTGTGGCTTTCAGATGCTTCGTCTCACCCGCTCCCTTTTTTAGCATGTCACAAAACACTCCAGAGAATAGGGCTGCCATATGTCTGGATTCGTCCAACTGAAATAGTGTCTGGGAGGAATTTCTGGAAATGGCTCAAAAGTCCAGGAAACCTGGAGGTATGTCAACCTCCTTTTAAATAAGCTCCACAACTCTCAGAAGGCAGCACCTGGTTTGCACCGCCTCGAGAGCAGCAGCGAAGAGCAGGTGCCCAGAGTGCCCTGCTGTGCCACTTCTCCCAACATTCCTGGAGGGCTGAGGAAGAGGAGGACTGGAGAAAGATTGGTTAGATAGGATGGGGGAGGGAGGATAGGGGGTGGGCGAGGAAGGGCCAGCGACAGGGAGGGGGCAGGGGATGGAGATGGGGGTTGTCCGGGTTTCTGTAACCCAGATTATGGCAACCCTACCAGAGAAGTGCCTCAATGTGTGAATTCAAGACTCTTTCCGTATATTGTGAAACACCACACAATCATAATGAAATTCACTATACACTGAAAATCAGCTCACATTTTTGCAGTGTTGTATCATTCTGAAAGCTAGAGAGTTCCAGAAAGACATCTATTTCTGCTTCATTGACTATGCAAAAGCCTTTGACTGTGTCGACCACAGCAAACTATGGCAAGTTCTTAAAGAAATGGGAGTGCCTGATCACCTCATCTGTCTCCTGAGAAATCTCTATGTGGGACAAGAAGCTACAGTTAGAACTGGATATGGAACAACTGATAGGTTCAAAATTGGGGAGATGGGGACAGCAGCCACGAAATTAAAAGATGCCTGCTTCTTGGGAGAAAAGCAATGACAAACCTTGACAGCATCTTAAAAAGCAGAGACATCACCTTGCCAACAAAGGTCCATATAGTAAAAGCTATGGTTTTCCCAGTACTGTTGTATGGAAGTGAAAGCTGGACCGTAAAGAAGGCTGATTGCCGAAGAATTGATGCTTTTGAATTATGGTGCTGGAGGAGACTCTTGAGAGTCCCATGGACTTCAAGAAGATCAAACCTATCCATTCTGAAGGAAATCAGCCCTGAGTGCTCACTGGAAGGACAGATCCTGAAGCTGAGGCTCCAATATTTTGGCCACCTCATGAGAAGAGAAGACTTCCTGGAAAAGACCCTGATGTTTGGAAAGATGGAGGGCACAAGGAGAAAGGAACGACAGTGGACGAGATGGCTGGATAGTGTTCTCGAAGCTACCAGCATGAGTTTGACCAAACTGCGGGAGGCAGTGGAAGACAGGAGTGCCTGGCGTGCTCTGGTCCATGGGGTCATGAAGAGTCGGACACGACTAAATGACTAAAACAACAACAATCATTCTGAACTTTCACATTTTATACAAGTATATAAAGGAAAAACAAAGTGAACGCTGTAGCAACCTGGGCATGGACAGCAAGCACTGTTAATCATTATTTCTTTTTTTTAAAAAAAAAGTTTGTGTAATGTAAATATAAATGAGTTTATATTGATGCAGAGAGAGAGAGAGAGAGACATAACAAAAGTACTTAGTGTCAACATTTTAGTCACTATATTATAGGTAATATTTGCTGTATATATTCTTTCTTTCTTTTTAATCCAAACCAACTACTCTGTTTTTAATTCTGATGATTAAGTTGCTTTTAGTGGAATAGCAGAGTATTCCCAGTGCTTGGTTCCATGCTGGAAACTAGAACAGGTTATTCAGAACTCCACAGTACATAAGGACCCCTCTCAATTTTATTCCAGTGAGAAGCAGTCGCTTTGACTGGGACAAATAGCCAGAAAAGGTAAAATGAGCAGACAATCCCCAGCCATTTCTACACTCCCAATGGCAGCCTCCAATGCTGCTTTGCTTTTCCCCTTTTTAATTGTCAGGAGAGTTTTGAGTTCAATGATGCATACTTCTTGGGAAGAGCATTTCAGATTGTAGCCTGATTTATGCAGATTTCCATGCAACATGTAGATTGGACCTAGAAGGTGAATTCCCAGTCTTCTACAATAATTTATATACATAATGTAATGGAGGAAAAGAATTTTGGCTCAGCATGTGCATTTTAAGAGTTGTACAGATTGTTATTAAAATCTGATTTCCCCACACAAAGTAGACAGTGGGGAGTGCTCTTGCCTTTGCCAGATTTTCTTTACTTTCAAGTTTTAAATCCTGATGGCAAACTGCTGGAACTTGGAATCATACCCTCGATTTAATTAATCTCAGCTAATTGTCAACTATGAGCCAGGAGCTGGAAGGGGGCACTAAAATATCAAGCCCTGTTGTGACTTTGAAGTGCTCACGAGTTTCACAAACGACACTCTCTTTCACCTTCAAACAAATCACATGAGCTATGTTAACCCTTCCGGGAGATTCACTTTGAAAGATGATTTTCTAAATTAAGAGACGTCTGTGCACCAAGTTTTGGAGGAAAAATCATTGCATCATGGGGATTGCCTGTGCTTTTTTATCTGTTTTGCAAGCATGCATGTTAATTTTACGTAGTAGGAATCATTCTCATTAAGACTCTTGACACTTGTGGAATATTATTCTGCACTTTTGCAATGCTTGCACACTTCTGCACTGTTTTTTTCCCCCTCCAGCTTTCAGTGCTTTGCACAGTTGTACACTTACCGTATTTTTCGGACTATTGGACGCACCGGTCCATAGGACGCACCTAGATTTGGGGGGGGGGGAATAAAGGCAAAAAAAAATTATCCCCCCCCCGCCAGGCGCGGGGCTGGGGCGGGGAAGCCCGAGCTTCCCCCTCCCCCAGAACGGGACCCAGAGCCATGCCGAAGCTGCGCGCAGCTTTGGCATCGCTCTGGGAACTTGCGGGGCTGGGGGAGGAGGAAGCCTTCCGCCAGCCTCCAAACCATGTCGGGAGACAGCGGGATGGCGCGCTGCGCCTCTCCCGCTGTCCCCCGAGTTTGCAGGGCTGGCGACGGGGAGGAGCAGGCTTCTTCCCCCGCCAGCCTTCTAGACAAGTCGGGGTACAGCGGCAAAGGCGCGCTGCGCCTCTCCCGCTGTCCCCCGAGTTTGCGGGGCTGGCGATGGGGAGGAGCAGGCTTCTCCCCCCGCCAGTCTTCTAGACAAGTCGGGGGACAGCGGCAAAGGCGCGCTGCGCCTCTCCCGCTGTCCCCCGAGTTTGCGGGGCTGGCGACGGGGAGGAGCAGGCTTCTCCCCCCGCCAGCCTTCTAGACAAGTCGGGGGACAGCGGCAAAGGCGCGCTGCGCCTCTCCCGCTGTCCCCCGAGTTTGCGGGGCTGGCGACGGGGAGGAGCAGGCTTCTCCCCCCGCCAGCCTTCTGGACAAGTCGGGGGACAGCGGGAAGGGCGCGCTGCGCCTCTCCCGCTGTCCCCCGAGCTTGTGGGGCTGGCGGTGGGGCTCTCCTGAAGCCTGGAGGCTCCCCCCCCCAGCCTCCAGATCAGGTCGGGGAATAGCGGGATGGCAGAGCGCCGCCATCCCGCTTTTCCCCGACCTGATCTGGAGGTTGTGGGGATGGTGGGGGGGAGAAGCAGGCTTGCTTCTCCCTCCCCCAGCCTCCAGATCAGGTCAGGGAATAGCGGGATGGCGGAGCGCCGCCATCCCGCTTTTCCCCGACCTGATCTGGAGGTTGTGGGGATGGTGGGGGGAGAAGCAGGCTTGCTTCTCCCTCCCCCAGCCTCCAGATCAGGTCGGGGAATAGCGGGATGGCGGAGCGCCGCCATCCCGCTTTTCCCCGACCTGATCTGGAGGTTGTGGGGATGGTGGGGGGGAGAAGCAGGCTTGCTTCTCCCTCCCCCAGCCTCCAGATCAGGTCGGGGAATAGCGGGATGGCGGAGCGCCGCCATCCCGCTTTCCCCCGACCTGATCTGGAGGTTGTGGGGATGGTGGGGGGGAGAAGCAGGCTTGCTTCTCCCCCCGCCAGCCTCCAGATCAGGTCGGGGAATAGCGGGGTGGCGGCTCTGCGCCTCCCCGCTGTCCCCAGCTTTTGGGTGCAGGCTGCTGCCCGCAAGCCTTGCGAGCCCGCGGGACATCCCGCCGGGCTTGCAAGACTTGGGATAGCTTCCTGAAGCCTGGAGAGCGAGAGGGGTTGGTGCGCACGGACCCCTCTCGCTCTCCAGGCTTCAGCAAAAGCCTGCATTCGCACCATAGGACGCACACACATTTCCCCTTCATTTTTGGAGGGGAAAAAGTGCGTCCTATAGTGCGAAAAATACGGTAGTTGGCCTCAACCTTTGTGTGCTTAAACACTGTGACGTTAACATATGAGAGTGCTGGAGGTGAAATAGTTAAACAGGTTACCCAATCAGAACCCAGGGGGTGGAGTCAGAGGGACTATAAAACCAGTTCTGGGAGGGGCAGAGGAGGGAGTTCATTGGGAGTTGGGTGGGTGGTTGGAGTAGGATAGAGTCTGTGGGGAGGTTGAGTTAGTGTAGCAAAATAAACTGAGTCAGGAACAGTTAGGGGCTAGGAAGACAAGTAAATATCTGAGAGGTGGTTTAGTGAGTGAGAGCAGGTAGTGGAAGTTATAGGTCTGGATAGGCACCCCATGATTGATGCCGTTTATGAAACCACGTGCTTGTTAAACTGCAATAAATAAACAGAAGTTTATGTTCCAATTTAACCCTGACTGGATTCAGTATTGTACCAGGTAGGGCCTGGGTGGTGGCAGCGAGAAATAAAGTGGTGGCACAGGGATCAATAGATGGTGAAACATCCGGGGACCCTGTGTGATTGCCACAAACACGTACAAGCATTTCACACACAGCAGTTACTAGCAAAGCTCTAGAAGCCGGTAAAATCTGCACATTCACAAAAAGGCTGAATTGGCTTGGGAATGGCTGCATAGCATTTCTTCTGAAATGGCGGGAAGGTGCAACATAGGAAGCTGCCTTATACCGAATCAGACCCTTGGGCCATCTATCTCAGTACTGTCTATACTCGCTGGCAGCAGCTCTCCAGGGTTTGAAAGAAGGATTCATCCTAATCCTATTTGGATATGCCAACAATTGGACCTGGGATGTTATGCATGAAAACCAGAGCAGTGAACCTCCTCCATCTCCTGGGGAGAGCCAGCTAAAATGTATCTTAAAAGCCTTGAGAGTATGCCTATCACTATATTATGCGGCCTTTTTTCTGTTGTACCCTTGCGGTGATCACATTTACTTTCACTGAGCAAAATGACTTACATCGGTGCCTACCCACATGTGGTTCCATGGCCTTTGTAGAAGTGGATGTGGTTCTTCCTACATAGAGCTTGCTTTACAGTGCTACCTTGAGTTACATACACTTCAGGTTACATACACTTCAGGTTACATACGCTTCAGGTTACAGACTCCGCTAACCCAGAAATAGTACCTTGGGTTAAGAACTTTGCTCCAGGATGAGAACAGAAATTGTGCTCCGGCGATGTGGCGGCAGCAGGAGGCCCCATTAGCTAAAGTGGTGCTTCAGGTTAAGAACAGTTTCAGGTTAAGTACGGACCTCCGGAACGAATTAAGTACTTAACCCGAGGTACCACTGTATTTGCTTTTCTCCTTTCTGCTCCCAGATTTATCCACCACCAATCCCTTTAGGGATTGATTCCACCAGGGATGGTTCAGAGTGCTGCTGCACTCAGGATTTGCTTTTGGGCTTCCAAAAGGCATCCTGGCTGGTCATTGTGAGCACAGGGTGCTGGGTAGGCCATTGGCTTAATCCAGCAGGGCTCTTTTTACATCCCTATGTCATTCTGAAATGCCTCTTTCTGATGTGCTGCTAGGGAGTTTGACAAAAGCAAATGAAGCATGCACTGGTATAATGTGGGCGATTGAATTCCGTCATAAGTTATGCTGATCTGTGGCAGGGAGCAGATGAATTTGTCCTTGATGTTGAAGTGTACTCCAGATGGCAAGATACCAGCAGCTACTTAAAAGAAGAGGATTAAATAATATATTGCACTAGACTTGTGCTGTGAAGAGCTACCGTGAAGTGCTGTCCTAACTTGGCACCCTTGCTGAGTTTAAGGACAATTTCTTCACTCAGCCATGCTAACCAATGAAAGCAGAAAGATCTTCCTTGTTCTGTTCTTCACCACCACAATCGGGACAGGATCATGCAATGCGACTGCCACATAAGCTGAAACAATTGGGCTGATTTACTTGGCAAGGCAGTACACAATCAAGATGATTCGCTGCCTGCAGAAGTTATGTGGAGGTAGTTTAAAGAGGCTATCCCTCAGTGCTAGGTTGGCACTGGATATTACTTTCAGAGTGATGCCATTCTGGAAGTGCTTCAAAACAAGTGTTTGGATCTGCTTTGAAGGAACATAGACCATTCTCTGGTGTGGTTCTGAGATCCTAAACGGTATTGAAGCATGAAACCATTTATCTGAGGAGCTGCCCGATTTTAAATGCCCAGATTCAGGTGGACAGCTTCACATCATGTGTAGAGAACCTCAGGCCCAATAGCCAAATGTAATCCTTGGGGCTACAGTGGTACCTCGGGTTACAGACACTTCAGGTTACAGATTCCAGGTTACAGAAATAGTACCTCGGGTTAAGAACTTTGCTTCATGATGAGAACAGAAATTGCATGGCTGCCGTGTGGTGGCAGTGGGAGGCCCCATTAGCTAAAGTGGTACCTCATGTTAAGAACAGTTTCAGGTTAAGAACGGACCTCCGGAATGAATTAAGTTCTTAACCTGAGGTACCACTATATTTATCTGGGCCTGGGTACTCAAAATAGGCCATACCCCTCAACCTCCCTGCTCCATGCCCGCCTTGAGTGCTTTTGCCAGATAAGAATGTGTCATTGAACTGTAATTATGCTTCTTGTGGACCTGGATGGAGAGATGGGTGTGTAGAAAGCTCTGGCTTTTGTACGGCTGGAAAGTAGCTTACTGTGGAAAGGTAAAAGTCACACCTGCTGCCTCACCCACTTTTTTTGGCTCTGGTTGTGCTCATCACTTGCATGTGGATCTCAAAAGGCTGCCGTATGAGAATCTGGTTCTTGGGTTGAAAAAGGTTTCCCATTCTTGAACCAAATAGAAGCTATGTCTCATGCATGGCTGCCCAAGCTGCCCAAGTTTGAGTGAAGTAGGCCTTAGATCAGTGATGGCCAAACTTGGCCCTCCAGCTGTTTGGGGACTACAATTACCATCATCCCTGACCACTGGTCCTGTTAGCTAGGGATGATGGGAGTTGTAGCCCCCAAACAGCTGGAGGGCCAAGTTTGGCCATCACTGCCTTAGATGGTCCCTTCCTTCATCTCATCTACTAATAGGACCTAATGGACCAAGCCAAATTTACCCCTCCATATTTGCTGCACCATTCACAAGCAGCAAAATGGGGGAGTACTTTTGGTTATCTTTCAGGATGGACAGAATGGGAATTGTGATGGGGGCAGCTTAAGCTTGCTGGAAGTGGCAGCAGCACACTGCCCAAATGATGCTGGTTGTGGCCACCATTCCCCTGAAGCTTCTTTGAGTGATGCAACATCATTATGTAGATGCTATAACATTATATTCTGAAAAGGGTTCAGGGACGATAGTCTGTTGTCGTCCACGACGCTGAGCCTTATCCCCAAAACAGACAGTGATGATGTTATAAGGTAAACTAGATGATGGTTCTGAGCTCGCTTTCAGTCCTCACGCCCCCCAAATCACCCCAATTTTCAGTCAAAACTTCTCTTTGGAGAACATTCTGCTATTATGCAAAGAATACCCTAAATAAATAATGCCCCACTATCTGTGGGTGAAAACAATTATCCAGCATTCTATTAGCAGCTACATTAAAGCAAAGTAGTTACGGAAGTGTAGACAGAAGAGTTTTACTACCAAGCGAGTAATCTGGTTACAGCAATAATAATTGCAATTTTAAATTAACGTTTCACCCAATCACCTAAAAGAAATACAAATGAGCTCCCTAAGTGGCTTTCAGTATTCATTTACTTGTTGTGGCAGCTCCCCCTCCCCACCTCCAACTGCTGTTGTCTGAAGGTCAGCTACAATCCAAGAACAAAGGTGTAGTTTAGGAAGCAAATCTACATTAGTGTTATCTGGAAACAAAATGATTTCCAGCTCTTCCAAAGTTGCAAGAGTTTAAATGTCAGGTCTGCAATCAAACTTCTGGAATAATCTTTAATGATTGTTTGGCACTTCTTGCCAGCAGTTGGGATTGGGTTGGGATTGACAGATTTGGACATAAGAGGGGTGGAGGTGGGGAAACAGGGTGAATGGGACTGATCTGGACATAGGTTGGAAGATGGGGATCTTCCCCTTCTACCCTGACTTCCGTCACTTTGGAAGGGGGAAAGGGGATGCCACCTCTCCCCTCCAATTTTCCTGTAGAGTGGGAAGCCTCAGCAGAGGCTGTGGATAGCTTTGAACAGGAAGTGATAGCAACTGAACAGGAACCTGAATAGAGAGGTGTTGCCGAGAACCAGGCTCAGTCTACACAGATGGGAACAAACCAACCCACCCTGTTGCTTGCAATATTCCCACAAGGAGACAGAGTCTTGTCAGTGAGCACATCAGGGCTTGTCTTTAGAAGCATGGCAGGAAAGGTGGAAAAACTTGTTGGGACGTCTTTGTTGCTTCTATTCAGCTCTGAACTTCTTACACAGCTCCTGAATTGTGACTTCTTGGCATTGTCTGCTGCCAAACCTGTACCACTACTTGCCAGAATAAAGCTCTCTTTCTTACTTCCAAGTAAGTGTCTCTGTGTGTTTTGGCTGGAAGCCAGGACACCTCAATGGCCTGAGCTCTCTTTTATCATTGAAGACAGATTTTAGATTTTTTTCAAGAATGTGCAAATATAAATGTGTTTCCTCCTAAATTTTGTCAGATTACATGCTGTGTTGTTTGATGAGCAGTGATGCTAAGTGCTCTTCTCTGCTCAAGTTGACCTTAATGTGACAGGTTCTGCATGCACAAATCAATTTCCCTACATAAAATAAGAAGCTTTCAGTTGGGTACTGGGAAAGCAATGGGCAGGATGACATGAAGGGCTGGTGCAAGATTAGAGTAGCAGCAGGGAGCAGACATTTTCACAGAAACATCTTATTTGAAATGACTCCACCTGCATCTCCCAGACGAATCCCAGGATCAGAATTTTGCAATACAGATCTTGGCTCAAAAAATGGACCAAAATGCATTTTAAAATGTGTATTTTGGGATAAAATACAACACATATATTTCCATTCACTTAAAATAAGATCCCAGATAAATGGGACAGAATGAACTTATGACCAGAAATAGACTGATCCATCCTTAAGCCAAATCCAGCCCAGGTTAAGCCCTACTGTGGCTCATAGGTTTCAGTGGGAAGGTTAAAAATTCACTTAAATTGCTCCCATGAAATCAGTGGAATTAAATGGAGTTAGCTGTGGCTGGATCGTATCTACACATTGCTCCTGAAATACAGTTAAAAATAACGTTCAGAGTGATCTGCTCCAAGCTATATCACATGGCTTGCTTCTTGCATGAAATCCTTTGTGACGCTCACACACTCTTTTGTATAACTTAAGTTTGTCTCATTGCCAAACCAGGAACATTGCCTTAGCCAACTTGAAAAGTGGAACAATTATTTTAACATCTGTCTTTGGATGAGTTTGTGGGGGAAGAACAGGAGGTGATAATGATTGTCTTAAGCCACTGTGACAGTAATGACTGATCATTTAATAATGGCACAGAAGACTCTGTCCTATTTAACCAAAATTCCTGGAAGAACACAAAGAAATTAGATGTTTATACCATGTTCTTGAGCTTTCAGTGTGGAAACAGTGACTAGTATCTAACTAAGTTCTACTATGAGTAGATGCATTGAAATTGATGGGCCTAACTAGGTCAATACCTTTTCAAAGAAAAATAGAATCTTCTTTTTCAATATGCAAAGAACCATTGTCTCTTGACAATGTAGAGTCAGTTTTGATCAAAGGTAGCATTCCTGAGAATTATATATTCATTTTGGAAATTAATTTAGAAGTAACATAGAAGTCTAATGTTTTCTCAATACATTTCCAACATACAATATCTAACTTTTGGATTCCCTCTAAATTGGCATCATGTTTGTCTAGTTTTTGGAGGGAGATTACACAAAATTACTGGCAGATATTAAGTAATTAATATTAATTTGATCAGAATATTTTGCCAGATGACAGTAATTGGTAATATTATAGCTCTGTGCAGCTGACAGCCAAGCCACAGTTACTTAGAAGTAGGTTCACTGAAATTAAGAGGACTTTCTTCTAGGTCAAATGTGCTTAAGATCGGACAGTATATAAAATGCTTTCCCTTCCTCCACTGGTGCAGTTGCGTAATGGCAACCTTGCTGCCTTGCCCACAGTCACCATCCCTGTAAGCAGCAACAACATCCTTGATGGGAAGTAAGGTAGGGTGGGAGGTTAGGTAAGTACCAGCATTCTCTCCTACCAACAGCTACTGGATGTCTCAAGCACCCCTAACAAAAATGAAATCTTTCAAGCAAGAATCTGCTGGGAAACTGTCACAAACACCTCTGCTTACAAATAGCATACATTCCTTGTTCATCATCATGTTCTGTTTTCCAGAAAGTGAGGCCTGATAGCTAACAGAGATGGAATAAATTAGCAACTAGTTAGGCTTGATAACTTAATCAGCTTTAAATTCAAGTTGCTTTCTGAAGTAATTTAAGAAGGAGCAGTTTGAATTCTATTTCCCACTGCTCTGTGTATTTCCCCTACCCTGGACTTTATGCAAACTGAGTGATTTAGTGGTTGAATCCCCCACCCCATCTTTTTTAAACAACAACAACAACATTTTTTTTCCTACGCCATTGTCATGTTAAAAACTTATTGGGAGAGGAAAACTAAAAATATCAATTAATTACTGTAATTAGAAGCTGCTCATTAAAAACTGCTGGAATACACAGTTCCGTATGCCTAATAAAGGATTTTGAATATTACACAGTTCCATGTGCTGCTGAGTATGGCCACACTTTATTCTTAAGAAAAGCAGCCAAAATGCACTCAGGGATGTAAAATGAACAGATCCTTGCTTGCAAGGTCACTTTAAAATAAATAAATGAGATGACAAGAGATGGAAGTTGCAGGGAAGGGGTGGGGGGTGGACACTGCTTAGGTTAGATGACGTAACAGCCCCATTCAGAAGTAAGTTTCACTGTGTTGCAAGGGAATTACTCCCTTTTAAATTTGTATAGGATTGCAGTTCAGGCTACAATTATATTCACACATACTAGAGAATAAGTACGAGATCAAGGGGAATCTACAACGTTGTACATCCGATCTCCCTTTCCCAACAGACACAACCAAACTTGCCTCAGGGTGATCAAAGCTATGTTGGTGGCCAAATCTAGAGCTAAATCTGGATTGAAATGGGTCCAGATAATTCACTTCCTTCAACTGCACCTGAACTTCTACCATCTTGCCCCCCCCCATGGGACACTGGTGCCTATAATCTCAATTCAGTGATGCCCCTAACAATTGGTATTCAGTGCACCTGCACTTGACAGTTCAACATAGCCTACAGGACTAATAGCCATGGTTACGTTTATCTACGCTTTTATATACAGAATAGTTTTACTTGTTTTGAATTGTCAATTGCTTGATGTATTTTTTAATTATTTTTTTACTTTTCATGTTATTATTGTTAATTGCTTCAAGATGAGAGAAGTGATTTATAAATGGAATGAGTTAATTACTGCCCTTTTAAAAACAATGTAGACTAGTGGCCATAACAAATCTTATGTAAGAGATATACTCTCAAACACAAGATGGGGAGGACAGCACACCTGACTCCCTAAATTCCCCCTTTGCTAACCAAAAAGTCCCTTTCTATCTCAAGTTACACTGATTTGTGGACTATTTTAAAAATCTAACAGGAAATGCAAGAGTTGGTGGAAGTTGAACTGATATTTTTTCCTACTGAAGATGTGTGATTGCATAGATTAGTTTTGCTTTTGTTTTTACTGTAATATTTATATCCCACCTTTCCTCCAAGGAGCTCAAGATGATGTATATGGTGCTCCTCCTCACCATCTTATCCTCACAATAATTCTTTGACATAGGTTTGGCTGAGGGACAGGGACTGGTCCAAGGTCACCTAGTGAGCTTCATGGCTGAGAGGAGATTTCAACTGTGACCTCTCAGGCTTTACTCCAACACTCTAACCACTTCACCACACTAGCTCTCAATCCATAACCTGAATCCACATCCATATCCTGATTTCATGCTCTCTAGGGTAATATCAGCTGGCAAGCCCTTGAAAAATAAATCACATTTCCTCAAAGCTATACCTAACCGTTTTGCTCCCCTTATTTGACTTCAGAGTCTGCCACAAAGAGGGTATTGAAATGGTATGTCAGTCTCTGTTTGTACTTGATGGTGTAGATTATTTAGCATTATGGTTTGCAGGGCACTGGGCCAATCCAAGCCCCAAGTTCCCGGAGATCACTACTTCTCTCCTTCTCTGATCCAGTTGCCAACCATGGGAGAGACATGAATCTTGTAGTGAGTCATTTGATATCTATATTTGGCCAGTCTTAGAAATACATGACTTGAAGAGACCTCAAAGCAGCTGAACCCCAAGTGACAATCTACATTTGGCTTGGGCTGGTGGCTGGTCCCAGCAGTGACCTTGAGGAGAGAGAAGGTTTCGTCTTACCTTAGAACTAGTTTGTCATTGTTAGACACACTTTATGCTGTGGTGTCAGACAAAACACAATTATCTGCATTCAGTAGTTTCCAATGGAAATGTTGCATAAGTAGCAGGGGTTTTCTCCTGTTACTAAGACCAGAGATAGCCAACTTCCTATGTTTTGGGAATGATGACACCACAACCACCACATGCTGAATTGATGAAGATGTTCTTTGCCAGGGATCAGAGAAGAGGACAAAGTTGTCCACTACCTCTGTAGAGTTCAACTAGTTTGTAGTATGGGTGTGTGATTCAAGACAAGGCATGTTTGACTGCATTGTTTCCCAATCCTGCATCATCTCTATTTTGAGCCTGGTGGCTTTATTTGTGGTAAGGTTCCTGAAGACATATCATGGTGTGAGTCTCTTTTGAACAGAACCCTTACATTGTTCACTGGTAGAGCACTATTTCTTTCCATAAAGTGGCCCCAGATTCAGTCTCCTTGGTGTCCTATTTAATGGACCTCACATTGGCTGAATGGATCATTGCCTGAAAGTCTTCAAGACACTGCCATTTAAGGAGAATGATATTTCCTGTTAATGCAGCTGCTTATATTCTTTAAAAGATGCAGAAACATATTTTGTCCACACTGTGCAACACTTGCATGCACAATCAGTTTCCTTAAATAACAGCCAGTATCCAAATGTTCAGTCCATTCTGTGATGGGAGTGGAGAACCTCATAGCAGAAATCAAAAGCAATATAAATGGGGAAGTAAAATGTAAATAAGTATATGACATTTGATTGAGATTGCTCATTATTTCCCTTCCATTCTGACCTTTTAAAAGGTTGATCATGGGATCAACCGCTAGCAAGGCCTCTCCTCTTAATGGAGGGGAGGTGTTGTGAGCAGGAACCACTTCGCACGCTCGCAGGGGAGCATAACCAAGCCCCCTGCGGCACTGAGCCCTGTGCCCGCATCACGCCCCCTGGCTGGCCAATCCGGCTGGGGAGGCGTGGTTTTGCTGTTTAAAACAGCTGTGGGCTCACAGGCTCCTTCTTCTTGTTCCTGGCTTCCTCGGATCACCCGCCCACCCTCCCTTTAGGTTTTGCTCCTGACCTTGCTATGGACTTCGGTTGGTCGCCTTGGTTGTCCAAGGGGCCTGGTAGGAATTTTTCCAGTTGGCAGATTGGCACCAGGCACTTGGTTTTTCACCTACCTCATAGAAAATCGTCACAACGTTGTAAGGTTTGGCGGTTAGGCATTGGAAAATGCATTGTGGGTCGGAGGGGAGGTTGTGGCCATCACCTACCCCTCCCATTTAAGGGTATTCCTTTAAAGGAATCCGGCGGTCGTGGTTCCTGTCCGATGCCCAGGTGGTGGCTAGGGCCATGGCATGACCCCCGGTGACTCTAGGGGAAAGCTTCCAGTTGTTTTGCATCAACAAGCTCCCCCTACAGGTAGTTAACCCTTGCGTGACTCCCGGCAGAGCAGGCAGGAGTCAAGTATAGACTTTTCAATCCAATGCCTAAGCCAATAACACTCACATGCAGTCACCAATAAAGTTGTGGCCTTTTTTAGTCCATTAACCTAAATACTTGTGATCATGTGTCGTATTTTATCTCCAAGCAGGGGTGGGGCCTCGACTCACAACCCAGAGCCTTCCCAGTCCTCTTGTGGGCTTCATCTACATTCTCTAGCATAAGCACCAGTCCAGATCTCCTGCAAACATCTTATTACACTCCCAGCTGCTTTCACCTGCATGAGCTAAGACACAGACAGGGTCTCTCTCCCACACATGTCAAAAACAATGTTCTTTAGTCAATGTGCTCATCAAGCTTTTACGTTTTGGCTTGTGCAGGAGCCTGAGCAGCTGCAGCGCATAACAAGAAACACTCTGACCATTACTGTCTTCACTGGAGAGGAGTAAATGTCAGATTCATAATATGCTACTGGCCCTTGAATCCTTGTTCGATTCAAAAGATGGCCCCTGCCTTAGAAATAATAAGGTTGCCAACCAGGGGGCTAAAAAAGGAGTTGATAGAAAGGGGTGATGAAGCAGCACGTCTAAAAGCCACATAAACAGGACGTCGCTCATGGGAATGACAAGTCTGTGTCATTAGATTCAGAGGAAACCAGTGTTGCCGCACAGAATGTAAATAAACAGACTTTAGCCATGTGTGTGGTTGGAAGATGCCAGAGAAAGACACATTCTCAATTACAGCTGAGTAAATAATTCAAAACCAAGAATACATATTGGATTTGTTGCAAATACACAGCAGAGCACCTCCGCACAGAGACCAATGTTATTTCTATTTCAGCCCTTTGCTACTACCCTGATCTCTAAAGAGATATGGAAGTGGCATTTCATATTTGCCATTCTTTTGTCAAGTATAAAGAAAAGGCTCCAAACGAAGGAAGATTAGGGGGGAAATGGCTGTGACTATCAGCTACCCAATAACCCCATTGAAATGTACAAAGCAGCCAATCAGGCAATATAATTCAATAGTGTGTGAGCACAACCAAAGGACTTGGAAAACCTTCTTGTATAGCAATGCTTTGCTGGGCAGCATTAATAACAAAATATTTTTGGGTGTTCCTTTTTTTGTAATCTTCCTTGATTAGGGATGGATGAAACTGTCCATGTTGGTTATTTCCCTTTTCTTATTTTTCCAAGCTTAAGTTCAGGATTCAGGTTCTGAATCCACTTTTCATTGTTTTCTAAAAGCCCCCATCTCATCTCCCTACTCTCTAAAAGCAAATTAGCAGGGGATGCTTCCTCTCTCTCAGGCTGTGCCTTGTTGATAGCATCATCCATGCCGTCCTCCTCTTCTTCCTCATCTGACAGCAATTTCCACCCCAGTCCTATGCCGAATTATACTGCAGGGCTCATAGCACTGCATTGGTCACATGGCTGATCTTAGCCAATTGGAATGCCAATAACCTTCCCTCTGCGGTATCCTCACTTTGTAACCACTTTCATGTACTTTCAAAGCATCCTTCAAAAATTGTGGATGCTATGGTGAGTGCTATGCTTTTTCAACTTAGCCATGTCTATGACAAACTTTGGCTGGTTTATGCACTCAGAAAATGCCATTTTTAAAGGGAAAGTGTTAAATTTGCACCAGGTCAGGATCCTTTCAGATACAGTGGTACCTCTGGTTCTGAACGCTTCAGGTTCTGGCTCTGTGAACCTGGAAGTAGCTGCTCCTGGTTGCAAACTTAGCCCCATGATGTGAACAGAAATCGTGCGCTGGAAGTGTGCGCACAGTGGGAGGCCCCATTAGTGAAAGCGCGCCTCAGGATAAGAATGGTTTCAGCTTAATAACGGATCTCCGGAATGAATTAAGTTCATAACCAGAGGTACCACTGTATCAGGATAGGAAACTGAAAGCTATTTCATTTCAACAACAACCTCAGCCCCTACACCTTCTGAATTTCCTCATATATTGCTCACATTTATGTCCCATATCTTAGTTAAGTCTTGTCTCACCAGCCTGGAGCTACAAACTACTAGTCTGGAACCAAGATCAATCTACAAAATGTCAAAAATATAATGAGAAAGAGTGGAGGAAGAGACTGTATAGTTTAGTGAGATGGAACAAGTATATGAAGTCATTCACCTCTAAGTCATTGCTTTGAATTCTCTTGACTCAGTAATGAATGTGCTCTTCTCCTTTATTATTTCAACATTGCTTGGTGACCTATGTAGAATGCCCTGTTGGTCTTAATCCAGCTACTTGTTGACTGGTGTCCATATCATAGAATGCATCACTTCAGTTGACATTAATTGAATTTTTTCACTCTTGTGGTTATATCAGTTGAGAACTCCAAGCAGAGAAAGTGATACTGTATCAGAAATCACATTACAGCCATTTCTATAGCTTCTAACACTTCATTGGACTCTGTTCCTTCATCAACAATAGGACTTCAGAGGAGTCAATGAGCTAAAATTCAGCCCCATCTAGTGCTGCTACCAACTCTCAAAGATAAAACACCAAAATAGAACAAAAATGGGTTTGGGGCGTTCCTCAAGCAAACCTCACAAGGAATTCTGAGTGAATTTAAAAAGAAGATTATCTATATTTCTCGGGGGGTTTCCTTAAGTTGTCACTGCATTCTGCCTAAAGCAAACTTCAAAGTGAATCTGGTGTGCTTCTTAGGAATTTTGATCAGACAAGCAACATTTCTTGCATGGGTTTTATCATCTCCCAAGCCTTACCCGATTGAAAAATACATGATCTGAATGGACAGCTCCTTGAAACTGTGTGTGCCTTTAATTCAATACTGATCGTTAGCAGATGCAAAATCAAGCACTAGTGTGTAATATGTAATAGGTAATCATTCTCAAGAGTCTAGCTCTTTGCACCTGCAAGGAAAAACTTGGGTATTTTTAGATTAGGAAACCCAACAGATGCAATGAGTAGGAGGAAGAGGTCACACAATGCTTACAAATTGTCTAGGGCAGGATCCCGCAGAATATCTCACAATCTTAATTTATCAGAAAATATCTGGAGGAGCAGAATAAAAGGGTGTAACAAGGTGTTTCTCCACCCCTAGGTTTATACATTCAAAGTATATGATAAAAAGACTATAAACATATTCATACACTTGTAGGACATTCAGATATAGCATCAAGAACCAGGGTCCTGCTCCCAGGCTGGTCCTCCATCAATTTCAGTTATTTATTTCCTAAAATTCATATACTGTTTGAGCATAGAAAACATTTCAAAGCGTTTTTTAAATGAACACTTTCCAATTAACATATGAATATTTTTTTGTACACGTTAGTTGGTTGGAGACTGCATCACAAAATCTGGAGAAGTGCAAATTTGTGTCTGTTTCAATTCACCCATTGTTTCTGAAAGAGTGATTCAAGTAGGTTTGCATCAAAATCTGAATCAAACCAATTTTCCCCCTTACGTCTACTTTTCTTACTAGCAATTAATGTTCATCTAGTCGTATGGCCACCTGATGTGCTGGTTCTCATGACATAAAAGAATCCTGGGAATTATTCTTTAGTGAAGGAACTCTCCCTTTCCCAAGCATTCCTTCCCTCGGAAGATAAAATGACTGTTACACATATACTTTCATGATGCAGATACATGCATCGTTTTACACAAGGACATCTGTACATTTTATTCAACAATTGTACTTCCCGCGTCAAATTCCATCGAATGATGCATTGCAGAGGCACCAATACTCCACAGGATAAATAAAAGGAAGGATTGTAATTCTAATACAGTCCTGGGTAAACAGCTCTGTGTGGCCCGATTCCAACATCAGCACTTCATTTTAATGATAACTGCAGCTCTGGTGTTCATTCTAAAATCCTTAAATGTACTTAACAACCTGTTTATGCTTGGAGTGTATTGAGTTTATGGGGATAGCTAAATGAAGCAGATAAGTATATTATGTAAAACTGTACTCTGAAATGCTTATTCTAGCAGTTAGTATGCATCTGGAGTGAATTTGTAGACTGTTATGTAATGGTTTCATGCATACTAAATAAAGGATATTCATTTTAATTTAGAAGCGCACAATTATATAGGAAGCACAAAGAAGTCAATGAACCAATCTCAGATTGGGCACTGTGAAAACAGGTATGGCCATTTGGAATTCAGCATTAATATTTTATGCTTCCAAATGCTCCTTGTATGCAGGTAATGAGGTATTCAGGCATGGATCAGCAGCTGTAGTCATTAAAGTTATACATCTATTATGTATATTAAAACTTTGTTTAACACCAGGGTCTTATTTTCCTTTCCTCTCCGTAACAAACCATTTTCTCAAACAAACACAAAGCTAGTTTGGAAGACCTAATCTCATCTGCCTAGCCCTCACATATAGACACATCTTTTGTTTTGTTCCTTTCTCTTTTCTTTTTCCAGAAACCCATCACCACATTTTATTTAGCACACCAACACATCACAGGTGAAAACAAGGATGTGCTTAGAGCACCCCTATTCTCTTACCAGCTATCACACCCACCTACACGGAAGAAATTTGAAGGAAGGCTATTTCCCCACTTGCTGTAGTTGTAGCCATTTACTACTCTGCAACAGCCTTCTCCTCCACTCATTGTATAATAATGCTATTTACCCTTAAACTTGCCTGCATAAATTTTAAAATGAGCCTTTGTTATATGCCTCACTTATATATTACACAACCCACCTAGAACTTTTTCTTTTAAAAAATAGTTGTCTCAACATGAAGCTTCTCCACATGGTCTCTGAAGTACTGAAAACAGCAAAATAATCCTGAGAAGTTTGAAAATATGGATGGGTGGAAGGCTATGGCAGCTTGCTACACCAATTATCTTCAGGAAACCATGAATGAATTCAGAAAGACAAATCCACAGAGTAGCAATGTTACTGGAAGGATCATATGCAAAACTATAGGTAGAAATGCTGTTGTGGGATTTCCTTACCGTGTTCTACTGCCTTTATTCTGTTCTGAATTTTCAATGTATTTTCTAAAAGTTATGTTAAGGGGGAAAAGAGACTCTGATACAACACACACAGAAACGCATGCATAAATCTGCAGGCATGAATCATACAAGCAAACGCTGAATGGTCTTACAAATACAGTATGATAAAATAAAATGCAATTAAACTAGCCCAAACGATATGGTAGAAATACTGGAGAATATTCAGGGTGCACTTGGGTAACTCTTCTTGGAAAAAATAAGTGATTGAGCTGTGAGGCCACGTGCTACAGTCAGCTAGGACAAGTAGCCAATATGCCCTCCAGCTGTTGATTACAACTCCTGTCAGATTCATCCAGCATGGCCAATGGTCAAGTTGGGAGATATAGTCCAAAGCATCTGTTGGCTGTTGTTGTTGCAGGACTTGAGAATGAATTGCTATTGGTCCACTTTTCTCAGTGTAGCCCTCCAGCTGAACCCAGGAAGAATCTTAAGATGTTGGGATGATGGCTAATATGGAGGCAAGGGAAAGGAAGGATAAATCAATAGTAACTCTTTCCCATTGTTTCCCCAAGTTCCTGCTTGGCAGGGGGTTGGACTCGATGGCCCTTGTGGTCTCTTCCAACTCTCTTCCAACTCTATGATTCTATGATACTTAGAGGAGAACGGAGATTTGTTTCTGGATGGTAATGCATTAGGGCCTATTGGACATAGTAATCACCCCGTCCCAGGGGTGGGAAGTGCAAAAGCTACATGATGAGAACTCCGACCCACTGCCCTACTAGAAATGGCCTCCTCAGTCCCCTCCAGTATGTTAGCTATGGCTCTTCTGTATATGCTGTGTATGTCAGTTCATTTTAATATATGAAATCGCTGTTGATGGGGAAAATCAGGGATCGCCTGCAAATAGTATGCTGGGCTATTATGGAAATCAGGAAACTAGTGTGCCACCTACCCTTGCCTCTCACCTTCTTATTATTCATTTAATAAAGTGTCATGTTGCTTTTCAAAACTAAAAGTCCTCTTGCAGCTCCTAAATCATAAAGAATAATAAAATAGATCTGCACCATCGATATCCAACCACTAAAACCACAAGTATTTTTTTAAAAATGAAAACTAACAGAACAGAATAAAACACCCTAACAACCAGCACAACATCCTCAAAACACAATATGCTTAAAAAGAATTGAAACAAGAGCAATAATACTCATTCTTCGGACCTCCAGAGTTCAACTTTCTTGCAGAACACAGAGAGCGGAGAATGAGCTGCGAGGAAGGGAGGCACACACAAAATGTCTGTTCCCTATAATTGTCTAGAATGTATAAAAAAAACCCAAAACAATGGTGGACAAATTCAGTTTGGTTCATATGTGAATGCAAACACACCCAAATTATATGTGCACCCATCTCCCCTTCAAAATCTGCACTTCTCTGAATTTTGTAATGCAATTTTCCAGCCAAAATGACTAACTGCTTCTGTGTCCACAAATGCATACACTGGGGGAAGTGTGCTTAAAAGTGTGTGTAGGAGTGAAAAAGTCACAAACAGGTGCATTATGTGAGGAGAAAACACTTGCAAAATTAAGGTGAGCGGGCATTCGAAAATGTGTACATGAGGAGTAATGTGCACTAAAATTCTTTATGTAATTTATTTATTTATTTTAAATGGCAGACCGCTGCAGCAGTATGGTGAACTGAGCTTAACATTAGCAAAATCAGAAATTGCAAGAAACCAAAATTGAAAGATTTACCCATCCTGACTTATCGCAATCCCTCTCCATGTGGGCATGCATGGATGAATCCATTGTATCTTCCGCATTCCTTCCACTGCTCCTTTGTAACTGTGTTAGAATTATCTGATGAAAAGTAAATGCTTCAGATGCTACTTTGAAACTGCTCTGCCTCCTCCACGTGACAATCTGTTTCCTAACTGCTGAATTCAAGCCCTGCATATCCTTTGGCTGATTTTCCCAAGGAGATCCCTTTTCGGTGTTCATAAAGTTCAATAAAATATCCCCAGCTCATTAAAGTGAAAGGATGTTATTACGCACACAAAAAACACAGCTTTGCAGGTTTTAATGTTCCCCGTCCCCAAAAAACAGCTTCTTGAAGTGTACTTGGTAGTATGTACCTTTGGGGAGACAAAGACGAAATAAATCTGCAGCAGAAAAACTGTGCCAAAGGGATGTGGCATCATAAATCCCCTTTCATCAGAAACTGTCACATTACAATGGTATCTCTCCCCACCTCTCTCTCTCTCTCTCTCTCTCTCTCTCTCTCTCTCTTGCTCTCTCTCGCTCTCTCAGAGTGTAGGTTCACTGTACAGCACAGGAAGGCTGTGTATTCTGCCCCTGAGGCATAAAACAACTTTGATACACAAGGGGAAATAAGGAAAGCATGAAGGGCAGGATGGCAAGTTTTCTTTCATTAAGAAATTGGCATGCATATACTGTCAGTCTCGGGTGGGTTTGCATGGAATCTTGTTCTCAAATGGATAAAAGTGTGCAAGCCCTTCTGAATCAAAGCAGAATCAAAGAGAACAGCATCTGAGGCTTTGCTGCCAAAGAGACAGCTCGTCAGCAGCCCGCTGTATGACTCAGACACATGCAAGAACTGCTGGCCTAGCTTCCTGCTTCACTTGTCAATATAAGTTTGATGCTAACGGCAATCCAATTCTTTTCTTTTCATGTCAGCTTCTACCATTACAGGCCAGATCTGCAAGCCTCAGTGATACAATTAGAACTTTCCTCCACAAGTAGCAGCATTGATTTAATTGTCAAGGGACTAAGAGGCTGGCGAGTTTTAAACAGGAGTTTGATAGATTTATGAGTGGGGCTGAATGTTGAGCTCCAAACCTGGTGTTTCTGTCATCCAGAGAGATTCAGAAGGTGAACCCTTTCCCACTGCACACAAACACCTTTGCATATTCCAGTTGTTTTTCTCTTACAGCGGATCAACAGAAGTAGCATCAGCAATATGACAGGGGGCGGCCATTAAGTTATCTGACAAATTGCATTGATGGTGAGTGGTACTTTGATTAGCTAGTGAAATTATTCAAGGCCTTCCACAGCTACAATTTCCAGAGTTGTTGGCATTTCCTCAGTCAGGTGTTTATTTATTTGTTTGTTTGTTTGTTTGTTTGTTTTTTGGACAGCTAAGAACACAGAGCAGCTCAACTCTGATGCAACTCAGTCCCTGACCCAACTCAAGGAACCTTGTTAATGGCACCATCAGACTCAGAAATGTTTGAAATTGCCTGAATTTACTTTGTAGTCTGTGGTACACAGAGACCTAATGTACACTCCTAAGAGTTTCAATTCTTTTGATTGGAAACCACTAAATGGTTCTGAGTTGGATCAGGAACATGCTCCAGATCACACTATTTGCAGACATTGATTTCTTTGAAATAAAAATCACCAGCTAACTCCATGCTTTTATTTATATATATTACAAGAGCATATTATGTATTTGAGCCTGTGTGTGTGTGACTTAGCCCTAAAAATTTCCCCAGGCACACAGAGACATTGTTGGCTATGTGGCAAATTACTATTAAACTATGTAAATTAACTCATATTTATGTTATTTTACAATGTGTGATCTTACAAACAAGGTGTTGGTGTTCTGCCTGGAATACTACGGTTTCAAAAAGTTTCTTTGTACATTTTGACATACCCAGTGTAAACAGACATTGGTGCTAATTAGTAATTATCCCAGTGTTGGTGCAACACCAGGGCAGCGTTTATGTTGTGATGTTTCCATCCTTTAAAAAAATGCTGGGGAAACTATTATTTACATTAAGAGATTTCCCCCCAACTCACACTTGTTTAAAAAATATAGTCAAGTATTTCAAATAACACACTTTGTGAACTAAGCTGTAATCTGTGAGTCACTGGAAAAATATTGTTTATAGTTCTTAACATACAGTACATCTTAGGTACATTGCTGGAAGAAATAAAGGCAAAAGGAGATTAGGCAATAGGCTTTGATCTTCTTATTAATAGCAAGTTTAAGATGACATCACAAATATGGAAGCATTTTTAAGGACCTACACATATGTTCTATTTTGAAAAAGAACAATAAAGCTGTTGCTGAAAGTTTCACTTTGGTTCCAACATAAGATCTCTTGTCCAGATAACTGCAACATACATTTTTACATCTGTGTTTCATTATGTCGGATAATGACCTTTCAAAAGCATGCATTTAAGTAATACCACAGCTAATGATGACATCTGATGGTCGGTTGGATGTTACCCTCTTTGATACAATAGTTATCTGATGTTAAAAGTATTTAAAGTGCATGGTGCATGATAGCTCCATGCTCAAGTGATTACTGAACAGTAATGCAAAATGACAGTGAAAGCTCCTGCTTTTAATAGGGATGGAATGCCTATCTTGCAAGGTAGCCTAATATTTATTTGAGTTTTCATAGGACTGGGATTATGTTGTGGGTCAAAACATGAACTTGCTTTGGATGAAAGCTGAACGAAATAAAAACTAGAGCTCAACTAGGTCAGTTTGGAAAAACATAGCATATTGTGCTGGTAAGTTAGGGCAGCTGCATCCTTGGAGAAAGCCAAAGCTCTGTGAGCCAGCATATAAACTATGTTATAAGAACATTAATGGAAACAGGCAAACTTTTAAAAAGAGCTTCTCTTTGGCTTCCTTCCACCCTTAAGCACAAATACCCAGAGCAAAAGTCAATCCAGCCTGAACGACTGAATCTGACAGTCTGGGGTCAAAACCACCCCTAGTGGTTGAGGTTTTCATCCTAAATCAGACGTTGTAACTCAGACCTCTCAAAAATGTTTACACATTTCAGTGAACTAGATAAAAGCAAAGGTTTGTTTGGAGCTGTCTCGTTGGGTAAAAGCAGGGGTTATGGCGGTGCATCACGGAAACAAACTTACAGGATGAAACTTTGCTTACTTTCAGAAAACACTGGTCTCGTATCATTGGACGACAGCTCCTATCAGACACAGTCAACATACCCAGGGATTATGGGAGTTGTAGTCCAGAAACACCTTCAGGGTACTACATTGTCTACCTGTGATGAAGGTAATAATTTAAAAGGTGAAAGACAGAAGTGCTATGCTTGGAGAGTGTAAGTTTCAATAAAAAGGCCCTTAGGCATGCAAACGCAGGAGCCCCAGGGAGATGCTGTGGTTCTTAAATAATAGTCTTCTATGGGCTTCTGTGCTGCTTCTTTAATTCAGACATCATGGCCAAATTGTGGATCTCTGTGCTTTCCACAGTGTCATCCCTCCTCTCCTTATGCAAGCCAATTCACTTCTCCTCCCTCTTACTTCATAGTAATCATTCTTCATTGTAACATACGAATTAGGCAAACTGTGATGTTAAAAGGTAAAGGACCCCTGACCGTTAAGTCCAGTCACGAACGACTATGGGATTGCGGCACTTTTCTTGCTTTACTGGCCAAGGGAGCCGATGTTTGTCCGCAGACAGTTTTTCAGGGTTATGTGGCCAGCATGACTAAGCCGCTTCTGGCAAAAGCAGAGCAGCACACGGAAATGCCATTTACCTTCCCGCTGGAGTGGTACCTATTTAACTACTTGCATTTTGACGTGCTTTCAAACTGCTCAGTTGGCAGGAGCAGGGACCGAGCAATGGGAGCTCACCCCATTGCAAGGATTCGAACCGCCAACCTTCCGATCGGCAAACCCTAGGCTCAGTGGTTTAGACCATAATTAGAATAGTAAATATATCTTAAAGAGTGGTTTCAGAGAGCTCAACAAGATAATGCATATGAAGCACCTTGGAAACCCCCAAGGACTGCATCACTGATGAAAAAGAATTAACTAAGCCGTAAGAAAATCCACGTGTCATTTAAAAGGTGGCGGGTATTAGGTTATGGATCCCTCACTTGATCAAACTTTGAAATACTATATTAGGGAAAATCACTTTGCCAAAATGTGTGTATTAGGCAAAATTACATACAAAATGCATATGTTAGGAGAAGTTCACGCAAAATGCTTATGAATTTTCATGAGGACTTTGAAAAATGATAGCAGCTGTGAACTGATGTGGAAATGTAGAGAACTGAACTTGAGGCTGGGGAGGTGAGAAATGGAGAAAAACCCAAATTGACACCCATCCCTAGTACAGTCGTACCTTGGTTTTCGAACAGCTTAGTTCTTGAACGTTTTGGCTCCCGAACAACGCAAACCTGGAAGTGACTGCTCTGGTTTGCGAACTATTTTTGGAAGCCAAATGTCCGATGGGGATTCCACAGCTTCTGATTGGCTGCAGGAGTTCCTTCAGCCAATCAGAAGCCATGTTTTGGTTTCCAAATGTTTTGGAAGCCAAACGGACTTCTGGAACGGACAGCGTTCAACTTCCAAGGTACGACTGTACTGATACCATGTTGTCTGAAGCAGATTGCAGGCAATGAGATGAGCCAAAAAATATAAGTGAATTATTTGATCTATATTTCTAAACACTTTGATGTGCCAGGAGAAGACCAAGCATCCAGTAGTGTCCAGTGGAACCCAGAGACAAGTCAAGCAGATGCATTCCCAAGAAACTGGTGTAATGGTGTGGTCTGGCTGTGGTAGGCACTGCTGAATGCTGACATCTTCCTGGTCTCACTTGCTTACCATGCAGTGCCTCCCTCTTTCAGGAACCTCCGAGACCAGTTGTTGCAAAAATGCAAAAGCTGCACAAGGCAGAGAAGGCATTCTAGAATCCCACAACTGAGTGCCTGCAGCAGCCTCACAGCTGTCTGTTGTTCCATGATATTAGAGCTTGTCTGGGTATATACTCAGAAGTGAGTGTTGGCACCATTCCTGGCTGCACTTGAGGGCCTTGTACCTTTGTTTAATGGGAAACAGCCACAGTATAGTCTGTACCATCAGATATTCATTATTATATCAAAATTAAATTACAACCATGGGCTTGACAGTGTAGGTTGATGTGGAAGGCACTAATCTCCTGCAGGAAGGGAGGGGGGCTACATTTTGCATGACCATTTCCTCAGTTCCAGACTAGCTCTGATTCTGAGAATCTTATTCTTCCCTCAACCACCCACCATAAGCTGAGAGATGTATTGCAGTCTCTTTTGGGGAAATGATTTTAATGGGAATTAAAAATATGGCATTTTCCCCACAATGATGGTGTCTAGTTCCGCAATGATGGTATTTGTCATTACTTAACAGTTTAATGCTTACACACCAAGAGTAAGAGGATAATGTAACATTTCAAACAGCTCTGTAGACAGAACTCATCACTTTAAGGCTTACGGGGGGAGGGGTGGAAATCGCACGATCTCTCCAGTTGTTATAGTAATGATGCTGGTTTCCTGTTCACTCAAAGGGTAATTAATGAAGAATGTGCCTCAATGGCACATACCAGGCAGCTAAGGTAATACCTTATGTACACATTTCTGCTCTATATTATGCACAATACAGGGCTTGTTTTCTTTCTCTTTCTCTGACAAGCATCCAAATCACTAGGTAACCTAAATACAGAGCACCAACCGGCAAGTACTTCACTTAAAATATATAGATTTCCACTGATTCAGGCACAGCATGTTGCCCATCTGAGAGAGAGTAGAAACTGCATTAAATACTTCCAATATAAACATGGCAAACGACCAGCTCAAAGGAAGGGGGACGGAGGACATTTTGATTTTTTTTTATTTTCTATTCCTTCTACTTATTTTCAAAACCTACTGCATTTAACATTGCACCAACCCAACTTTCCCCAACCCAACTGGTCCCGTCCAACCCAACTGGTCCCCTCCAGACATTGTTGAACTACCACTCCCATCCACCCCAGTCAGCCTGACAAGGGGTCAGGAATTATGGGAGTTGCAGTCTTAAAATTAGGGCATGCTGGACTAACTCTCCCTTCTTTCCAATAAACTAATTTAATGGTTGGATTATTGGTGGGAGCTGCTAAAACAAAGTGAAAAATCAACACTGAAGAACAATATCAGATTGTTCATAGAGTATCATTCAAATACGTGTTACAAATTTGGATAAGTATGTAAGTGCTCATACTGTATTTGTGATACATGTGTAAATCCCTTTGTTGGGGACTTTGCTTAGGCAGAATACCCAAATATTTTTCATAAGACAGGATGCACCATATCCCAAGGGAAAGGTTTTGAGTTCAATGGGATTTATTTCCAGGTGAATGAGTATAGGATTGCATCTGTTTAAATAGTCTTCCCATTCATGCAGTCAACCCTCAAAACTGTAGTTATGTGATGGTAAATTCTGTACTTCTGTGATGGTGGTGCACTGCATATCTCTATACGGGATCTAGGTTTGGGGATGGGAGTCATTATAACTCTTACAATCTTGTATTTTTAGATCTTCCCTCACCTCTCAAGACTTGTTATCTGAAATGTGGTCTGCACCATCTCTTCAAACAATTGTCAACAGATGATCATGTGAAAAGCTACCAGTTTTGACACAACTATGAACCAACACCCTAACCATATAGTGCATGTAATGGAGATTGTACTAAAAGGTAGACATCCATTATAAATTTTGAGTTTCTTTAAAAAATATTTGCTTAACCTGGGTGTGTATCAGAGTCTGTTACACTCATAAAATCAACTGGTTTGAAGCCACTGAAGTATACCTCTAAATAATGTTGTCATAAGACCATTTATTTGGAATTCAGCCAAGAATCTAAGTGCCAGAGTCAATTTGGGCAATCTCTTTCATAAACAGTCTTTGCTTTGTTTTCTTAGCTTGCAGAAAGTAGAGGCATAACAATATGCTTATCTTATGTAATAGTGTGTTTGTTTTGTCTCACCAGCACAGGACTGTAGGATTCCTCCAACATAGGTACACATAGGACTGTAGCCTAGAAACCATATATAAAAAAATGTAATGGAGTAGCAGCAGAATTTATATTCAAGTATAAATCGCAGATCTATCTGAAACGGAAAATGGTTTGCTTAAAGCCTTTTGAAAATTGGAAATGTCACTGTTGAGTTTTGTGTTCTCAGCAATAAAAAGATAAAAGTCAGGCAATCAATTACCTAATGTAAATTGTTTGCTCAGTGCTAGTCATGATTTCTTACTTGTTCTGGCTTCAGGTATAGAAATTTCTCTATGAATCAACCACATGTATCTCACACGCTATATAAACTTCAAGGTTACATATTGTTCATTCAAAGCAAATAATTTAACCTTTTTAGCTGTTGTGTACTGTATACTGGTTAGAGTGCATTCTGCGGCAAAGTAAATGTTTAAAAAGGCCACTAAAACAGCATCCTTAATGCATAGCCTTCTTTCTTTGACATTTGGTTGCATTAACCACTCATATTGTCTCTTCTTTACATTAATGTGCATATTTATTTGATATAACTACATTACCTGACATTTGTAGCAGAAATAGCAGAATTAACCTTGTCCCATAAACAGGACATATATGTTGTGAGTCTGATTTTCAAACCAATTATGGTTACTATTTGTCTGGCTATATATTAGGCAACCTAGTCTTCCTGATAGTATTGAAAATTTCAGAATATATGTTATCAAAATGTAGCAGAGCCAATAACACAACATTAGTAAAGTGATTTCGGTTCTGCCCCAGGATATTCTGATGGCTTCAATGAAACTTCAATATTCCTTCTTCTGTGAAGTCCTGGAATTATGCAGTCCAGTTTCAATGGGCAATCCATTTAAATTGGGTCTACTCAGCAAACAAACTTATTTATAAACATAGAGGAACAGGGATACCATACCAAATAGATCTCTGCTGAAATATGAGAGGCCTCAGCAATATTAGCATTCAGCTGGTTCTTGAAGATAAACCTGTTTAGACAAACATTTTCTTCATTTCCTGACCTGAATCTCCTGTTTTGTTTATTCCACATTTTAATTGTGGATGTTTATTTTAATTTCTTGATGGAATTATCTAATTGTCTATATTAATTATGCAATTTTTAAAATTGGTTTTATACTTTTAAACTACTTAGATGATGCCTTAGCATCAAGGTGCCACAACATTCAGGAAATTGCAAAATCTGGTGGATAATTTTGAATTTTCATTCGTCTGAAGGGTGCCGATATCTTCATTTCATACAGCAATTTGCAAGAATCAAACTATTTTCAAGCATCTCCACTATTCTTTTGTACGATCCCCAAGGAAGAAGAAGAAGAGGAAGAAGAGGAGGAGGAGTTTGGATTTGATATCCCGCCTTTCACTCCCCTTCAGGAGTCTCAAAGCGGCTAACATTCTCCTTTCCCTTCCTCCCCCACAACAAACACTCTGTGAGGTGAGTGGGGCTGAGAGACTTCACAGAAGTGTGACTAGCCCAAGGTCACCCAGCAGCTGCATGTGGAGGAGTGGAGACACGAACCCGGTTTCCCAGATTACGTGACTTAACCACTACACCACACTGGCTCCACAAGGCTCACATTTTCTCCACTATGCACCCAGTGTTCTTCTCTGCTGATGTTGCACCCTGTCAAACAAATACAGATCCTGAAGTATAATATTGTACATCTAAGTTTCACATCCACATTTATGTTTGATTGTTGTAACCAGAACCTGAGCTATTGGCAGGGGTTTGAATGTGCTTTGAGGCAGGAAACCTGGAAGTTAACTCCCAAGAGTTCAGGAAATGCTTAGGGTGTCCTTTTAGGGTGGATTCATGTGAGAGGAGAGGAGGGGAAACCAGGTCTTACTTCTCTGTTGTAAATAGATGCAACAAAAAGTTGGCTGGAGAATAATATATTGTGTTTTGTTGAACCATGACCCTGAAGTTGGGCTTCCCTTTTTCAGGGGATGAGGGTGACTTAGAAGCAATAAAGGAATGATACACATGGCCAGCCCCAGAGGTGCTTTCAAAGAAGCCAGACAGGGAAATGCCCCTCTGGGCCAATGACGTAGCACTGCCATTGTCAGACTCAAATGACTCCATCACAGGGGCTTTAGTGATACCAGTCTCCCCCACTCCATCAGAGTAAAACACCTTTAACTGAAATGACACCTTCCAATGAGGACAGGACTAGCGATAGGGACACAGCTGCTGCTGCTGCTGCTAAAGTAATATCAGAGCTCTGTCCTGCCTGCCTGAGCTTTACCATGCCTGAAATCAGTTACTATATTTAGCACTCCTTTCCTTTGCTAAGTTTGCAATGGATTGCACTTGAAACGTAGTCAAAAAACCTTTCCTCAAAATGAAGGCCAGTCCCCAATGGCTGGTTTGACTGCGTTTAGCACAGACATGCCTAAATTATAGTATTGTACTACAAAACACCCTGGATGAATGGAACCTCTCTGTGCAGTTACTATTTTCTGCAATTAACAAAATACCATAATCTACATTTTTGGAAACAGGTCCCACTGCAGTGTACCACTCGATTACAAACCTGTTGATTATGTGCTGGGGAATGGCAGCATTTTCACATTGACGCATGCAATGTTACTTAGCACTCTGCAGTTGTAAGTGGTGAAAGCTGCTTAGGTCACACCTGATGAACTTCCTGACAGTAAGAGCTGTTCGACAGTGGAATTTGCTGCCAAGGAGTGTGGTGGAGTCTCCTTCTTTGGAGGTCTTTAAGCAGAGGCTTGACAACCATACGTCAGGAGTGCTCTGATGGTGTTTCCTGCTTGGCAGGGGGTTGGACTCGATGGCCCTTGTGGTCTCTTCCAACTCTATGATTCTATGATCTTGGCTGCCTGTCTTCCAATTGCGAGCGGTGCCACTTTCCCAATGTGCTATCTAAGGGTGGAGCCATACATTATAAAAAAAGAGACATGAAATTGCTCCTACACTCTTTGCTTCATCCCTGCAGACCCTCTCATATGTTAAGACTGGCAGAGAGTTGTTTCTTGGTTGTCTATTGATTGTTTCACCACCCTCATAGGTCCATGGAGCAGGGTAATTGCAATATACCCTACTGAGTTCAACAGGGCTTAAAGTATAGTTTTTATTCTCCCTTAATGCATAGAAGGGGGCGACAGAGGACAAGATGGTTGGACAGTGTCCTCGAAGCTACTAACATGAGTTTGACCAAACTGTGGGAGGCAGTGGAAGACAGAAGTGCCTGGTGTGCTCTGCTCCATGGGGTCATGAAGAGTCGGACACGACTAAACGACTAAACAACAACAATGCATTGTTATTAGGAGTGTACCACCACCACAGGAATGTGTTGTCCCCTGTGTTACAGAGATCTACCTGGCCTCCATCAAAAGTCAGACATTTCATGACATTGGTCCCATGCTGTGGAATACCTCCCATAGAGATTAAGCAGCATGCTTACTGTTGACTACAGTGGTACCTCGGGTTACATACGCTTCAGGTTACAGACTCCGCTAACCCAGAAATAGTACCTCAGGTTAAGAACTTTGCTTCAGGATGAGAACAGAAATCGTGCTCCAGTGGCACGGCGGCAGCAGGAGGCCCCATTAGCTAAAGTGGTGCTTCAGGTTAAGAACAGTTTCAGGTTAAGTACGGACCTCCGGAACGAATTAAGTACTTAACCTGAGGTACCACTGTATTAGGCATCTCTTTCAATACTTTTTCATACTTCCAGGACTATGCAGTTGTTTAAAATTTTCTTGAGTAGCCAGTCAATTTATTGATTGTTCTGTACTGCTTATAAAAACTGGGCTTTAAAATGTTTTTATATTTATGTACACTCCCCCACTCCCATAATTAATGGACACTGGTAGAAGAGTTGAATCCTGATGATGATGATGATAATAATAATAATAATAATAATAATAATAATAATAATAATAATAGCTATGATTGAATTCAGAATCCATACAGGTGCCCATAATTGACAAAGTTATATACAAGTCCCTGGCAGGGCTCCGATCTGGGGATAGGCAAATTGTGGGTCCCCGCCCCAGTACCTCATTTCCCCAACTTTATTCAATTCTCTACATTCCCAATTACTCAAGAATTACACCAGCATTTTAGCACAAATTTCTCTTCTGATGTACATTTTTAATGCTATTGTGCTTGATATGCAGGGCAATTTTCCCTAATGGAATGCATTTTTGAATGTTATTTTCACTAAGACTTTCATTTTGCATACAGCTTACTCCCGTATGCAACAGTATGCAATGTTACTTGGTTGTAGGACTGCACTACAAAATTCAGAAAAGTGCGAAATTTGAAAAATTGCTATATTATGGTTCACGTATTGTTTCATAAGGTGTGGATTAGGATGGCTTTCCATACAATACCAAAAGAATCAAATTTCTTCCCCATTCCTACTCCTAATATGTAGCAGGGTTTCTCTTAGTCTAAAAGTGATTTTTTTTTCTTTTAAAGAAAATAGTGTGATTTTTATAATAATAAAAAAAACTGTAGCAGGAGCAGTGACCCTTAAAAACAAAACCAGACAGCACACTGATCTCAGGCACCAGACTGAACAACAGCATTTCTCTGTTATACGCTACAGTTATTTGTCATTCAAAAATGGCAAAAATTGGATAGTCTTACTTAACCACCTCAAGAGTCTACCACCTCATTTTCCTGCATGCCGAAAACAGGCTATCTGTGATGATAACTCAGGACACAAGCCTTTGATTGCAAATTTCCTAGTGTTTTTAATGCAGCTTAAGGCAGGAAATTGGTTGGGGAAGATTAGATTCACGACACTTAATAGCTATGTGTAGCCATTATGAACACATAGAAAAATATTTTATAAAAACAAACTTTGGGATGGGAAAAGGTATTTTATTAAAGCTTTCTACACATAAATAGGCAACACCCCAGCATCATCTCATTGAAAAGGGGTGTGTGGTTGACCGGATTGTCCTGAAAACCATTCCAAATGCATATCCAGATATCTGCAGCTCCATACCCTCCCAGCTTATTCAGCAGCTTCTTTCTCTGTGTGCATGTGGACATATACAGATATACTTACACATGCATGTATATGCACCCACAGAGAGAGGGGAGAGAGAGAGAGGTGCCTTAGAGTTTTCAAACAGTGATTTGAATGGTTTGACATAAATGCACAGAAACACACATCATGAATATCAATGGGAGCTGTTCCTCTGCTACCATTTGAGCTTCTTGGAGCTTTAGAAGAGAAAACTGTTCCCTCAGCAAGAAGTTAATTGTCTTTTATAAACCCAAAAGCCCATCCAGGCATTCAGCTGAATGAATGAGGGCGTGAGCTGGGCAGACAGTGCCACAGCATATTACACATGGCGCAAACAACCTTTTCCCACTCCCGTGAACAGCAAACAGTGAATTAAAACAAGGGCTCAGTGTGAAAATACCACAAGTGTTTTGTTGCATATTGTGGAACGAGAGGGAGACAAGATGAAGGGCTACTGCTTTTGACATCAGTCAGGGCTCGGCCTTTAGAATTTATCAGAACTGGACAGTCCAGTGAGAGGGAGACGCAATGGCAGCTTCGCTGCAGCAGTGTTGCTGCAGCTTAGCAGAAGGGGTGGTGTGGTGTGGTGTGGTGGGGAGGTCAGTTTGGTGCAGGTGCACCAGCAGGGCAAAACTGGCACTCTCACAGATGCACCTGACCACACCACTCTCCCTGCCATCTCTCTTCTCCCACTCCTGTTAAGTGAATGCAACATCTCCTACTCAGGGCTGCCCTAAAGGTAAAGGGCCCCCCGACCATTAGGTCCAGTCATGACCGACTCGGGGGTGGCAGCGCTCATCTCACTTTATTGGCCAGCATGACTAAGCCGCTTCTGGCGAACCAGAGCAGCGCATGGAAAAGCCGTTTACCTTCCCGCCGGACCAGTACTACTTATCTACTTGCATTTTGACATGCTTTTGAACTGCTAGGTTGGCAGGAGCAGGGACCAAGCAAGGGGAGCTCACCCCGCTGCGAGGATTCGAACCGCCAACCTTCTGATCAGCAAGTCCTAGGCTCTGTGGTTTAACCCACATCGCCACCCGCGTCCCCTTCCAGGGCTGCCCTACTGTCAGCTAAACCAGAGCATAAAATAAAGTTGCCCCCAAGTTGTTGGGCATTGCCATTCAAATGGTGTGCATGTGCCACATCTTGTGATTGATTATGTAGGGTGGGGCTTACCTGTCCCCCTATATTTTATTCAAGTTGGCACCCCTGGTCCCCAGCCAGCTGAGCCAGTAATCAAGGATGATGGGAATTGCGATCTAACAGTGTCTGGGGAACAATGACTAAAGAAGCTGAGCTACATGTTGAAAAATACAAGACTATTCATGAAGAATAACCCTCACATTTTTCATTCTTCTTGAATTGTGCCTTTAAGCTAGCATTCCTAGCTAGCAGTAATCACAGCTGTAAGAAACATAAAATAAAGAAGAGGATCTCTACATTTCCAATCATGAAAAGGAACTTTCTATCAACCTATTTTCTTTCACTTTCACATTCACATTCAGTAGCTGTCCTGTACATTTCTGTTATCTTTATATTAGTTACCTGGATGTTGCCTTTTGACCTAATAATGCTCTTCTGCTGAATAATGCATCTCCAGCTTCATCTTGCTGTTAACGTGAATATTAGGATTTTGATTTCTACCATTGCACAGAACTGCTCAATCTAGATGCCTTTGTTCACTATGATTCTGCGCTAATAAACTATCAGAGGCATTTCTTCTGTAAGCTATTAGTGGATGTTCCCTATGGATACCACGTGCATGGAAAGAAGGGGGAATTAATATCAGCAAAATAAAATACACAACCATAATTATGGCCATCAATGAATAACTTTTACAGTGAGAAGAATTATGGTGATTCTTAAGTAGGAATATATGAACATGTCTCAGTCTGTTACAATATTCACTCACACTTTTATCTGTTCCACTACAATTAGTTCATTTCCACTACAGTTTGTTTATTTTGCACAAGTCTGCTTTGTCTATTTTGTACTCTGGTGATGGAGAAATATACATTAAAAAATACATAACACAGAGACATGCATATCTCAACCACAAGTCATCTATTATTGTAAACATAAACATGTCTATTCAGAAGTAAGTCCCATTGAATTCAGTGGATCTTACTCCCAACTAAGTGGGATTAGAATTGCAGCTAGATTTCACAGTTCATTATAAACTTGCCATCCTATCTCATATTCCTCCCTCAGGCATCAGGGTTTGGACACTTTAGTTACAAGACAAAAAAAAACTTGGAAGGAGGGAAGGAAACAAATTGCAATTTAATTTAACAAAGATTTAGCATGATAAAAGTGGGCAGTCAAATCCATATGGTTCTCTCCAGTTTGACAAAGAGGTTAGGTCTTTAACTGAGAAACACAGGTAAAATCCTGAAGTAAAAGAGACCACATATTTCAATGTGAAAAGAGCAATAATGAGCAATACATTCCACTTTTTTTATTTAAAAAAATGCAGAAGGAAGCAGATTTAGACTAAAACTCTAACCCCATAATAAGGGGTTCTGGAACCACAGCAAATTCAATGGGATTTACTTCTGAGCAAACATGTTTAGGATTCCAATCTCAGTGCATATAGGCTGGCTTTGGAAACAAACAGAATCAAGAAAAGCAAAGAGGCACCTGTATACAACAATGGCTATGAGATAACATATGCAAAGCAATATATTTACATATAATTGTGTCTATTTACATATAATGGGTTCGTGTTTTCAAAAGGTTCATTGAAGAGCTTTCACAAGAGTCAGTGCCACAATGGAGAACAAATGGGCACTGATATTCTCTTGTTTTCAATGGATTCCTCCAACATCCATACTTCTAAGGTAGGTCTATGAACATTATCTTTGCTTTGCTCTGAGTCTGAGATGATGTAAACAGATAATATAATATGCAGTAACTTAGCCATGAAGCTCTTGTTGTGGTATATGATAAGAAAAAGATCCAGTATTGATGGCTCCCCTTGAGAGGGCCGTATCTTTTGAGCTGCTGCAGCAGAAGTGTTAAGATCTTGATTTCAGTCTCTAGCGGAGATTATAGGCTGTGATGCTTGTCGCATATAACCCACTACATATAAGCTGTTTGGTGTCTATTGCTCTCTAAAGGTTGGTTTTGGTTATTTTATAAGGCGGTTCATAAAGCCTTCCATGAATTTTTATCTCAGGCTGCTCTCTTTTCTCACCCTAGCAGGGTATAGTTTCTTATCTATAAATTTGGATCACCTTATTTTATTTAGGGTGTATATGTTTGCTTTTCCTTTCGGTAAGAGACTGCAATATCGCTATTAGAGCTTGGTTTCTGTCAGTGATCCATAACAATAATGCTGATTGGTCATTCTAACATTAAGAATAACCTTTCAATAATAATAATAATAAAAATCCTGAATATGGACCAAGTTCATAGATGATCTGTACACTGAGCCATTCCCTTGTTTCATCTTCTTCTTTGGCAATCACACTTAGCCAAGTAAGATTGTCTTCCATGAACACGGTCTTAACAGTGAGTCCATAAGGGACTGTGGAGGCCAATTCTAGATCCATATATCCTCTCACAGTGGGGACATAGGTTTCCAGGTGGGAGTTGATCAAGGTGAGGGTTTGCCAAAGGTGCCTTCCTCTTGGCACGTTTCTCCCTTTTGTCCTGAGTTTGATTGTCTTCAAAGTCCATGACACCTTTGGTAAAGGCTGTTCTCCAGATGGAGTGCTCGCAGATTAGTGCTTCCCAATTGTCTGTGTTTATATATTTATTTATTTATTAGATTTGCCTTGGGAGAGTCTTTAAACCTCTTTTGTTGTTCAGCAGCATTACATTTTCCATTTTTAGGTTCAGAAAAGAGTAGTTGTTTTGGAAGACAATAATCAGGCATCTGCACAACATGACCAGTCCAATGAAGTTGATGTTGAAGAATCATTGCTTTGACACTGGCGATCTTTGCTTTTTCTAGTACACTGAAATTAGTTCGCCTCTTTTCCCAAGTGATATGTAACATTTTATGGAGACCCTGCTGATTGAACCTTTCAAGGAGTTGGAGATGGTGTTTATAAGTGGTCCACGTTTCACAAGCATACAGTAAGGTTGGCAGTACAATAGCTTTGTAAGCAAGCATTTTGGTTTCCCTGCAAATGTCCCAGTCCTCAAACACTCTGCACTTCATTCGGGAAAAAGTTTTACTCACAGATCTCAGGGCTCCAATGCTAGAAGGTCAGGTGTGCACCACAGCCCCTCCTTGTCAGATGCTCCTGATGACATCACCTCTAGCCAAGAAAATGGGCCATGCCTGCTTTCTGGAAGCATCTCCAGCTAGCTTTTTTGTGTGCCAATCAATCACTTGTAGTCTTTAGTCATGCAAAGAGATGCTTAACAGATTTTACTAGAATAATTAACCAGGAGACTCGTTTGACCACTTTCTGCAGAATCCTATATTACAGATATGGTCCAGTAGCAAACAGAAGTGTTTGTGAATCAATCTCTCTCTCTCACATACACAAATCCTAATAAAACAATAACAATCATGGTTTAATAAGGCAGCCCATGGCAATATGGCTTGGCAATAAAAAAGAAAAGAACATTTGACAGAGGCTAAGGTGTGCATGGAAAGACCACACACACACAAAGAATTTAACAGTATTAGGCAGGCAATGATTGATTAATATCACTTTGGGCAGGCTAAATAAAGTTCTCACTCAGCTGAAAGCAAACTTCTCAGACCAGAACTATTCTAAAGAGAAGAGTGGGGGCAGAGGGGTGCTATTGGCTTTAATAAGAACAAGCAAACAGCAAGTCAAAACATCAGCAAGGTTAAACCGAAACAAAAAAACAAACAAATGCAATGGGTGGGCTGGACAAGCAGAAGACAAGCCTCACTGGAACTCTTTTAGCAACATTCATGCTCCTCAGAAACTCAAGGCTATTTGTTTACTCCAGTTGGCCTATCCTTCTCCTAAAGTTCCAGGATGAGAAAGTCCAGGAAAACTAGGCCTGTCAGTCACAATTGACTTCTCTCTTATGTCTTTCTCCATGCTGGCATCCACTCTACCTCACCCCTCCCCTCCCCTCCCCTGGTGTTCCTTATATGATAAGCTTAGAGATAAGCTTAGTTTCACTTTCAACGGACAAGTTGCCAGCAGCATTTTGTTTTCATTGTTTGAATTGTTGAGGCATGATGAAGCGCTGGGGGAGGGTCCTCACTTTGATTCAAAGTGCTGGATACTGATCCTGCTTCACCTTTGACAGTCCCAGAATTCCTCTGAAACACCCCATTTCTGTTCTGGTTTTAGGATTCTTTCAGATCCGCTGCATATCTCTAAATAATGCAAGCCTAGATGTTTTACATGGCTACCAAAGAGCCATAGCAGAATGCAGTTGCTTGTGAGTCAGAAATCAAAGTACCTTTCAGTCTTATTGCCAGGAGATGTGATGTTAAAATCAGCCTGCATAACTTCTTCTAACTGCAGACGACATATCCATAACAAAGACTTGGTTGTATATTCATAGCAAGCAGGACTATGAAAATGCCTGGTTTCAGAGCAGTTCCCTTGGTGTATGACATATAGAAGAGAATATATGGGCTCATCATAGTCTAAATAGCATCTGAGGTAAAACAAAGGGCCACTATAGGCAGCCTTGCCTGATAGAAATTCTGGTAGGATTTTATATTATTTCTATAAATTAACAGGTGACATTCCTAATTGTCCATGACAGAGTTCTTCGGCCACTGCAGAAGACTCGGTTATTCTCCTCACCACACAAACATCACTGAACAGAAAATGTTGATATGGTTCTTTTTTTAAAAAGGCCAAAAATGTTTTCTCTTCCAAAACATGCTATTTAGAGTAACTAAATGTGGATGACAAACTTCAGTAAAGTCGACAAATTCAGCTAAAATATATCTGCTGGTTTAGAACTTTAAAACTTAATATATATGTGACGGAAGAAAGTGGAATCTTTCTGTTTATTCTTCACAGCCACTTCACCCGTGGAAATTTTATGTAAGGCTCATTAAAGCTACGAGGTGATTTAGGTGCCCCAGTGGGATATAAAATTGCCAAGTGCTGTAATACAATATCTGAATGTATGACTGAAAATTCAACATTTTGTGACCAAACAAATCAGAGCACTGTTGCTCAGAATAAACACGTTCTTAAATGGAGCAGGTGTTTGTTCTAATTTGGTAAATTAAATATACCTTACGTCATTGGCCTGAGGCTGGTTACATGGACCTAAATTGTTTGCTTTTATTTTCCTTCTTGTCATTATATTGCTGTTCTAGAAATATACACAGTCTTCAGCAAGGCATAGCACTCAGTGCTGCTAACCTACCAATATTCAACAACAATATATCCTTAATACTGAAAGGATTAGAACACCTTCCCCTGACATCTATAGTTGCTCAAGGGTGATTTATACATTATTGCTAGGGGGGGGGGCAATTTTAATTAGCCCACATGACGACATGGGCCAAACCAGTTTAGACTACTTTCTAAAATGCAAAACAAAATCTGAGCACCATAGAGAAAGTGACCCATTTCATTTGGTGAGCCATGTCAGGCAAAGAAATTCCGGTCTATTTCTTTGCTCATGTTACTTTTTCATGTGTTCAATCATACATCCATTCCATCCTGTTTATGCATTATGCTGAAAACATTTTGGTTCTTTAAAAAATATCTGTGCAACAATTCACATTTAAATGCTGTTTGAAAGGTAAGTTCCAATCTGCTCATTAGTCCAGGATGTGTAGATGAAACAGTTCATTTTGGAATTGACAAATACCAAGTTCCTCAAACATCCCTAATTTAATAATTAAAAACGATCATTGAATCTTTTTTTCAGAAGACCACGTGCTGGGCTAAAAAGAATTATAGCACAATCCTACAGGGCCTACTCAGAGTACAGTCTTAGAACACAATCCTTAGTAGGGTTAGGGAGATTTTCATGGTTCACAAAAAATGTGCATTGTCTTTTTTCAAGTTATATAGTCCCTTTTCTACATTTAATGTTAGACATTATACAGAATAAGGTGGGGGAAGAAGAAGAGTGGGAGGGGGGAGAGGGGATTGAGGTGGTAATATTTAGCTAATGGGGTGTCCTGCTGCCACCGCACTGCCGGAGCACGGTTTCTGTTCTCATCCTGAAGCAATGTTCTTAACCTGAGGTACTATTTCTGGGTAACCTGAAGTGTCTGTAACTTGAAGCGTATGTAACCCAAGGTACCACTGTATGAACTTTTCCATCAAAATAAAATTCAGACAGAGAAAGTTAGACAAATGGGAAATCATCTTCTTATACATCCTTCTAGAAAGGTCTACCTGAATAACAGGTCCCCACTATGCATATCTTCAGGGCCAGCTCAAGACATTATGGCATCTGAGGTGAACCACAAAATAGCGCTCTTCCCACCAGGAAAGAAGGGGTGTGTGAATATCTACATCAGTAAAGTTCAATACAGGAACAAGGAGGCAGAATAAAGATTTGCACTGGGAACTGGGTAGATCAAATCAACCTTACCTAATGGTTGAAGTGGGAATTAAAGGCTGTAATGGGCAAGAGAAACGGCCCACTCTGAATCATGCTGAATGGGTGCAGAGCCCAGAAGACCCCAAAGGTCAGCCCCCACGGCCATTTCCTCCCTAGGGGTGGGAGGATAGAGCACCTTCTATTTGCTGAGAGGTGTAGAGAGCTGTTGAGGCAGCATGGATTGGCTACCAAGGAGGAAGCAGATCTGGCCTCCAGGAACGCACCACAGCCATCACTGCCACCATGCCAGCAGCAGTGGGCAATGCATTCCTTGGAGGTTGGCTCTTCTGCCCCTGTGGATCCTGCTACCCAAGGCAATCACCTCATCTTGCCTCATGAGTGGGCCACCCCTGCCTATCCTGAGTAATGAGCCTCAAGTAACACTAAACTGTGAGCAAAATCATCCTGATGTTTCAATGTTATCAGTTCTGTCCATGCAGAAGCTGCTCTATTTCTCTAAATGTCAGAGGGTGATATCTGGCTAACTCAGACTCAGAACAGACACATTCAAATCATGACTTTGTTGCATACCATCCAAAGCAAGCATATAATCCCATTAGTGGAGTGAATAGGGCAGTTCCTACTTGCATGGAGCTATGCATGTGTATCAGAGATCTCATGCACATATTAAGATAAAATAAAAACAGTTACTCCAGACTTCATTTCTGATTTCTCCTGCAGGCAAATCCTTTTAAAATGTGCTTGCATATTTGATCGTAATATACTTATGCAATGTCAAGGCTTCTGACACGGCAATGAGGCACCCCAATTATTTGATCAAATTTTGAGTTGAACTGCTTATTATTCTGTCTGCATGCTGAAAATAACTGTATTGCCATCTTTCAAAACTGTTCACTAGAAGAAAGTGCACCACACTCTAAAAATATGTGATGTCAACTGGGGTTAAATTAAAAACTGACCTACTATATTCTCTGCTCAGTCAATACCTATCAATAGGCTTTCTTTCCCCTTTGCAACTTGTTCCACTTTTCTTCCATAGTAAAAAAAGTCCATTTTCATTGTATGGATTGAATGTGGAGTTATATGGCTTTGAATAACTTCTACTGTATCCCATAATTAAGCAGTTTTGCAATGTCAACCCTAACATTGGTCATGCTTGGTGGGCATACTGGAAATTGGAGTCCAACAGCATCCATGATTCTGTGAACCGTCCTGAGACCCCTGGGTATAGGGCTGTTTATAAATTAAATTAATAATAATAATAATAATAATAATAATAATAATAATAATAATAATCCAGAGAGTCATAGATTCCTCACCATTGCCTTAGACTCTGAGGCTTAGAGAGCCTTCTCTGATACTGTCTCTACTAGGTAAAGTGGGAAGGAGACTGTGGGCAGAGTACAGTACTTTGATTGGAAGTAGGGGAAACTGGGGTCTGAATTTCAAAATCTGGGCTTGAAAAATCTGGGCTTGATTTCTATACATACCTTCATTAAAAAATAAATAATTTGGTATGCTATTTCCAACTCCACACTGTAGAGTTGCCCAATTATATGCATGTTTACACTCACAGACACTCAAATGCATGGACCATTTTGCTTGAAGTTATACTGGGGTTCAATGCAGAGGGGCTTTCTTTTAATTATTTTTTTATTGACAGTTTCCAAAATAAAATACAATAAGAATCAAACTCATCTATTGAACAAGAATATCAAAAAGAAAAACAAAAGATGAAACAGCAAGAGAAAAAAGAGAGAGAGAGAATGTAAGGCCCTTTAACATATTTATATCATATATTTTATTTTTCCATCTATATTTTTCCACCCTATTTTGGGGGACTCCAATTTAAGAAAATGGGTGGGGAGATAATATCTGTGTATAAGATGATCCCAGACTTTGAACATTATTTTAGAGTAAAAAAACATAGTCTTATACATGGAAAAGTACAGTATATCCTTTCATTTCTCTACATACACAGAGGTAGACTTTCCCACCTCCCACCTGGGAGCCTACTTCTCCCAGTCTCTCACCCTGGGAGACCCTTCCTACCCTGCCTTTCATGCAGGGACTCCCCGAGGTGAAGGGGCTTTCCAGCACCTGCTATGAAATTTCACAGGATGTAAAAAAAAGGGGGGGTACTAGGTAAGAAGACTGGGACAGAGTGACTATATCAGTTTTCAACGTCAACTATTTAGACATTCATAGAAGCTTACACTCACGCACACACATATATATTCCAATTGCCAATTATCTGAATGAGTTAAGAGACATTAAATATCTGTCAGACTGTCTGATCCTTCAAAATAGGCCAACTTTAGCCCAGATCTCAGCCAAGCGTCCAGCTGCCTTCATTGCAGTGAACAGATTTCTGCCTCTTTCCTGATATCGCTAATTGGTTTGCAAATCACATGCCTACAAATCCTTGGCATTTCAGTGCTTGGTTTTCTGAAGCCTTATAGTCTGTATCAAAGCATTTTGGTGTCTGGAACTACAGGCTGCAGGCTGGTAATTAGAAGGACTTCACAGTACAGAGTCAGCAGATTCAAGGGATAGAGAGAGAGAGAGAAGGAAGTAGTAGCAGAGATATAGAATTCCCATCCCTCATTTTAAGACATTTTGTAAGCTCATGGACATCAATGTGATTAATGCCAAGGTTTACTTGGTTTGAAAAGTAAAAAAGAAGAAGTCTATAATGTCCAGGAGATAATAAGCCACAAAACCCCACATAAAATAAGTAAGGTGCAGAGAATACCTTTATTTTTTATGAGATAGGAGCTGTCAGTTGCTTGTTATCACCTTGAATTTATAGCCATTTGTTGTCAACTTCCTACAACATTTTCTTTCCAACAAAACAACATCGTTTCACACTTGCCTAATTGCTGACCTGGACTAAAGGTTGTGTTCCGCTCCTAACATACTTTCCCATAAACGGGAAGAAAGATGCAGACAATGAGCTCATTAGGGAAGTAATAATCGCATGGTAAATACACACTGATGTAAATTATTTGGTTCAGTATATGAATTTGTCCAGTCCATCATACTTGGCTATGCCATGATCAAGCATAGTTTCTCATACACAGGTACCAGAGGTTTGTTCCTACATTACACTGAACACAGGCACAAGCTGTCTCTGCAGATTTACAAGTGTACAAGGGATGCCTGCAGGTTCACAGTAGCAGTGTCATTGTCGAGTGTGCCATTGAGAATGATGAAATGGGAGCTCTGTTGCATCAGCTAGACTGCAACTAGACTGGTGACTGGGAGCAGCCGCCAGGACCATATAACACCAGTCCTGAAATTCCTACATTGGCTCCCAGTACGTTTCTGAACACAATTCAGTGTTGGTGTCAACCTTTAAAGCTCTAAATGGCCTCGGCCATGTATACTAGAAGGAGTGTCTCCACCCCGCATTGCTCACCCCAGACACTTAGGTCCAGCTCTGAGCACCTTCTGGTAGTTCCCTCACTGCAACAAGTGAGGTTACAGGCAGAGGGCCTTCTTGCTAGCCGTGCCCACCCTGTGAAACATTTTAAATGTATACTGTTTTCTTATTTTTGTATATGCTCGAAACTGCGCAGAATGGCTGGGGCAAAAAAGTCAGATAGGTGGGGTACAAATAATAAAATTATTATGATGATGGTCATCTTAGATGTTGTGTGTGGCAATGCAGGGATATGTTCTGGGGCAGCGGAAGAATGGAATTCTCATTTAAAATGTGACAAGACTTTGTGCCATGTGATTTTGACGAAAGAGACAGAAAGGTGGATTTGGCTAGTTACTAATATCATGTGAGGTAGATTTTCATAATTATTCTGAATGTACTGTGGGAGAGGGGAGGAAGGAGGGGGCGGCCTTGCTTCAAGCAATGATCTTTTCAAAGCTCAATTTCTTTCTGGCAACAGACTCCAGGCTTCCTTAGCATTGCCAGGAAATAAAGTGGCCTTCAATTACTTCTGTGTAGCTCAAAACACACCTAGGGCCTATGAAGTGAAGCCCAGACCCCTGGAAGAAATGGTTAATGTCACAGGTCTGTGTTTTTTTCAAAAGGAAGCAGAAAATCAAAAGCCATAGTCTGCTGTGGCCTTCTTTTGCAGTTGTTGCCAAAATAGAGCAGGTGGAGGACTGGGTTCAAGAGGAACAAGACAGTGCTGAGAAGAAAAGCTAATATATTTTATCACAGCTATTAGTGGTTCCAGTTACAGATAGGTAGCCGTGTTGGTCTGCCATAGTCAAAATAAAAAATTCCTTCCAGTAGCACCTTAACTCCATCTTCTTATCTGAAGAAGTGTGCATGCACACGAAAGCTCATACCAAGAACTAACTTAGTTGGTCTTTAAGGTGCTACTGGAAGGATTTTTTTATTTTAGCTATTAGTGGATAAGTTATGTATCTACAAATTATCTTATATGGATCTTAGGCAGAGGAACTGTGGAGTGGCTAGGAACATATTCCAGACCCTCCAAGTGTCCCTATTTTCCAGGGACATCCCTGATTTAGAGAAGCCGTCCCAGTTTCTGATTTTATCTCAGAATGTCCCACTTTTCCTTAGGATGTCCCTGTTTTAATGAGAGAAATGTTGGGGGGGGGGTATGGAGTTATCCAGCTCCCAAGCCATCTGAAGGCAATTCTGTGTGGGAAAGGGTATATATATATATATATATATATATATATATATATATATGTTTTTATATATGTTGGAAGCTGCCCAGAGCCATCTGAAGGCAATTCTGTGTGGGAAAGGGTATATATATATATATATATATATATATATATATATATATATATATATATATATATATTTGCTTTCGTAGATTTTCACGGGTACAGGAATGCAGGTTTTGGTGTCTTCGGGTGTCTTCCCGTGTAAGAGTCGGGGTGTCTGTGCGACGTTTCGACGAGGTCTCACTCGTCATCTTCAGGCTGGTGCTTTCGGCTTCTTGTTACTGGAACAGAGCAGAATCTGGTGTTTGAGTTCCTATAAATACTGTTGAGGGGTGTGGTGTATAGCCTCCAACGTTCTGGGCAGAGAGGAAGTTCCTAGATTAGTGTGCCTCTTCTTCTTTTGTTCCTTAATTACTTGAGGGATATCTTGAGTGATTTCATGAGTGATATTCTGAATATCACTGGGTGGGTCATTAAGTGTAGATTAGTTGCTAAAGCTTTTGTGTCTTGACCTCTTGAGCTTGTGAAGAGTTTTTCTGAGAAGATGGCTGTGCTGCATTTAGTTGTGCTCTGGCTTGGCTTCGTGTATAGGGGCGAGCTGTGGTTTTGTGCCTTGTGCCAGCCAGATCTGTGTAGGGATTGCAGGGGGGTGCAGCATCCGGAGGTGCCACTATAGTTTGGCTACTGGATGGAGTCTGTAATATGTCTGTGGAGAGGGTCTGGGTTTGGGTCTGGTGTGGTTGATTGGTGACGGCGTTCTGTGTGCCTCTGGTTCTGGTGTCGGTTTTTGTGGGGAGGGCTAATTTCCAGATGTCTGGCAGGCGGGACGTGTCGTCACGCTTGTTCATGTTGTGAGGGTGTTTCTCTATCTCGATGGCTTCCATGATTATTCTCTTGTGGTGATGTTCCATGTTAAAGAGCAATTTGGAATCTGCAAAATTAATTTCGTGTCCTGTTTCTTTCATGTGTTGGAAAAGAGAGGAAGTTTTTTCTTCTTTTTTGACGGCAATCTTGTGTTCTGCGATACGTGCATTTATTCGTCTGTTTGTTTGTCCAATGTACGTGGCTGGGCAGACTTTGCAGGGTATTTCATAGACCCCTTGGTTTTCCAGCTGGATTTTGTCTTTTGGGTTTCTGAGGATATTGGCTATTTTTTGGTTGGTGCAGAAGGCTGTTTTGATATTGTGTTTATGGAGGATTTTGCTGATTTTGTCTGTAGTGCCCTTGATATAAGGAAGGAGGGCCATGCCATTGTTTTCTTCTGTGTCTTGGTTTTTGGGGGGTGTTTCTTTTTGGATTAGCTTCGTAACCCTGTTTTTCTGGTATCCATTGGCGATTAACACATTTGAGAGATTCTGTAACTCAGTTGTCAAGTGGTCTTTGTCAGCCAGGCGTTTGGTTCTGGAGATGAGAGTCTTGGCTACGGAGTATATTTGTGCAGGGTGGTGGTGTGATTGTGCATGTAAGTAGCGGTTGGTGTGTGTTTTTTTCTGGTAGATAGTGTGCCCTAGGGAGCCATCAGGTTTTTTGCAGATTAGGACGTCAAGAAAGGGGAGTTGGTTGTTGTCTTCTATTTCCATAGTGAATTGTATTTTGGGGTGTAGGCTGTTGAGATGTGTGAGGAAGCTATCTAGTTTTTCTTTCCCGTGTGGCCAAATTACAAAGGTGTCGTCAACATATCTGAGCCAAAGTTTGGGTTTGTGTTCTGACTTGTCTAAAGCATTGGTTTCAAAGTGTTCCATGTACAAATTTGCGATGACCGGTGAGAGGGGTGATCCCATAGGTGCTCCTTCTATCTGTTTGTATCTTTGTCCATTGTGGATGAAGTACGTGTTGGTTAGGCAGTGGTTGGTCAGGTCCAGGATGTATTTGGGGGGGTTGTATTTGTTTTGAATGGCTGTCAAGGCTTCATTAATGGGCACTTGAGTGAAGAGAGATACAACATCGAAGCTCACAAGTAGGTCATCGGGATGTAGGTATTGCTTCTTTATTGTTTCTATGAACTGGAAGGAGTTAGTAACGTGTGAAGCGATGGATTCTGCATAGGGCTGAAGTTGCTTAGCGAGAAATTTAGCGAGATTTTGTAGAGGTGAGCCTATGGAGCTGACTATTGGTCTGAGTGGTGTTCCTTCTTTGTGTATCTTGGGGAGACCGTAGAGTTTGGGGCATCTGGAAGATTTTTCTCTGGGGATGATTCTTAGCTGGATTTCTTCACTGATAGGAGAGGCTTTTATTTTGGATTTGTGGTTCCAGATAGGTGGTGGGATCTGTTTTTATAGGTTGGTAGGTAGGGTCTTGGAGTAGATTTGATAGTTTTGCTTGGTAGTCCGATGTGTTCATCACAACAGTGGCGTTGCCTTTGTCTGCTGGGAGAATGATTATGTTGTTGTCTTTCCTCAGGTTGGTGAGTGCTTTCTGTTCTTCTTTGTGTAAATTGCTTTAGACAAGTCAGAACACAAACCCAAACTTTGGCTCAGATATGTTGACGACACCTTTGTAATTTGGCCACACGGGAAAGAAAAACTAGATAGCTTCCTCACACATCTCAACAGCCTACACCCCAAAATACAATTCACTATGGAAATAGAAGACAACAACCAACTCCCCTTTCTTGACGTCCTAATCTGCAAAAAACCTGATGGCTCCCTAGGACACACTATCTACCAGAAAAAAACACACACCAACCGCTACTTACATGCACAATCACACCACCACCCTGCACAAATATACTCCGTAGCCAAGACTCTCATCTCCAGAACCAAACGCCTGGCTGACAAAGACCACTTGACAACTGAGTTACAGAATCTCTCAAATGTGTTAATCGCCAATGGATACCAGAAAAACAGGGTTACGAAGCTAATCCAAAAAGAAACACCCCCCAAAAACCAAGACACAGAAGAAAACAATGGCATGGCCCTCCTTCCTTATATCAAGGGCACTACAGACAAAATCAGCAAAATCCTCCATAAACACAATATCAAAACAGCCTTCTGCACCAACCAAAAAATAGCCAATATCCTCAGAAACCCAAAAGACAAAATCCAGCTGGAAAACCAAGGGGTCTATGAAATACCCTGCAAAGTCTGCCCAGCCACGTACATTGGACAAACAAACAGACGAATAAATGCACGTATCGCAGAACACAAGATTGCCGTCAAAAAAGAAGAAAAAACTTCCTCTCTTTTCCAACACATGAAAGAAACAGGACACGAAATTAATTTTGCAGATTCCAAATTGCTCTTTAACATGGAACATCACCACAAGAGAATAATCATGGAAGCCATCGAGATAGAGAAACACCCTCACAACATGAACAAGCGTGACGACACGTCCCGCCTGCCAGACATCTGGAAATTAGCCCTCCCCACAAAAACCGACACCAGAACCAGAGGCACACAGAACGCCGTCACCAATCAACCACACCAGACCCAAACCCAGACCCTCTCCACAGACATATTACAGACTCCATCCAGTAGCCAAACTATAGTGGCACCTCCGGATGCTGCACCCCCCTGCAATCCCTACACAGATCTGGCTGGCACAAGGCACAAAACCACAGCTCGCCCCTATACACGAAGCCAAGCCAGAGCACAACTAAATGCAGCACAGCCATCTTCTCAGAAAAACTCTTCACAAGCTCAAGAGGTCAAGACACAAAAGCTTTAGCAACTAATCTACACTTAATGACCCACCCAGTGATATTCAGAATATCACTCATGAAATCACTCAAGATATCCCTCAAGTAATTAAGGAACAAAAGAAGAAGAGGCACACTAATCTAGGAACTTCCTCTCTGCCCAGAACGTTGGAGGCTATACACCACACCCCTCAACAGTATTTATAGGAACTCAAACACCAGATTCTGCTCTGTTCCAGTAACAAGAAGCCGAAAGCACCAGCCTGAAGATGACGAGTGAGACCTCGTCGAAACGTCGCACAGACACCCCGACTCTTACACGGGAAGACACCCGAAGACACCAAAACCTGCATATATATATATATATATATACACAAAGAAGGAACACACACCAACCGCTACTTACATGCACAATCACACCACCACCCTGCACAAATAAACTCCGTAGCCAAGACTCTCATCTCCAGAACCAAACGCCTGGCTGACAAAGACCACTTGACAACTGAGTTACAGAATCTCTCAAATGTGTTAATCGCCAATGGATACCAGAAAAACAGGGTTACGAAGCTAATCCAAAAAGAAACACCCCCAAAAAACCAAGACACAGAAGAAAACAATGGCATGGCCCTCCTTCCTTATATCAAGGGCACTACAGACAAAATCAGCAAAATCCTCCATAAACACAATATCAAAACAGCCTTCTGCACCAACCAAAAAATAGCCAATATCCTCAGAAACCCAAAAGACAAAATCCAGCTGGAAAACCAAGGGGTCTATGAAATACCCTGCAAAGTCTGCCCAGCCACGTACATTGGACAAACAAACAGACGAATAAATGCACGTATCGCAGAACACAAGAATGCCGTCAATAAAGAAGAAAAAACTTCCTCTCTTTTCCAACACATGAAAGAAACAGGACATGAAATTAATTTTGCAGATTCCAAATTGCTCTTTAACATGGAACATCACCACAAGAGAATAATCATGGAAGCCATCGAGATAGAGAAACACCCTCACAACATGAACAAGCGTGACGACACGTCCCGCCTGCCAGACATCTGGAAATTAGCCCTCCCCACAAAAACCGACACCAGAACCAGAGGCACACAGAACGCCGTCACCAATCAACCACACCAGACCCAAACCCAGACCCTCTCCACAGACATATTACAGACTCCATCCAGTAGCCAAACTATAGTGGCACCTCCGGATGCTGCACCCCCCTGCAATCCCTACACAGATCTGGCTGGCACAAGGCACAAAACCATAGCTCGCCCCTATACACGAAGCCAAGCCATAGCACAACTAAATGCAGCACAGCCATCTTCTCAGAAAAACTCTTCACAAGCTCAAGAGGTCAAGACACGAAAGCTTTAGCAACTAATCTACACTTAATGACCCACCCAGTGATATTCTGAATATCACTCATGAAATCACCCAAGATATCCCTCAAGTAATTAAGGAACAAAAGAAGAAAAGGCACACTAATCTAGGAACTTCCTCTCTGACCAGAACGTTGGAGGCTATACACCACACCCCTCAACAGTATTTATAGGAACTCAAACACCAGACTCTGCTCTGTTCCAGTAACAAGAAGCCGAAAGCACCAGCCTGAAGATGACGAGTGAGACCTCGTCGAAACGTCGCACAGACACCCCGACTCTTACACGGGAAGACACCCGAAGACACCAAAACCTGCATTCCTGTACCCGTGAAAATCTACGAAAGCATATATATATATATATATATAGTTTAATGTTATATTGTGTTTTTATATATGTTGGAAGCTGCCCAGAGTGGCTGGGGCAGCCCAGTAAGATGTGTGCAGTATGGATAGTAAATCATTATGGAATGGTACGTCCGTATTTTCACCTGAGAAATGTTGGAGGGTGTGGTATTCAAAGCAGCAGGTCCCTGGGATTAAAGGTGGCAGGCACCATGAGCAGCAGTAGAGTACGCAAAACTGATAACAAATCCACGAAGACCACAAATATTACTCCACCAAAGGCAGAAACCCAACTGAGTCCTTAAACCCTTGGACAGAACTGCTGGCTGTTATAATATTCATTTTCTAGCTAAGCAGATATTCTGGAGCAGTGTTCTTCACCCCGGGGCTCCCAGATGTTATTAGACTACAACCCCCATAATCCTTAACCATTGGCTAAAATGGCTGTGGGAGTTGTGGTCTAGCAACATCTGGGAATCTAAGGTTGTTGAGCACTGCTCTAGGGTGATACTTTGGCTTGGACTCTAGCACTGTGATGCCACTGAATGGTCTTCTTCAGGATCAGCTGGTCCAGCCAGGAATTCCCATCTCTGTTTACTCCCAACATCTCTTGAATGCAGCCCTAACAAAGTCAGGTAACCCTCCCCTTGACTCTTGCCTCCCAAACCCATGGGGCCCCGGATGACACTGACTGCTAGGGCCTGCTGAAGGGCTGCACCCAGTAGAAAGACTGCTTTTAGAAGACATCTGAAGGCAGCCCTGTTTAGGGAAGCTTTTAATGTTTGATAGATGTTTAATAGATTATTGTATTTTAATATTCTGTTGGAAGCCGCCCAGAGTGGCTGGGGAAACCAAGCCAGATGGGTGGGGTATAAATAAATTATTATTATTATTATTATTATTATTATTATTATTATTATTATTATTATTATTTCAAGACCATCTTGGGGCACCCAATAGACCAAATCAATGGGTTGTGTGGTTTTTTATCTCACCCAATTCAGCAGAAGCCAACTGCACACAGGTCTCAAGCTTTTCCTGTGTGCTTTCCTCCCGCAAGGTAAATACTGCCATTTCCACAGGCACTGACTGCTCCTCCTGCACCTCCTGCCTGGAATCTCACACAGCTCAAAGATTGGGGTGGAGTGCAACAGTAGCTTAATGGAATGCTCCTGCTTGCCTAAGAGATTGTCCAGACAATCCATTTTTAAGGCAATAGATGCCCCTTGGGATTCACTTTTGCTACAAGTTATTAAGTCTCCTCTCTTGTCCTTGTTCATCCTTCACAGATGTTTTATTCATTCTTTCATTCATTCAAGAATTTTCAGTGCCACCCCTTGGCACAAAAATAACCTGAAGGCAGATTATGCATATAAAGCTTATTATTAAAATTCTAAAACACTAGCAAATTAACTAAAATACATACCAAGCCAACAGCAGAAAACAGGCTTCTGCACTGAAACCCGCCCTCATTTCATCAAACTATTTCCCCCTGGCAATTTTGGTTTTTTTTCTTGCTACTTGCACGGCTGGTAAGGGGAGAACTTCAAATAATTTGGGGGGGGGGCTATGCAGATTTGGTTATTTTTGCACTTTATTTCTCTCTTTTTACAGTAAATTCTGAGGCACCTTCTCTCAGAGTGCTTGCTTGCAAGATGCTGAATCAAGATAATCTCCAGGAAGCCTTCCAAGAGGTGCAGCTGCCCAGGAGACTTCCTGAAGAGGATTTATTTTAGAAAGTTGAGGAACACTTTTAACTTCTTCTTTTTTTAAAAAAAAATCTTTTAAAATCCTGCCTTTATTTATTTATTTGTTTGTATGTTTTAAAAACAACAACTCTGGGGCTCTTCAATGCTCTGCAGGCAATTGCCTGGTCAACCACGCTCCTTAGAAAGCCCCCTGGAGTATTTGCTATGCAAGCATTCCAAGAAGCCGGGTGACAGGAAGCTAAAGCAAATTCACTGCTTTTTTTAAATAATAATAATACTACTAATAATAATAATAATAATAATAATAATAATAATTTAAAAGTAATTATGTATACCACTCAGTGACCTTGTAAAGATGTAAAGGAAGCAGCAACAGGCACTCCCCTAACATTAATTTCAAATTCTCATATTAACCTCACTTTTCCATGTGATTTCTTTTTACCCACCTAACAGGAGCTGGTGCCAGGAGTGTTTCAGCAATAAATCACATGGAGTAGGTGAAGTTAACTCTTTATTAGAAGAAACAATGTCTGCTCAGGAGTACCAGGCCTAATGAGCACAGCAACTCTTCTTGGTAGATCTTGCCCCAATGAGGCAGTTGTGAAGACTAAAGGTTCCCGCCTTCCCATTGCTGCCCAAGTCTCCTCCTCCTCTGGATCTTTCCCAAGAAATCTGAGACTTCTCCGGTGCACCTGTCTTTGCTCCTCCTTCTTCATACCTCTTCTGGTTCTGGGAAACCATTGAGGAGGGGAGCTTGTCACAGCAGGAGGAGGAGACACCCTGGCTTCTTCACTAGCCTGACTTATCTCTGCTACTTGGCCTCTCTCCTGGCCTTTGCTTCTGATGCCGGACTTCTCTCTGCCACAGATTCTTCCTGCTTGCTAAACCCTGTTATCTCTCCAGCTTCCAACACCTCCTTCTCTCAGACGTCTTCCTCTTCTCCTTCTGACTACTCAACATCATCCCACCACCAATCCTCTGAGTCATCTTCACTTGGGGGTTCCCCAGCTAGTGTCCCCCACCATTTCTGTGTCCAGCCAGTCCAGGACACCACCACCCACACAAATACTTGAGGGGAAAAATCAGGTAAAAATATAATCACAGCGCTGCTCATCACAAATGGGCAACATTCATCAAAGATGCCTTAGTGGAGAGATAAGTCTTCAGCTGGTGTCAAAGCCCATACAATGTCTGTCAGATAGAGTTCCCTAGCTGGAATTCCACTACAGAATAGTCCATCTAATTCACTGCCTGGTGCATCCTAGTTCTTGATAGGGGCTTCCAGAAAGGCCTCTATTATAAGAGGCTAGGCAGGCTTGGATGTTTGTTTCATGGAATATTTATATCACTGAATATAAGGAAAATCTCTAAGCAGCTGACAAAAAAAAGCAACAATAAAAAACCACAACAACATTTCCTAAACATAAAATAAATTGCAAATGTTGATAAAGGAAGAGGCACTCTTTAAAGTGCTTCAGTTCCAGATCAGCCAGAGCTTTGTATGCCAACAGAAGTGCCATGAATTTGACTTAGAGTGCAGACCATCAGTGCCATTCTTATATAGCTGGTGTTTATATTGCTCCAATGAACTGCTCTGCTCACATGTGTGTGTGTGTGGGGGGGGTCACATTCTTCACTTGTTATGGCTTCCAAACCATTTTTAAAAGTAGCCTCAAACTGGCTGGTTGGTTGGTTGGTTTTTTTCAAATATGCCCTAGCTTTCACTGGCTGGAGTACTCAAACACAGATTTTGGTTTTTGCCCAAATCAGTATGGTATGAGAGAAGGCAACGTTTAAGAAATATACAGCAGGAGAGCTTCCTGGTTAGGCACAAGCTAAGATGTTAAGCCATCAAGTGACATAGACCCTGCCTCATCCTTTTGTAGAGCAGGATGGGAAAGAGTCCTGAGAATTGGGCACTCCTTTGAGTGGGATGGGCCTGAGTGGCCTGTTCTTCAGCACTGACTCCTGCTATTGTCTTTCAGGTCTGGCACAACTCCTGCCACCTGCCTCCGCCTCCTGCGTTGCAGCTCCTACCTGTCCTCTAATTCTTGCCTTGACAGGATGCAGTGCTTTTTTTTCTAGAAAAATAGGTGGCGGAACTCACCATGAAGTTGTTACACTTTTTGACCGAAAAATAAAAGAGGTGCCAGTACTATGTACTCTTGAGGACCCCCTGGGGGGGAAAAGCACTGACAGGATGGGATTTGAGGGTACATGGAGGATTAAAGAAAAAACGCACCCAAATATTCCAAAAGAAATTATTTGATGGGGGAGAAACACACACACAATCACATAAGCAAATGCCTGGGCAAAAGAAAAAAGAAAAATGCTTCTGTTCAATTTAAGCTGCTATTTGGGGGGTGGGAATTGCACGTGAAGGATGAAATTTGAATATAATGTGGGACTAAGGAGATTATTTCTGCCCTACTATTTTCCACGATCACAGAGATGAAATGGAAGGGGTTTGCCTGCTCTGCAGGATTATAAACCCCACCAAACCATACTTAATGAGGATGAGGGTGATTTTACAAAATTCTTCTAGTCACGTTGACCACATGACAAAAATGAATATATTATTTGTTCCCAATTTCAGAGCCAGCATATAAGAAAAGTATTTTATATGAATTCAGCAGTATCCATTCATAGGATGATAAGATGGGGAGCAGCCACATCCAAAAATAATCAGATTAAGTTTGAAATTTGATTAAGGAAACTTCACATTGCGACAGATCCTTCGCCAGTGAAAAATGTCAGATAGAAAATGTCAGAATAATACGGTTATATTCAGAGTTACAGCCATTCATTTCCCTCTCCTACTGGATACTTTGTTATACAAACTTCTTGTTCCTCCAGATTAATTATTTCCTCCTTGTCAGCATAGCTTTTTAATGAAAAAGGTGCTCCCATTTTTCTAAATACCTAAAAGTTTTAGCTGTACTCAAGGTCATTCAGATGTAGGAAAAGCGTTTTTGCATGTTAGCTCAATACAAAAGCATTCGAGAATAATTTATGATGTATAAACGTGATGTCTGCAGATATAAGAGTTTGATCTTACCTGGCAATTGACACAGCTAAATGGGATTGTCCATTTGTTAGTAGCTATGCCCTCATAGCTAGAGAACAGAGCAAAGTGTGACCCATTCATGGCCTAAGTTAATCACCGTGACCACTTTTCTAGGCATCTGGTGACACATTTATCACATATGCTTGCTTCTTTGATCTAAACTACACCTTCCCCCTTCAGCAAAAAATACACCTGGACTTTTTCACTTTAGAATGCAGGTGGACAAATCACATGATTGAAAGCCTTCCCCTCTCCCATAATACATCTTTTTTGTAGAAAACAAATGTGTCAGTGGAAGGGCTTAAGTTCTTGCCTGTCCCTAGGGTGCTACTTTTCTGTGTGTAAAGACTTGGGGAAGATTCAGGAATTCAGTTCCTTCACCTACAGTTTGAAGTGGTACTGTCGGACCCATGATGAATATGCATAGACCAGGCCTTATTAATTGGTATTACAGCAACAAAGTAGTGCAGTATGCAGTGCCAGCCATACCCATTTCCAGGATACATGATACCTTTCTTCACCCCTTTCTATTTGTCCTCCTACAGACAGTTCATATTCCTGAGCATGGCCATTCCTCAATGGACGGTTTTTGAGGTCCCCGCCTCCTCGGTTCTTCTCTTTCTCTTCAACCTCTGCCCCACCCCAGTTAAATTGTATTTCTACAAACCTTCGCACTTCACCCAAACCTGCTGGTTTCTTAGTAGATATGATATTAAGCAGATTCCATTTGTAATAGATGATCTCACAATTTAAGGCTGTTTCAGATTATGTCACGGTTGCTGCTTTCCTTCCACATAATAGGGCTTAGGGCTTGCATATGCCTGTCTTCAAGACCACACACATACATGGTCACATGGGGAAAGTATTATGTAAACTGGATAGTCTTTTGATACATGTACCTGCAGAAATTGCTATGATCTCAGTGATTCTAAAAAGTGCCACTATAACCACAGGTATTGCTACAATTTGTGTGCATCAGTGCTAGCAGGAACATCTCCCATTCCTGGCATATGCTACAAAGTCTGTATCATTTACCAGAAAGCAACAGTAGCTGTACATTTAAATGGAGTAGATGAGTTAGTCAGCAGCAGTTATATTTAGCTGACTGCAGCCTCTGAGAGCAAGTGACCTTGTAAACAGGGGTGTTTGTGAGGGGTTGGTGGAGGAGACTAAAGAGAGTGAGCTTGTGTCTTTCAGGTTAAGGATGCTTGCTTGACTGAGCTGTTTTGAGGCTTGATTGTGAGTTTGTGGGTGTGGCTGCATGTTCTGCTAGAGCCCAGGGTCTGAGGAGGAAGGATTGCTGCTGAGAGAAAGCCAGGCTAGCCAATGATGTGAGTGTTGGGGGAGTTAGCTTATTGCAGCCTCTAGGAGCTCATGAACAGGACTTGTAAACAGGGGTGTTTGTTGTCTCACAGTACACATAGGACCAAGAGAAATGGATGGCAAGGAAGCTGCTGCAGTGAGCTGCAACACATTCTTCCTGGCTGAAGATGTGCAAAACTACACCTGCAAGCAAGCGCAAGCTGGTTGCCTTGCTGGAAGAAAAGATACAGCAACTTGAGGCCTGCCTATCTGCACTTGGAGCTACTGGGCAAGATGATGAATTTCTTGATAGAGCAGCGTGGACTGTCCCGGAACAGCGACACAGGTAGGGTGGCCCTAGTAGGGAGGAAAATTGCAGGAGACAAACCCCTGAAGGAACATAACACAGAGAAGTAGGACTGTACATTGAACATCAGCATGGTTTTTTGGCACAGAAAAAAATGGGATTGCCTACTAGAACCTTGTAGCAGCTGAACCAAGGATGTGTTTCAGAACACCATCTGTGTCTCCCCATACTTTTGCATCTCCCCAGAGGGTGCTTCTACAGGTCCTAACACTCTGGAGCATCTAGCAGCTTCATTGACAGTTCCTTTGTAGTGTGATACACTATCCCAGTGACCCAGAATTGGGATCTACCAATACCTGGGTCTTCCCTCATAATCCAAATGATTAATTCAGTGGTCTATTGCTTCTTTCTGCCTGATACCATAAAGATGCACCCTATTTTCCATCACCCCCAACTATCCCAGACACTCAACCCTACATACAACAAAAGACTTCACCTCCTGTAATCATGGATGTTGAAGTCTACAACATCTTGGACTCCCATCTACATAGCTGCCTGCTACAATGTATTGTGGTCTGGAAAGGTTGTGGACTAGAAAAGAGGTACTGCAGCCTGTGACCAATATCCATGCCCCTTGACTGATGCAATGATTCCCCAGTGATATCCCAACAGGCCGGGCTTTGTCCCTTTCAGGTGGGTGCTCTTGAGGAAGGGAACAGTGTCATGACACTGGAAGGCAAAGTGGGGATGAACTCTCTGACTCCACCCACCTCAACAGCCCCAACAGCCCTGCCACACCTTTGTCTGGGCAGTAGGGGTGAAGTTCTGAAGGCAGCCTGCAACACATATGTAGGTTATATACATGATTTAGAATCATTAACTATTTAACAGGCTGCCCACACCAGACCTTTGGCCCCAGCATATGGTCAACAGTGGAGTAGGTCCTCAGAGATGTGATGGCACACTATTGTTAAGTGCATAGACCACAATACCTGAAAAAAGGTGTATGTTTAATGGATATTAGGCCATTCTCATCTCCATCAGAAAATATCTGAATGTTCAACCCCCCCCCCAAAAAAACTACTAGTAATTGGTAATATAGGGCAACCTGAAAACACAGCTCCACTATTCTGTACATGACTTCTGTGATATTACCTTTTGAACTGCATCTTTTCTCACACCCCCTCTAGAAGAGACGACACACAGGGCTTTGCCAAATGCCAAGGAAGCAAACGACCGATGAGTAAATGACCTTATCAGCTATGAAGACATATTACTGCTTATGATAGGGTTAACTAAAAGAACTCTTTACTGGAGTTTTTTGTTCCTCATTCATCAGAAATTGTCTCAAGTATCTTGTAGCATTTAAATCCTGTGCAGTCTTGGTGACTGGTTATTATTTGGATGCACACCTTGGCCACGCTTTATAGCCTAGGCTAGAAGTAGAGAAAATATCCTATCAACTTTCCTTTGAAATGTATAATAGAAGCCGAAATGCCTCAGAAGGCTCCAGTAGCAATATATAGAAGAAAGACGGCCATTTTGCCCTTCTCTGAGAGCATAAATTGTCATTATTGTTGTTTTCGAAATGCCAGGAGTATCATCCGACTCAGAAATGAAATGTGAAAGGTGTAAGAGCAGCAGCAAACATTTTGATTCATCATCACCATAGGAAATTAGAATTGCTTCTTCACGTTGGGCTGAAACAATAACTTAGTGGTGCAGCCAATTATTATATCCATAGATATAGATGGATCTTGACTTCTGAAGTGTAATAAACTATCAGGGTTAATAACACAAGAATTGTCTTGCTGGATCAAACTAAGGTCCGTTCAGTGCAGCATTCAGTTTTCAACCAACTAGATCAGGAAAACTTTTTCAAAAAGAGAGAGAGTTTAGCTTCTTACAAAAAAAATCCTTTACTGAAAGTCCTTCTCCATTTACTTCACACTGATTCACCACCAAGCAACCTCTGCTCCAGAAGTTGCTGAATTACTACTTTCGTCAGCCCCAAGAATCATGGCCAATGACCAGGGATGCTGAGAACTGTAGTTCAGTGATATCTGAAGAACCAAAACATCCCCACACCTGTTCTACACCATACTCATAATAATAATAATCATAATAATATTACCCCACCCATCTGGCTGGGTTTCCCCAGCTACTCTGGGTAGCTCCCAACAGAATATTAAAAACACAATAAAACATCAAAAACATCAAACATTAAAAACTTCCCTAAACAGGGCTGCCTTCAGATGTCTTCTACACGTCAGATAGTTGTTTATTTCTTTGACATCTGATAAGAGGGAGTTCCACAGGGCGGGCGCCACTACTCAGAAGGCCCTCTGCCTGGTTCCCTGTAACTTCACTTCTCACAGTGACGGAACTGCCAGAAGGCCCTCGGAGCTGGACCTCAGTGTCCGGGCAGAACGATGGGGATGGAGACGCTTCTTCAAGTATACTGGGCTGAGGCAATTTAGGGCTTTAAAGGTCAGCACCAACACTTTGAATTGTGCTCAGAAACATTCTGGGAGCCAATGTAGGTCTTTCAGGATCGGTGTTATATGGTCTCGGCGGCCACTCCCAATCATTCCAACAGGTTTCCGCACACCCCAGCATTATATCTACTGGATTGTGCAACCACCAACATTCGGGGGAGGGGGGGACTTCTGTATGTGGCCAGGATGATGAAGAATGATACACAATGAAGGCATTTTATGTCTGGTCCTGGCTGCTGCTGCTGCTGCTGCTACTATGGACCCAGCCTTCCTCTGCTCACCAAACACCTTCCGCCAGCCTCGGAGCTGACTGAGTGGCAGTGGTGAGGGCAGCTTCCTGCAGTTGTGCCACCACAGGAGAAGGACAAGGAGGAAGTGCTGCCACCAGGGCTGGCAATGTTGAGGGGCCCACCACTATGGGCACAGGAGAGAAGATATATCCTCCTCACATACTCTCTTTAGAAACCCAAGTTTGGAGGGGGGAAGTGTCAGTTCTGGATAACGGGGAGTGAGTACCTCCAGAAAAAAAGCACAGAGTACAACTATTCTGTTCACTTCTAATCTTGATCAAAAACTATCTGTAATATTAATTCTGTGGTAGTTATAACATAATTCAGCAAGATCTGGGGTTATAGTAGTGATACAGCTTAATCATGTTTGCCTTAATTACGATATGTGTAATATCCAAATTGACATTTCTATTTCAAGGGTTTGCTGGAAGTATTAGACACACAAAATCCAAAAGGAACTCTTCAGTCTTTTGGGGCAAATGGTAAATAAACATTGGATTGGGTCTAATTTGGTGTCCTTCCACACGGAAAGAGTTTTTCATTCATGGAAGGCCTTTTTTATACCTTTCATCATTGGAGCATTATGGGAAATTGCATCCATTTTTCATGTAAATTTAATTCAAGTCATTTAACAGAGTCCCGTGTTTTATATTGTTTCTGTGTCTTTGATAACTGTCAGCACATCAATTTTCTATGTATTTTTGATGCCACTAAGCAATAAAATATTAATAAATATCCAAAAAAGATTAGGTGATGGAGAAAAGCAGCTCCTATTCTGTAAGAGCTCTGAGGCTTTGGAAAGAAATGCTGCAGGAAGTTTGCCAGTGTGCTTTCCTGTGAAGATTTAGGAAGCTTTGCCAGTCATATATTTTTAGGCAAGCTTCAGAAGCTGAGCTGGCCATGTTCCTGCTATGTGGTCCTTTAGGTGATCTAGTGCTGCAGCTTGCAGGCATTTGTGAATTTTTGTTCTCAGTGCCTGTATTGTTACTTTTACTGCAGAGTGATTTGTTGTGATGGTTATTTTCTCTTTTACTCTTTCTGATGGCTTCACTGAGCATCTGAGAAGGTGGAGCACACATGTTCCACATAAGTGTATACACCCTAATTGGCAGAGGCTCTCTGAAGAGGTCTTCCCTATTGCCTTTGGTCCAAGATGCAATCAAACAGACCTGGGATTTTACATATGGAAACCATCTCTCCTGCCCTATATGCAAATCATATGGTCCCTTCCGCAGTGCTGGTCATCATCACATGCCCAACACTTATGTCCACTGGGGCTCAGTATACAGGAAAACAACATGTTGGATTATTTTTTTTTTAAGTGAATTGGTCCACCATAAAAGATCACCTTCAGATACCCTTGTGATCACCAGTCATGGAATGCCTTCCCCAGAGAGGGTCACTGGGCAACAACATTGTAGTCTTGTCACTGCCATGTGAAGACAACTTCTCCTCCTCCCCCCCCCCGGCCTTTTAAACTCATGATTTTTGAGCCCATTACCTGCTTAGTTTATTCTTTGGTGTTGCTGATAATTTTGTTTTATACTCCACTTTTTTGTTTTGTTTTATTCTGATTTTTCAGCTGTCCAGAAAACCTTGTTTTTCAAGGGTGCATAAAGATTTTGGATAAATTAGTAAGCCTAAAATATGCAGAAGGCTTTGGGATTCTGTTTCTGCATGGACGTTGTTCTCACGCTGCAGAACAAGGGCTCGGGGACCACTTGAACTAAATTCATTGGTTTGCTGGTTTTTCTACCTAATTTTATTAGATTGTTATCTGGCATTAATAATGTTAATTTAGGGACTAAATTTTAGTCCTTGCAACTATGGGTGGGCAAATATCAATTTTAGGTCAGCTCAGTTTCTCGTTTTCCAATCTTAATTCCTTTTCTCCACATTTTCACATCAATTTGCGCATTATTGTTTCTAAAAATCCTTGTAAAAATTCATCAGCATTTTAGTGCAAATGTCTCATAATATACACATTTTTGTATGCATATTTATACACACCATATCTAGTACATACATTTTGGTACACATTACTTGACTGGAGAATTGTCCTGAGAAATTCAGAGAAGTGCAATTTTTTGTGCATTGTTTTGGAAAGAGAAAATTAGATAGGTTTGCCTTTAAACATGAACTGAATTGAAATTCACCCCCATTTCTGTTTGCAACACAGCATGCAAGGATCGCAGAGTTCACTTTCTAATGAAAACCCAAAGGTAGGTTTAATTATAAACAGTAGCACTTTTTGCTGGAAGAGACTCAGGTGGTTTGCCTGTTCCCCAGATGTTGGCATTAAATGAGTTATTAAATAAAGAATGATGAGCACATGGAGAATAATTTGTCTATGATAGCTTTTCAGCTTTGCTTCCTTTCCTTGTGCATTAATGGCAATTGCTTCGCAGCCCATCTCTAATGGTGCAAGGTACACCTGGCATCATCTAGAAAGGCAAGGCCGTCTTAGTTCAGCAGTATTAAGCAGTCATGCAAGTGTGGCACATTATAAAGGGACTTACAAGACTGACATGCAAAGTTGCCAACTTGTTAAACAAATTGCAACTGTGCCCACAAGTCATTTATATTCCTGGAGAGGAGCTGTATTAGCAAAATGCATCCAATTCCAGAGGCTGCAGCATTAGGCTGCTTATATCTCATAGAAGTCAGCAGGATTAGTGTGATTTAACCATCAACAGGATTGTAGCCAGAGGCACTAAGAAATTATAACAAGATTAAGGAATGTTTTAATTGAGAAGTGCTTTTACATTGTTTGCATTTGCTTTAGCTGATTTGTCTGTAATATTTGATTTTTCTTTTTTGTAATGTAACACAAAAATTTAACCAGTTAATCTAGATCTGTTCAAAGGGACTAATTCCAGTAGTTATCCAATGATGAGTAGCCACTTTTTCGTGATCTGTATGGCTTGTTTCTATTTTGAGATAGTAGCAAGCCTATTTTACGGAGTGTGAACTTCAAAGATGGCAGTCAGCTCAATTAGTCCTGCCTCCCATTTGTTTGAGAAACTGTTGAATGGATATGATGTATTGAAACATAATTATATCAAGTTAATAAGCTCTGTGATCCTTGTTTCATTTTGCCCCACTGATGCAGTGAATGGCTGAACATTTGGTAGATTAATAGTGAGGCAAACCGAATTTCGGTTAGGGGAAAAGGGAATTTTTCAGTGTTTACCTCAGTTACGGGCTAAAGACTGTGAATTCAAAGCCCTTGTGCAGTTCCCCCTAGAGGATTTAATAGCTGGGGTTGCTTTCATGCCCAAAGGATAAAGGGCTTTCCAGAAGCTCATTTCAAGCTATAATACTAGTGTGGTTACTACTCATTTTTTGTGCACAGTCCTGGCATGTTCTGTTGCTAAGGTATCACATTTGCCCAACATCCTATAGAGAATGTGTACATCCTGCATATGCATCAATGGAGGCTAGTGAAGATGCTCAGATAGCTCTGTGTTCAAAGCATTTGAGCATGCTTAGCAGTTGTGAACACACTGTCATTTTTCCCATTAGTGTGTGTTATACCAGCTACTCTAATTAAACCCATTTGTCCCTCTCATTACCTAAACTATTATTTGCGACCCTCCCTATTTATCTTCCTTACAGAGGCAGTCCCATAATTTTTGCATGCAGGAAAGAAAAATAAGAAAAGTCTCATAAATGCAACCTAATATGGCAATTTAGTTTTGTTGAAAGTTCGACGTCGAATCAGGAAGTGAAAATTCAACAAGCCTCTTACTTTTCAGCTGCAATGATGAGAGATGGAAAAGTCATAACCTTTTTGTTCCTCTGCCCTTCTCCATTTCTAAAAAAAAAGAAATAAAATGACGACAAGGTTAAAATACTCCCTGCCCCATTAACATTTCCATGCCCTTCTCAAAAGTTTAAGCGAGGACATGCATGGCATCAAGAGAATGGATTGCTTTTCCTTTCGGCCCATCCTCATTCCATTGGAGCCTTGCACATGTAGCGAATGTCAGATAGCTAGCGCATGCAGACTGCAGATAGCGGCTGTGCCCGAGACATGTGTGGCAAAGATAGCAATGCCTTAAGCTCTGGGGTGACGAAGATAATAACCAGGCAGGCCTCAAACATACAATGTACCAGCAAAAAGATAAGGATGTTAATGAGGTCACTGAGCAATTGCACAACTTCTGAATAATGGGACATCAAGTTATGCAGATAGCGCAGCTAAAGACAGATGAAAGGAAAAGTTAAAAATAGGAAACTGGATATTATGTTATCCGTCCTATTTGAAAAGACCACTTGCTAATGGTGAGGTTATTAATTATAGTGTTACAGCGGAACAGAAGCCATTTCTATTAACATAACTCAGCTCTGCCATCGCTCTTAGGCAAAGGTTTAAAGTTTTCTTGTGCTCATATCTTTAAGACCGTGCTCCTGTGATATTTTGAATAAGAGAGACAAGGACAGATATTTTAAATTGTGGCATTCTAAATGCTAATATTAATATCTATTAGGTGAGAGGTAGGGCCTTTTTAGTAGTGTCCCCGTGGTCATGGTATTTCCTCCCAAAGGTGATTTGTATGGCTCCTATACTATTGCCTTTCAAATGAAACCTTTTAATTTCAAACAGCTTTGTTATATGTGACACTCCGCTACTTTTTAAGTGTCGTAATGTTTTAGTTTTAGATGATAATTTTACTGATACCTGTTGTGCTGCAGCTTTAATGTAAGCCCATTACAACATTTTAAAGGTGTAGCCTTAAGGCTAACTTAAATGTATACCTAAGATGTACATTGTGAATGTGGCAAGGTTGATTTGTGACTTCTTTTCAAATGTACACTTTGTGGCACACCTGGGTGTGCTGGGGTGAAACACATGAAGTGTCCCTTAATCTAAGAACACTGGCCTGCTGTGAGATGATGTGATGAACAAATGGCAAGAATGAAGTTCAACACTCTTTGATTACTGACTGTGCATCATAAACTTCAACAATTAAAGGGTTCCTTGGCAAAAAAACAAAACAAAAACCATGCAGAAAGCATTCCCTGGTGGTAAAAAGTTGGGAAATCACTGATATGCCCCATTGCCTATTTTGTCTTGCTTCTCCTATGCACAGATTTCAAAGAACCCATTGTTGTGTGCAAAAAATTGGGACTCTTGGAAATTACCGTATTTTTCGCTCTATAACACGCACCCGACCATAACACGCACATAGTTTGTAGAGGAGGAAAATCCGTAGGCATGCCACCAGTAGGCATTCCCTCCATAACACGCACAGACATTTCCCCTTACTTTCTAGGAGGAAAAAAGTGAGTGTTATGGTGCAAAAAATACGGTAGCTTATGGCTTCAGACTAGGCTTAACAGAAATAGTTTAATTTTATTAAACTACTTCCAGAATACCCCTTGTATAAATCTTGGGATGGATATGTCTGTGATTAGGGTATTCTGAAATCCTGGCCAGGAAAAAGGAATGGATCTGCCACAAACTTTGCATACATCAACACAAAGTAACTTTTTCAAATAGTTTGGAGGCTACCCTAACAAATAGTTCCTTTAGCTCGCAGCACTTCTATTCAAGTTCTGGCTGGTGATGCTGCCAATTCAATTTTGCTGCCATCTCTTTTTTAACCTCTAGTGAAGTGCTCACTCTCTCTGTGTCTTTACACATTTTATTTCGTATTTATCAGCTAATGGAAATGGAAATTACCTACATAAATAAGACATATACTCGCTCGGATGCAGTTCAACTTTGGCTACTTCTTTCTGGATTTTTAAATTAAAAATGCTCCACTTTAGTTGTTTTCAGATGGCAATCACATTCACTTTTAATGCAGTTGAATACACTGAAAATTAATTAGTTCCCAGGCAGTTCAAAGTCTAGCATGGCATTTTCCTTCAGTGAAATAAGGTTTATAGAGTAGCAACATGCTGCAGATAAGCAGTAGCTTTCCACCTGAAGTTAAGTTACTTTGTTGTTAATAAGGTTAGTTTGGAAGCCAAATTCAATGTTTTTTATCCTTTAGGACTCTAAGACAGGGACAGCCAAAGTGGTGCCCGGCTGATGTTCTTGGACTCCAACTCATGCCATACTAAGTCGGCATGGCCAATGGTCAGGATCAGGGATGATGGGAGTTGTAGTGTAGGAAGTTCTAGAAAGTGCCATTTTTGCTATCCCCTCCTTAAAAAATTAATACAAAGAGACTCCCCAGCACCACCCAACACATGCTTACATACCTTAAAGGTAAAGGTACCCTTGACCGTTAGGTCCAGTCTCATCTTGCTTTACTGGCTGAGGGAGTACAGCTTCCGGGTCATGTGGCCAGCATGGCTAAGCCGTTTCTGGTGAACCAGAGCAGTGTATGGAAACACCGTTGACCTTCCCTATTTATCTACTTGCACTTTGGTACCTATTTATCTACTTGCACTTTGATGTGCTTTCGAACTGCTAGGTGGGCAGGAGCAAGGACCGAGCTCACCCCATCGTGGGGATTTGAACCACCGACCTTCTGATTGGCAAGCCCTAGGCTCTGTGGTTTAGACCACAGAACCACCCGCGTCCCTTACCTTACCTTCCCACAAACTCAGATAATAAAAGGCTGTGGGGAACAAAGAACAAGGATTCTTTTTTAAGCTTTGGTGCCTTCCTTTGGTATCCGAAGTTTTAGTACTAGAAAAAGGACTATTATCTTAAGGACTTTGAGCACAGGCTAGCTGACATCTTTTAAATGCTCCTTAACTTTTTACTCTGTTTTAGTATTGGTGCTGCTGATGACAGGGTTTTTAGTGGGGAGGAATGATATTATACCCTCCAACATTTACCTGATGAAAATGGGGACGTCCTATTCAATGATAATAATAACAACAACAAGCCACATATTGCACCAGTTCTGAGGGGCAGGCAGAGGGCAGGGCTGCTCTGGGCAGGAAGAAAGGATGAGTGGAGCAGGGCGGAGCACAAGGAGTCTTGAATTTTTGTCATTTGTGCCTCCATGTCTAAGCCTGCCCCTTTCTAAAATTTATTCATCTGTATGTCTGTCTGTCCTTTTTGTAAATCTCCCACAGAATAAAATAAAATAAAATCAGGACTAAAGGGTTTTCTCAGGTAAAGGGAATGTATGCTGTGTCTCGCTGGAGCAGTGGTGGTGGCATTTGGCCTCCTTCTGATAGGAAATGCTCTGTTGGTGGAGACAGACTGTGGTGATCACACAGGGTCCCCGAACGTTTAACAGTCTATTGAACCCGGTGCCACCACTGTGCTTGCTTCCTCACTGCCACCAACCCGTTAAAGGTAAAGGTAAAGGTACCCCTGCCCGTACGGGCCAGTCGTGTTCGACTCTAGGGTTGTGCGTCCATCTCACTTAAGAGGCCAGGGGCCAGCGCTGTCCGGAGACACTTCCGGGTCACGTGGCCAGTGTGACGAAGCTGCTCTGGTGAGCCAGCATCAGCGCAGCACACGGAAAGGCTGTTTACCTTCCCGCTATAAAGCGGTACCTATTTATCTACTTGCACTTAGGGGTGCTTTCGAACTGCTAGGTGGGCAGGAGCTGGGACCGAAAGACGGGAGCTCACCCCGCCGTGGGGATTCCAACTGCCGACCATACAATTGGCAAGTCCTAGGCACTGAGGTTTTACCCACAGCGCCACCCGCGTCCCAACTCTCAGGTAAAACACTGAGTCCAGACATTTGTTAAAAGTGAACCAAATAAACAATTTTATTTTACAAAAATTAACAAGCTTATGGTTTCTCAGATAATATTCCTGTCGGTATCTTAACTTTAGTTTATTTACCGGCCTATATCTTCCTAATACCTTCTGACTGATTATCTCAACTGTTTGACTGACTCCTCTTAACAAATTCTCTCTCACACACACCAGACTAGCCCAACCCACAGACTTATCTTCTCTGTCTCTTCTAACTCCAGACTGTCTTCTCCACCCTAACTCTAACTCTAACTCTTGGGTTCCCATTGGTTAGTCATTTTACAATGAGTTAACCCTTTCCTTATGAACCTAGTATGATGTCACACACCTAGGAGGGCAAACGCCACAGAGACACAGGAAATGGGGGGTCAAGGATGGTTAGTTGGAGGGGAGTGAGAAATGTCCCTGTTTCTATCTGAGGAATGTTGAAGGTTATGCATGTGTCACATCTCTGGATTACAGGGACCTACACCAATTTAGTAGCCTTCATATGTCTTGGACTACAACTCATCAGTCCCAGCCAGGATGTGTTGTGTCGTACTATTAGTTGTGTTCCAAAACAGGCTACAGGGTTGGCAAAGGCTGGCCTACAGGATTAGACGGCATTGCTCCTCTGTTCTAACCCTCTGCAACTTTTAATTATGCCAGAACCTAATTTGTTTTCTTGCTTCAGATTCTGAATTCCTTCCAGAAGGTCATTAAAGTACAGCTCCCATCTTCTTCTCCTAAAGCTTTGAAGTAGAGAAAAAGACAAAAGAAAAAGAAAAACCCTGCTTTTGTGTTCTCTGTGGCAAAGCAAAACTTGGAAATAACTCTTTTGTCTCTGATTAAATACTGAGAGTACAAATCTGGCAATGTAACCCTTGTTAGATTTTGATGCGATGAAGCATGATCTGTCCAATACTGGGAAGTTGTCTCTACTACATTAACCCTGCTGAGAGGTGCCAAGTACAGCATTAAAAAATTCCATCGTCGAAACACACTGGGAGATGTTGGTCTGCTATGTCTTGAAATCTTGATCCGTTGTCTGCAAAAAGCAGAGCTAGGAGTTGTATTTAAGCAGAGGGAATAGCTCCATGAAACATTCATATAGTCACGTGGGTTAAGAATAAGGGATAAGGGATCATCTTAAATTTTGCTAGAATGAAAACATCGGACTATGGTTTTATTGCAGTCAGAGGCCCCAGTCTGAGACCTGATTCTATGTGTTCAGAACACAGTATCTACCCCTCCACCCACCCACAATACTCCAAAGTATTCCACTATGCACAGTGGGTGGAAAGAGAAGGGAGCTCGTATAGGAGCCCCTCTATATGCAAATAATGAAAGAATGATATATGGATTTGCAGAATGAAACCATCCCATATGTGCACAATGGGTGTGTGTGGGTGTGTGTAATTGGTCGATTCAAATGTTACACAGTCACTTCAGTTGAATGCATACACAACATGCAGTCAGTGCATTGGTAGCCTAAAGACTGAATTACTCCAATGTGTTTTAGTGGGTGTGTCCTTGGTCCTGACGTTCCACCCAGTGCTGAATGCAGTAGCTAGACTGATTGGGACCAATGGTCAGCAGCATGTTAATACTTCTGTTAAAACATTTGAAGTGGCTGTCGCTATGCTACTGGACCAGGTTAAAGGCTCTTGTGTTAATATACAAAGCCCTGAGCAACTTGGCTCCAATTTATTTATTTTTTTAAAAAAATGCCTGACTCCTCCTATCAGTGCCCAATTGCTGAGATCATTTGCAGGAGTGCTGTTAATTGCCCCCTGCATTACAGAAACCTAACAGACTTCATCAAAACACCCAGCATTTCTTTTCACAAGTTCCATGCCATGGAATAATCTTCCAGCAGATGGAATAATCTTCCAGCAGAAATTTAGCAGGCATCCTGCTACTTATTTTCAGGACCTTTTTATGTTGGTAGTACTACACACCTATTTAAATGTACTTAATTGGCCATGCATTTTAATGATGATTTTTTATGATTTTATGTGTTTTATTGCACTTATATATGTTGTTGTACAGCACCTTAATATAACTTGGTGGCATATACATATTTTTATAAATAAAATAAGAAAAAAACATGCTTGCAGATTTTTACAGGCAATTAGCACACTCAAATATTTTGCTATGTTGCACACTTACCAGATGTGGCGATTTGCCACTGCTTCCATGCAATGTGATGCAGTCTTACATAACTCTCCCTTCAATGTGTTTAACTTTACTTGGATTGTCCGTTTGTCTTCACAGCATCACTGGCTTCTCTTAGTGTGCATTTAGTGTCCTCCGATATACAGTTCTAGTGCAATTATTATGCCAAATTGGATTCTGCAGAAAGAGTAAACATTGTTTTTAGTATATTTTGACCGAATGAATGTGATCTGCAAGTTCCTAGTTGTATAAGTGAAAATATTTCCTGCTCCCTTGGTTGTCTGTGCAGTCTGGCTGAATTAAAATCATTACCTGTAGCATAAAGGATTACCACTAATTGCCAGTGGTTAATTACCGGTACTTAATTGTTCTGTAGGAAACACTCCCAAAACCTTTTGGTGTATCTCTAATTACTGTAATAAGCCATATTTACTTACATTTCAATTTAATCCCAAGACACAGATCCTGAAGGAGGCAAAAAGGCTGTTGTTGTTGTTGTTGTTGTTGTTAACTAGTCTACCCTTTACCTCCATCCAATACAATACAAAACAATTCAGAAGCTCTGCATGAGCCCAAACATTGTCATCTCTGTACAATTCTTCATGGATTCAGGAAAATGCAGAGAAAGTATTCAGAGCAAAGTATGATTTTATTAAAATGGCTGAAACAAGATACTAATGATGAATAAATAAAATAAGTATTTAAACCAGTGATGGGCTGGACAAACTACAGCCTGTGCTCTACATCAATCCCATATGATCTTTTAAATATTATTATCCAGCCTTCCTGCACCTCTCTCACTGGCTGAGTCCAACACTTCACACTGCCATGGAAATAAGGAAAAACAGACCAGATTCCAAGCCATGTCTGTGATTTGGGGAGTCCACGTGACTGGATAGCAAGGAGACCACACACTCTGTTGCCTTGCTGATGGGGACATCACTATCATCACAGGGTGCCTTGCAAGGTGTCTCATAAGAGGATGGGACAAGTCAGCTGTGGGCCCATGTGTGGATTCCACAGCCTGGTTTTAAAGATGGTAGGAGGTGGCCTTCCATTTCTCTATTTCTGTGGACTTGGGAGAGCTAGGTTCAAAAGCCCTTGAGCAGGCTAAGCAAAGAGGGAAGCAAGCAGGAGACAGGTAGAGGAGAGAATCTCACTTCACAGCCAGCCACACAATTTCCCTAACCAAAGATATGGCCCTCAGGCCTGATTTGGAATAAAGCTTACCAGGCTATTTCTTTTTTGCCAAATATTTTTTATCAATTTTCCATAATTTTAAACAAATGGTCTTCAAATGAATGCAACTTAATACAAGTTTTACTTACCAGACTCTTTCATGGCTGCCTGTCTTGTGAGGAGAGAAATGTTCTAAGCAAAACTTTAGTTGAAACTGCTACAAATCCACAGGAAATAGATTTCAAAACATTGCAATTAACACTTGGGGGAAATAGTTTAAGCTGTGTACCCCTCTCTCCCCATACCCTTTACGGATAAGGTATGCAAAATAGAACAAATGAATTCAGAAATTCCAGAAGTATTCCAGTGAAGGATGAACTGAACCATTATGGTGCTTTCAGTACTAACTGAGGCATGTTTAGTGTTTTAACAGATGGAGGAATGCAAGTAAGGGAACAAAGAATTATTATTATTATTATTATTATTATTATTATTATTATTATTATTATTATTTCAAGTGGCCTGGAAACAGTATTCATGTAAAGCACCCTTGCACAGATTGCAAATGATTTTATGCAAATAGGATGCTAACTTGAAGATCAAGTAAGATTGCAATGCTTGCAAAACACGCAGAGACATCAGTTGACTTCGGGTGTGTCTTCAAGTTTCTTATTTCAAATGTGATGTGCATATGAAGTTCATTGTTCGTATGCTCAGATAGCTTCAGCTTGCTTAGGTATTTTACCCATCTATATGAGTGAATGATGGCATATGCAGGAACAGAATAGGCTGTGCAGTTTGTGTATTAAGGCCTCTTACTTCCTTTCCTGCAAATATCACGTTCAGCCTTGTGCATAAAACCAAAGCTGGCTGAGTTCCTTAACAAGGAAAACTGTTAGCACAGTAGACATCTTACATTGTATATAGGTAATGTGATCTATTTATCCACCTATCTGTTGGATATGTTATCTACCCTTTATCATAAAGTCCCAGGGTTGATTACAACAATATGAAACAATATTGATAGCAGTTAAAAAATATACACCAGAAGAATACATCTATCATCTATCTATCTATCTATCTATCTATCTATCTATCTATCTATCTATCTCTATCATAATAATTTATTATTTATACCCCACCCATCTGGCTGGGTTTCCCCAGCTGCTCTGGCGGCTTCCAGCAGAATATTAAAATACGATTCCTCAAATATTAAAAGCTTCCCTATACAGGGCAGCCTTCAGATGTCTTCTAAAAATTTGATAGCTGTTTATTTCTTTGACATCTGATGGGAGGGCGTTCCACAGGGTGGGCGCCACTACCGAGAAGGCCTTCTGCCTGGTTCCCTGTGACTTTGCTTCTCACATCGAGGAAACATCCAGAAGGCCCTCGGCACTGGACCTCAGCGTCCAGGCAGAATGATGGGGGTGGAGACACTCCTTCAGGTATACTGGGCTGAGGCCGTTTAGGGCTTTAAAGGTCAGCACCAACACTTTGAATTGTGTCTGGAACCAATGTAGGTCTTTCAGGACCGGTGTTATGTGGTCTCGGCAGCCACTCTCAGTCACCAGTCTAGATGCCACATTCTGGATTAGTCTGGATTATCTATCATCTATCTATCTATCTATCTGGCTGCATCTTTAGCACAAAATGAAAGTTATACAGTGAATACTAGCACAACAGCATCAAGGTCAGAACATGAGCAACTGCTGTGTGGATAAAATCTCAAGTATATAAAGTCTTGGCACCACCCATGCTCAAAATGTATATCACCAAAACAAAGAGGCCAGACACCCAGCTTTTCATGACTTGTTGAACATAAGCAGATGCACAACTATTTAATATTGCAACCCCCTCCCCAGACTTTTTAATTGTAATTCTGCAGCTGGACCAGTTATCTTTAATATAGAATCCTTAGTATATCCCCAGCATTATCAATGGAGGCAATGCCTTGGCAGTTAACGGGAACAAAAGTCATAGAAGTTCATAGTGCAGCTATGCCAATTCTCCCCTGTGAAATGTTAAAAGCTGTATACAGTTCATAGATTTCAGGGACTGCTTGTCGATTCTGAATGCAGACAAAGCAATCCAATGCATTTTACAAGTAGGCGGAAAACACATCAAGAAAGGGCATTTAGGACTTTGGCTTTTGTTTATTAAAAGTTAATGAGCAGTGAGACATGCTCAGGTACTTTCTGCAAGGGAAGCACAGTCATGATTGAGAGAGAATATAGTGTATTAAAAAGTTCAGCTGAATCACCTGCAACACCTGGATTGCTTGAGATGACCTATGCGGAAGAGGTTCATCTCCCTTACCTTTGAAGTTCCCAGTTGGTGTTTTAAATCAACATCCGCATTCAACAAAAATTGCTTTTTATGTGTGCCGAAATAATTTATTTCTAGTTAGAACCATTCCCCGTGCTAATTAAGATAAATTGTTTCTAATTAACAGAAGCTTGGCATTTCAAGATTGGTTTGAAGACTGAGTTCTAAACGTCTGCAGAGAAAACACGGCAATCAGAATCAGATAAACGATATTGATTCTGCAACTGTCTGGCTGGAAATGCTGGATGTTCATTACTCATCTCATTGTTCATACAATAAGCTTTCTGTGGCAAAACATTAAAATGAAAATTCAGTGGCTAATCAAGAGAGTAGATGGAAACTTGATGCTAATGGGGCTGTGCCTACAAATAACGTTCCATCTAATATGACTGTGCTGATTTCCCTTATAGTAATATTATGCAGTGATAATATTCACTGAAAGTTACAGTATACAGTGAGCTTGACTTAGATAAGCAGAGCAGACTGAAATATCATGAAGGGATTAAAGGGATCCAGTGAATAGACTGGGAGCAGCCGATGATTCTGAATTGGGGTGGAGCTGATTATGGTGACCAAGACACAGTATATTGAATACATACTCCAAAGGGGCATTCCTCTAGGAATTAGGACTGCCATTTCTCTTAAATACCCAAAAGGTACACTTGCATTTATGTGGCAATAGTTCCTCTTTGGTGCTGGAGGAGACTCTTGAGAGTCCCATGGACTGCAAGAAGATCAAACCTATCCATTCTGAAGGAAATCAGCCCTGAGTGCTCACTGGAAGGACAGATCCTGAAGCGGAAACTCCAATACTTTGGCCACCTCATGAGAAGAGAAGACTCCCTGGAAAAGACCCTGATATTGGGAAAGATTGAGGGCACAAGGAGAAGGGGACAACAGAGGACAAGATGGTTGGACAGTGTTCACGAAGCTACCAGCATGAGTTTGACCAAACTGCGGGAGGCAGTAGAAGACAGGAGTGCCTGGCGTGCTCTGGTCCATGAGGTCATGAAGAGTCAGACACAACTAAACGACTAAACAACAAGTTCCTCTTTATCACATACACAGCCCAATAAGACAATGACAAGAATCCACCAACAGCATTTGAATCAATCTGGCTAACCTGATTCAGAAACACCCACCCACCCCACTCACACATGAATACAAAGTTCACCACAGCCAATCACAAACAAACAATCACACCCTAGGCCAACCCCAACTTCTCTCACCACCAAAGGAACACAAGCGAATAGCAAAAAGAACCTGCACAAGCGACGCTGACACAAAACCCCACACATACATCAAGTAGAATAGAAACATTGCCACCCCACCTCACCCCCACTCGCCATGCTCCCCTCCACCTCTTTCCCCTTTTTCTTCCTAATGCAACACTAATGTCTCAGCAAATGAAACTGATATGTAGAAAATGTAACTTGAAAAAGAGATATTGCACATACTTTTGTAAACCAAGAAATCTTTAATAAAAATAGGTTTTTTTAAAAAAAAAATAGTAAATCTAACCATTCATCTAATCAGCATAAGTCATAACCTAACTTAATAGCTGCTACTCCTATCAGAGGGGTGTTATAAGTCATCATTTCTAGAGCAGTGCTGTAGAAGTTAAAGAATAACAAGCAAAAATAAGAATTTCTACCTAGTGAACTTTGGTGTTTATCCTTGACGGCTGAGTACATTCCTTGCTTACCGGAATGTGTGCTGCCATAATATGACAGTTGTTCCAGCTGAATTTATCAACACTTATGTGCCTATGGGGGAAAATTGGCAAGTTACAAAATTATTCCCCCATCCATGAATATACCCAGGACCCAGAAACTGCCAGATAGATGGCCCATAAGCCCCAGTGTTTTGCTTGACCTGACCTAGCTGAAATTTTAACCTCTGGCTGCAATATAGTAGAAATGCATGTGCAAACTGAGGACAAAACTTGTCTTGTTCCTTTCCCCCATGTAGATAACAGAGTGCAGCGCACATTCAAGCATAAACAATGTTGATAATTTTTGTGTATGTATTTGCTTGGTGTAAATGTCTAAAGTAATTCTTTAGCCCGAGTTGCCCTGTTACTGATCCATTTTTAATTGCAGGGGAAAGTGTAAAAAGAAAAGTTTATGTAATGTGCCCGTAAAATATTTATTTTTAAATCTGTTTTACAACTGTAAATAAAAATCTGCTCAGACTTTGTCCTTTCCTACTTCGTGTATTTATTTTAAAAAAATTGCCTTTGTGAAAGAGCTCACATTGAGTCAACACCTCTTAGAATTATGGGTCAGAAGATGGCAGGTATATCTGTGTGTCAAACGATCAGAAGGAAGAATGTTACACAATTGCTTTTCTGCCATGCTCATCTTATCCCTGGGTAGATGTTTAGAACTTGCTCACCCACTGGGTGACTAGGTTTGTGGCCTCACAAAGGGTATAGTTGTTTATCTGCATAGCTGACCACATTCTAATCACTTCCACCACTTTTCTAGCACACATACATCATTGGTGTAATGTCATAGCCCACACAACTAATCATAGTGGGTTGGAGCCAGGTTTAGTGATTCTTAGAATCAAATCACTTGAGTTACTCTTGGCTAACTTAAGTTCCATTGATTTTTATGCATCTACTCTTAGTCTGGTGGCACTGTGGTCTAAACCACAGAGCCTAGGGCTTGCCGATCAGAAGGATGAGGGTTTGAATCCCCACGACGGGGTGAGCTCCCATTGTTCGGTCCCAGCTCCTGCCCACCTAGCAGTTTGAAAGCACATCAAAGTGCAAGTAGATAAATAGGTACCGCTCCAGCGGGAAGGTAAGCGGTGTTTCCGTGTGCTGCTCTGGTTCACCACAAGTGGCTTAGTCTATCTGGGCACATGACCCGGAAGCTGTCTGCGGATAAACGCCGGCTCCCTCGGCCTATAGAGCGAGATGAGTGCCACAACCCCAGAGTTGTCAGCGACTGGACCTAACGGTCAGGGGTACCTTTAACTGTACTCTCAGTCTGGCTATTTCTGGATCCAACCTGCTGCGTCTGCAAAGTCTATGATAGACTTTAAATAAGAGAGCATCCCACTGGGTTTTAAAGAATCTAATCAAAAGCAAACTTGCTACAGAAAGCTCAGACTCTCACTGAACAAAGGTTGCTTATGGAATTTGATCTTTGAAAAGTCAAATATGAACTGACCTGATCTGTACCTCCCAGACTAATGTACAGAACACAACTCACAGAGTAATCCTAACTGGGTCTGGGGAGGTGTGGAGTGATAGAATCACCACTGCCTTTGAGGGGCTGCTGTTGGCCAGCATGTTTTCATAGAATCATAGAATTGTAGAGGTCAAAGGGACCATGAGCGTCTTCTAGTCAGCCCCACTGCAATGCAGGAATCTTTTGCCCAACATCGGCCTCAAACCCACAACCCTGAGATGATGAGGCTCATGCTCTACCTGCTGAGCTATCCCAATATTTGCACATCACCTCCAGGATTGGTGCAGCAGAGAGGCCCAAGAAGAAGACCCCTCAGGGAATCTGTGGGGCTCTGAATCCAGTGCCCTGTCTTTAAATGTATTACTTCAGATTTCTGCACGTCTTATCACCAATGGGATAACTGCCAGCAGACGTTTATCAGCCATCCATGAACAGATGCAACATCCCCTATGACAGAGCCCTCCCCTTACCAATGGTGCACCTCTCTACTGGTAGGAGCCAACAGGGACGTCAGTGCATGTCCATCCTGATCTGACAACCCAACCAACAGCAATAGCTTGGTTACCTTTAGTTATCCACTGAATTCCACACTTCCCAAATGTTGTGCACAGTCCTGGACTCAAAAAATAAAACAAAAAAAGGAATTCTATTCATTTTCAAATATGTATTTTGAGAGAAATTGGCCTTTTGAGAGAATATGCACATTTAAGTTTTTGTTGAGATTTCTTTCCTTTTTTAAGAGAAAAGCACATTAGTGCAGAAATGAGCTGTAACAAAGTTATGGGTGAGAACATGAAAAAGACAAGGACTGGACATGACCCAGCATGCCACTACTGAATGTAATAAGTATGCACAGGTCGAGGCAGCAGGTGATCATCAGGTAATCTTCACAGATCTTCATTTGCCAACATTCCCAGATGGCTAGGTATGAGTTAAGAGTGTATAATCCTCTTACTCCCTTTTTGCACTCCTCAAGTGTCCATGCAGCACTCCAAAATAAGAATCCTTGTGCCAAATGAAATAACTTTTGCCTTGACATAAGTTATTTGCAGGGTCAGGAGCCAACAAAAGCCAAGAGTGGAGATTGTGAAGTCTAGAAGAAAATAATAAAAAGAGCGACTTTATCCCACACATTCTAAACATACCAGATTACAAACCAAACTTGAAAGTCTTCCTAAAGCATCGAAAGTAAATTTCTGAACAACTAAAGCACATGAGTAGAAAATCCAGGTAAATATTATGTCAGACTTCTTATTTTAGATTTCATATTCCCAGATGCTCCCTTTTATTTTGCACACTGCCACTCCAAAATAGTTTTTTTGTTTTCTTTCAAGTTCTGATGTATCATTTAGTTTCTCTTGTCCTAGGGAGTGTTGGTTGTGACATAGCACTTGGGAAATTCCATTTGAATATCTTATATTGGGGGGCGGGGGGACACACAACATAACTCTGTCTCTCTCAATGCCTTAAAAGACTTGCTTTGTTTTGAAGACTCTATTCAGTGATGCTTTACAAGTGCTTTATGCAATTCGCAGGAAAGGGGAAATAGCTATCATATAACAGGCTGCACATCCATTTTTTTTTCCAGGAAAAGTTGAATAAACCTAAAAACGTACTAAATTTGGTTTTGGTTTCAAAAGCTCAGTTCAGACTGGGCAGAGATCCAGCATGCTCGGAAAAGTAGGCAGACAGACAACCCTACCATCCACCTAAAGTAACATGGTGGATGTAACACTTTCACACACAATGATTCCATTCCCCTCCTGCTCCCTCCCTGCCTTAGAACAAAGGGCCTTTTTCACTGGTGGAATATCTCCTTTCCATCTTTCCAGCTCTATCATGGCATATGCAAGTCTCTAAGAGCAACACCAGGTATGATTTTTATTGTCCATTCACGATGATTTGTGCTCATGATAGTATTGGGGCATTTATACACAATCCCACTTTCAGTACTATTTGTAGACGTTTTGAGGTGGAGATACCGCTTCATTTGCAATCGGCATATGCCCCATAGCTTTCTGATGAAATCCTGCAGCTTTTCACACAACAACTGTGAAGTGAAGGACACGAGTTGTAATGCAGGTGAGCTGTGCACAGGCAAGCTGCCGGCTAGCTCTGTAGAGGCTCCTTTTATTGGCACAATATTCAAAACCAGTCAGATACATTTTGGACTGTGACCTTTACACAATTTCCAATCCCGAGATCATGGGGTGGTACAAAGTTATTTTGGCACCTGTTTCCACCGCATCATTTTCCCCTTGAACAATGTATGACGAAGGAGACAAAGGTCACAGACAGGGCACAGCAAACCACTAAGAGATCAAAGGTTAGATAGGGGGCAAGATGTTCAGACAGCTGTGGCTTTGTCTGTGGGGGAGTGTGCTCTGCACCCCAAGGTCAAGCGTGCAGACAGCTGAGGCTGTCTTCGAGCGGAAGTGTGCTCCACACCCAGCGATCATTCCTACACAACTGTTCTCTTCTCATTTTGTTTTTGTTTGTTTTTTGTCCTGCTCAAATGTGCAATAGTGCAGGAGTTCCCTTTCCAGATGGCCATACTGCATGGGGGCAGTAACATGGGGGCAACATGGCAGAACAACTAACAAAGCGGAATGTTGTAGGAACGGTGTGTGGATGCAGTATGGTTGCATGGACATGTTGCAGAATTGCCACAAAAAGATTGTTATCAGCACACAACCTTGAAATATAAATATATACTAGAGCAGGAAGAGCAACACGCTGCCCTGCAGATGTTGCTGGACCACAACTCCCATTAGCCCCATCCAGCATGACCAACAGGCAGGGATGATGGGAGTTGCAGTCCAATGACTTCCCGGAGGACCACACACTGGGTACCTCTGTACAAGATCCTACACACACCATTGCAATGGAATAGAGACATGTTGGTGATGGGTGGTGTCAGAAATTATATGAAACAGCATTGGTTTAGGGAAAGTTCCCAATAGCCTATGGTGCACAGCTTCTCAAATATTAGTACCCTTAATCCTTCAGTGGCAGGGTGTTTCTTTCCTCAAAACCTGCTTTATAGCTACTCTCCTGCCCCATTGATTGTCAATCACATAGTATTAGGCTAGCAATTTTTCAAGGAGCTTTTCACATAGCACTCACCAATTTAGCCATCTGTCAGTGTAGCTAAAGAAGGAATCTGCCTAACAGAATTCTGACACATGAAATGCAGCAGAAGTAATGCTAACTTCGCTTCGTTTCCCCCTCCCCTAGCCATTGTATAGGTCACTGCCACCTTTATTTCTTATAATAACAGTTGGTTTTCTGACCCATGAAAATGTTCTGTTTGGCATTTTGTTTTTTTATGGTAGTTTCTTCAACCTTCCCTTGTGTCGTTATTCTTGCTCTTGCATATGACACATTAGATAACTATGTGTTGGCATTATATTTATGGTTTAGTCATAATTTATTTTGATTTTATATTTGACAATGGACAAATTCCTCTCCTTCCTATACTTGAAAGGCGTGATTCATAAACTTATTGAACTGGTAGAGCCACAGCATGTCTGCGCTACAAATTTAAATCAATTTCAAACCTAACTACCCTGGATCTCAAGACAAGAACTGTGGGATTTGATGCTCTTTGCGGGAGCTAGGATCCCAAACAATGCATTCCCAACACCATCTCAGAACTGCAGCTCCCCAGGGTCTTTGGTGAAAGCAATGGATGCTAAACCTGTTTCAAACCAGTTTAGATTGAGGTTCAATACACACAACACTTTAATCTACAACCAATGGAGACTGAGTACTTGTTTTTCCTACGTAGTCCACATACAACCTAGATCCATTACATTTTTATTTTATTTATTTATTTGCTGCTGAAAAGCACTTGCATGTCAAGACCCCGAGGCCTCCCCCTTATATTGAATAATAACAGCTGGACACGGTATATTAGGTTAATGGCCAAAATTAGGCCACAACTTTATTGGTTACAGAATGTGAGTGGTATTGGCTTAGGCATTGGAACTGAACTGACTATATCTGACTCCTGCCCGCCATGCAGATAGTCCAGTAAGGGTCAACCACCAATAGGGGGAGCCCTAACTAAGAGCTCCTCCTGGGTCCCTGTTGGGGTCATGGCATGGTCCTAGCCCCTTTCCGGGCTTCAGACAAGATCTCTGGTTTTGGGGGGGAAAGTACTTCTAGACATTTTTTTTCAATTTAATATGGATCATTTCCCAATACTCTCTTACCCTTTTACAAGTCCACCACATATGAAGGAATGTTCCCTCAACCTCTTTGCATCTCCAGCGCTTATCTGATTTAGTCTTACACATCTTAGCAAGCCCACTCAGAGTTAAATACCATCTGTAAATCATTTTCAGGTAGTTCTCCTTCAAAGAATAACATGCTGTGAACTTCAAATCACTTTTCCAGAGTTTTTTTCCAGAGGTTAAAATCTATATTGTGACCTATATCTATTGCCCAGTGTGTCATTGAGGCTTTAACAAGCTCGTCTTTTGTTCCCACTCTAGCAAATGAATCTGCAATTTTAGGGAGGATAGAAAATTTTAAGTGGCCAATGAATCTCTCCCAAAATTACTTATCTGAAAATAATTCCTTCCCTATTTTTGTTTATCACTGAAGAACACATTGTTGTACAGTTTTTAAAATCTTACATTTGTCTTCTATGCTTGTGTGTTTAGCTAACATAGCTTGCAAATATTTCACCTTCAGATAATAACATAAAATAACTACTTTGGGGGAACATAGAGGGCTGAATATTAGCATTGTCCTGCTCTTTGGTTCTTGCACATAGAACTTCTAGCTGAAATGAGTTTCAATCAACCTGCTTTTTGAGATGAAAATAACTTTCCATTTGTTTTAAAGTACACATAGCAAAATAAGCCCAAATAAACATATGCATTTAAATGGTCACTAAAGACACTTGCACTTTATTTCACATTGCATGGTAGTGAATTCAGTCTAGTTGAAAGCTGCACAACATGTTTTTTATTTGCAGGTGTTTCACACAGTTTTCAAATGAATCGGACGAAAATTGTGACCCGTGGGTCAGGGCACTGAGGGCTGATTTGGAGGCCTACCTGGAAATGCAGCTTTTGCACTGCAAAACATTGCAGGAGGCAATTTGCAGGTGTTGGGTGCCATTTTCAAGTGAATCGGATGTCATAATTTTGGCGAATACCATGACACACGGGTCAGGGCTCCAATGGTTCATTTTTTGGCCTACCTGGAAATGCGGCGTTTATACCGCCAAATGTTGCAGGGGGCAATTTGCAGGTGTTTGGCATCGTTTTTGAGTTAATCGGACAACATTGGAATTTTGCCGAATACTGTGACTCCTGGCCAAGACACAGGTGGTGGATTATGCGGATGAGACCAATAGTGCTTCCAGTGGTCAAGAAGTTGGTTTCTGCACATGCTATAGAAGGAAGTGAGGGGCAGATGGGACTCATCAACTCTGATTCTAAACCTCCACTGCCTTGTGTGATATCTTCAGAAGAAGAAAAGGCTAAGGAGTAAACCCTACACCAGAGGTTGTTAACCTGGTCCCTACCACCCACTAGTGGGCGTTTCAGGATTCCAGGTGAGCAGTAGGGGGTTCTATGGCACAAGATGAATCCTTCTTCAATCAAGCACTGGTGGGCGATAAGGAAATTTTATCATCAAGAAAGATGATTAGTGGTCGGTAGGTATAAAAAGGTTGACGATCCCTGCCCTACACAAATCTGGATTTGACTGCCTAAAATGGTTGGGTAGTGCCTTGTACACCTCCTTTTGGGAAGCTGGTGCCAAACACTATGCTGTGCCAGACTTCACCCCTGGAGGCACACTCCATTGTCTCTTGAGACAGACAGATGCCAACCAGCCAGGTAGCAAAGACTTCAACGTGGTCAGCTTCTGTGATTTCTAAATGGCCATAGTTAAGCATCACTTGTGAAAATGCTCTAATGTTAGCCAGTCAAATTAAAGCTCCTTTTTTGTTCCATTGCCTTTGATAGAAGCATACCTTCATTTTGACTGTGGCCATCAGTCAGTTGATAAAATATAAGGTACCACCAGTCTTTTATCTGACTTTGCTCAATAATTCTAACAAAGGATTGGTTGTCTTCTTCCTCTTCCTCTTCTTACTTCTCCTGCTTGGAGTTGGGGTAGAAGAAACAGGTATAAAATTGAGCAGGATGGGATGAACTGTCCTGAGTGGTTTAGGGTGGGTTGGTGAGGGATTATGGTATGTATAGGACTGTCCAATTTTCCCTGCACCCACTGGCTAGTGAGAGGGAATGCTAGCCTCTAGCATGGGGTCCCTGGGAATGAGAATCATTTACTTCTTGTTTGCTTTTTCCTTCCCACTCCCCACCTGTCACTGCTCCTGAAACTTCCCCTTCATTGGCCAGTCCTATGCATGTTATTTGTCAGGTGGCGGAGGAACCAACCTCCATGGCAGGTTGCCAGGAATGGATAAGACAAGGAAAAGTCCTTACCATCTGCTTTTTTATTCAGTATTTACAGAGAGAGGCTAGGAATGCAGCCTCTTGGAATAATGGTGACTTTCCATCCCCTTTTCTTCCCACTTCCTCATTCATCACCTTCTCCCCTGCAGGTGGTGCTGAGGGCCTTTTGCTTCTGAGTCCTTTGCTCTACTACTTTCAAGGCTTGCCAGGTTCTGGAAGAGGTTCTGCAATGCTCTCTAAAGACACTGAGTCCATCAGCTGTCATTCCCCTGTACTTCTTCTTCCTCCTCTCCCATTATTTCCCAGTTTCCCCCCTCCTCTGCCTCTGAGCTGTGACCTCCCTCAAAGCCCTGCTGTAATTCTGAACTGTCTTCTTATTCTCTGGGATGGTCAGGCTGGGGATGCAGTCTCCACCATTCCTCCTCTGCCCAGTCGCTGACATTAATGCAAAAGTCTGCCCCACCATATTCAACGAGGCTTACTCTCAGGTAATGCAGACTCAACCAGGCAGGGGCCACCTTCACCTGCTAATTTTATGGGGACCCTACTACACTCTGTCTTCAGATAACGCTTCCACATCCTGCCTTCCTGGGTAAGGGGAGGCAAAGCAGCTTCTGGAAGAGGATAACAGAGTGCATGTCTTGGGATATGTGTTCCTGAGCCTCCCTGGTGTCTGAATGTCAGTTAATACTTCAAGCAAGGCTAAATAGTTTCTCTATGGACTAAAAAAAAAATTCTGCCTGGTGGTGGCAGACACCATAAATATACCTCTGCCTTTTAGGTGTGCTCTTAAAATGCTGAACACCCCTGAGGTTCTTGTATAAAAGGGAGAGGGGAAATATTTGAAGGTAAGTGCCACTGGGAGCATGTGGGTTCAGGAAAGGAATTGGCTTCTTTGCCTCACGAACCTCCACGGATCATAGCACTTCTATCCCACAGAATAAAATTCAAATGATCACACATTCTTTCCAATTAGACAAAATTATACCGCAACCTGCAGAGAATGTTGCAAGTCAGAGGAGATATTGCACATTTACGTGGGGCTCTTGTGTGCACTGGAGAGAGCAAACATCTGCTGCAAATTATTCTTTAAAAATCATTAGCTTTACAGTGTTATCTGTTTCATTGCAGCTCCTGGGAACAAAATAATAGATGTGGAAGCCTATAAAAACTGGTTTCAATGTCTGATTGGCAAGGGATGCCCTTTTGTGCATTTGTATCCAATACAGGTATGATAAATGCCTTCCTTTCAGAAAAGGAAAGAAAACACACTTTTGGTGAGAATTCAGCCGAGATTTGCACACTATTTGTTTTGTCAGGCTAAAACAGTAATCACATTCCTTACAGAATATTAACCACAATCTCGCATGGTTTCATATCATAGTTTCATATTTTCAGAGAATAGAACTCCCACCAGTTACTTGCCCGCCACTTTGGTATGGAATAGAGAAATATGTCTATGTGAAGAGGTCTTTGCATAGATTGGGCCAATGCACATGCACTCAGATTTGAGAAACAAAATAATGATTAAAGGTTATATTCTCCAGCCCATTATCCTGAAATGATTAAGCACTTCAGCTGATCAGCTTATATATAAAAATACAGGCTGCCAGACTAACCATAAGAGGGAAATATCCCTCCTTTCAACCCTGGGTGAACTCCATCACCTTGAGTAATTTATAGGAGACTACTTTTTTCTCCCTGACCTTGGGAGCAGTGGATATTTGTACCTGTCCAGTCCAGCATTGACAGAATGCACAAGTGAGGTCCTAAAATCATCTATCCCAGGATTTACCAAACTGGTTAGCAATGAAAAGTCATTGGAAAAGTGCTCTTCACCCAAGAATGTATCAGTGTGTTTACAACAGTTGTTGCTAAAGGCCCAGTTACCTGTACCTAAAGAAGCACACCTCCCATTGCTTGCTGGTCAGAGTCATAAGATCTGCTTGTGATCCTATCAACACCTGAGACTCATTTTGAGGGGACACAGGGCAGGGCCTTCTCTGCTGTGGCACCCCAGTTGTGGAACTCTCAGTGGAGGTGTGGCTATTCTCCTTCCATATTGTCATTTTAAAAATATTAAATGAAGTAGTAGTTTGGGGGCTGAAGGAGATTAAGACCTTATCTTTTTCTCTCTTTTTTTGCCAGACTGCATATCTCTTGTGGTAGTTAATGTTTTAATATTTTATTTTTTTTTTAAAAAACCAACAACAATAATACAATAATAACAAGAACCTCAACTGCATTGAAAGTTAAATATTGTATCAGATCGAAGTTAGAGAAGAGATACTGAGATACTGAACATTATCACTGTTGTTTGGGCCTTATAATGTTCTTTATTACAGGAAAAAAAATATATGCATATATACATATCAGTAGTATAGTTTAGCCTCCCTGATCAGTTTTCAGTAGCATCAACATACATAAGCCCATTTATTTCAAAAAGTGTAAGTCTGCCTAATTCCACATAGGATCAGGCTGTTTCTGAGTTCCCAATGCAGCTGTTTTGGAATCATTGTCAAAAACCAACCTTTCCGAGCACACACACTCACACCAAAACTGGCCAGGAATATGTGAGAGCATCTACAAAAGTAGGTGGCCAGAAAACATGGCATTCATAGGCAGCCTGCGACTTGAGTGAAAAGGCTGGCTGCTATAGTGCATTAGGAACTGAATGCATCAGGTCTTTTAGCAAAGGCACTGTTCACATGTACATCAACCAGACATGACAGCATGAACTATAATGGTTCCCTAGGAGCCATTAAGGTCTATCTATTCAGTTAGTTATACATGGGATTAAAATGATCTGTGCTGAGAAGCAGATAGAAAGCTATGCTGTGGCTTTAGGTCAGTGCCTGACTGAATTAGGGAGGAGAACTGTTGAGTACAAGAGAAAGAAAGAATCCTCCACAGGCTTCAATAGCTCAGTTCACTCCTACTAGAGTGATTTTGAAGGGGAGTTAAATAAAGGAAGGAAGACTCAACGTAGCAGCAATTCCCATTTTGTGGAATGCTGAGGCTGGCGTCTTTGTTGGCACCTGCAATTGATCCATCACCTTGCTCTGCAGTGGGATGCAAGCTCACCTGGGGCCATTTGAACTTCTCTGCAGCCATTATGAAAGGAAAACAAAAGGAAAACACTAGAAGGCTGATCATTGTGTGCACTGGGAACCTGTTGTCCATGGGTGCGCTCAAGGTTGGGTCCTGGAGTTTGAGTGTTTTTGGGTGGCTACATATGCAATGTGGGTGGCGCTGTGGTCTAAATCACTGAGCCTCGTGGGCTTGCCGATCAGAAGGTCGGCGGTTTGAATTCCCATGACGGGGTGAGCTCCCGTTGCTCTGTCACAGCTCCTGCCAACATAATCATAATAATCATAATAATCATAATAATCATAATAATAATTTATTACTTATACCCCGCCCATCTGGATGGGTCTTCCCAGCCACTCTGGGCGGCTTCCAACAGGAGATTAAAAATACATTAAAACATAAGTCATTTAAAAACTTCCCTAAACAGGGCTGCCTTCAGATGTCTTCTAAACATCAGATAGTGGTTTATTCCTTTGACATCTGATGGGAGGGTGTTCAACAGGGAACCTAGCAGTTTGAAAGCATGCCAGTGCAAGTAGATAAACAGGTATCACTGCGGTGGGAATTTAAATGGCATTTCCGTGCACTCTGGTTTCCATCACGGTGTCCCATTGTGCCAGAAACAGTCATGCTGGCCACATGACTTGGAAGGCTGTCTGTGGACAAACGCCAGCTCCACCAGCCTGAAAGTGAGATGAGCGCTGCAATCCCATAGTTGCCTTTGACTGGACTTAACAGTCCAGGGGTCCTTTATGCATTGCCAGAGGAAAAAAGGAAAGCGGAAAGGCATCAACCAAAAAGAAGAAGACAATAGAGGACACAGATTTGTGCATGTACTAATTTATAGGTGGATGCAAATTTAGACATAATTACTATAATTTGAAGAGAAATAAAATACGTCTCTCCACAGTAGGGAGGACTGTGGCCACATGACCTTTGTGCCTTGCTGGGTCAAGCACCATATATTTAAAGCACCCACATGAATCCTGGAAACTGTAGTTTGTTAAGGATGGTGGGAATGGTACCTCTGTGAAGGGTGAATTATACTTCCCAGGATTCTTTGGGGGGAAACATGACTTGAATGTAGGTGTCGATGCAGCCTAAAGGTCTAACCCACCAGAATAAGACTGAACCAATAACTGGATTAGGAGAAGGTTGCAATGATTTATATTATTGTCCTTGCAACTAGGTTAGTATAAGAATAAATGCAACCATATTTTCTCATGTGCTCTGGATTCCTAGACTGCATCATTTTCCTGTGCATCTGGCATGTCAGAAGGGAGTTTAGATATTTGCCTTGGAGACACCTTTTTTCTCTGTCCCTTGGGCCAATGCTAATTAGCTCAGGGAAAGGTGCAAGCAACCAGCTGTAGGAAATTAACCCACACTTTGTTCTCTTTTCAACTGTAGCAGATGGGGATTGAAACATCATGGAACGAAGACTGTAAATATATTCAGGCAATAAGAGCTTGCACAGTCCAGTTTATGTGTGGAGATAGAGGACAGCACTGTGTAGATCTGCCCAGGAACACTAGAAGATCGGGCAGTGCTGTGTCAAGCTAAATGGCCTCATTTGTAGCACCGAATAAAGATCTGGAACTTGCACCTAATTTATTTATTTTTTAAGAAAACCTTTTGCAGCATTCAATTTTCCCAGAGAAAAGCAACAAATGCGTGTGCGCCAGGGCTACTTCCACACCACACATTTATAGAACATAGCTCCACCAGAGAATGCCAAGAACTATGGTTTAAGATTTCTAGGAATTGTAGTTTTGTCAGGGGTAAACTACAGTTCCCATGATTCTTTGGGCAAAGCCATGTGCTTGCAATGTATGGTATGAATGTAGCCTAACTCCACTTTGTCTTCTCAGCTAACATATTTTAAGGCTGCCTCTAAACCTGTGCAGCATCTAGGAGAGATTAATCCCTTTCAGCACTGAGACCAATGGCTTTAACACTAAACCAGCTTCCCCCTGTCTCCTCTATCTCTCCCAACTAGTATTAGGGATGGCTCATTCTGTTAATTTCAGTTTCTCTGAGTTCCTCATTTTCCCAATGATAAGTTCTGTTCTTCACATTTCCACAGCCATTCTTAAAAAAAAATTCCAAGTTTTCACAACCCTTTGTCAGCTTGCTTGTGCAGATTCCTCCTACAATAGATGTGTTTATATGCAATTTTCTCTAATATACACATTTTTGCAAATCAATTTCCCCATATAGAATGCATTTGGTATCTAATTTTCACTACTATATACATTTATATATATAGTATAGTATAGTATAGTATAGTATAGTATAGTATAGTATAGTATAGTATAGTATATGCTATTTTGTATGCATTACTTGGCTAGAGAACTGCATTGCAAATTTCAGATATGTATGTGTGTCAAAGCATAATCTTGTTTTTAAGTTGTATTCATTCGACTTGTTTTTATTATTGCTTGTTAACCGCCCTGAGCCTGGCCTTGGCTGGGGAGGGCAGGGTATAAATAAAAATTACTATTATTATATTATTATTAAAGCATGGCTGAGTTTGTTTTGCTTATTGTTTCAGAAAGTGTGAATTAGGTAGCTTCACCTTCAACTGTAAACTGAATCAAATTACTCACCCATTTCTACCTATCCGTTTTCCTTAGCATCCAGCCTAGTAAAGAGGTCTGTGGAATTTAAAAGCTTGTTCACTGTTTTGTTTGGCTGCGCTACTGTGGATTTAGGAATTTAAAAATTATTGCTTTCATACTTTTGTTCTCATGATAAACTTACATGTCCCCAGCAAACACTTTGCCTATCCCTCAAGGGGGAAAAACACAACAGCCACTCATTCCAAGAGAAAGTTCTTCAGGAAGTGCTAATTAAATTCTATTCTGATGCTGAACCCTCTGACCTGCCTTAAGAAGGCTGCCTTATGTAATCCTATAATCCCTGCTTAACACAAGCTCTATTCTAAAATATGAATTATTGACAAATAATTATTGACTTGCAGATGGTAAGCACAAGAGTATGCTGAAGCTTTCATGAGCTCCAAAGAAAGAAAGAAAGAAAGAAAGAAAGAAAGAAAGAAAGAAAAGCAATGCACAATTGGATTTTTTTGCACTTACATGCTGTATCTGAATCTCCTGCCACACATGGGAATGAATAATGTTCTTTCTTTTTTTTAAAAAAAAGATATTTATTACTTTTTCAACATTTTCAACACAACACTACAAACAAAAAAGAAAAGAGAAAAACAATACAAATGCAATACAAAAACGCTACATGGACTAACAAAACAAAGCAAAAACCAACAAAAACAATTTAAAAACACCTCAAACATTTTCAATATCTTATATTTCATTCACTTATTTCCAGCGACCTCCTCACACCTCCCTTTTTGTATTCCACTTCTATTAATTGTTTCAGCAATTCCTTTCCATCTTACTCTGTTTTCTATCCTATAATTATCTTAACACATTCTTGCCTTATTTTTCCTTTAATTTTCTATTAATCTATTTATACTTAATTCCTTATGACATTTCTACTAAAGCCATATAACTTCATTCCAACATTTTTCTAACATTCCTTAATTTTACAATATTTCTATAAATAGTCTTTAAACTTTTTCCAATCTTCTTCCACCGACTCTTCTCCCTGGTCTCGGATCTTGCCAGTCATTTCCGCCAATTCCATATAGTCCATCAACTTCATCTGCCATTGTCCAACACTTCAGTGTTTTCAAGAAGCAGCCATTCTCTCAACCAGCAAAAAGCAGATGGTTCACAACGAAATTTAAAGGTCTGGCAGGGCAGGTCCACCTGGGAATGAATAATGTTCTTGCATATTCCCTTGGGATGAGTTTATTTACCACAGAAGTAAGAATGGATGAATCAGCCAATTTGGTTTTCTCTCAGTTTCTCATTTTTCCAATCTTCTGTTTTGCATATTTCCAAATCAGTTTGGGGTATATGTGTGGTATGTGTTGTTGTGTGTTGTTGTCGTTGTCGTTGTGTGTGTAGAGATTAAGTCATTGAATAATTCACCAGCATTTCAGATAAATTCCCCCCCTACTATACACTTGTTTGCAATTTTTCATGTTATTTTCAGAACTATATGCAATTTATTACACATTTTTACCCTAGTAAATGCAATCTTGTAAAGACTACATGGCTGGAGATTTGCATTGCAATATTCAGAAAACTGTGAATTTTTAAGAATGGCTGTGTTTGTTTCAATTGTTTCAGGAAGTGCAAGTTAAGTAAGTTTGCCTTTAACGGTGAACCAGATTTCTCCTCCTGTCTCTATACAGGTTGTTGTTTCGTGACATTTGTCTCCAAAATTTGCTCTGGGAACCTGCAATATTAGAATCCATCTGTCACGTAAGTTAGAACATGAAACCAAAGCTAATGAGCATGGAACAGAATGGCAGATAAATCCAGCTTCAGGTTCCCTTTGTATTGTTTATATTTTCTTTTTAGGGGCATTTACTGCCACTAGACTGAACATGATAAGATAAATCCAGCTGTCCATCCCCTGTGACACCATCAAATTAAAGTGTGTCAAAATTATGAGAGCAATGTGGCATATAAAATTTGTCCCAGGAAGCAATATAATGCCAAGTATTGTTCTTTGATTGTTCAACCAGATGCTAAAGCAGCAGGAATTTTAATGTCAAAGAAGGGGCTTCGTTAAGTCTGGTATCTACATGACCCAGATTCTCTTTTAGAATCCTACTTGTCAAGTTGTAACCAAAAGACCTAGTTTTAGGGCTGGGATATTTAACATTTATCCTTGTTCCAAGATTACATAAAGCAAATACATGCCCTAACAGAGCACAAGAAAAGTCTCCTGGATCAGACAAAAGGCCCATCTATTTCAGCCCATCTGGTTTTCACAGTGGCCAGCAGACACCAAGGAAAAAACTGAAAACAGGACCTAAGCACTTGTGATTGCTAGCAACAAGCATTCATAGGTGTGCTGCCTTTGACAGCGGAGGCGAGACATTGCCAGTGTGGCTAGCTGCCAAACACAAAGCTAGAACTAATGGCCCATAGAAAACAATTACAGTTGTGCCTCGAAAGTCGAACAGAATTCGTTCCGGAAGTCCGATTGACTTCCAAAACGTTCAGAAACCAAAGTGCGGCTTCTGATTGGCTGCAGGAAGCTGCAGAAGCCCTGTCGGACATTCAGCTTCCAATAAGAGTTCACAAACTGGAACAGTCACTTCTGGGTTTGCAGCGTTCGGGAGCCAAAATGTTCAAGAAGGAAGAATTGCACTGTCACCCACATAAAAATAGAAACAAAAACAATATTGTTACGCACGTGAATGTGTTCATCCCCACAGCATCATCAAGTGGAATTTCAACTAGAGTGCTTAGGGGTCACATATTCAATCCATTATAAGCTTTGTTCTCCAGCCAATAAACACATGGGACTTTTCCCCCAGTATCTTGACCATGTGATGGGCTCATGGGAAAAAGCTGTCCCATGAGCCCATGAAAAGGGTAGGGGGAAGCCTATATAAGGTTGCTTCCCCTAGAGCTCAGGGCCATTTTGGTTGAAGAAGAAGAAGAAGAAGAAGAAGAAGAAGAAGAAGAAGAGGAGGAGGAGGAGGAGTTTGGATTTGATATCCCGCTTTATCACTACCCGACAGTGGCGTAGCGTGGGGGGTGCAGGGGGGGCCGGCCACACCGGGCGCAACATCTGGGGGTAAGGGGGCGCAAATCCACAGGTTAGGGGGCGCAAATTACTTTACTTGCCCCGGGTGCTGACAACCCACGCTCCGCCACTGCTACCCGAAGGAGTCTCAAAGCGGCTAACAATCTCCATTTCCCTTCCTCCCCCACAAGAAACACTCTGTGAGGTGAGTGGGGCTGAGAGACTTCAAAGAAGTGTGACTGGCCCAAGGTCACCCAGCAGCTGCACATGGAGGAGCGGAGACGCGGTTCCCCAGATTACCAGTCTACCACTCTTAACCACTACACCACACTGGCTCTCAAGAGCTTCCCACCTGCCCACTCTCAGGTTAGGGCCTTCACTGAGCAATTTTGGGTCTCTGGTTGGCAGGACCAAAAAGGATTTTTTTTGTCTCTCAACCTGATTGGCACTTGGTTCCCCCCCCTTTCCCACAGTAAAATTATGGCCTTCCTTTGTTAGGGTAAAGAACGTTGTTTGTTGAGGGTGGAAATGGAATTGGGTTGGAACAACAAAGTATAGTAAGGGACCATAAGGGGTCTGAGGGTAGGATTGACCACAGCACCCCCTAAGCTCGGGTTGGGATATCTGCCTGGTTGGAATCTGCACCCTGGTTGCCCAGTGAGACCTTGCTTGCTTAGCATGCACCATGGTAAGGTTCAACACTGACCAACTCCCATGGAACAAGTCTGGGGTGGTTCAAACCCAGCAGACCCATTCCATCAACATGGGGCTTGTGAAATGATGAACTGATCCTTCCCCATTGCCATGCTAACCTTTCTGCTGCCTGCTGCTGTCAATAAAGATTTGGCCTGATTTTATCCCATCACCATTGTACAGTCTGGTTATGTGCTGCTCACGTGGGTCACATAATGCGCCTGCCTGGGCAACAGCCAGTATTTGTAGCTTCCTAGTGTATAGGTCCCCAGCACACAAGAAGAGTTTGTACTATCTGGACAGCCCCTGATAAAAATCAAGCCCTGTTTGGTTAGAGTGGTGGAAAATGTGCCTGGTTCAACTGAGTTTGCATTAGGAGAAACATTGTGTTTTGGTCCTCATACAGCTGCAATTAAGAGACAACTTGCAGTAGCAGTGGACACATTCCAGATGGCTCCCGGCTGTGAAAATGTTTCATGTGCCGCTGATAGTTTGATATCCTTGTCATCCTGGCAAGGCTACCCTCCCTTTTGCTACTCAGAGGAAGCAGGGGGCAATCTGTCCTGAGCAGGGAAGCTGCTTAAAATAGAACTTGCTGTGAGTTTTCTTCCTGCTTCCTTGAGAAAAAGAAAATGATTCCACAAACCCAACGCTGTTATTTTAAGCAGCAATCTGGGAATTATGACTAAAATTGTGGGTGATGTTTATGAGAAATTTCTTCTACCAGGAATTTCTCTTGTACGGGAACTTTCATTTCAATCTTCAGACAGTTCTGCCAGCAAACTCAAGTTGACCCAATTCATAATAACTTGTTTTAATTGCTATATTTTGTACAGGCAATGATTTTGAGTTGGGGTATGGATAATATGAACAGAAATGAATTAAACGGGGACATTTAAGCTTACTTGTATCCATTTGGTGGTATAATGATGTTCCTAATTTGTCATTTGCAGCATACATTTAACTCAGATCCAGAACTGCTGTCCCTGAATTGTGTGAGAAAGGCAGTTTTTCATGTCCAGCTAATGTGTTTGCTTTGTTTTTTTAATGCAGAACAGGGATCTATGGAAATCTTGGTGCTAAATCCAACTATGGTAGCTCCACATCAGTAGAAAAGGCATTGTTAAGCTTGCCCTGCTTTTCCAAACAGTGAAAAGTTCCAGAGGTGCAGTGTTTACCCTGATTGGCTTACCTCTGGAAGGAGGTGACAGAAGGCTTCTTGGTGTTATGAAATATTTGCCTTTATTTACAAATATACCAGTTGAGCATAGACAGAGCCGCAGCTTGAACACTCCAAACGACAGCCAAAGACTACTGCTTCCACATCAGATCTCCAGGGAGGCAATCAGCACTCCCAAACACTGTTAAGCTACAGCTCCCTAACCTTCTCCACCTAGTCCTCTCCAGATGTACTTGGATTACAACTCAGATCAGCCACAGCTGGCATGGACAATGGTAATGAATTATGAGATTTGTATTCCAGAATACTTGGAGGGCACAAAGTTGGGGAAAGCTGACCTTCAGAGCGCAAAAGCTAGCTCTCTCTGTCTTTTTCAGCCTTCCTTAAACTTTCATCTGTTGTACTTTTCCAAAACAGAAATCTTACAGGAAGTGTGAAGGATAGCTGTGTTTTGATCTACATCATTTTGGGAAGTATGAACTAGGAAGGTTACCTGAAACAAATTTCTCGTGCATCCCTAGGTCAAGGGATCTGAGCAGCAAAGGAGAAAAGTCTGAGGCATTTGAGAGGGCAGGAAACTCTGAGGTGGAACATGGATTCCATTTTTAGCCTCTCTGTGAATTTATAGATATATTAGTAGTAGTAGTAGTAGTAGTAGTAGTAGTAGTAAAAAAAAAGCTTGTTGAAACCCATACTTATCTATCTTCTTAATATTAAACACTTGGATCCATATCAAGTTCTTTTTTTCAACTAAAATGTTTGGTAGAAATACACCTCTACTGCTGCCTTTGCTTTCCATCCTGTTTTTAAGGAGTTTCCATTGAAATGAACAGGGCTTAACTTACAGGAGCAAATCTAGAAAATTATCTGGTTTATCAGCTTCCTGATGACCTTATTTGCTGGGACAGTGGTGTGAAAAGCTGCAGGGATGTTAGGAAAGCTTGCATGCAAACTGGCTAGCTAAATGTACATCCACAGGGTGTCTGAAAGATAGAGAGAAATGAGCATAGCCTTTCAAAGCAATCTCTTGGCCTTTGGTATATATCAGCTCTGAGAAACAGGTAGTGGTTGTCCCCAAATCTCTCAGCACCACATAATATCACCATTTTCTGTATTTTTTGTTGGCCAACTGGTAGACCTCCACTGTGGCCTGCTGTGTTTGTTAAAGTGAGATTCTTCCACTTGCTCTGAGCAAAGCAGTGTTCCCCCATTACCATCCCTGTTCACAGAGCAGCAATTTCAAGACGACATATTTTCAAACTGAAGTGGTATGTTGCATGAGCACAAACTGGGGTTGCAATCCCTCAACCACTTTGGAGAAAACAAGGAGAGTGCTCAGGGGCTATTTTAGATTAAGTTGCTGGAGGTTTTCCTAAAGCTTTGTTTGCAAGCAAACTGTTCCAAGTCTGGTTCTACCAAAGTTATAACTATAAAACCTCTGTGGTTCTCTAAGACAGAAGAAATGTCAGCAACGATGCCAATAAACACTGAGGTGATTTTTCTTGTGTGTGTGCTATTCTTTTAGTGGGTGTCAGTCAGTTGGCTTTGGAGTCCTTCCAGTGCTTGCTTCCTTGTGGGTGCTTTATGCAAAACAATCTATAGTTCTCTGACTTTCTCCCTTCACTCAGGAGTGTTCACTGGAAGATGAACACACAGTTTAATTAAATGTGGATTCAGAGCCCCTTCCACAAAGGCAATGTACTGTGAAGATAAATGTGAACAGTTTTCCAGTAACACGTCTGCTCAGTTAATCGTCTTATATTTTGTACTTGCCAGCAACCATCCTGGTACTTAATGTTTAGAGGAGATGGACTTGAGTCCAATTTTGAGTGGACAAGAGATGAAATGGATAATAATTAAAACAGAGTTTCAGCAGATGAATGTTTTGTTCCACACACATAATATGAATGGGTGGAGAAGTGTTGTATATCTCTCCATCTTCATCTCCCTTGTGCCATGATTTAGCTACATTTATGAAACAGATGTTTCCTCTGGTGTATATGTCTCAATAAATTGACACTTTTTTGGAAGGGAGAAGATGGAAAGCTCCTAGTCAAGAGAATTGGTTGAATTATACTAGAGTGGATCACGGCTAAGCTTTAATAATGTAGCTAGCAGCTTTCTGAGCCTTGGATATTTTTAAAATTTATTTTATTAGTTCCTACATTCCTTTGCCAAAATGGAGGCCTCCATTTAGAATTTCTAAAATGGTCCCATTTAGCAATTTGGGTATTAGGGAGCAGGCTAATATGGGTAGGAACATACAGCTCTGCATGCAGAAAGTCCTCGGTCCAATACATCAAATTGCCCATTAAAGGATTTCAGACAGCAGGACAGAAAAGGATTTCTGCCTGAGATCTGAGATGCTAAAGAGTTCTGGGGAGTCAGAGATAGATGGTCATAGATGCTAAAAAGTTCTGGGCAGTCAGAGATAATTTGGCCATCATAGAGTTGGAAGGGACCACAAGCATCATCTAGTCAAACCCACTGCAATGCAGGAATCTCAGCTAAAACATCAATGACAGGTGGCCATCCAAACTCTGCTTAAAAACCCCCAATGAGGAGAGTCCACAACTCCTGAGCAAGAACACTCCACTGCCAAACATCCCTTACTGTCAAAAAGCTCTTCCTGGTGTTAAGTCAGAATCTCCTTTCTTGTAACTTGGAGCTGTTGATCCAAGTCCTACCCTCCAGAGCAGGAGAAAAAAAGCTTGCTCCATCTTCTATGTGACAGCCCTTGTGATATTCGCTATCTTGATCATCTTGGTTGCCCTCCTCTGCACATGTTCCAGCTTGTCAACATTCTTCTTAAATTCAGTTGCCCTGTCAAGAATAAAACACCTTCCCCAATAAGCATTGGCTCCATCGGTAACCAAATCAACTGTTCTTTGCATTCTTAAGGTTAGAGGCCTTTATCTTCATTTTGTGTATACCCACCCCATCATAGCCTTACCCTTGGATATTTTTGGATAGAAGGAGCTAGCTGTGCAGGATCAGGTCAGAGATTAATCTAGTCCATTTTAAGAATATCCCTGCTGAATCTACTTAGTCTGTTCTCTCGGTGACCAACCAGTGCTTACAAGTCGGGGGGGGAGAGATTTCTTCACAGATCTCCCTGCCTAGACATCTGTGAAGAAATCATATTTATTATTATTTCTGGGGCAATTAAAAGAAAAAGGAATATGTAAGTGATCTCACACTTTTGCATGTAATGGGTTAATTGTGTGCAACCTTTCTTCTGAGCGCTCTGGAGATACAAAGTATCCACAAGAGGGCTGCAGGTAATTGAATCTCCATCTAACTGCCATGTTATGTTGTGAAAAGCCAAGATAATTATGGGAGCAAGATTTCTGTTTCATCACTGCTAGCCTTTCCTCTGTTGCACATCTTTGTTCTGCTCTAATGGAAGCCTGCACCAGAAGTTTTGAAACTGCTGGCATGGAGATAGAACAAACAGTTGCTACAGCATCTGTGTTAATTTGTTAGTCAAAACCAATGCCAGATCAGGTAGCTCAACTGGGACAGGAATCAGTGTTGTGCATCAGACTGGATATATGCCCAATATCACCAAGTCCAAGGCCTGCTACCTGTTCTAGATTATTTTCCTCCTTTCTTCCTTTCTAGGATGTCCCTTTTTTTCACTGGAGAAATGTTGGAAGGTATGATAGAATACTGAGAAGAACATTTTGCTCAGAAGGTCTTTCCTCGCTCACAGGAGCAGATAATGTCAGTCCTGCAAGCCTTTTTCTCAAGAAAATGTTATTTCCCCTCAAGAACCAGCCTATAGCTGAGCTATCATATAACTATGATTTGGAGCCAGGAAAAAAACTCTTAACAGCCTTAATCCAGGCCATAGGCCCCACCTTACCTATGTGTACAATGCGTGACAAATGAGACTATGTCCATCTGCCTTTGAATGAAGACAGGAAATCAAGGTTGGAATTAAGTAGCTCACAACTTTATTAAAAGATCTGCAAATGGCCTATTCACTGTAATCCAAATATCATTAACCATCGGTGGCTATTCAGGGATCCACCTGGGTGCCACAAGTAGCACCAAGAGTTTTCTGGTATCACTGGACAGGTCAGGCACTAACACAAGGGGTAGCTGTACATTGCATTCAACAAGTGTAAAGTTTGTAAACACAAACATTTGAGCTGTACAATCTTTCACCTGAACTTTTGTACAGAGACAGCTTGTTTGCCTTCAGTGTGACCTCTGAACAATCTTACAGTCTAATATAGAGTAATCTAATCTAATGTAATTGCAATCGAATGCAGAGTACATTATTTCAGCCAGGGTGGTATAGTTTATAGTGTTGGACTGTGACCTGTGAGACCAGAGTTTGACTCCTCACTCAGACATGAAGCTCACTGGCTGACCTTGGACCTCTAACTGTCTCTCAGCCTAACCTACCACACAAAGGTGTTGTGGGGGTTAAATGAGAAAGCTGGGACATAAATGCAATTAATAGTAATAATAATGCTTTGGACCTGATTTGTGCATAACTGGTGCTAATATAGAGTGTGGCACCTGAAGATATATAGGGATGATCTACCCTAGTTCATTTCCAGAAATGGAATCAGAAAGTATGCTTTCTTCTCCTTATTGCCTCACCCCATGAAGAAGGGAGCATCTCTGAATTCTGTGTGAGGGTTTTCCAGTCCCTGAAGCCCCTAATCATTTAGCTGTGGGTATCTGAAGGCTAAGCTGTCTCCAAATAGGACTCATCCAAACCAAGAGGCACTCAAAGTGCCCTGCCAACATTACGTTCCTTCCTAACCCATGCTGTCACCATGCAAACTGTGGCAATTCCAATGCAAATCAACTTATTGCATTCTAAAACAGCCTTACAGATGTGATGTGGAAACTCTGTTTGGACTCTGTTTGGACTGATTGGGACTGATTGGGACATTAACGCAGCAGCAAGAAGATGATCAGAATTCCCCTTCGGATCTTGAAATATGGGTCCCCCCAACAAAATTTAAAATTTGGCTTTGTAATTCGGAATTTATGTGATATGATTTAATTTGATGTGATTGGCCAGTTAATAAAAATTATTTTTTAAAAAACAAACAAAACAGCCTTACAGTCTCTATCTCCCGGGCCTCATCACTGGACCAAGGACACTGCATAATGCCAGTCACAAATCCCACAGAACAGTGAAGAGGGATGAACCACAGCCAGCAACGAAAGGAACACAGATTATGTGACCATAAGAGCTGTGATGGGCGAAGTACTTCCATCCTTACATAGCGAAGGGGGATTCATTCCGTCCTCGAGTGTTGTCTAGTGTCCTGGGTTGCATCTGTTTCCCTAATTTAACATTAACATTTGCTCAGTCTCACATTACACTGTCTTTCCCCAGGCCGCAAAATATGCAATCAAAACTTCCCGTGTATAGCTGTATTCAAGACTCTCCCCCACCTCCTGCTAAATAAATAAATAAGTATCATATATAGCATTAGTTTTGAAATGAATATACTGCTTGTCACAGAAATATGGATTTTTCCTACTGTTCTACTGTCAACTTCATCCTGATCAAACTAGACAAGACCAGCTTCTGCTGTTTTTAGAGCTTTTGAATTTTTGGGCTGGTTCCCCCCCCCCCTCTTGGCAATCTCTTCTCACATCTGCACCCTGTTTATAGTTAGAAAGTATGGAGTCCAAAAGCTGTCAGTGGATGGAAGTAATCTTATAAATCCAAAGTGAATACAAATGGGCTCCCTATAAAAGATCTCTCATTAGATAATGAGACTCACCAACAATGTAGCTTCCATTTACACCTCCCCATTTGCGCCCACAGCCTGGAAGAGTGGAAGTTGCTCAGTAGGAAATTACGATTTCTTCAACAGCTTTCAAAATATTAGAAAGAGCAAAAGAGTGGTTTTGATTTACTCATGCCCTAATTGCAAAGGGAGTGTATGGAGATAATAACGAAAACAAAGCATTTTAGAATTTGCAAGCTACACTGTTTTTCAATTAGAGTTCCCAGACAGAGTAATGTTCCCACAATGCTCTTTTCTCCCATGCAAGACCGTTTTCTCTGCTTTGCGGTTTATGGAGTGTATTAAAATATGAGCAATGATCATGGGTTCTACCTTGCTATTGGGATTTTTCATTTCCACTTCTCAGAAAATGTCTGATTGGGAATCTCCTAGTTTATATTTATTGGGAGTTTTCAAGTTCATACCGGTGACATGTCTCAGAATAACACTGTAAAACATTTGCTAGCTCATTTGAGCAGCTCATATTATGAAAATGACAAACAAGAGGATGGTGCTGATTTGATCATTACACTCCCCTCACTTTCCAGGCAGAGGATTGCACTCAGGCTGCAACCTTAATACCACTTAGATAAGGTAAGGTAAAGGTACCCCTGACTGTTAGGACCAGTCACTGACGACTCTGGGGTTGCGTGCTCAACTCGCTCTATAGGCCGAGGGAGCCGGCGTTTGTCCTCAGACAGCTTCTGGATCATGTGGCCAGCATGACTAAGCCCTTCTGGCAAACCAGAGCAGAGCACGGAAATGTTGTTTACCTTCCTGCCAGAGTGGTACCTATTTATCTACTTGCACTTTGACGTGCTTTTGAACTGCTAGGTGGGTAGGAGCTGGGAATGAACAATGGGAGCTCACCCCATCGCGCGGATTCGAATCGCCGACCTTCTGGTCAGCAAGCCCTAGGCTCTGTGGTTTAGACCACAGCTCCACCCGCTTACTCAACAGTAAATCCCAGTAAATTCAATAGGACTTCTCAGCAGAAATGGTTTAATTGTGCTGTTACCTGCATTTTGTTGCCTTCAGACAAAGGTCACTGAAGGTCCTTTTCTCTTTATTTAACTATTTCCAGTCCCAAACCCCAAATCTTACAACAATATGAACCACAACTCTCCACTTTCCAATTTGTGCTCTGCATTGAGTGCCCATCAATGGATCTTCTTCCCACACCTAAAAATAAAATATGGATTGAGCAAGTAATGACTCCTCTGGACTGGTGTTTTATTGTGTATGTATTCTGTAGCATGGTCTTAACACCATAATGCATCCGTAGTGGATTTTTTTCTGCGTTTCTGATGCTACCACATTATTGCTGTCCAGAGGGGTAATAGAACAACAAAAGCAGGATAAAATCAACCAGAAGATTTGTGGTATACAAAGTTATGGGATTTCAACAGGAAATTATGGGATATGCAGTGGTTAGAAAGGAAGCAGTGTGACTGCCCCAAAACTTTTGCAGACACAACCACTATTAAGAGCAGGCTCATGTGTGGCCATAGCATAACAAGCAGATATTGTCATGGATATGCAATAAAAAAGGAGGGCCATGTTTTAAATCCAATGAGTATTGATGTCAAATGGTCTTGCTACTTTGACTTTCAGAATTAGGTTATTTGTTTTCTCTCAGTGAAGTACGAAGTTGGAAGGCTCTGGTCTTCCACTATTAGCAGTATTTGAAATACTGTTTTAGGATATTTTGCTGCACCAGGGGAATTGGTGTTATACCAAGTGCATTGATTTTTAATGAGAACGTCATTTTTATTTATTCTCAGTCACATGGCTTCTTTTAATTCAGACATTGGGAAAAGTAGAGTGGCCTTAATCCCCTCCATTTTTAAGTGTCATAATTAATTTTTGGCTCCTCGGCAAATTTCCAGGGGTGAAGAATTCTTGCAAGATCTTGCTTGTAGAGTATAAATTATTTTGCACATTTGCAAAGACTGTTTAATGATCTCTCTAGGGGAAATATTAATAATATCGATGCCCCCTCTTCCCCTGCACTCCTTCCCCCAAATAACTACATTTCCCCCTTTTTATCAAAATGATGTAGCTTGTTTTGCCTCAAATATCTGCAATGGCCACTTACCCGTCTTCTGGGTAAGCAGCAGTTGAAGCCCAATGTGGCACCTCCAGAACACCCCACTGCCATCTTTGTTCAGGCCATTGCTGCTTCCCTGGCCACTGTGGTGCTTGACGGGTTGTTGCCGCCAGGCCCTCAATTCAAACTAGCCAATCCGTGGCGGCCTGGGGGGCGTGGCTTGGGGAGCGGACCTGGAGGCTGCAGTCTTCCTCCAGACATGAACATATTTTTACTCTGAATCAGTGTATGCAGATGTTCTTTTTGGGTTTTCTCTACATGCAAAAGACTTTACTTCACTGTAGCAGAATTGCCTTCTAGTTGTATATTAAGGTTATAGACACAGAAATGATCAGTATAACCTCTGTTACAGGATAACAAGCATGAAATTCTACTCAGTATTGATCCAGAGCAGAACTACAATGTATAGTAAGCAGAGTAAAAAACTATCCCAAAAGATAGACCAGAGGCAATTGTATTTCATTCAGCAGAGCTTCACTGCTACTGAAGGCAAATGAGCATAATGGTCACAAATCCAATACATTCAGGGTTGTCAATGACCATAAGCAATCCAGCAGACTTAATTTAAACTTACAATAACTTACAATAAACCTTAACACTATGAATACTATGTACAGAACACCACGCCAGAAGGAAAAGAGATAGAAAGTGAAAGTGAAACCCAGGTTCCTTTTGGCCTTAATTTTATACTCAGCATGTCCTTGACAGAAGAGATAACAGAAACCAGTTTAAGTCAGCTGTACTCGGCTTCTCTGAAGTTATAACCCAAATATGAAGCTTCTGCTTGTTTCTTTCACGCAGAGAATCTTCCAGAACCCTCTTGAATTAAGTGGTATAGAAAAGATCTCTACACATCAGATCAATACTTTCTGCACTAAGAAATGCAAACTGACATATCTGAGGCATGATTGTGAATAACCGGCTGGCTTAACAAGAGTGACAGAGCTGGACTGCACTGGTTAGGAAAAGCACTTTTGCTGCACTGCCAGCAGGGCTGCCACAGCCAACCATCATCATTTGGGGCCCTAATATAACTTGTGGCTTGCTAGACAGGCTTAGTTTCAGTGGATCCTTGACTGCCCCAATGTTACCCCATCCTTACCTCTCAAATGTCCTATGCTGAGGCTTCATGCTGCCTATGGGAAACTTGTTTGGTTTTATTATGTACATTAGAAAGAGAAAATAATGAACCATGATCCCTGAAATCTCTGCACTAGTGCAGCCTAATCAGCAGGTCTAGGATTTTTGCTTCTTGCCTAGTCCCTCATATCATCTTTCCATTATTTGGGACAATCTCAAGGAAATGTTGAGCTGCAAGGAAGAGGAAGAGGAACAGTAAGTATTACTATCTTGAGACACTTGCTGCTACTTCTATTTTGTTTTCTCAGAATTATTTCTGTTTTGAAGTTTGCCTACCCCTCCTTTATCTCCCTACACAAACTCATGTCTGGAGATGAAAACTCAGCCTGTGCTTCGGATACATCTTGTTTTTAATCCAGACACCAATAATTTAAATTGATTGAGGTACAAATAAAAGCAAGCCCTCTAATCTATGCCATTGCTTACTGTGAGCCCAAACAAATGATTGCATGAACATATTTCAGTTCCTTGAAATCACTGAATTATTCAAAATATAGGTTGACTTCCAAGAGTTCAGAACTTTTATTTCTTCTTTTTCTGGCACAAATATCTTTTTTATGATAGATATTTGTTGTGGCTGCTTTGTAAGCTCAGTTGCAGTTTTGTATTTTTCTTTCCCTCTCAGTATACTTAGCTGTAATGGTTATTTCTACAGCAATATGGCACCTGTTATGTCTATATGTTCTGTGTTTCATTCAAAAATCAATGCAAATCTAAAATTAAAATAGCAAACACAATTGGAAAGATATAAGAAGCATACTTGCATATATGCACAACTGTGGCCCATTGATGAAGACTCAAGCAGTAGTACCCGGTGGAATTAATCAGCCACAGAAAATACAAGAGGAATGGGTCTGAATAATTCACTGCTGTCTCTGAGGCCATTTCTTCATTGGATTTATATTTCTATAGAGCAGTTTGAGCTTTTATTTATCTCCTGGCATTCCTATAATGTGAGAATAGGTTGGGAAATAATGGCAAAAGAAGCGAGCGAGCTGCAGCAATAAACAAAATGTTTTTCAGTAGCACAGGTCTTTAAAGGATCAGTTTACAGGGGAGGGTGAAACACAGTTATACTTCTTATAGTTCTAACTTCACAGTGAGTGGAAAAATGACTTTTAAAAAATCTGTATATACCAGGGAAAGCCTACTCAAAGTGACTTGCAGCAACGAAGACTTCAAGCATATGCACTATAGACACAAATGAAAGTATTATTGAGCTATTTAAATAGCAGATCATTTTCTCCAGAGCTTTATTATTATTTGAGTACTTACCATTATATTTATTTTTAATCATATGGTACGTATATACCCCACTTTTCTTCCACCGTGAAACTGAAGGAGCCTCAGGACAGATGAAATAAAGTTCTTATTAATGCAGTGCATAAGAGGCAGTGATGACCAGCAACTTGGATGGGTTTAAAAGAAGATTGTATAAATTCAAGGGGAGTAAGGCTATCAATGGTGACTAGCCATTATAATTGGACTCTGCCTTCATGGTTGGAGGCAGTAAAGCTTCTGAATTGCTGGAAGCCAGTTGCTGGAAGCCACAGAAAGTGAGACTGTTCTTGTGCTTGGGTTCTGCATATGGGTTTTCCATGGGCATCTGGGTGGCCACTGTGAGAACAGGAACCTGAACTTGATAGGTCATTGGCTTAATCCATCAGGAGTTTAGCGGCAGTCTTCTGCCTGGGCGCTGATTAACCACGAACCTCTTAGTTTCAGCAAGGGAGCTATTTCAAGGGCCTTCCGGCCATGTTAAGGGCGAACAGCTCTGCCCTCTGCAATACAGTGGTACCTTGGGTTACATACGCTTCAGGTTACATACGCTTCAGGTTACAGACCACGCTAACCCAGAAATAATGCTTCAGGTTAAGAACTTTGCTTCAGGATAAGAACAGAAATCGGGCTCTGGCGGCGTGGCAGCAGCAGGAGGCCCCATTAGCTAAAGTGGTGCTTCAGGTTAAGAACAGTTTCAGGTTAAGAACAGACCTCCGGAACGAATTAATTACTTAACCCGAGGTACCACTGTATGTGCCTCTTTGTTTGTATGCACATATAACATTTATTATATAAAATTTTCTCCATTGGTTAACTTCATAATAAATGTTCACAAATGTGTGTCCCCTAACCATTAAAATACCAAATTACTCTGTTCCTTTAATATATTCCTTGAGATAGGATTTTACAGTGCAGTTTTTCTTAAAAAAAAAATGTTTAAGGTTACTCTCATTTTCCTACTCAGATTGAAATACTGCCCCTCAATGACGCTAAACTTGGATTCACAAAATGTTTAGGGGTGTGTGTACCCCTGAGTCCCCCCAGAAAAAAAGCACTGGGGTTTTAAAATAAACCCTCATGAAATTTCGGAGCAAAATGTCCAAACATGTATGGCAACTTTTTTAAAAAACAAGTGAAATAAGTTGGTAATTCTGAGTGTGAAATTGTTTAGTCTCTGATTCAAACACATGCCCTATTCACCATATAGTTGAACTATTCATTTACAGATACCCAGATTTGGAAAGATAAGTATGGAGCCTTGACTCAGTATTGTACACTTGTAACTGAAGCTAAAAATATATAGGAAAATACTCACTTTAAAAAGTTCCATTGTCAACAAGAATACTCCAAAGTATGTCAATTTAGCATTGTCGCTCAGAAAAGCAATATTATTCAAACTAGACGTTATCTATTTGCGGTGATTCCCTTGTCATTTGTACTGCAGTTAAAAAGTCTCAGTACTATACAGATGTCAATCAAGTGGAGGAAAAAACACCCGAATAGGAAATGACAACTAGAGAAAAAACAGAATAAATTTTACTTAACTTTCTTGGATGGTTAATGAACCAGGACTCTTTCAAAATGCCTACCTGGGAATCCTTTTGATTAAACAAGCAACCTAGACAGGATGGCTCATGTATTTACATGATTCGCCAACTAAAAGTAAAGCAATCTGATTTATCTCTCAGCCCCCTGCTAGAGTGTAGGCCTTGTCAAATGCACAACAATACAGTGGTACCTCGGGTTACAGACGCTTCAGGTTACAGACTCCGCTAACACAGAAATAGTACCTCGGGTTAAGAACTTTGCTTCAGGATGAGAACAGAAATCGTGCTCCGGCGGCACAGTGGGAGCAGGAGGCCCCATTAGCTAAAGTGGTGCTTCAGGTTAAGAACAGTTTCAGGTTAAGAACGGACCTCCAGAACGAATTAAGTCCTTAACCTGAGGTACCACTGTACTGAGCTCTGATTCTGTCTGGTCCTACCACAACAATTGTTTGGCTGAACTCTTAGGCAGCATCCCAGCCAGATCTCTGGAAAATCTGCATATGCTTTGAGAGCCATCACCCCAATGCACTGGCTACTCCTTCTTGCTTCTGCTATCTGTTTGCCTTTCCTCTCCAGTGATTTGACCAAATATATGAGAAATTGAGAATAAAGTGTTTGCTGAAATGCTGCCACATAATTATTTTGCCGATCATTCAGCACATTTCCGTGGGAAAGAAACCCATTGAACTTTGTGGCAGTTGTGTCATAAGATTGCATTATTGAACTCTGTGTGTCTTTGTGATAGGGAACGCCTTTAAAAACTTTTTCTTTGGTGGGAAAATAAAGCATCGGAGGGTTTTCCCCAAGATCTGTCAGTGTTTTTCAAGACATTCTTATGAAAAAAGAAATAAACTGAAACATAAAAGTATTTCAGGTTCATTTTTCCTTGGTTAATAATAATAATAATGGTTGAATGCAATGGCATTGCACACTGTGACTTTACAAATATATTTTAAGAGGCCCACTTCAATCCCTGCCATTACTTTTCCAGAAATTGCTTTTTGCTGTTGTTGAGAATATGTAACAAAATAGCAATTAACTGGTTTAGTGTTGGAGGGTTCCCATGAAGGAAGGTAGAGGAGGAGGCACTGAGGCATGGCTGTGCAGTAAATTTCAGCTTCTAAGGAATGGGAGGAAGGTTTGCAGTAAAAGTGAGAAAAACGGAATACGGGTGGAATAATCTGAAAATCATGATGGTGGGCTCAACTGTGTAGATCCCCCCCCCAATTCAAATCTTGCTCCTTGATCTCATTAAGAAATGAGCACTAGTCCAGAGAGGCAAGGATGAGCAGCCAGGAGCTTGTATTTTGCTATTCACCCCTCTACCCCAAATTAAAATAAATTGAAGCTATCCATTTCAAGGTGAGTGAAACATCTTGCAAATGATCATTGCCATTTTGAGCCAACATCACCAATGGAAAGCCACTTCTCTTGCTACTTTTAAATACATAGGAATATTATCATGAATCGCCTTTTGTCTAAAGATATCCTCCCTAAATATGAAATGTACACAGATTGACTTTTATGGTAAACATGAGAACAAACACTTCTGACACAGATCTAGAGATAACTGAGTTTCTTTAGGAGTGTAATATGTTACATTCAATGAGAGTACAATCTATATACCTTTGTACATGGCTGAGCAGGATATACCAAAAAACGTACACCCTTTCACACAACCACCTGTACCTATGCAGAGCCCATTTGTTCCTGGGTTTACTGCAATGTGTGAACAAGTCTCTTATACAGATAGAGATAAAAACAGTTGTGATTTGCTGCTGCTTTGAAAAAGCCAAATTAATAAAGCACACATTACCCAAGATTTTCGTAAGTCCCAAGTTATCCCATGCAAAGCAGCAAATGCTACCTTTCTGGTGCTGAGCAACTTGCGAGCATTTTCCTAACACTATTTAAATGCATTCTAAAAGTACATAAATGTTTTGGATGACTTGATGAAGTTTGCGGCATTTATTAGCAGTTGCCGTGTAACGAATCTGAAAAGTTATATCTAGAGAACACTTAAAAAGTCAGCCAAATGGTGAGGATTGCAGCCAACATTTTAGCAAATCATTATGAAGGAGGGGCGAGCGAATGGGCCATTCTTTGAGCCTATAAATTGTAGTTATCACTTGGTTCTCTCCCATTTCTGGTGTTTGTAATTTTACAATTAGGAAGAAACTTGTCAGAGGCACAATGAATGACACAGAGGGAAAGTCTTGCAGAATGCAACTGCCATCAATAGCGGGAGAAACAAAGCAATTGTTGTGTTGCTTAAATTTTTAAAACCATTTGGCAGCTTAATCTGTCTGAACAGTCGGGCATAAAATCTGTTATATCTGTTATGTTAGCTTTGATTTACACTCAAGTGGTTATTTTGCTTTTGTGGCAGTACAAACAAAAGATGGGCTTCAATAAAATGAAGTGCTAATGAGGATTTGTTTGAATTATTTTAATAGATTGTGATGGCCTGCAAGGTGTGTGTATACAAGCAGCATGAAAACACACACACAAAAGTGGCCTTTTAGAACAAGGTTGGCAAAACATAATTTAGGAATTCTCATTGCCTGCCAGACAGATTGTACATTGGGCTATAAGCATGGTTGACCCATCCCACAAACTGATAGAGAAGCTTTGGGTTGCTAATTGCCACCCTGGAACTAGGCTTAGTTGCATCTGTATAAGAAAGCAGCTACAGTGGTACCTCGGGTTACATACGCTTCAGGTTACAGATGCTTCAGGTTACAGACTCTGCTAACCCAGAAATATTACCTCGGGTTAAGAACTTTGCTTCAGGATGAGAACAGAAAGTGGTACCTCAGGTTAAGAACAATTTCAGGTTAGGAACGGACCTCCGGAACGAATTAAGTGCTTAACCCGAGGTACCACTGTACTACCTTTTGCCCCAAAAGGGGGGCAGAGACATGCAGCTCTGATCTGCTTGCTTTTAGAAAGGTCTTAGTCTGGTTTTTCAGGCACCTAAAACCACCAGGATTGGATCTAGTCAATGCCTGGATAGAAGCCACATATAGGATATAAGAGAAAGATACAAGAGATAGAAAAATGCTGCAGAAAACAAATCTAGGGTTCATGTCTTTGTTACAGCATATGAAAGAGCCAAGTTGTCTGAGGAACCTTTGTGAAAGGTTCTTTTGGATATACTAAAAAAGAGAAAAGGAAATGCACACATAAAAACTCCATTAAACTAGGCACCTCCCCCTATTGAACTTTAGGGTGAATGTTTGTGGTGAATGTTCCTCAGTTACCACAAAGTATGTGCTGTGGCCTATATCTTTTTGTTCATTAGAGAGAAGACAAAAGGAAGACTAGAAAGCTGCAGAATAAGACCGTTGGTCTATCTAGCTCTCCTAGCCCTACCTGGAGATGTTGAGAATTGAACCATTGGACATTCTGCATTAAAAGTAGATGCCCCCACCACTGTGCTCTGTTCCTTCACCAAATCTTTTTCTGTGATGCATATTATCTCTCTTTTGCTTCTCCTTCCTTGTGGCTTCTCCTCCCTCCTAATTAGTGGGCTTAATTCATGCTCGCTGTATATTTTTTAATAGTCTCAATAAAAATGTTTTTAAAACAGGGAGCGAGAAAGGGAATATATGTTAGAACATATGAAATCAGAATTATTGGGATGCAAAACAGACTAATGGCAGAAAGTAAACCATGAATTCAGAACATGACTAAAGAGCACATTTGAGGTGAACAGGTTCTCCTGTATTAGCATGATAATTTCGGGTGATGTGTGCTCTGAATAACTTGCTTGTAGCAAACTATGCTTCAGAAGCAGGGATGGTGCTCAAATTTACCCAAATTGCAACCTGACTGCCACTAACCAGCTTTCCTTAGCTGGAAATATCTAGAATGCTGTTGCATCTCACGCAGGGCATGAGGCCCATCAGGCCAGCGTGAATTATGCTGTCAGGACTGAGCTGCCACAAGAGATCTGGTATAGCTGGGTGCAAACATGGACTGGACTGGATGGGATATGGGTGTGAAAACAGCCTGCAGATGCCCACCAATTTCCTGCCTGCCTCTAAAACAAGGGTGGGATTGGGGGAGAGAAGCATGCAGCAGTAGTAGCAAATGGTGGGAGTTTAGAGGGAGGCTTACCACAACATCAGAGACATCAAAGAAAACAGAAAACAGGTAGCCTTAAAGTGGAGATGGCTAACAGAGAGGACTTCAATTGGAGCAACAGTCCTGGCCACTGAAGATACCCTGGGGGGGGGGAGGAAATATGGCTACAGCACTTTGGAGAGTGAATAAGGCACCTATTAAATGGCTGCATCTTTCTGGGCTAAAGCTCAGGATGATGATCACCAACCCAGTACCTGAGGACCCCATGAGGCCTGCAAAGGTGTGTGGGGGGGGGGGCTGAGTGTCACTTCTTACTGTAACTGTACAGTAAATCTCTAGCCCTCCTAGAAAGAAAGTTATGAAGCAAAATGTTCAGGCACCCTTCTATACATTAAGTATGCCTTTTATTTGTGATTTTGCATCTGTATGGTGGGCTGTGGTACTTCAGTATTATTCCCAGAGTTAATTATCTTTTATTATCTAGCTCTAATTTAGAACTGTGCACCAGCAATAGCCCACCAGTTTGCAAGCGAGTGTCTGGACTTGCTTGACAGTTTGCCTAGATCCTCTTAGGTTGGAGACTTGCGGGGTTTTTGAACAGTTGGATGATAGAGGCATCATTGCTATTGGTGTACCTGTTGCCTCTGGACATCATTTAAAAAACAAACAAACAAAAACACTGCAGATACCTGTAAAACTTGTTGTCACACGACAGGCAGTTATACGTCTGTTTCACAATTCTCCACTCTCTGAAAAAAGCATCGTTTGTTTCTAGAAACAAAAGTTCTCCACTACCCTCCAGAATTCAGCAATAATTTAAACCAGGAGAACCCAATATAGCGCCTTCTAGATATTGTGGAACACAGCTCACCTAACTGGCCATGCTGATGGGGACCAGTGGGGATTGGAGTCCAGAACATCTGGTTGGCATCACTTTGGGCATCTAGATAACATCTCAGTAGGTCTCCAGAAGCTGTTTTAAACTTAATATGACTCAGATAATTTGTTTGATTAACAAGTCAAACATTATACATTTGGGACTCAATCTCATGAATTTGTGCACTTGAGTTAATAAAAGTTCTAAGTCATATCCTCTGAAGATTAAAAATTAGTTTCCTGTTGTCACTTTGCTTTACTTCAGCAATTTCCTCTCTTGGATGTTCAACCATTTGAAATTTCCGTACTTCATTTAAACTATCTGCCTCTGCAATACCATAAACCTGCTAAAATAATAACAAACAATGAAATGGATGAATGCTCCACAATGGAAAAACACACCTTTGAACATCCATATTGCACATTCTGGAATATGAATTCATTCAAATACAAATTGCTTTCAAATAAAAAATCACCAGGTGCAAACAATGCTATGTGAATAATTTACTTTAGGACCAAATGAAACTACGAGGCTGGCATTGAATTGATGCTTGGGCAGAGTGGTAAAGGCTGAGGAGAGGTGGCTTTACATTGCTGTGTGAAATGAGGCATAGGAAGAGATGGTTTTAAGGGAATGGCCTGGTCAACTAAAAGAGAACTGAGGACAGATTCTCATTAAACCTCCTAGCACTGTTGCTCCTGTGGAAGATGACCGCTGACGGAGGAGAAGGGAGGTGAGCTTTTTGCCTATTCCCTTCTGCATCACCTAACAACTGCATGTTCTGGTGGGTTGAGAGAAACAGGATGTAGTGACAGACCCCAAGCTGGATGGCTACTAGCCATGATGACTATGTACCACGTCCAGCGTTGCAGGCCATACGCTGCTGTGTGTCAGTTGCTGGGAATTGTTTTCTGTAGGGGTGTTCATACATTATATTCAACACATATATAATTTGTGTACAGAAATAGTTGACCTCCACACTCATATAACAAGTGTACAGTTTGAGGTATTTAAAAAGGAGATAGATGATAGATAGATAGATAGATAGATAGATAGATAGATAGATAGATGATAGATAGATAGATAGATAGATAAATAGATAGATAGATAGATAGATAGATGATAGATAGATGATAGAGAGAGAGAGAGAGAGAGATGATAGATATAGATAGATGATAGACAGAATCAATATCAGTCTTTGTACCTGTGTACAGCACAGCTAAGCTGCACAAACCAACAAGTGTTATTTTAGGTGTAGTGGTAGCTTGTAGTTGTGTTCAGTGTAACATAAGAGTACGCCTAGATTCACGTGCTATTAAAGTTTAAAACAAATTATAAGAGACAAAAAGTCCAAATTATACAATTAAAAAATGTATATAAAATCCAAGACAGCTTTAAATCCTTTGTTACACATTTTCAGTTTGAGCTGAAGCCTCCAGCTTCGAATGATTACCTTTCTTGCTTCAAGTCACTCAGGAGGTAAGCTCTGGCTTAAAGACATTTCCTGTTTCTTGTCTCTAAAGGTTCCTAAGCTTCACGGTTATCAATTAAGCAGTCTTATTAGCTATGACTCAATCTGCCAGCTGTATTTGCAACCACTGGGCAGACATTGAAGGAAGGGGGAGACTCATAAAACATCTTCCCTGTTCATCTGGAAAAACGATCACTTCACCACTCACCAGCTACTTAGACTTTGGTTGCCTTCTTTAAGCTCCAGAGAATAACCATCTCCCATGACAATCTGAAATCTCAAGTTCATAATAATTATTTCATTGACCTAAAATAGTTTGAAGCAGAGCATCACAATTTCCCAGCAAAATAAGAGAGACTCACTACATATATGGCCTTTTAACTACTACTAAATAGTCCCAAGTACACCAGGAAGGATGGAGAGCAAGTGTTCCTTTCTAAGAAAAATCCCTTCTCACTCCCCCAAAATATCCCCTCCTACCCCCACTGCAAAAATGAGTGTGTGTGTGTGGTGATTTTCTGGAGATGAATTATTTTGAGATGTTCAAAAGGGCTGTTCTGTACAGGGAGGTTTTAATATTTTATTGGAAGCTGCCCAGAGTGACTGGGCCAATCCAGTCAGATGGGTGGGTGATGATGATGATCACCATCGTCATCATCTTACTGTGTCTCACCAGGCAGTGTTACTAGTGAAAAGCACTGCTCTCTTCCATCTACACATCCCAGAATGCCTTGGGAGCAACATGATGTGAATGTTGCCTCATTCCCAAGGTGTTCCAGCCTGTGAAAAGATGCAGAAAGAGGCTTATTTTTGCTGCAAGCTGCTTACTAAAATAGTTTTAAAAGCAAGAAACATGGAAAATCACTCACCACCTCATAAAGGTTAAGTATGATAAGTGACAACTCTTTCCTGAAATTTTCAAAGAAATCTCTCTTCTCTCCCTAGTCCTATGACTTTTCAGGAGTTGTGTTTTGTCCCAACCCAGCCAACGAATGGTCAAAAATTATTAATTGTATTTTTTTGGGGGGGGGGTTGAAGGGTGCACAACTCGATACTAGAACAGATGAGTTATCTCTTATTGCTACACCAGTTCAACAGAACATCGTGGGACACAAAACCAGAGCAAAGAAATGAATTGTGCCCTCATAATGCAAGGATGGGGGGGGGGAGTCTGTGACCTTCCAGTTATCACTGGACTCCAATTTCCATCCTCACCAGCCATCATAGACAAGTGTCATGGATGATGGGAGTTGTAGTCCAGCAACATTTAGAAGGCTATAAATTCCTCACCCCTTTCATACCCTCCAACACTTTGTGAGAAAAATCCAGGACACTCCCCCATCTCCATCACTTACCCCCTCCTGGCTGCTGACCCCTTCCTTGCCTGCCTGCTCACCCCCTCCACCCCTCCCCTCTCTTACCTTTGCTGTCTTCAGCCTTCTCACAAAATGAGATGATGCCAGGCCTAGAGTGGCCCTGGGAAGGCTGTGCCAGGCCTGGCAGCCACCACAAATGGTGTGAGGCCTAGAGCGGCCCCCACAAGACCACGCCATGCCTGGCGGCTGCTAGAGACAGTACAAAGCCTAATGTGGTCCCATGAAGGTCACTCCAGTCTATACCACATCAGTAGATGGGGCATGGCCTGTGTTATGTACTGAGTTGAATAGGATCCAAACTGCAGCAGTCTGATTGGTCCTAGAACAATAGGATCCAAATTGCAGCAGTCTGATTGGTCCTAGAACAATAGGATTCAGAATGCAGCAGTCTGATTGGTCCAAGAACAATGCAGCAGTATGATTGGTTGGCAGGAACCACCCAATCATGCTCCAGATATAAGTGAATCCACAACCTGATTGGCTTACAGTAGAATTCCAGAATTAACCAATCATGTGCAGCCCATTGTGTAAATAATGTATATAAGCAGATACTTTGAGGGGACATTCATTCATTCCTCCTCACCACTATGAGCTGAATAAAGAGCATGAAATCACTTTGCGACTCTAAGTATATTTCACTGGCGACGAAGGTGGGATCCCGCTGAGCTGACTGCCACACACAGCACCGCAGCACCGCCACCTGCCGCACCGCTGCCTCGCACCGTGTATCCAGGCTTCAGCTCCGGGACACAAGGAACTCAGAATGGCAACAGACAGCAGCTTCTCGCCGTTCAACCCAGCATCTGGAGACTGGGAAGCGTACGCCTCCCGTTTCACCTTCCTCCTAGAAGCCAAAGGGGTCACCGATGAAGAAGACGCCAAGAAGAGGGCGATATTCTTCAGCATCTGTGGAGAGGAGACATTTGAAATCGCCCGGGCTCTCCTTGCACCTGAAGATGTCGCTACTGTTCCATACAAAACAATAATGGAACAGCTGAAGGGGCACTTTTCGCCGCAGCCCTCAGTGGTGGTTCGTCGAAATGCCTTCTACGCAAAGCGGCAAGCCCCTGGGGAAACCATAACTGGGTTTGTGACCTCTCTCCGCCAAGCTGCCCGGTTCTGCAACTTCTCAGAGCTGGAGAACATGCTTCGTGACCGCCTCGTCGGTGGCCTGAAGGATGAGAAGCTGCAACGACGCCTCTACGCCAAGAAGGACCTAACGTTCCAGGTCGCTCTGGAGGAGGCCCTGGCAATGGAAGCTGCCGAGAGGTCGACGCAAGAGGCACGGCTGAGCCTGCCACCCCAACCGAGGGTCCACCATGAAGACCTCACCGACGACTCAGGATCTGACAGGGAGGAGGTGCACCGAGTACAGCAGCGCACTCAAGCAGCCCACATACCACAGCTGCCTCGACGAGAAGGAGGGAACTGCGCAAGCTGCGGGGAAAGTCATGAGAGGAGGACCTGCCGTTTCCGCAACGCAGAGTGCAGGCAGTGCAGAAAATTGGGACACATCGCCCGGGTGTGTCGAGCTCGGCCCACCCGACGCCAGGCATCAGATGACCAATCCAAGAGCCCCAGGTCCCGGGGCCCAATGCACCAAGGCAACTCTACAGAGCTCACGGACTTCCAGGTATACCAGTTGCCCCACCCCAACGTAGAGAAAATTTATGTAGAGGTACAGATAGAGGGGGCCCCATGCCGCATGGAGCTTGACACGGGTTCAACTCTATCCATAATCTCAGCAAGGACCTTAAGGAAACTGTGTCCTACTGGGGGTCCCAAACTCAGGCCGGCCCCATTCACCCTCCGGGACTTCCAGAAACGTAAGGTCCCCACAATGGGGGTGGGGACCTTCAGGGTGCAATACCGAGGGCGGACGCGGCAACTGGACTTGCTCGTGGTCAAGGGCCCCTACATTAGCTTACTGGGATTGGCATGGTTTGGACCACTGGGGCTAGCCATCACTGGGGTGAACCACACTACTTTACAAGTGGACGTGGATGCCATCTGCAAGGAATTTCCAGGGGTTTTCGATGGGAAATTGGGACAGTATACGGGGCCCCCCATTGCTCTACAGCTTGACCCCGCAGTACGACCGGTCAGGCTCAAGGCCCGCCGGGTCCCATTCGCCCTGAAACCCCGTATAGACGAGGAATTGGACCGGCTCGTGGAGCAAGGAGTGCTGGAGCCGGTGCCTAATGCCCCCTGGGAAACCCCAATCGTCACACCCGTCAAGCCTAATGGTTCAGTCCGCATCTGCGCAGACTACAAATGCACCATAAACAAGCCCCTCACGGCCCACGCATACCCAGTGCCAGTGGTCAGCCATGTCCTGGCCACCCTGGCTGGGTCGAAAATTTTTGGCAAGCTGGACTTGGCCCAAGCATATCAACAGCTGCAAGTAGATGAGGCCACAGCAGAGGCACAGACGATTGTGACGCACAGAGGAGCATTCAGGGTAAAGCGGCTGCAATTCGGTGTCAGTGTGGCACCAGGCATATTCCAGAATCTAATGGACTCGCTCCTTAAAGGGATTCCTGGCGTCACCCCCTTCTTCGATGATGTGTTGATTGCCGGGCCCACACCAGAGGAGTTTGAGGACCGCCTCCGCACCGTTCTGCACCGTTTCCAGACGGCGGGTCTCAAGGTGAAGCGGGAAAAATGTCTACTAGGAGTGCCTCAGGTGGACTTTCTGGGATTTATGGTGGACGCAGAAGGGGTCCACCCGACTGGGGACAAGGTACGGGCCATTTGTGATGCCCCAGCGCCCAAGAGCAAGACTGAACTTCAGGCCTTCTTGGGACTATTGAACTTTTACCATTCCTTCCTTCCCCACAAGGCGGCGGTAGCAGAGCCCCTACACAGACTCCTGGACAAGCGGGCCACTTGGGTGTGGGGCCAGCGCCAGGAGGCTGCATTCCAGGCAGTCAAGGACTTGCTTGTCTCAAACTCGGTCTTGGCACACTTCGACGAGAGGCTGCCGGTGGTGCTAGCATGTGACGCCTCACCCTATGGCATTGGCGCTGTCCTGGGACACCAACTCCCGGATGGAAGAGAGGTACCGGTGGCATACTTTTCCCAGACACTCAACGCAACCGAGCGGAACTACTCGCAAATAGACAAGGAGGGTCTGGCAATCGTGAAGGGAGTAAAAAAATTCCATGATTTCTTGTACGGGCGGCCCTTCACCGTGGTGACTGACCACAAGCCGTTGCTTGGCTTGTTTGCCCCCGAAAAGCAGACCCCCCAAGTGCTGTCTCCTCGCGTCCTCAGGTGGTCAATTTTCCTTGCCAGCTACCAGTATGCACTGATTCACCGCCCGGGGAAGGCAATGGGCCATGCGGACGCCCTCAGCAGGCTACCACTACCAGAAACAGGTCCCGACCCAGCACCTGCACAAGAGGTTATGAGCCTGGAGCTGCTTCCCGACCGCCCCATTCAGGCACAAGAAGTTGCACACCATTCCAAGAAAGATAGGGTCATCTCCCGGGTCCTGGACTGGGTGTGGAGGGGATGGCCCAGCAGCAGCCCTGGGCCAGAATTCGCTGGCTACACAACCCGCAAACATGAACTGTCGGCCCACAAGGGGTGCCTGTTATGGGGAAGCAGGGTCGTTGTTCCCCAGCCCCTCTGCAAAAGGGTCCTCACAGCCCTACACGAGACACACCCAGGGGTAGTAAGAATGAAGGCTCTTGCCAGGAGTTATGTGTGGTGGCCAGGGATCGATGGAGAGATAGAGGCCTGGGTCAAACACTGCCAGGCCTGCCAAGAATCCCGCCCAGATCCCCCAAGGGCCCCAGTCCAGTCCTGGGAGTCCGCCCGAGCACCATGGTCACACCTGCATGTGGATTTCGCTGGCCCCTTTCAGGGGGAAACATTCTTCATAGTGGTGGACTCCTACACCAAATGGCTGGAAGTCGCACTGGTACCGTCCACTTCCACGTCCGCAGCCATCCGGATACTACGCAGGCTGTTTGCAACCCACGGGCTCCCTGAAACTCTCGTCTCAGACAACGGGACTGCATTTACGTCAGGAGAATTCCAAACCTTCACAGCACAGAACGCCATCCGCCACATCCGTTCGGCGCCGTTCCACCCTGCCACCAATGGCCAAGCAGAACGCATGGTGTGGACCACCAAGGACACCCTTCGCCGCATGACGCAAGGGGATTGGGAGTACCGCCTTGCCACATTCCTCCTAGCACAGCACAGCACCCCCAGCTCAACGACTGGCCGGAGCCCCGCTGAACTACTAATGGGTCGGCGCCTTGCAATCAGATTGGACCGCCTTCACCCCGATAGAGCTCAGGATGAGGTAGTGGTGGGGGAAGGCAGGAACCCCCGGACCTTCGAGGCCCAGGACCCAGTGTACGCAAAGAATTTTGGGGCAGGCCCAGCATGGGTACCCGCCACAGTCACCAGGGTCACTGGCCCCGTGTCGTACGAGGTGCTAACGGATGGGGGGCAATGCTGGCGCCGCCACTGCGACCAGATACGGCGACGATTCCCGGGAGAAAACCAGGAGGAGGACAGGTCAGAGGAGTCCCAAGGGAACAGCGGGCCAGTGAGGCCCATAGAGCAGGAGGGGCCAGCAGGAGAGGCAGAATCAGTAAATACAGAGAGGACCTGCGAGGCCGAAAGGACACCGGAACCAGAACCACGACTGAGCGAGTCGGTTGCACCAGACCAAACAGGCCCATCACAGCCAGCATCCTTGGAACACGAGCCAGAACCTGAACCCCGGACCAGGGAACACCACAGGCCGCAACGCACACGTAGGCCGCCGGCGTACCTCGAGGATTATGAATGCGACCTCCCGGGCAGGACTGGAACTTAGAGGGGAGGGGTGTTATGTACTGAGTTGAATAGGATCCAAACTGCAGCAGTCTGATTGGTCCTAGAACAATAGGATCCAAATTGCAGCAGTCTGATTGGTCCTAGAACAATAGGATTCAGAATGCAGCAGTCTGATTGGTCCAAGAACAATGCAGCAGTATGATTGGTTGGCAGGAACCACCCAATCATGCTCCAGATATAAGTGAATCCACAACCTGATTGGCTTACAGTAGAATTCCAGAATTAACCAATCATGTGCAGCCCATTGTGTAAATAATGTATATAAGCAGATACTTTGAGGGGACATTCATTCATTCCTCCTCACCACTATGAGCTGAATAAAGAGCATGAAATCACTTTGCGACTCTAAGTATATTTCAGCCTGGAGCAGCTTCTGGGGAAATTGGGGGGATCCTGGATTAAGTTCAGAAGCCGGGGCTGCTTCTGTAAATTTGGGATGTCCCTATTAAATTGGGGCACTTGAGGGGGTCTGCTGTTTTAGTGATCTCCCTTGTATGTTCCGCTATATCAGAACATTGTAATCCACTTCTTTAGTCTGATGAACAATGAAGATGACTGTCTGGAGCTCAGTGCAGTCGTTGTTTACAGATAAGATAGAAAACTCTTTGTTTCCTCAATCTGTTTCAATTGCTAAATGAAAATTACATGCTTCCATACTGTTGCAACACGAGAGACTGAAAAAGCTAAGAACGGTTAAACAAGTCTTTTGCTTCCAGACACAATCCTCTTTAAAAAAAAAAAAATCAAACAATTTTCCAGAACTAAAATCTGGACAAAATTGTGGCTTTTAGATTAAATCAAGCTTCAGCATTCGGTGTCATAATTCAAAATGCCATTGTGATGTCTGTAAGTTAGCACATAACTTATAAATGCGATTTTTCATGGCAACGCTTTAGCTTCGAGTTGTGCAATGGACATTTTTGAGGTCAGCTCATAATCTCATCCAAAATTCATTTCCCCCTTTTCTCCTTAATTCTCCCTCACATAAAGCTGCCTTTTAAAGTGTGAAGAGTGAGAGCAGGAAGATGGGCAATGCAAACAAGCCCAATATAGCATATTGTTATGGAAATCTGCAGCTTGTGTTTGCAAGGACATGCGTCATTTATGCAACTGAATGCAAGCTGTAACATTTCGTTACACCTCATATCGAAGTGAGCATGCAGGGGACAAAACTGAAACCAATCGCTGAAAATAACTGTTCTCTTCCTACTTACAGAATGCTAGGAGCATTTCAAAGTAACAATATTAACTCTAGAAAGCAGAGAGAGAGAAACAAATTGAATGTATCGCTACAAAAAGGCCCAATTTGAAAACCTTCCACTGATACACGAGCCTTCTGCATCCTTGGAAATATATCATTTTGTTTGTTGCTTTTAACTCAGAAAGTTGTAAGGATACATATCATACCACAACTTTTGTATAGTGTTGGTCAGACTGTTCTGTTGCTTCATTTTTAAATGACCACCAGTTTAGTCAAATCCCTGCTCAACCATAGGTGAACTGGAGCCCACATAGCTAATCTACCTCACAGGGTGGAGTAGGAGGAAATGAAGTGAGCGAATCACACATGTCATCTTGAATTCCTTGGAGTTAAGGTGAGATATGAAAATCACTGGTTATTTTTGCATAAGGTTCTGGGGACATAGAAGCACTCTACTATTTGGTAGACTTCTGTCAAATAAAATCCCCGAGAAGCTATTATTATTATTTATTCAGTTTGTATACCACCCTTCAGCCAAAGAGGATGTTGTCATGGGTAGAGTAAGGCTGCATGCACATCATACAATTAAAACTCATTTCAAGTACACACCCCTCCAGAAGAATCCTGGAAACTAGTTGTCAGGGGTGCCAACTTGAATAAAATATGGAGGGGCAGGTAAGCCCCTGCATAATCGATCACATGACACAGCAGATGCACACCATTTGAATGGCAATGTCCATCCACGTACAGCGCCCTGGGACTTCAGTTCTCATGGGTCTTGGGACCCATCTATACTCATAGTTTCTATGGATAAATGTTTCAGCCCAAGGAACATATTACCTTCTGTGCAATCTTTCAATGACCACATGGCAGGGGGGACCAGAGGCAATAAGCAGGTGGAGCAACAAATGTAAATTACCTTTGTACAGTAGGTTTGTTGTTGTTTAGCCGTTTAGCCGTGTCCAACTCTTCATGACCCCATGGACCAGAGCACGCCAGGCACTCCTGTCTTCCACTGCCTCCCCCAGTTTGGTCAAACTCATGCTGGTAGCTTCGAGAACACTGTCCAAGCATCTTGTCCTCTGTCGTCCCCTTCTCCTTGTGCCCTCCATCTTTCCCAACATCAGGGTCTTTTCCAGAGAGTCTTCTCTTCTCATGAGGTGGCCAAAGTATTGGAGCCTCAGCTTCAGGATCTGTCCTTCCAGTGAGCACTCAGGGCTGATTTCCTTCAGAATGGATAGGTTTGATCTTCTTGCAGTCCATGGGACTCTCAAGAGTCTCCTCCAGCACCATAATTAAAAAGCATTGATTCTTCGGCGGTACAGTAGGCTAGTTTCTACTAACCCATCCATCCCATTTTGTCCTCCTTCCAAACATGAGGCATTATCAGAATTGAAGGTCACATCCCAGAAAGGCAAAAATATTGAAGAAGGGTGCAAAGGAGGATTAGTAAGGGGGAATAGCCTTGTGAGAAGAAGTCCAGGTGAGGATGGGTGGTGTGGTGTGAGTCCTGAGGGCCACATAGAGAGGCTTGGAGTTCCTAACTCACCATCTTCGTTCTGTGTTTGTTGGCCATCAAGCTTTCTGGTTTTGAACTATGCAGGGTTTGGGGTTTATTAATATTATTTTCTGAGGCTTCTGTCCTTCACCTGTCATTGTTCATGTGAGGTGTTCTGCTTCCTTCCTCAACAGAAGGATGCAAAAGTGGTGTACGCCCAATTATGAGGTTTCTGCATTGCCACATGTAGGCCCAGTTGGCAGTCCCCACAAAACGTTCATATTTTCCTGTGGCTGTAAGTTTTTAGTACATTTCATGCCCTTGTTAGTATGCCCTGGTAGTCCTGACAGAGAAGAATTATTTCCTGGATGTTTCTCTTTCAGTGCAATTGCTTCCTCGTATATTCGGAATAGCAGGAAACCTTAACATATCAATGGCAGGTTTTGTTTGAGATAGAAGTGGCGCTATCAGCAACCCCTTCTGTGTCCATTCTCATTTTTTAATGAATGCAAGGAAGTATCACTTGACAGCAGGTAATTCCTGCCACCCCAGGTGTGGGATAAAAACAATTTTCATAGTCAACACCCCCATTTCTGTTGAAGTCTCAGGAGATATTAGATAAAAGAGGGAAAAAATAGCTTGTGGATCTACACCTTCGTTCGCCTCGTTTCATAAGTGTGCCCCAATTAAATATATTACTCTGGTTATCTCCAAAAGAACTATTGATCACATTCTTTCTCTGTGTAGAATGCTGTTCTTTTGTTTGGCTCAGGCTGATGGCAGAAACAAACCATGGTCCCCATCTTCTTGAATCTTTATAAACACCTTGTAAGAGTTAAGCTGCGCTACAAACCCATCCAGCATTGTTCAGTTCACCTTTGTCTTCCTCTATGCAACTTTCTTTGTGGGCTACCTGCCTCCCCCTCCCACAAAAAGTGTTTCATTGAACTCACTCATTATATTCCTTTTTGTTCAAAAGCAAATTAGGTTTCTAAAAAATAAAATAAAATAAACTTTGAAAAAAAAAGCTTTGAAAATGAACACTGATAAGAAGCGGTTGGTGGGCTGTTGACCTTCTGTGTTAACGATAAAGAGCAAAGAGGGTTTTTATTTATTTATTTCCTTTAAAAAAGGATGAACAAAAGGACCCTTTTTTTGATTTATTGTTAGTCTTTCCAGAAGGGCAGGTGACATTTCCTGCAACACTGACTTTAATTCATAATCCCCTTTTGGCAAGCCGATGAGAATTACAATTTGAACGATTTTCACAGTTACGCGCTCTGCTAGGATGAAAATGCAATGGAGAGCCTCACTTCAGCTGAGCCAGAGAAAACCTCCCCTTGCCAATCCCTCCTTTGTGTTTCAAAGTTGGCTTCCCAGTACAGATTGGATTCACACCATTTAAAAATAAATCCGCTGTCTGGAAAGCCAAAGATTCATCTATGTTGTCATGGCATTGGTATTTCCATTTTGACTCTTGGCGATAGCTTTAAGCTCTTGAGTGAGTAATGGCTTCTCGCATTAAAAAAGCTTCTGCTTAAAATAACATAAAAAAGAAGAAGATGTATACTCTTTTTAGTAATGTTACTGTAAGAGACTGGCCAATGTCTTTTATGATGCAATCACACACACACACTATTATCTACTTACTTTTAGAATTTATTTTATAGCCTGATAGGTGATCAATATACTTTGTGACTAGATGCATGTGTGAGTGCATTAAAATTGCATTTAGTTTCACTTCTAACATAAAATTAATAGAGCCATAAACGTTGAGCAATGGCTGAAACTTCATTAACCTTTAGCATCTTGTAATGCAAGGACATTACACGGAAATTCAAATATTCACATTTCCCATCAATATTAAAAGATCTAGAATGCTTGGCCTCTCTTTCCTCTTTCCAGTCTAGCTCAGTACATGTGAAAAGGATCTAGGAGTCTTGGTTGACCACAAACTTGACATGAGCCAACAGTGTGACGCGGCAGCTAAAAAAGCCAATGCAATTCTGGGCTGCATCAATAGGAGTATAGCATCTAGATCAAGGGAAGTAATAGTGCCACTGTATTCTGCTCTGGTCAGACCACACCTGGAGTACTGTGTCCAGTTCTGGGCACCACAATTCAAGAAGGACACTGACAAACTGGAACGTGTCCAGAGGAGGGCAACCAAGATGGTCAAGGGCCTGGAAACGATGCCTTATGAGGAACGGCTAAGGGAGCTGGGCATGTTTAGCCTGGAGAAGAGGAGGTTAAGGGGTGATATGATAGCCATGTTCAAATATATAAAAGGATGTCACATAGAGGAGGGAGAAAGGTTGTTTTCTGCTGCTCCGGAGAAGCGGACACGGAGCAATGGATCCAAACTACAAGAAAGAAGATTCCACCTAATCATTAGGAAGAACTTCCTGACAGTAAGAGCTGTTCGACAGTGGAATTTGCTGCCACGGAGTGTGGTGGAGTCTCCTACTTTGGAGGTCTTTAAGCAGAGGCTTGACAACCATATGTCAGGAGTGCTCTGATGGTGTTTCCTGCTTGGCAGGGGGTTGGACTCGATGGCCCTTGTGGTCTCTTCCAACTCTATGATTCTATGATTCTATGATTCTATGATTCTATGATTCAACAGCCTCCTGACCATGAGTGTGGATGGAAAGCTGTTATGTCTTTAAAAAAAAATAAAGCTTCAGCAATGGGAGACTCCTGAGACAAATCTGACAACAAGTGGGATGCCAATCCATCTTCTAGTTTCCAACACAGACTTATAAAGTGAGCAGGGTGCCTGTATCACTAGGACCTCAGGGGTGGGGGACTACAAGTGATCATATATTCATGGTTATGACAGCAGACTCCTGGAACTTAAATACTTTCCCTCCCACTATGGTCCCAATCTGGATCAGAGGATGAGCTGGACCTCCAATCGAATTGCAAAAAAGGAGGTCCCATTGAAATAACTAGGTTGTTTTTGTTTATTTATTGGCAATACAAATTGCAGTTGTGAAGAAAGGAGAGATCCAGACTGAGATCACGGCATGAGGAAAGGGCTTAAAATATCCCACTTCTCATTCTAGTACAGTGGTGCCTTGGTTCTCGAACATAATCCATTACGGAAGTCCATTTGACTTCTGAAACATTTGAAAACCAAGGCGTGGCTTCTGATTGGTGCAGGCATCCCAAAAACAATAGCCGACAGCAGCATTGGGACATTCGGCTTCTGAAAAACATTAGGAAACCAGAACACTTACTTCCAGGTTTTTGGTGTCCGGGAACCGAAATGTTCAAGTACCAAGGTGTTTGAGAACCAAGGTTCCACTGTATTCTAATCCATGCTGGGGTCCTCACATCAAGAATCTATGTATATGTGAGAAGCACCTGCACTCAAGCGCAGAACTTTGGATTAAAATTAATGTGTAGTTTGGTCCTCAGTGGCCCACTCTGAGAGTGGCATTTGGAATTTTGGTCCACCATTCCTCTTCTGTAGTTATTCTCTGGTCACACCTACACTGTCCAGTTAAAGCCCATGGCTTACCCCAAAGAATCCTGGGAACTGTAGCTTGTTAAGAGTGCTGGGAATTGTAGCTCTGTGAAGACTTAACTACAGTTTCCAGAATTATTTGGTGGAAGCAAAGGGCTTTAAATATATAATATGAATGTGGCTTCTGACAGTACAAAGACTAGTTGCTGACAGGAACCCCAATGTGGTTTAAGAACATGTTGTGTAAAGGTGAGGGCTGCTTTAAAAATGAAAAACGAAAAAACCTTCAGTTTGGGAAAACAAAATGGATTTCCACATTTTATTTTAAAACAAAGTATCCTCTTTTTCCCCCTTTATGGACATTCCAGACAGGGTTTTTAAATAAGACAGAGCTATTACTAGTTATCAGTATAAGTATTTGGTGGGGAAGATATTAATTATACATTTGTGCAGGAGACCTTTTTTCATTAGTGCTCAATTTAAAAACATAATTGACATAACTTCTAATATTAATGTAGTTTTATTATAAAATCATTCATGTGGTACCCGGAGACTTAAAATAATGAATCAATCAAGCTTCATAATACAGACTTAGGGAAGATATTATTTACGGTAAAAAAAGCAATTAAAATTTCTCTTCAAATGTTAAAAGCATCCCCCATGAAAAATAGAGTGGTTTTTTTTAATAAACTGCCCCCCATTTGTGACTTAAATGCTCTCAAAATGGGATGTAAACAAAAAGAGCTACATTTTAATAAAAGTCTAAGAACATATGAATAAATTAATTGCATGACAAGAAAACTGAGTGATTCCCTCTAAAGGGGCTAGGTTCAGAGCACAGGGAAACGCTGTTAACCTTCCCACTGCAGGAGTACCGATTTATCTACTTGCACTGGCATGCTTTCAACTGCTAGGTTGGAAGAAGCTGGGACAGAGCAACGGGAGCTCCCCTCATTATGGGGATTCAAACCACTGACCTTCTGACCGGCAAGCCCAAGGAACTCAGTGGTTTAGACCCCGCTTGGAGGACATGAACTAGGTTGGCAGAAGAGTTATTTGCATTATATCATTGTAAATTGCCACAAACACATGTGCTTACCCTCATTTCTTGGGGGGAATGTGTGATACAAATGCAGTTAAAATAAATAAATAAGTCTGCCCCATCACCCATTAGAGAACATGTGATCATCAGCTGTTGCTCCTTGCCACCATCTCCATTCATCCACTCACCTCTAGCAACCAGCAATAGAGAGAAGGAAACAGTGGCTAGGACTGGTCCCTTCCAGTCCTCAGCAGCTGATGTTTAAGGATGATACCAGCTGTGATCTTCATCAGGACTAGACAAATAACGGTGAACTATAACATTTAGGTAATGGGAAAATACCATTACAGATTATTATTCAAGATGGTAGCAAATAATGGCTACAAAAATATTTTTCTCAAGGAATCCCACCATTTATTCTTCTATCAGGATCAAGCTAGGCAGGAGATCCATGATCTCCCAGTGGCTGTTTTCTTCAAGTTCAAAAATGCTTTGGGGAAAACTGGATTAGAGGTGCGCAGTTGGGTGAGGGGTTTTACCTGTGCCATTTCCCCATTCTAAATCTCCTTCCTTGCAGATGTTATTTATCCTGCAGGACAAACCATACAGATAACAATAGGTTTCCCTCTGAGTGAGAACTAGTAGCTTGGGAGATATTTAGATCCAATTTGGACTCCTCTACAGCTGCTTTGAAGGGACGTGGGTGGCGCTGTGGGTTAAACCACAGAGGCTAGGACTTGCCGATCATAAGGTCAGCAGTTCAAATCCCTGTGACGGGGTGAGCTCCCATTGCTCGGTCCCTGCTCCTGCCAACCTAGCAGTCCCAAAGCACGTCAAAGTGCAAGTAGATAAATAGATACCTTCCCACTCCAGCGGGAAGGTAAATGCCGTTTCCGTGCGCTGCTCTGGTTTGCCAGAAGCCGCTTAGTCATGCTGGCCACATGACCCAGAAGCTGTACGTCGGCTCCCTCGGCCAATAAAGCGAGATGAGCGCCGCAACCCCAGAGTCGGTCACGACTGGACCTAATGGTCAGGGGTCCCTTTACCTTTGCCTTTACAGCTGCCTTGAACTCAAAACAAAACAAGTCAGCCCATAGGAGTTCCAATCATATATCTCCCAGTGAGTTGTCTCATTTAATAAACAGGTTAAGTTTTGGGTTCTGCTGAAAGTGAAAAATAATATTAATGAGAAATGTTAGAAAAATTCCCGTAACATAGTGACAAATTGGAAGAAGTGGAACTTAGTTGCTGTGTTTTCAAGCACATCTAAAACAACCTGCAATTCTGCAAAATAAACAAGATACAGTTTGAAAATGGTGGCAAAATGAATTTCTGGTCTCTTCACGATGCATTTCAGAATGCAGCTAATTTATTTATACTGGTTTTCCTCTTTTTTTCATGACTAACTGTAACAACAGCATTACTGGAAATCATATGGGTTGTTACTAAGTTTAGAACTACCTGGAAAATGGGAGAAATCTATTATTTTCCATGGAACACAAGACTTCATACATTGCTATATGGCAGTAGAACATCCTCTAGGGGGAGTTGCGTAGGAGCAGAAAGGAAGCTATAACTTAGCAAAAGTAGCCAAGAAAATGTACAGTTAGACCTTAATACTCCCAAACTGCTTCCCACTGTTCCTTATTACCTGTGATCTTCTCCCACTGGACCTGAAGAGTCTGCAAGAGTTTCTACAGCCAACATTTTATAACAGCTGCTGCCTGAACGCGAGGCAAGGGGCTGTGGCTTTAAAGCTTTGGAACTTGTTGAATGGAGTCAGAACTGAAACCAGCTCCCCTTGCAATCACCCAAAGGCAGGTTCCCTGAAATTATGGACTTCAGGTTCCCTGAAATTATGTTTACAGAAGGTGACTCCACTTTGCCTTTGAGTGATGGTCCATCAACTCAGTCTCCCATGCTGAAAGCCATTCCATTCAGCTGGGCCTCTCTCCCTAAGGAGTAGTCTTGAGGGCATGGGGGTTGCAGAGGGGAGAATGTGTGGAATCACATTCTGACAACCATCTTCCCTGAGTGCTTCTCAAGATCTAAGCCATTGAGATAGACAGCAGTGTAGGGATGGAGAAAAAACTGTCAATTTCAGATTTTCTCAGTTTCTCATTTTTTTTCAGCCCTAAGGTCAATTCTCCACGTTTCCATATTTGTTTATTTTTTAAGGTCTTCATGAAACTCCATCAGCATCAGTCCAAATTTATCCTAATATACACCTTTTAATGCAATTTTGCCTAAAAGAAACATGTTTGCAAAGGAATTTTCTTAATATAATTTATTTTTGTATGTTATATTAATGTATGTATGCATTTATATATGGGTTTTACCCTAGTAGATGTACATCCCTTGGTTGGAGTTGCACAGGAAAATTTAGAGAAGAGTGAATTTCTAAAGACTTTCAGTTTGCATATTGTTCAGAAAGTGCAAATTCGGTAGATTAGGTAGATTCGCCTTTAAATGTGAACTGAACTGGGTTTTTCCTCCATCCCTACAGAAGAGTCAAGCAAGCATTGAACTGGTACCCACTGTACTATATGGGACTTAAAATATTTTATATCTGGATCATATACCCCAGGGGTCAGCAAGGTTTATCTTGCCTGGGCCAGATTGGTCCTGCAGAGATCCCTCCGTGGGCAGGATCACACACACGCTCGCGATTTTAGCGCAGCATGTGAGCAGGCAACTCGGTTCAGGGGCGGCTTGTGGGCCAGTCAAACGACCTTCATGGGCCGCTTCCGGCCTATGGGCCTTAGGTTGCTGACCCCTGATATACCCTTCTTATTAAAACTTTCAAGTTAGTTTTAGATACATCAATAGTAGACACATTGTCCTTGCAACCATTTAAGTTTCAGATTCTTGATTCTGAACTGCAAAAGCTTTGCAATTTGAAGGTCTGATGAAAGAGCAACCCATTTTGCAGACAGTTCTGTGATTAAACAGAAAGTTGTCTTTCACATTACTAAGGTATATTTGGGCATAAGCTTTCGTGGACTAGAATCCACTTTATCAGAAAAAACTTATGGCATCATAAATTTGTAAGTCTTTAGGGTCCCACTAGATGCTTTGTTGTTTTTGCTGCAACAGACTAGCAGAGGTAACTATTTGGAAATAATTATGTACCATGGCTTATTTTTCATCCTCTTAATATTCCAGGAGAAGCCAGACAGCTCCTTTTTTAACTCGCTCATTCTCAGCCTTGTTCTAAAAGATCCAGATACATTTTCTTATTAGGCATAATTCAACATAGTTCTTTTTTATTAGGAAATTTGGACAGTCACCAAATTCATCTGGGATTGGTGACATTCACAAAACTTGATATCACCTGAACCTAAACACAAGAAAGCATCAATCAACTGTTTGTTTTCACTTTAAATGATAGGATCATTCTGTGGTGCTGTTTCTCTGAATTAAATTTTACCTGGAGAATCATGCCCAAAACACAAAAATATAAAGCTTTTCCTAAAAGTATTTCTTTCCTGTGTGAAACTGATAGCACACAACTATGTCGATCTGCTTTTGGTGTGAAGAAGTCCATTTCATTCAGTATTTGCTGCAAAGCATGGTTAAGATGTCAGTATTGGTTTTCTGCAATGTACTTCTGCTTTGGGGAATTGTGCTGAAATAGTTTGAAGGGCTCTGATTATAAGAGCACTGATCCTGCACTAATGCTAAATTTAATTCACTTTAGAAATGTTCCACAAATCCACTGTTGTTTTCATTTGTTTCCCGCAAGCATAAAGGATTTATAAAGGGCATAATGAAGTTTAATGAATAAGCCCATAAATGTTCAGTTGCACACCATTTCCATTAATCTGAAAATCCATTTAATACATAAACTCCAGAGTTGGTTCTTAACTGGAGTTGCCATCAATTTTAATCTTCTGAAGGTTTGCATGCTTTGCGTAAAAGGGCATAGGAGACGATAAAACAAAAATGCCCTAATACAATGGAAGCAGTTTTCTATCAGAGCAATCTAGAGGAAGACAATGTAGTACCCTCCAGATGCTGTTGAACTACAAGTCCCATCAACCATAAGCATTGGTTGTGTTTCTTGGGGCTGATGGAGTTGGGATCCAACAAAATCCAAAAGATAACATGTTATTTACCCTTACGATAATCATCTTTCACAGGAGCTGAAGATATGCTGTTGTAACATGCTGACAAAATGGCTGCCATATCAAATGCTTGCTCAGCCCGAGAAAGGAGGGGGGAATCACAGGGTAAAATCACAAGTGTCAAAAGGGCAGACTTGCTCCTAACATCTCCAGAACATCGCCAGAGTGCACAAAGTCAGGAACTGTCCCAGCGATGACCTACAGAAAGGAATTCCATCCTGCATAATGGCAGCTAACATCCAGCACACCTGAGAAATTGCCCAGGCAGGTACATAATTATGACTCAATGGGAATAACTCAGATTGGACACCAGTGTTGTGCAAAATCAGACCACAAGTTTATTGACTAAGTGGAGGTGGCATAACAGCAGAGCAAGGATCAATTCCTTATTCCACTCAGCCCTTGCTTGATGGAAGGGCACTCTGTCAGGGTTGGGAAGCATCCCAAACCTCCACCATGGGGGGTGGTCAGTGTTGAACCCTGTCATAGTGCAAGTGTCCCACTGGGCAACCAGAAGAAGGGATTCTAGCCAGGAAGAGGACCTACTCCATCTTAGGACATCTCTTGAGCTAATCCTCCTTTTCAGGCCCAATATGGGGTGCTGATTCTGCTCACTGCCGTTTCTGAAGAAGTTGTGACAAAAATGTCTAATCAACTAACATAATCAAGCATTTTCACTGAGGTAAAGATGAAAGAAAACCCAACCAAGAGCCAATTCAAGTTGGGAAGAGGTGAGTCCTTTCCGACCCTAACAACCAGTGACTAAAATAACCCAGTAAGGCTCTATCACTGAGAGTAGGCAGGTGAGAGGAACTTTGGGGAAATGAGCCTGAAATGGGTGATGTCTTTCAGGCTTCAGCCCCTCTTTCAGTCTCACAAGTACCCACAGGAGATTCAGAACAAGATTAACCATATGCCCAGCTTTTAATATTAAAAAGAAATTGTATTAATGACAATGTATGTATCCAACAAAGAGACAGTGTGCTGGCAATGAATGCCATAAGGATTTTCCCCAAAGGTGAACAGAAAAGCTAGACATTGGGTGACTATCATAGAATCCTATAGGAAATAAAAGAAAGATTCCTACTAATAAGAGCACAGCAGTGTGTCTCCTTCAGCAAAGCACATTGCATTCAAATACTGGCACTCCCTGTTTGAATGTTAAGAGCTACCAACTATAAGTTACCGCAGAGCATCAAATATAGTTAAAACAGAATAAGACCACCACCTCAGTGGAGGGGGCCCTATTGGTGGTTCTGCTGGCTTAAGAAGTTTAGGGGCTAGCAGCCTGAGAGAAGGAGATGGGTGGGGAAAAATAATTTACAACTGTTTTCACCTTCAAGAGGTATCATGCAAAAATTATAGAATTTATAAAGGTTGAAACAGTATTTCAGCATTGTATGTGCAGCTGCTGGGTTGTGAGTGCATTCTGGCTCCGGATATCTAACAGATATTCTAGCAGAACATGCAGTCACTGCTGGAGAAAAAAAATCAAATGTTACCAGCTCATATCTTGCAGGGGCTGGAATACCATTAGTTGTTTCTAGCAGTGCTGTAACCATTACCTTGAGATGGTAACTTTACAGCAATTAAAGAAATGGTGAATAGAATGGGATGAAGTGTTATCACAAGGAAAAACAAACAAACCTAGAAGACGTTCTTGGAAAATGTTTCAAAAGGTTTTATACTAGAATGTGAAGGCAGGCCAGCAGATGCCAGCCTTGAAGAAACAGCTTTTTTCTAATAATCTCTCATTAGAATCAATCATGAGGAATTCCAGCATCCCCCCTTTCTTCTTCTTCTTCTTCTTCTTCTTCTTCTTCTTCTTCTTCTTCTTCTTCTTCTTCCTCTCCTCCTCCTCCTCCTCATCCAATACTCCAAACACACTTCCTTAGAATTGGATTTGATCTCTGCAGCTCTCTGAGGTGTTAAAGTAGGGCGCTGTTATTTTTGTATTTTCTTCAGCTGCAAATGGAATTATATTCAGGAGGAAATAGAAGTATATTTCTTTACATTATGGGGAAATAGGCACATGATTGCCTGCCTTAACTTTGTTGTTGAGATGTGAAGAGCTTGACATGACTAAATGACAGAAACTAAATAGCAGTTCTGAGCCACATGTTAAAGACTTAAACACTTATTTTTCGGTTGCAAGGAAAGCTATTAAATTGAACAGCGGCACTTTTTTGGCTGAAGTGTTTTGCAGAATAGGAGAATGTGCAGAAAAATGATACTTTATCTGCTCTTTGCAAAGGAAGACACAATGCCAGCTTGAGGATTTGGGGGCCCTTTGGGTGAGGCACTCTCAAAGAGTCTCAGCAGGTCATTCTCTCACCCTTTCTTTATCCTTCTTGGGTTCTCCCTGTAAAGAAAGAGTGGGATCATGGCATGATGGGTTCTTTGCCTCTTTTGAGGCCCTGGCAAATGCCAGGCCATAAAACCACTGAAGCTTGCTCTTGAAGGAAACAACCTCATAGTGAGTGCTATGCTTGTTTATATTTTTATTATTATTTTTATAATGCATTGCATTGTCTAGGGAAACGTCTTTGGGAAGCATGCATCTTCCATATCTCCAATCATATTTCAAAAGGGCTTCTTCTTTTTTTGCTAAAGCTGGTCCTTGGGTAGTTTTGTCAGTTCTGTTGCACGTAATTTATTTTTAAAAGAGAATTAGCATGAATACCAGAGGGATTATTTTCTTCTGCCCTTTTCTTCAGGCTAATTTCTTCTTCACTGTTCTTGTACTCTGCAAAAGTCAAAGCCTAGGTAACATTCTCCCTCAGTTTCAGAAGACAGTCCCTGACAGAACAAGAATGTGGTTTGGAATGCCCTCTATATTAAAAGGGAACTTGCAGCCTGTGGAGAAAGTGGAACACTCTAAGGAGAAGTGTGCATGTTAAAACGTTATATCCTCTCTATACTAAGGAGAGAATATAGACTACATACAAACAAACAGAAATATATTCCTGTTTGCTTGTATACAGTTGACTGAATGGGGAAAGGATTTACCATTTACTTACATCTGAAGCTAGTGACATACACTGTATAGAGGTTCTGCATTTGGCAGCTGGTTAAGAACAAACTAGGCTGGTGATGTTTGTGTGCTTAAAGCAATTATACTCCACCCCTCAGTAAAAATAAAAAAAACACCAGAGTGGTTTATAGATATCACTACTATATACTTGAAGCCAAAACCCTAGACGCTATCTTCTCTTTTTTTATCATAAGAACTTGGCGGCCATTTTGGTTGCCATGATCTCACATGATTTTGGCTGGAGTCCACCCCCCAAAAAAGAAAAACACTTGAGAGGGAGGCATTGCAGTGCAAAACTACATGAGATCACAGCCACCCGAATGCCTGCTATTCTCTTGCAATAAGAAAATGGTGTTACTGCTTTTTCCAGGACACTCTTGGGGTCTGCTGCTAAGACCTTCAGGCTTGCAATTTAAAAAGCAGGTAACACACCAGGTAAAAAGAATGAGGGGGGGGGAGGAAAAGCAATCTCAAGCACATGTTCTTAAAGGAACAGTATTTAGAACACAAATGCTAAAGAGGCGATGGTGTGTCATGAGCTCTTAACACCTACATACAAATAAAGAATTAAAAAGTCAAATGATCAGGTTGCTACAAAGTACTGATATCAGCAGTGGGATTACTATATACCGTATTTTCCGTGTATAAGACAATGCTTTTTGCTTAAAAAAAAGAAAAAGGCAGAAATTGGGTGTCATCTTATACACGGATAGTGAATTCGGGGGGGGGGGATGTGTGATTAATGGCAGCAGCAAGCAGGAGATTGGCAGCTGCAAGTGGGTTGGTGATTGGCTATGGCTGCGACAATTGGGCAGGTGATTGGCGACTGTGGCGAGGCAGCCAGGCTATTGGTGACTGCGGCAAGTGGGCGGGCTGGTGGTGGTGGCAAACGCGCAGACAATTGGCGGCTGCAGCGAGGTGTGCGATCGGCAGTGGCCGTGGCAAGCGATTGGCAGTGTCAGGCAGGTGGGTGAGTAATTGGCAGAAGTGACCTCTCCCACCCCCCCAAAAAGCTAAACAACTTAATTTCTTAATTTGGGGCTTAAAAAAATAGGGGTTGACTTGTACATGGGGGCATATTATACACAGAAAAATACGGTACCCACCGCTATGGCAGCCTGCTCCTCTTAGGTTTTATTTATGATATATTGATTGCGACTTTGTATAGCCGATAGGTTGCAAAACATACATGTTAGGTAACATTAGTTCATCTCGTTAAATTTCCCCGTTATATTGAATTCTCTGGCAGTAATTCCGCTCAGCTTCTGCATGCCAATGGTAGTGAATGGCTCCAGGTGGAGATGCATCCTTCAAGATCTATGGGACTTGGATGAGCACTGAGATGCAGATGCGTTCCTTACACATGGCTTTATAGATCCAGCAAGGGGATGTGTGTTTGAAAGCCTGCTTCCATCTGTAGATACTTCTTCCTGGACTGCAGCATCTGTCTTTAGATGGTGCTTTGTGGTTCAAAGCCACAGTCTGGTAAGTAGATTTTAGGAGGTGCTCAGGGGCTTGGGAGCAGCCGGCAGAATACCTGATGTGGTTTTCTTTGGGCAGCAGCTTTCTGCACCAGATTACAAAGAATTCTCTGAAATTATGATTCATCTACAGGAGAACTCACAAAAAACAGAATTAATGTTTGAAAATCTGATATTTCTGAGGGCATGCACAGTGAGCACATGGATAGCAATGTTCTATTTACAAACTATGTGGGACGCGGGTGGCGCTGTGGGCTAAAGCCTCAGCGCCTAGGGCTTGCCGATCGAAAGGTCGGCGGTTCGAATCCCCGCGGCGGGGTGCGCTCCCGCTGCTCGGTCCCAGCGCCTGCCCACCTAGCAGTTCGAAAGCACCCTCGGGTGCAAGTAGATAAATAGGTACCGCTTACCAGCGGGAAGGTAAACGGCGTTCCGTGTGCGGCTCTGGCTCGCCAGAGCAGCGTTGTCACGCTGGCCACGTGACCCGGAAGTGTCTGCGGACAGCGCTGGCCCCCGGCCAATAGATGTGAGATGGGCGCACAAACCCCAGAGTCTGTCAAGACTGGCCCGTTCGGGCAGGGGTACCTTTACCTTTATTTACAAACTATAATTCTCTTTTAATGTTATTTTATTTAAACATACTCTATTTTAATAACAATCATTGGGCTCTGATGATATTTATATATGTGGATTTTCAGGTTGAGGTTCAGCAGTATTTCAGTTTCTGACTGCTTTAGATACTATAATGCAGACACCTAACTTGCCTAGAAGGCTTCAGCAGAAGTTAGAAGAGACATGCTTATCTTTTATAGAAACATTTATTCAAAATTGCCAGTTTTGAATTACTCCCCGTATAATGATGGCCTTAGTTGTTGCTCTTATTTGATTTACAGATACTACAGCTCTGCACAGGCTGTAAGATTCGCCTTGCATCTGTACATTTTTAAATTTTCCTATCTCTTCTTCATTACTTTCTGCACTATCTGCTTCAGTCTGTATGCTGGGTTCCAAGCCACTCAGTAGGAAATGAAGCTCTGTGTTCCTCATTCACTATAATGTGGAAATCTACAAAAAGCTATAACTTTTTACCCTTTAGATCAAAGTGAATGAAGTTTATAGGTGCATGAACTCCTTCAGAGTGGCTCAATCCAGCCAATTTATAGCTAGATAAATCTACAGATTTTCTTGCTGGACATTTTTGCATTTTTAAAACAAAGTATTTGTTTTGATTCCCAAAGATGTTGTCTTCTTTTTTGGCTATCACTCGTAGCTGAACAGACTGAACAGTGTGTCCATAAGTGACTGTGGAGGCCAATTCTGGATCCACATGTACTTCCACAGTGGGGACATAGGTTTCCAGGCGAGAGTTGATCATGGTGAGGATGCCTTCCTCTTACCATGTTTCTTTCTTTCGTCCTGAGTTTGTGCTTCTTCAAAGTCCATGATGCCTTTGGTAGAGGCTATTCTCCAGTTGGAGCACTTGCAGGCCAGTGTTTCCCAATTATCTTTGCTTATACTGCATTTTTAAAGATTTGCCTTAAGAGTGTTTTTAAACCTCTTGTTGTCTGCCGCATTTTGCTTTCCATTCTTAAATTGGGAATAGAGCAGTTGCTTTGGAAGACAATAATCAGGCATCCGAACAACATGACAAGTCCAACAAAGCTGATGTTGAAGAATCATTGCTTCAACCCTGGTGATCTTTGTTTTGTCCAAAGAAGTAATGCCGCTGTTGAGTACATAAACTATGGGAGAGAAATTCTTAATGTATTATCACAAATGATAAATAATAAACATGAACTCAGTGTAGGGAAAGAAGCATTCTTACTAGCATGTGTTGTGCCAAATAAACACCAGCTCCTAATAATAATCAAGAAAATAGAAAGGTGTTCTGTACCTCCCCACTTCCCACAGGACAGGCTTGCTTAGATAGAGCCACCCATTTCAAATTGGGACAGTCTGACAATAAGGAAATTTACAGTGTTCAAATGTTGTCCCAGCAAGCTCCCCAGTAACTTGGGGAGGGGAAGAGGAGACAGGTACGACCACTATTCCTGCCAACATTGCAACAGTAAGAGATTTGACCAGTGCCATGCACTCCAGGTTAAGAGACGCAGGTGGCACTGTGGGTTAAACCACAGAGCCTAGGACTTACTGATCAGAAGGTCGGCGGTTCGAATCCCCACAACGGGGTGAGCTCCCGTTGCTCGGTCCCTGCTCCTGCCAACCTAGCAGTTCAAAAGCACGTCAAAGTGCTAATAGATAAATAGGTACCACTCCGGTGGGAAGGTAAACGGTGTTTCCGTGTGCTGCTCTGGTTCGCCAGAAGCGGCTTAGTCATGATGGCCACATGACCCAGAAGCTGTACTCCGGCTCCCTCGGCCATAAAGCGAGATGCACACTGCAACCCCAAAGTCGGCCACGACTGGACCTGACCGTCAGGGGTCCCTTTACCTTTATGCATCCCAGGTTAAAGAAGATGTATGCAAAAAGTGTCAATGCCAATCTAGTTACTGCCAAGACCAACAGACACAGTTGAGAACTTTTACTCTAGACCAGGGGAAGCCAAAATGGGGCTGTTCATATGTCATTTGCCATCAGCCAGCATGGCAAATGGTAAACGATGGGAGTTCTGGCCCAATACTGTCATGAAGAGACCATGGTGACTACCCTTGCATTAGCATGGATAGGACCTATTTAAATGCGAGGTGCTCCTCACTGAGCTAGTTTACTTGCACTAATGATGCATGCGAGAAGTGGAATATTTAAAAGTTTTCCACAACAGCTGCAGCTGCTAGCGTTTGTAGCCTCGACACATCAGCACTGCTAGCAGTGCCACGTTTTAATTGTCTGAAAGTCTAGCCCATTAGCGCTCATAGCATCTCCATTTAGTCACTGGTGTAGCTCTATGAAAACAGATGCATAAATAACTTGAGATATCATAGCAGGAACTAAGAGTATTGCTCAGCTAAGTGGTACAGCAGTCAATTGTAAAATAAATACTTGGTTTATGTCCACAGATGTTTTAAAAAGCCAGCCCATTTTAACACAGGCATCCTGGAAGGAAATGTCTTTTTATAAGAGGGGGGGAGCGCTGTTTGAAGAGGCAGCAGCACAGAGGAGAAAATAAAGGGAAATATTCTCTTTGGAATCTGACCATTATATCATAGTAGACAGCATTATCATAGTGCTGTTTTGCTCTGCACACCAATTACCTTTAATATTGAGTATATTAAATTGCATTCAGCAAATTCCAAAAGATAAGCCCAGATTCAATTATTGCCTCCATTAACTTGGCATATGCGCCTCAGATTGTGCAGATTTTTTTGGTTTGTGGCAAACAGCTTGCGATGCTCTTCATGTCAAAACAAAACATTAAAAATGCTTCCCTGTGTCCTGGGGTGAATGTGCTGTTCCTCTGGAAGCTCCAAAGAGAGTTAGAAAAACAATATAATCCTTGAGTGAATATTAATATCTTCTTAGGTTGTGCCTGCATTTCTTGTGAGAACTCTGGATTTTATTACTCTGGCTTTGGGCATAGTCTGAAGAAAATGGAATCATGAAAAGCTCTTCGATGGTTATGAATTTGCACAGTGTGTGGGAGAGGTGTGCCTTTAGTGTTTCTGAACCAACACTTTACCCGGCATTTAGAAGAAGGGAGAAAGTACAGCTGAGTGAATGGTCATTAGAACCCACCAGGCCTGAAAGCACTCCATTGGCTGCCAGTGAGCTTCCGAGCTCAATTCAAGGTCTTTAAACTAGTATATAAAGCCCTAAATGAGTCATAGGACAGTATGTGACATCCTCAGGCAGGACCCAAGTACCTAAAATGCTGCCTTCCCCGGTATCAACCATCTTGGACCCTAGGACCGGCAGGTGGTAGTACTGACACCTGGGACTACTCATTTGGCATTGACCCATGACAGGGCCATTTCAGTGGGAGTTCCCCATTTGTGGAATACCCTCCCTCATTATACACTTTCAGGAGAAATTGAAAAATATTCCTGTTGACCCACAGACACAGTGTCAAAGCTTTCAGGTATTCAGCTGTGCCTCCAATCAGAAGCATTTCTGTACAGGTCCTGGTATGTTTGGGAAATTGATATTTTAGTCATTCATTCAAATTGAGTTTCCATCCTATGATCTTTCTGTAAAAAGGGCTTTAAGGTGTGTCACAACTGTTCAAAAACAAAACAAAAATGGGGATGCTGTGAGGTATTTTTTTTATGAACAAATGACAAAGGAATCATTGGCTACAATTTGCAGGTTGCTGCCACATATGTACCCAATATACATGATGTGAAAATACTGTACATTTGTTTCCCTCACAGTGCAGATAAAGGTAAAGGGACCCCTGACCATTAAGTACAGTTGCGGACGACTCTGGGGTTGCAGTTCTCATCTCGCTTTATTGGCCGAGGGAGCCAGTGTACAGCTTCCAGGTCATGTGGCCAGCATGACTAAGCTGCTTCTGGCAAACCAGAGCAGCACACGGAAACACTGTTTACCTTCCCTCCGGAGTGGTACCTATTTATCTACTTGCACTTTGATGTGCTTTCAAACTGCTAGGTGGGCAGGAGCAAGGATTGAGCAATAGGAGCTCACCCCATCGCAGGAATTTGAACCGTGACCTTCCAATCGGCAAGCCCTAGGCTCTGTGGCTTAGACCACAGTGCCACCCCATCCACTTACAGTACAAGTATGTGCTAAATACATGTGTGAAAGGCCATGATTTGAGCAGAGGGGATCTTCAAATATTACATGGCTATAAATCACCATGCTCAACAACCCCACACATGTATTTTCTCTCTGTGTGTGGGTATGCATGCTGAAATTCTTATTTGCCACATAAATTTTTTTTTGAAGGCTTTTATATACTTCTTAATCATTAGCATTTCTAAGTGGTGTACATAAAAATTAACCATACAGAGAACAGAACAATGAAAAATGTTCATAAAGCCAAATACTACCTTAAAATACTTGCTGAAATTTAAAAAAGTAAGTCTTGATCATATGTTTGAAGTTCAGCAAGGAAGGGGCCTGTCTAATCTCGTTCAGGAGAATTTACACAAGCTTGGGCACAGAATAGTGAACGCATGGTTTGTGACAGTTAGGAGCTGTGCATCTTAATTATGGGGGACAGGCACCAAAAGAGACTCCTGCAAAGACCTGGGTGATCAGTAGGTAGAGGGGGAGAAATAAATTCAGCTCACATTTAAAGCTAAATCCATCAGATTCACATGTTCTGAAACTATAGGAGAACCAAATTGCCTTTGCAATTTGCACTTATCTGAATTTTGTGATGCAGCTCTCCTACCTGCCAGTGTTTACAAAGATGACTATATATGGGGAAATCGTGCATATTGATGAAAATACCATACAAAAATGCATAATGTTAGAAGCAGCTAAAAAAGCCAATGCAATTCTGGACTGCATCAATAGGAGTATAGCATCTAGATCAAGGGAAGTAATAGTGCCACTGTATTCTGCTCTGGTCAGACCTCACCTGGAGTACTTTGTCCAGTTCTGGGCACCACAGTTCAAGAAGGACACTGACAAACTGGAACGTGTCCAGAGGAGGGCAACCAAAATGGTCAAAGGCCTGGAAACGATGCCTTATGAGGAACGGCTAAGGGAGCTGGGCATGTTTAGCCTGGAGAAGAGGAGGTTAAGGGGTGATATGATAGCCATGTTCAAATATATAAAAGGATGTCATATAGAGGAGGGAGAAAGGTTGTTTTCTGCTGCTCCAGAGAAGCAGACACGGAGCAATGGATCCAAACTACAAGAAAGAAGATTCCACCTAAACATTAGGAAGAACTTCCTGACAGTAAGAGCTGTTTGACAGTGGAATTTGCTGCCAAGGAGTGTGTTGGAGTCTCTTTCTTTGGAGGTCTTTAAGCAGAGACTTGACAACCATATGTCAGGAGTGCTCTGATGGTGTTTCCTGCTTGGCAGGGGGTTGGACTCGATGGCCCTTGTGGTCTATTCCAGCTCTATGATTCTATGATTGTATTCTATGTTAGGATAAATTGCAGAAATGTATACGTTAGTCAAAACTGCATACAAAAATGTGTTTGTTAGAAGAAATTTGCAAACTGCTGCAGAAAAGTGGAGAACCGAATTTAAGATTGTGAAAATGAGAAACTGTGAAAACTGAAATTGACAGATCCTTCCATCCGTATTGATCAGACAGTGATATAAAGAATCAGGCAGTCCTTAAGAAATCCAGAACTCAAGTTGTTAAGGGGCTTTTAAATTAATACAATAACTTTTAATCTGGCCCAGCAGCATATGGGCAGCAGGTAACAACCTTTAAGCACCAGAGTTTTGTGCTGGTGGCAGTCTGTCCCCATTAACAGCCTAGCCACAGCTTTTTGCACAAGCTGGAGTTTCCAGACCAGACACAAATTGTGGCCCCGCCTAGAGTGCATTGGTTGTACTGAAACAGACAGAAATGCAATTTTCATGACTATGTGTTCCAGCCTTCATGCTCCAGAAGTGCTTTCTGTGTAGGTAATGCATAATGTCTGGCCCTTAGCATCCAGTCACTTGCACACAAAAATTGAGAAGAAAAAGACCTTCTATTACAGTGCCCTTTTGTCAACGAATTAAGCTAGATTTAATGAATTTCTCCACATCATTTATCTTCTTGTCACGCAAACCACTACAGTATTTTCTCTTAATGATTACAAAGCTGACAATGATGGCAAATGCTCTTCAGTAAGTTGTTAACCCCTTTCCCTGATGTTTATTTCATGGGTGGGAAACTTTAAGAAGAAACAGCAGGGGTTCTGTTGAGAGTCCACCCCCTCCAAAGTTTCGTGGGAATTTTTGTATAATGCCAAGCACTAACTTCTACCTGCAGAAGGTTCAACAAGTGTCTTTCACATTATGGGACACAAGTGTAACCACAATCATTGGTGGACCCTCTTCCCCATGCTTCATGTGAAGCATAGCTTTTACATTTCTTCCTACTTGCAGCTGTCTGAACTACTGATACAAGAACTGTTTCCACACCTCTCTGTGGAGTGGGTGGATGTGGGTTAGACTGGGTGGAAAAATTCAATTTTAGACAGAACTTCAGAGAGACAGAGGCGCCTTGCATGAAAGCAGAGTTAGCATTCAGGGCAGAACTGCTGCTCCTATGCAAGGTCTAGTCTCAGGTATACTGTTGCTGAAGCAACATCAGAGTTCTGCTCATTTATAGCATTCAGGGTGAACCATGCATAAGTCAGCTTAGCCTTCTCCTGCATTGTCTCTGCTGAGGTCAGCACTTGCATCAGAGCAATTGTATTGAATTGGCAGTATTCTTTTCTGAGAGCTTGTTTACATAATCAGGTTTGAGGCACTGCTATAGAAGTGGATCCTGATCTTTTGTGACGTCCACCACTAACAGGAAGTGATGGCCTAAGCAAAATCGAGACATGTAGGACGAGGGCTCTAGAATAGGCTAGAAATCAAGACAAGTCCAGGACTCTGGACAAGGACTAAGGTGCTGTAGGTTCTGTAGGTTCAGAACCAAAGTCAATTGTCCCACAACTGAGACAAGAAGAGCAAGTTGTCTCAGCACTGTCCTGGAACAACTGGAAAAGCCTTTTAGAATGGGGTGAGTAGTCAAGATTAATAACCTGTGGTGCCTTTTTCTACAGCCATTGGTTTATTTTAAGCAGTGGGGTTTCTCGTTCCAGGGACTTTCCATGTTGTTCAATTTATTGGATAATTTACAGGCCACGGTGTATCTTCATAGCCACAGGCACTCAATCTGGAAATAACTGATGTAGCTAGATTGATGGATATAGATAGATAGATGGATGATAGATAGATGATAGATAGATGATAGATAGATAGATAGATAGATAGATAGATAGATAGATAGATAGATAGATGATAGATAGATGATAGATGGATGATAGATAGATAGATGATAGATGATAGATAGATAGATAGATGGATAGATGATAGATAGATGATAGATAGATAGATAGATAGATAGATAGATAGATAGATAGATGATAGATAGATGATAGATAGATAGATAGATAGATGATAGATAGATAGATAGATAGATAGATAGATGATAGATGATAGATAGATAGATAGATAGATAGATAGATAGATAGATAGATGATAGATAGATGATAGATGGATGATAGATAGATAGATGATAGATGATAGATAGATATAGATAGATAGATAGATAGATAGATAGATAGATAGATAGATGATAGATAGATAGATAGATAGATGATAGATAGATAGATAGATAGATAGATAGATAGATAGATAGATGATAGATGATAGATGATAGATAGATAGATAGATGATAGATAGATAGATGATAGATGATAGATGATAGATTAGATAGATAGATAGATAGATAGATAGATATAGATAGATAGATAGATGATAGATAGATAGATGATAGATAGATAGATGATAGATAGATAGATAGATGATAGATAGATAGATAGAGATAGATCGATATAGATAGATAGCTAGATAGCTAGATAGAGATAGATATATAGATAGATAGATAGGTTCCACCACCACCAATTAGTTAAATCATCTGCAGAGAACTCTTGAAACGGGCTTACAAACTATGAGAACTTGAACCATAAAAGTGAATCTTTTTTACATGGTTGCTTATTCCAGAATAAAAGAGCTCTTGCTTGCACCATAGTTTGTTGTTGACACTTTTGAAACTGCCAGTTCAATTCAACTGTGGTTGAAACTGCCAATCTTCAGTTTCTGCCAGTGTATTTGCATGGTGCTGACTTCACTGCCTCCTTCCCCTTTACCTCTACCTCATGGTAGGCAGCATTAACACGACCAGCTGGAGAATGGGTGAGCCATAATGTCCCACCGCTGCAGTAAACATGCAGACAAATCAGACAGCAGAAGGAACTTGGAGGCAAAGAACAACTAGTGATTCAGTACTCTGGTGATGAACTTTTCTGCAGGCTTCTCCTGTTAAATTGCATGGGCTGATGTCCTGCTCCAGTACAATGAATGGGAGCTTTGTCATTAACCTCAATAGGAAGAGCATCATGCTAACACTTGCAACGGAACACCGTGACGGAAACCAGAACACACAGAAAAGCTGTTTACCTTCCCGCCACAGCAGTACCTATTTATCTACTTGCACTGGCATGCTTTTAAACTGCTAGGTTGACAGAAGCTGGGACAGAGCAACGGGAGCTCACCCAATCATGAGGATTCGAACCGGTAACCTTCTGATCGGCAAGCCCAAGAGGTGGTGTTTAGACCACAGCACCACCTGCATCCCATTTATTAAGGTAAGAGCTATGCTTGATGACTTTCATAGCCACTGGCAATAAAATGTATTCCTATCTTCACAGTCATGCTCCTGGGCTGAGTTTCTTGTTCACTGTTGTCAGAGCTGCTTCAAGATCCTAGCTCACAGAGGATCACGCTAGCCAGCGGTTACTTAGTAAAAGTCTTTATTGAATTACAGTTTCCATTCTCAAGCTGCTGCGTGCAACTCTACGTCTTATGGGTTAGACCGGCGAAGCTCCGTCTGAGTCTCCGCCCCTGTACACCAGCTAAGTACCCTAGCCTTACTCCACCTTTTCCGCCTGACCGTTCTTCTCTGGGTCCCTCTGCCCCCCATGGTCTCTTCCTTTCTGGACGCTTCTGACGCTGACCCCCCGGATCCTTCTGTCTCCTTGCGTCGGGCTTTAGGACCTGGCTCCCTTTCCGGGCTGCATACTGCTCCACCTTCCTGTGTATTTGAACTTGGCGCGTGCGCCCAACCTTCCACTTGCCGCCTGACCGTTTCCTCGCTCCCCGATGGAGGTGTGGCCACTCCTGACTCATGCCCTCCCTCCTGCTGCGAGCTGCCAGAGCTCGGTACCTGGTGCCCTTCCTCTCCACTACGTTCTGTTGGTGATGCTGGCCCCGATTTCCAACTGCTGCTCTCTGAGCCCCCTCTGGACCCTTCTTCCTGGGGTGTCCCCCTAAGCTCCCCCCTTGCTCTGGCCACTGGCGCTCCTTCCTGTGAATCTTCTGATTCACTGGAAAGACTCGGAGATCTCGGGTCGTCGTCATCACTCATCTTTTCTTCTGCCTCCTCCCCCTCGCTCTCTGTTTCCTCCCTTGCCCTCGCCTCTGCTCCTGAACCCCTGACATCCGTCTTAGTCAGTATCCAGCGAATTAACTATGCACAATACAGTCTAGTTCCTAGACTTCCCTTTTCTCTTCACCACTTCTGTTGGGCGAAACTCTGCTCCAGGTCTGTGATCAGAGCCCCACCAAGGATCTGTATATAACCCTGCTAATTTACCAACACATGTATGGACCCTGAAAGCAGTGATCTCATACTTCAACAGACTATACAACTAGACTGTGACAGAACATTGTGTGGCCTCTTAAATAATTAATAGAATTGTAGAGTTGGAAGGGGTCCAAATGGTCATCTAGTCCAACCCCCTGCAATGCAGGATATAGATACTATAGACCTTTGCAGTATTTTATGTAATCATACATGGGTATAGTCTAGGAGCAGCTCAAACAGTAATAGCACTCACTCAAAGTATCTACTGATGGGCTGTACCATTTCAGATGGCAAGCCAGGGGTTACATATTTGAATGCTTTCATTTTAAAATAATAATAAAAAGACCTCCTGGTACATATAAACCTAGGAAAGGGAAACTGTATACAGAAAAGAGTTGTCATCTATCCTCCCTATCATATTTGTTTTGTGAGTATAGGGGTGGGTAGGTGTTATGGTGTTGCTTCTTAATGCAGAGGAGATTGATGCATTTATTTGTTTAGATTATTTATACCTCACTTCTTATACCAGTCATCAAAGTTGCTTACTATACAAAGGAAACCAACTAGCAACACAGAACTGCAGAAAATATCCACCATATACAACTTCATCATAAAATATAGCAGCATAAAAAAGCATAAAAAGAATTAATCCCCTAAAACCAAAGAATTGCTTATAGATTGCCACTTAGGTAAAATGGGAAATCTAGTATGTCTTTTCCACCTCATAGTCTGAAATTGTAAAACCGAGAAAAAGAAAGCAGACTACACGAACAGACTGCTTATTTGTTCCTATTCTTAATCAGAGAGCGTGCAAACTCTTTTAGCTACTATTCCAAACAATGTGAAGAGGCACAAAAATAGATGCCATAAAGGAAAGTTAAAATAAGCCTATCAAAGGGAGGCTACATTTAAGTGTGTTATATGTGAACACATGCACTTTTCCTTTTCCAAAAGTAGGGAGAAAATTTATTTCAAGGCACCATTTTCTTTTGTTGTTCTTTCAATGTTTAGAAGAGGCTGATTGCTGCGGAACAACGATCATAGAGAATTTGAGCGAGATACAGATCAATACAGATTGTTTACTGCCAAAGATGGTTTCAGCTGCACCCTTGTTAAACCCTGAGTATAAGTGTGAAGTAAAGCCATCTCCTTTGTAGTCCAATGACATTGTGCAGGGTATAACATTATTTCTGTCAAGAAAATAACTGTTTAAATGGCAATCCCCCAAAGATAGGTGGGCTATTTGATGCCATTCTTCTTTGCCCTCAACCCAACAAAGTAGATCACAGCAATGCATAATTGAGGAACAGTGTTCCATGGGTCTTGTGTAGCTCTGAGGTTCTTTGAAGGGGAAAAAGAAGTGCCCAAACCGAAGACCACCTCCAATCTTCAGCTGATATTCAGCACATATATCTTTTTTTCTTTATTTGCGGGGGGTGGGGGATCAGATCTCATTTGTTAAGGGTGCTGAGAGTTATTAGGAGACCCCTATTCCTTTTACAGAGCTTTAACTCTCAGAGCTCCCTGGGAAGAAGCATTGACTGTTAAATCAATATTGAGAATTACAGCTCTATGACAAAAATGGGTGTTTACCAAGTTTGAGGTGGGCAGAGGTTACAGCTCATTGTGTCAGGCCATGCAATCCCCCCCCCCAGCAAACTCTGTTGTGCAGTTGACCGTTGAAAATCACCAGGCTGTCCGGAAGGCACTATGGTGTTCCCGCCAAACCCACAATTTGAATTCAGCTAATCGGGCTGGGCCTTGGGAGATAGAGCTTTGGGAGCAAACCTGACTGTGGCAGTTTTCACTCCAGTCTGCTCCCAGGCCATAAAAGACAGCCACCACTCTCCTTGGCACTCATTTGATTTTATCAGGTGTAATGATCTCTGGCAGGCAAGCAAGCCCCGCTAAGAAGTAATGACTCTCCGGCAGTTTTACGTATGTTTATTTACATCAAAACACACCCAAAGCACAGCTTCTCCTCTGCTCACATTGATGATGGTAGATCATTCTGAATCTTTGCCCCTTCCACAGCAGGAAGGACACCAAACTCCCACCTTTCCCCTCTTGCCCTTCCGTTGCCCTCTGATCTTATCCAGTCTCCTAGAACATGGACTGAGAAGCTGGCCTCTGCCGTCCCCACTTTCACTTGACACAGTCTCAGACCTCTGCTTATCTGCTGATTGCCTAGCAATGCTCTAGCTGCCTTCCAACTCTTCCTCTTCTTGAGAGCCAACAGTGTCTTCCTCGAGAAAGGGGGGGGTTTGAACTGCCCTCTCTAGACTCTGTCAGCCAGTCCTCATTTGAAGAGTCAGTCCCTCTTTCACTTAGCTCAATTCTGAGTCTGACTCTTGCCCTGCGTTCTGGTGAGCCACGTTCCTGACACCAGGGAAGGAAACACTGGAGAAAGGGAACATAGTACTGTCTGAATGCAATCAGTGTCTGTCACAATGGAGACCATTTTGCTAGTCCAAAACTTTTTTAAATGGCTGCTTCCAATATTACATGCTATGGCAAGTCATCAACCTGGACAAGTGTCAAGGGGTTGTTATGATCTGGCACCTGCTAAGGGCCCACACTCCAGCAGGTTACTCACCCGCAAAGCTCCCTGGACCTGCTCATCGTATTTAACACAGTAAACTGTTTGTTCACTTCCTTCTCCATCTGGCTAAGAAGGAATGACTAAGCAAATGACAGCAGTGGTCAGAAGGAGAAGGAGTCTCACTGCTTGCTTGCTCATTGGCTCTGACTGGGAAGCAGTCGTAAGGCAGAGGAGCGGCTACAATAGCAGTCAGGGGTTAGATTAATTGAGGGAGTGGGACACTGAAGTTCTCTTGCCGTGAGCCCTCCAAAAGCTGGAACTATTTGTAGTAGTAGTAGTAGCAGTGGTAGTAGTAATAATAACAAATAATATTCATGGACTAATGCCTTTAAAAAACAAAGTGTCAACAATGATATCTTAAACAAACATTGGATTAGAGCCTTGTCTTACAAATACAGTTTTCAATGACTGCTTATTTTAGTTCAGGATATTTGTAGAAATTTCTGAAAAGCAGTCAGAATCAACATGCACGTGTTCATCTCTCTTCCCCACCCTCCAGTAAAGTGAATGTGTTTTTTGTTCCCAGTTCTCTGAACAGTCATAGTCAAAATCCAATATCAAGAAGACATTCACACTTATAATTATGAGATGTGCATTAATTTATTTCGGGGAAATGTGCTCTTTGTTCAAACTGGCACTCACACAAATCCACAAAATGATTAATTGCAAATCCAGCAGCGGCATGTTATGACTAACAGGAGAGAATGTAATATACCTGACCCTACTGCCAGTATCACACCATAACTATTAGACGGAGGGAGGATTTCTTTTTTGTTTTTGGATCAGTACATCATCAGAGAGCAATGATATGCCGGGCCAACTGACACATGTTGAGTGCTGGCAATGGCAAGAATACTATCAGCTGTAAAATAAATCAAGCAGTGTCAACATATACAAGGGCAGTTCAAAAGATAGCAGCAACTGATTATAATTAAAATGCAGCTTCACTGAGAACAGCATATTAAGGGAACAAAATCCATTTGTCCTCTGCATAAAGATTTGTTCATCTACGTGCATTAGGACAATATCAAGAATGCAATTATAAATGTTGTTCTCATGCTGGCTATAAATGAGAAGCCATGGCCCTCACACAGGACTCTGTTATTTTATTAATTAACGCGACCAAAGTTCAAACAAAAGGTTTAATTTTTGTAGTTAATTGGCAAAATAAAATAGTGCCAAGTTGTGTCTAAAACCAAGCCAGAGGCAGATTTAGGACAGCACAACCCGTTTCTGCTGCACTGGGCTCCAAGCCTAGGGGCCGCTACAGGGCATTGCAACTATGACATAGTGAAATGAGCAGAACAGAAGGCAAGAGATGGGAGGGTGCTGAATTTTGGCCTCACACAGGGTGCCGCTGAAATTTGGAAGACCGAAGTCTGCCCCAGACCAAGCAAGCAAGGTACAGAAAAGAGGCTCAAAGCCATTTCTTTTGCTGTGGCATGCTACTGAAAACAGAGTGCCCTCTGTATCTCATTCTGGTGTTTTCTCCAACCTCTGGAGGAGATTTGGGGAGAGCACAAGGGATGGGGAGGAAGGAGCTGTGTTGTATGAGCAGGAATCCTGGAACCAGCGTGATGCATTAGTTGAATCTCACTAACTAAGAGATTATACACCCTTCACCCTCCCAGAGGGGTAGCCATTTTAGTCTGTTGCAGCAAAAACAATGGTTGTGTTATCACCTTGTTGCTATAGCAAATGGTCACTGTGGTTATTTTGCATACATTTCAGCTCTGATTGAATTGTCGTGGGCTGTATTTTTTCTTCTTCATTTCATTGGCATTTGAGTCTACATTCTACTTCCCCCTCTCTATACACACCTACTTACCGAGTGAGTTAACACGTGGATTTTTGTGCATAAAAGCTTCATGTCATAATAAGCTTGCTAATCTGTAAGGTAGTACACTACTTTTTGCTACTTTTTGTTTTTAGCTCTGTATCTTATGAAAAGATGAGAGAAAACTATGTACTCTTTTCTTATTGAAGTTCACCTGTGGACCAACTCTAATGGAATTTTAAATGTGCACATTGTACATTTTCTTAATGACGCAGGAAGAAAAATATTATGCTCCTTTCCAAAGGTGTCTCTCACTCTTTCTTGAAAGATAGGATAGGTGTGTAGGTGTTTGTGTATGTGAGAAAGAGAAAGAAGAGAGAGGATGATTCCTTTCTCACAAATTTAATAAAGTGAGTTATAAATATGATAGCTGGAAAAAAATCCTTTTTATTTTTGTAAAGGGTAACTTTTCTTCTTTAAAAAAATCAGAAAAATACGATGTGTTGATTAACTGAGACTTGTACTTATCAATTTTTGAGAGAAAGTGAGAACTAAGCTGATTCATAAACACCTCCAAAATAGCACTAGAATTCTGAAACCTATCTAAGCTACTGGCATCAGCACATCTTGTGCTAGTTATTGCACAATTTGACGTACTTTTGTTTGTCGGTCCTGGATCTATTGCAAATCAAGTTTATTGGGTGACCTCAAGGATCAGCATCATGAGAAAGAGCGAAAATGTTTATTGCGGCTGCACCATTCATCATCATATAAACACTTCTATCCTCTCCCCTGAAATTCTGACCATCTCTTTTCTTAACTAAAAAAAAAAAGAAGTGTTCCAGGCTCTGTAGCCTTTCCTCAGTAGGAAGATACACTGAGCATCACCAGCCACTAGTGTGGGAGCTGGAGCTAAGCAAGCAAGATGGAAATCAAAGAACTGGAGAGGACTGTCAAGGTCTAGACATGCAAAACACAACTGAACTATTTCCGATGAACATCAGACATAATCAGGGGAGCATGACAATGATACACAATGATAGTGACAGATGGGGCTAGCCTCTTCAGCCCCAGATTCACCTTTGCACATTTGTGGAAAGTGTTTCTGTGTATCTCCTTTAATTTTACTTTTTTATTTTGGTGAGGGAACTGTCCAACTAATCGTTCAGTTTGGATTCCCATTTTTTCCCAGACTGAAGTTCAGTTCGCCACATTTCTGCATTGGTTCTTGTGAAAATCAGTATTTTGGTATTAATTTCTCCTAATATACACATTTTCCTATGCAATTTTGCCTAGCCTGTGAATTCTTGCAAGCCATTTCCCCCTGTTATAATGCATTGTCAATACAATATTCACTAATATGTGTGTTTTTATGCCCACCTTCTCCTAGTATATGCATTCTTTGTAAACATTGCTTGACTGGAGAACTGCCTTACAAAATTCGGAGAAGCGTGGATTTCAGAGGATGGTTGTGTTTGAGTTGACATATTGTTTTGGAAAGTGAGAAAGAGGTAGGCTTGCCTTTAAATGTAAATTGAATTGAATTCCACTCCTATCCCTAGGTGAAACCACACTGTAGGACAACAATGCTTTTAGAAGGATATTAACATAGTAATAGATAAACAGTGACAATCCTTGGACTAACCTTGAGTATCTGTATTATTTGTAGGAACCTAGACTTAGAAAGCATGTAGCAGAAACTCTAGAAAGAGTTTGTTGCATTTCAGCATCAATGCCCATTCTGTGCTGCCTGTGAGAGATCCTTTAAAGGAGGAAAAGATCATATGCAGAAAGCTGGTGGGTTTGATAGATAAAGGGATTAGCTGAGACTCAAATGAGCTTGGCGGTCACAGGCTACCCTGATTGTGTTCAAGGTAGCTAAGTGCACAAAGAAACAGAAAAACATAAATCAAGCAATTTATCATAGTTGGTGTTTTCAAGTCAGAAGCCATGTTTGAAAGAGCCGAGTGACCTTCTCGAAGCCCGTTCTACAAGTGACAGCTAATTTAGAATGCCTGATAGACGAGTGCTCAATTAAATCATTTTAGATCAGCAGTGGAGGACTTCACCTTAGCCTTATGGAATTACACAAATGTATCTCTTATGTAAATAACCTGTGAAGCAAGCATAGTGGAAGGTATTCAGCCTAACAGCAAAGGCAACCAGAATCATTAGCTGAGCAGTGTTCCAAGCAGTCACTTGTATGAAGGGTTGCATGTGATGGCCAATAAAAGGAGTGGGAGGGGAGCAGTTAAATTCTGCCCTTTGCCTGGTCAAAAGTCTCCTACATCTGTGGAATCTTCTTTCGCCCTTGCTGGAATTCTGACCTAGAACATGTAATTAGAGCACCCCCTCTCCATCTTTTATCAAGTCTCTTCTCAAACTTCATCTCTGCCAATGACACCTTTGGTTTAAGCCGTAAATTCCCATCTTTATCTGAAACAAATCTAAATGCATGTCACTGGATGTGTACATATTAACCACTCCTTGCTATGTTCCTTGCTTCTCCCCCTTTGTAAAAATGAACAAGCAATAAGGAAATTTAATAATTAAGACCTTCTAAACAGAAAGACACGGGTGGCACTGTGGGTAAAAGCCTCAGCGCCTAGGGCTTGCCGATTGAAAGGTTGGCGGTTTGAATCCCCGCGGCGGGATGCGCTCCCGTTGCTCGGTCCCAGCGCCTGCCAACCTAGCAGTTCGAAAGCACCCCCAGGTGCAAGTAGATAAATAGGGACCACTTACTGGCAGGAAGGTAAACGGCGTTTCCGTGTGCTGCGCTGGCTCGCCAGATGCAGCTTTGTCACGCTGGCCACGTGACCCGGAAGTGTCTCTGGACGGCGCTGCCCCCCGGCCTCTTAAGTGAGATGGGCACACAACCCTAGAATCTGTCAAGACTGGCCCGTATGGGCAGGGGTACCTTTACCTTTACCTTAAACAGAAAGAGTAAAGAAAAATTAAAAAGAAAGAACAATAATTAAATTAAGAATTAAAAAACGGCAGCAGAGGAATTTTAAAAGCTACCAGGGACTTGGTAGCTTTTCCTCACTTGGCGAGCAAAACAGTTTCAATTTGTTTCTTTAATGGTAAAAGAGTTGGTGCCTCCCTTATTTTTGAAAAAGAGCGTACCTGAGTGGAACCACTGAGAAGGCCCTCTTCTTGGTTGGGTGACCTATCTAATATTATTTAACAAAAGAAGTTAGAGAATATTTTTTGAGACAAAGTTTAAATTTTGAGCAGATTCATATGGGAGGATACCAGCCCTTAGGTCAGGAATCCCCAAACTCGGCCCTCCAGCTATTTTGGGACTACAGTTCCCATCATCCCTGACCACTGGTCCTGTTAGCTAGGGATGATGGGAGTTATAGTCCCAAAACAGCTGGAGGGCCGAGTTTGGAGATGCCTTCCTTAGGTACTCAGGTACTTTGTATGGATTTTGTTCGAGCACAACCCTCACTATTCCTGGCCACTGGCAATGCTAGCTGGGGCTTATAGCAGTTGGTCCAACAACTTCTGGAGGTCCACAGGTTTCCCATCTGTGCTTTAAAGGCTTAATGTAGATATTAAACAATAAGGAGGATAAGAGAAAATCTTTGGGGAACATTATAATACAAGTGTCATGGTGCTTGACCATAATTCCCCCAGCACTATCTGGAATCTACTTGTGGCATGGAAGTTGAGTCATCAATGAGCAATGGTCCATAAATCCTATGCTGGACATGTAATCTGGAAGTTGATACCATCAAACACTGCTGAGAGATTCAGAAGAACCAACAAGCTTGCAGTCTCCCTGTTGCTTTCCCAGCACATGTTATCTCCCAGGGCGACCAATGAAGCTTCAGCCAAATTTCATCTAGTGGGTTGGTCATAAATATATGTGCTCCTAAGAGGAATCATGTGATCTGAACACAATAGCAGCACTGTGTCCATTCCAGCCAATGCCAGTTTTAAATTGGCTTGTTATAAATCGGTTCACCAATTTAAGCTACACATGTGTGGGGAAAACCCCTGAAACTATGATTGCTAGTAGCCCTGCACACGGTATTGTATTCTATGGAAAATACACCGGCTGCAGAGGGGAATTCCAATATTTATAGGTCAGTGCTTCTCCATTTCCATCCCTCGAGGCAGACAGGAGTAAAAAATATAGTGGAAGTGGATTGTGTTCTACTGAGTGGCAACAGGATATGAAAAATGCAGAAATGACTCCACACCCATTGTTAGCAATAAACCTGCGCTGTGTGATCTCTAGCCAAAATACCTAAGGGGTGTTTGAAGAAGCAGAGAGCTGCAATACCCACCAGGAAGTGGTTTCCTCAGCCAAACCTCACTGGCTAGGGGTAAAGGATACAGTCACTTTAGCAGCTGTTCTCACGGAAGTTCAGTTCTGACATTCGGCCGCCAAGAGTTTATGAAATCATTCTTCCAACCCACAGAATCTCCTTCTGCAAAACCAACACACAGCAGTTAAGGCTCCTGTGTGATGGTGTTAAAATATTAAAGATGAGTAGGTGGACAGATGGATAGGTAAGGCAACCATGGTAAACTACAGTATTTAATTTAACAATTTATACATTGCTTAACACTGAATTGTCCTCTTCAAAAATCATCCCCTTAAAAAAGCCCATTATATAGTAACTCCTTTTTCCTGCTTTAAAAATATGTGTGCTCTTTTTGTAATAGTGAGGCTTTATATAGTTGACATATATTTTATTATAATTTAAGTATTGACTCGTCGTGACTAGAAATGGAAAAACTTGTCACATCTTGATTTGGAATTGAGCCCTCTCCTTTGTCGCGAATTCCTCGCAGCGCTTTAGCAGAAATGCTCAGAGTCCCAGGTTCTTCAGTGCAGTATTATTTATTGTGAGCTATATACAGTGGTACCTTGGGTTACATACACTTCAGGTTACAGACTCCGCTAACCCAGAAATAGTGCTTCAGGTTAAGAACTTTGCTTCAGGATGAGAACAGAAATCAGGCTCCGGCCTCGCGGCTGCAGCAAGAGACCCCATTATCTGAAGTGGTGCTTCAGGTTAAGAACAGTTTCAGGTTAAGTACAGACCTCCGGAATGAATTAAGTACTTAACCCGAGGTACCACTGTATACACAAATATCTACAGAAGCAGTTCATACAGTCAGACAGAGTACCTGGCTGCACCTTATGGCAAATAGGAAGACTCTTTCTCTCTGACCACACTCCTCCACACCACCACCTTTACTGCTGAGACAGGCTTCCCTTTTAAACCAATGAGAGCCAATCAACTGTCAGCACATTACTGCTGAGTCATTCTGACCCAGCACCTCCATAGAAAGTATTGCACCAGCCTGTTGCATCAACTAGCACACTCAAGCCTGCAGACTTACTTACACAGCATTCTGTGAATCCCGAAATCCCTCTCCCACGTCCCCACCAAATGTGACCAAGGGAAGAGTTCTCAACTTGTGTCCACAAGCTTATGTAGCCTGCCCTATCCACCTTTCAACTTGCCTAGCAGGCTGGCAGCAACAGACAGCTACTGGAATGTTGCCGTGTCAGTTCTCCATGCACCTGGAGTCCTGGGGAAGATTATTTCCCATGATGTCTGGTGTCCATATAAGGAATTCAGGTGACCTGAGAAAATTACATTTCCTAGGGTCTGCATTACCTCAGTCCATTAGAGTTTGGGACATGCTGTAGCAGGCACCAGAAAGGGAGGATATTCAGGACAGGTAAATTAAAATGGAGCCAGACAGGGAGAGACAGAGAGAGACAGAAACAGAAACAAGTTCTACCCCTTGGCTTTAATCACAAACTGAGCTAAAGAAGAACTCATAGAAGTGCATGTGTGCCTTGGATTGAAGGTGATCATTATATTATGAATACCAGGATATGTTTTCAAACCAGGACATTGCAGTGGCAGCACTACTTATGACTGGGTTTAGTCCATTCTTTCCTAACCTGGTGCTATCTAGATGTTTTGAACTGTAACTCCCACAATCACTTATCACTTGCCCATGCTGGTTGAGGTTAATTGCTCAAAGCTCACAGAGGGCACCAGGTCGGGGAGGCCTGGTTTAGTCTATGGGCATAATTTAACCCCAATGCTTCAGACCTGCTTCCTCAGGGAGAGTGTGACCCCATCTAAAACAGGGTGTGTCCTACTTATTAGGACAGAGGAATGAGAGTGTCTCAGTCTTGTTTGGATCAACCAGATTGTGCTCTAGATATTCCATGAGGATCTGCCACAACAGTAAGCATTTAGGTCACAGTGTCATCCTGCTACGTGGGAAAGGATCTCTCTTTCCACCACGTGAAGGAGAGCAATTTGGGTACAAGTAACAAATTATATGGCTTACAATCAGTGGTGGAGAAAGCACTTGGGCACCTAGGGCGATGCGCCCAGGGGCGGGGTGAGCCGCCCGTAGGGGCAGGGTGGGTGAGGCAAGCCACCCATGGGGTGGGGCCTCTGGAGTCTGCCTGCCTCCTCCCACTCAGCCACCCTACAGCTGGGTGGGAGGCAGCAGGAGGACCATTTGGGGCAACGCAGAGCCTCCCAGCCCAGGAGTGATGTGTGGTTTCGGTGCACTGCAGGCCACACAGTGAGTGCCGCCCAACATTTTGTCACCCCCCTCATTGGTGACACCCGGGGCGAGCCACACCCACCACACCCCCTTCCTCTGCCCCTGCTTACAATGTATCCCAAAGAGGCTGGGGAAACCCAGCCAGATGGGCGGGGTATAAATAATAAATTATTATTATTATTATTATTATTATTATTATTATTATTATTATTATCCCTTCTAAAATACCATGTGATTGCACAAAATTGAGACTGTTCACTTCATGCTATGGAGCCTGTGCTTATCCAATTGTTTTCCACTGTTTACCTCCAGATTCGAAGACAAAGATGTCGCAAAGCCAAGTGTACATAATTGCATATCAGTAGAATTATTATAAGAGAATTATCTGTCATGTGGGTAAAGTTCCCTATAAAATGGGGCAAGTTATAAATCACTTGGCAATAGTTTCTCTTTAAATTAGGGTTCAAATATTGGAGTCCACCTAACCTTTGAAGGTAAAGCACTAAGAAGGGCAGTTTCTAAAAAAGAAGCAATATTGGTGGGTGATTTGTGTCCTACATAACCACTTAGTGCCTGCTATAATGACAAATGTGTGGGTTAAAGAAAAAGAAAAAGCAGTCCTTTTTTTATAACCGGGATGTCTTTTGATGATAAGCAAAGTGCAGCATGTTTTGTAAAGATTATCTTTGAAAGTGCTATATATATATTTTTAAAAATGCAAATAGATGCATGTGAAGTATTCCATTTAAAAAGTATTTCATTTGAAAGAAACATGCTTTGCTTTTCCTCCTCCATAGGTAGTGCATCTTTCAATGTGATGAATAGGATTAAAGTGTTCAAAATGCCCTTTTTTAAAAAGGGAAGTTCAAGTGTGTTACATTTCTTAGAGATATCTATACTTTTTGATGAAAACATCCAAATATTTTTGGATGAAATATTAAAGGAGCCAGCCCTACTGTGCATGACTTGGCTGGTTTGGGGTTTCTTCCTATGACTTCATTTTTCTTTAATTATTATTCTGTAAATAGTTAATACAAACTGTGAGGATGAGATGCAAGGATGCAACAATGAAATACAACTGCAAGTGTAACAGGACATCCACTATCTGATCTCCTGACAGGAATGAGAGGATAGCAATTGACCATCGGTCTTCTTCCAGATCCAATGGTGGCAGCATGACAGCTGAGGTGAAAAGGTATCTCCTTTTCCTCTTTTTTTCCCCTTTAACAAAGACAAGTGGTCACCTAAGCTGTGCTGTGACTTCATAATTCAAATCCTTACCACCACCAGTTGTTATTAGCCACACAGAGGAAAACATAGAATCATAGAATCATAGAATCATAGAATCATAGAATCATAGAGTTGGAAGAGACCACAAGGGCCATCGAGTCCAACCCCCTGCCAAGCAGGAAACACCATCAGAGCACTCCTGACATATGGTTGTCAAGCCTCTGCTTAAAGACCTCCAAAGTAGGAGACTCCACCACACTCCTTGGCAGCAAATTCCACTGTCGAACAGCTCTTACTGTCAGGAAGTTCTTCCTAATGATTAGGTGGAATCTTCTTTCTTGTAGTTTGGATCCATTGCTCCGTGTCCGCTTCTCCGGAGCAGCAGAAAACAACCTTTCTCCCTCCTCTATGTGACATCCTTTTATATATTTGAACATGGCTATCATATCACCCCTTAACCTCCTCTTCTCCAGGCTAAACATGCCCAGCTCCCTTAGCCGTTCCTCATAAGGCATCGTTTCCAGGCCCTTGACCATCTTGGTTGCCCTCCTCTGGACACGTTCCAGTTTGTCAGTGTCCTTCTTGAATTGTGGTGCCCAGAACTGGACACAGTACTCCAGGTGTGGTCTGACCAGAGCAGAATACAGTGGCACTATTACTTCCCTTGATCTAGATGCTATACTCCTATTGATGCAGCCCAGAATTGCATTGGCTTTTTTAGCTGCCGCGTCACACTGTTGGCTCATGTCAAGTTTGTGGTCAACCAAGACTCCTAGATCCTTTTCACATGTACTGCTCTCAAGCCAGGTGTCACCCATCTTGTATTTGTGCCTCTCATTTTTTTTGCCCAAGTGCAATACTTTACATTTCTCCCTGTTAAAATTCATCTTGTTTATTTTTGCCCAGTTCTCTAATCTGTCAAGGTCGTTTTGAAGTGTGATCCTGTCCTCTGGGGTGTTAGCCACCCCTCCCAGTTTGGTGTCATCTGCAAATTTGATCAGGATGCCCTTGAGTCCATCATCCAAGTCGTTGATAAAGATGTTGAATAAGACCGGGCCCAAGACAGAACCCTGTGGCACCCCACTAGTCACTCTTCTCCAGGATGAAGAGGAACCATTGATGAGGACACCCTCCTGAGGCATTCTTGACCATGATTCCAGCCCCCTCCCATGTCTACATTTGGAAAAGGAGACTGTTGAAAAGCAGGTGAAAGAATCTAAATGCTCCATGCTTATAGGATAACAATGGACAGCTAACTGACTTCAAGTTAGATCTGGCCCTTGAAACAATATTATCTGGTTCCATATGACCACTACCACATTTTAAGCAAGATGGTATGCCCCACGGTATGCCCCATGGAGGACCTTAAGGTCCACAAATGACAACATTTTGGAGGTCCCAAATTGCAAGGTGGTTAGATTGGTCTTAACTAGGGCTGCGGCCTTTTCAGTACTCGCCCCAACTTGGTGGAACACTCTGTCACAAGAGACTAGGGCCCAGCAGGACTTGACATCTTTCCGCAGGGCCTGCAAGATAGAGCTGTTCTGCCTGGCCTTTGGTTTGGACTCAGTCTGATTCTTATGTTTCCCTCCCCTTATGGTCTTGATTTATCGGCTATTTTAAAATGAGGCTGCATTTTAAATTGCATTTTAACCTGTATTTTAAATTGTTGTTTGTTTGTTTTTCCCCTCTTTCCCCCCTATTATGTTTTTATTGTGATTTTATTGGTGTTAGCCGCCCTGAGCCCAGCTCTGGCCGGGGAGGGCGGGGTATAAATAACATCATCATCATCATCATCATTATTATTATTATTATTATTATTATTATTATTATTTCTTTTTTAAATATATATATACTATTTTAAAGCATAGGAAACAATGTGTGATATCCAATGTAAACCATACTCAGCGTGGACTCATCAAAATCAAAGGAGTTAAGTAACTTAGTTGCATTTATTTTAATGGGTTTGTTTATGATTTAGTCGGATATCAACCTATGAGTCCTGAAGTGGGTTTCGTTTAAGTTTATTGAATTGCTATCTTGGGTGCACCATAGGAAAGCAAAGTGGCTTCTGCCAATTTGTCTCCTGAGGAGATCTTTTAGGAATCAGCCCATTTGTCCCTTGTCACTCCTTCACCTGATGTCGTCCAAGTTCCTATGCTGTTTTCTTTGACTCCATTACCGCTAGGCAAACATCTCAGTGTAAAGGTCAGATGAAAGAGAGAGAGAGAATTGTTGAGGGGAGTGCACAGTTGTTCTTTGAGAGAAATCATAGAGTTGTGGAGTTGGAAGGAACCGTTGAACTCTAGGAAAACAAACATTCTTCTCTTTCCCTTTCCAAAACTCAAATGTTTTTCCTCTCACAACGCCTGGAGATCATTTGCCTCCTTTGGTTGTGGGCTAGTCATGAACAGATGAAAGGAAGCTCACAGAGACAAACTACTGAGAAGACATTATGGCATATTGGAATGGCTGATCTGCCTAAATTCTCCTTCAGAACTGATTGATGGGAGGAGGCAACTAGTAGTTTAAATTCAAAGTCGGAGGCTATGGTATGGTTTGTTCTAGGCAACCTCCCAGGCTCCCTAGACCTCTCATTACCTCTTTATACTGAGGGAAAACTGTGGGTTTGTTTGATCTGGAGTGACCCTTAAGCCTTGATTATCTGCCATGGTTAACTGAAGACTGAAAGCACCAGCTGTCCTCTCAGGAGTAAGACCCATGTAATTCACAAAGATGGCGGAGAAGGCCAAAGTGACCACGGTGCATTAGTTAATTTAGCACCAACGTACATTTTTAATGGGTCATGATGTTAATTACCTTTAACTTGCATTCCAGTGGGCATATCTGTGGAATAATAAAAAAGGCTACAAGCCAAAAAATAGTTCCAAATAAATTATTAAAATAGGCCACAAGCATCTATCTATTCAGCTTTGCTGCAAAATGAGTCACTTAAAAAAAAATCTTTATTTTTCAAAGGACATCCACATTTGCTTTGCATCATCTTAGCCCATACTGGAAACAGGCAAGTGCAGCCAAAGCCTTTGGCATTTTCCCAACTGTTTTCCAAAGTGAGTCAGTGGTTGATGTCAAATAGTCATTTGGCCAACACATGATCTCTGTCTTCAATTCTCCTCGGGGAAACAGCCAAGCAGCTTCTCGCTGCCATTTCCAAGCCGTGATTAATACCTGTCCTAGAGAAATCTTTCTGAAGCCACAATTGTTTGTGGTACCAAAATAAGAGAAAAGAAATATTTAAGAAAAATGCATGCAGTAGCAAAAAACAACAACCAAAAACCAAAATAGAACACAATGACAAACACCACCTCTGTTGACTCCAATTGATAAAAAGGCATATTCTAATGAAAGGATTTGCAAGCAGGCAATTGCTTGGATAAGGAAGGCCCTTATATTCAATGAATTGGATCCCCACCACCGCCACATACTTCAAATGATAAATATCCACCTGATTTAGCATCCAAATCCTACTTATTACTTCACAATCTTCTCCCAACCCTGTCTGAAAATTACTCCGTTTCTTCAGTTATCTTCAATTATCTTTAGTCCCAGAGCTTTTTGACCATTTTAATCCTCAGAGCATCCAGAACTACTAAAAATAATAATGAGTGAATGCTGCCTCCCACAGAAGCAGGCCGATATGTAAGCTAGGAAATGGAGCCAATTCTTGATGTCTTGGGCACATTCCCATTCTATAGCTGTTAAGAACAATGATGGAAAAAAATATTCCTCCCATACTCCCATAGACATGACAGCTATCCAGCTGGCCATCCTGGGGCTCTCAGCATTTCAACCACAGCCATTTAATCAATGGTTGCGTGTAGAAAATGGTCAATTCTCATCCCACCTCCCCACTGGCATTTCATAGCTCTGGTTACTGCCCATCTTCCTGTCACGGTCAAGCTGGTTCCTCAGAGGAGGCGTAGAAAGAATTCTTTTCTATCTGCTTGTTTATGAGCCTAGCAGATGGGAGAGTGGCTCTCAATTTGTTATAGGCTGTTCACTCCATCCGACACATTGCCAAGTACGGGGTCACCAGGCTCCATCAAAACTGAGCAAGGAGGGGAAAGCAAAACACTCTAATTGCCCAGCAACCTCAACTTGAAATAAAAGGAAAGTCATCTGGTATTACTCTCCTGCATGCATTTGAGCTATTAAATATGATGTGCTCTTGAGACATGGGGTTCAGGGGAAGAGATCTAAAAGAAACATGATGCAATGTGGCACATCAGCTACACGCATGGGCTTGCATGGCTTTGGCCAGAGATTCTTAGGCCAAACAAACAGATGCCTGGAAACAGGCCTTCAAAATGCACAACTGCCGTGATGCTTTTGATGGACTAAACCTCCTCACCAGCTTAGCTAGACTGTTAAGTGTCAGCATAGCCATGTGGTGCTGGGTATATCAAACCATTTGCTTAATTGTTGCTCAAACCATTTGCTTAATTGCAACACTCTGGAACAATTGTAGAGTGCAAATAAGAGACAAATTTAGAACACAAAGCTCATGTCATCCGATGTTGTCCATACACTTTTCAGGGCATTATGTGGACAAACTATGGTGACTGCAGTGCTCAACAGCATGGGTTCAATGTATTAGGGTTGCCACGTGACCATCCTTTTTTCTTTCTTTCTTTCTTTCTTTCTTTTTTTTTTTTTTTTGGAGAAAAATGTTCCCTGTTCTGTTTGGACTTCAAACAGATGCCCTTTTTTCACATATTCAAGCTCATCCTTTTCTTCCTCCTCAAAACTGTGCGGGCAGAGGGTAGGCCTGATGGAAGGAGGAGAGCTCTCTGATTGTATTTATGACATCTATTTTAGAAAATGAGATTTATGTGGGGTGCAATAGTTTCTTTTCCAATGTGGCAATGTTTTTAAATACACATTTCTACACCAGGTAAAGTAATTTTTAGCCCCCCAATTCCTCCCTGACCGGTCCCATATTTTGCCTAACCAAAGGTGGTAACCCTATAATGATGCAAAGTTGTGGTCCAAGAACATGTGACTGTAGTGGCTAGGCTATGTGTGGGCAACACTTTAGGGCAGGCATGGCCAAACTTGGCCCTTCAGCTGTTTTGGGACTACAACTCCCATCATCCCTAGCTAACAGGACCATTGGTCAGGGATAATGGGAATTGTAGTCCCAAAGCAGCTGGAGGGCCAAGTTTGGCCATGCCTGCTTTAGGGGAAGACAGAATCATACCACGGAGATGTTGGTGGGGAAAGGAAGTGATGAGGAGACTGACTCTAGTCATGGCACACCTCCCAAGTAGCTGATTGGAAGGATATCACATATCTTTATAGGGCTAAGCATGTGGAACGCCATTATGTGGTGGTAGAGCTAATAGACTGGTCAGGGGAATTATGTGCACAACATTCCATCCAGCTAGGATTGCATGTGTGGAAGTCTCCTTTAGTATATGTATAATGATACCTAACTAGAGCAGTACAGGGGGCAGGGACAATTAACTTGAATAATCAAAATTTTCATTTCTTTGACATATTTTTGTGTGCAGTGTTGTTACTTCTATCACTGATTATCCAGCCAGGACTGTGCATGCAAAGCAGCCCCCAGGGTGTACGCATGCAGTTGAATCTGGGATTTTAGGGGTTAATGCATGTGCAGGATTTGAGCAATCATTCAGAGATGGACATGCATGTCCGAATGCACCTGCAGAGCCCCAAATTAAAGAAGACTGAATGTACATAAGAAGTTGCCTCATGTAGTCCCCACTGGCTTAGTTTTTTCTACAGTGATTAACAGTGTTTGCGTAGGGTCTCAGGGGTATTTCTCACCCCCCAAGGAGATGCCAGAGACTGAATCTTCTATATTCAGAGCATGGTCTCTGACACTGTGATCTGGCCTCTCCTGTATCCAAAGTAGTTTTGTGGCTCTCATTCTTCTGCATCATAAGCAGTGCTTTTTTCTGGGGGCATACAGAAGTACGCATACCTCCTAAACATTTTGTGAACCTAACGATAGAAGAAACTAAGATTTATTTATTTATTTATTAAAAAGTTCTTCTTTAGCATGGTGAATCGTCAGTTTCATTGCTACCCTCGATGGTGGCCTCATTTCCTGTCACAGTGTTTCCTGAGGCTCAGACGGAATGAGAGTACCCCTAAACTTTTTTAAAAAGAAAAAAAATCACTGATCATAAGAATATTATTAACTAGACAATTTGCTACTGTGTGGAAATTAAAACCCAACCTAAACCATTATTTTAAATCACAGAACATCTTAAAAGGAAAGAAGAAGAAGCATGTCATTCTGTTCTGGAAAGCTATTTTAAAATATGTGTGATTAGCAAATTACTCAGAAAAAAAACCTGCAAATTATCTTCAGTCGTAAGTCTCCCAATAGTAATGTCATTATATGGATTAGTATCCACAAAGTTCAGAAGATTTTTCTGAAGAATGTGGTAACCAGGTTACAACAAGTCATCAAAGGCACACACAAATCATTATTCTGGAAACAATGAGAATGTTCTGACTTTTATTAAATCTGAGCAATTCACATCTTTCTGCTTATTAATTAGTCCACTGTGAATTGCAGACTGAGAAAAGAAAGTATAAGGATTATCTAATAGCTACTTTTTCTGTTCTCAAATAACAAATTACTTAAATGAGTTTTTAATACAGCATCAGTTTAGCTTAATTTGCCAAATTCAAAGATTTGGATTTCCTCCTGCTGCATTTAATATGCATCCTGATGTAAAAGGCACTTTACCCTCTGGGTAGGAGCAAGTCATTTGGTGATAGGCGCAAGTAATGTGGTTCAAGGATGCTGTAGCTACTTGCCTCTCTCAAAACCACAAACCTGCACAGAAAATGCAAGTGGTATATACACCCTCGACATTGCCTCACTTCATTATTATGATTGACTCTCATTACCAAGGCATTCACCTCCGGTCATCTCCCAAATCTCTTTATAGAAATTGGCACAAATAGCTACTCCAAAACAACGCAGAGTATTTGATTGTCTAGAAAAGGATTCTAGACTCTGGACTATAGATGGATTACTAGACAACTAGCCCATGGTATGTAACAATGGTGGCAGAATTCTCTAGAGTTGCTGCAAGGCTCCAATCCATGCTTAATATGTATTGCCCTAGGGCAGTGGTGGCCAAACTCAGCCCGCCAGCTGTTTTGGGACTACAACTCCCATCATTCCTAGTTAACAGGACCAGTGGCCAGGGATGATGGGAATTGTAGTCCCAAAACAGCTGGAGGGCCAAGTTTGGCCACCACTGCCCTCGGACTTGCTGAATCAAGAGAATGCACAACAAAATTGATTAATTAAAATAAGAAATGAGAATAATGCTTTCCAGCACCAGAACCCTGGGCTGAACAGCAAGGGATGGTCAATACCTTCATTGTCCTTATGGCAAGCTTCCAGCAGTGTCTTGCTGGCCATTGTGAGTTGTTGGGGCAACCTAGCCCGGTGGACGGTGTATAAATAATAAAAATGTTGTTATTATTGCTGCTGTTGCTGCTGTTGGAAACAGACTGGACTAGATCAGCCTTCCCCAGCATTGTGCTCATCAGTTATTTTGGACAACTCCTATCACCATTGATGGAAACAATACTATTGTCATGACATCATCAGTGATATTGACAGAGGTCTCTAACACAAGGAGAGGTTGGGATCATGGGGTCATGCGTACTAACCTTCCACCTGCAGTCAATGCATGTTGCGTTCATGTCCCCAACACCCACAGCAGAAATGCTTCCCCATTGCCCATGCATGCAGATAGTGTGAGAAATGGTTCCATGCACACAGTGCTGAAAGCACATATAGATCCTCCATACTAAGAGGGGACTTGGTTTAATCCTTGCATGGAGTAGCTCTACATACATACATCAATATGCACATTGAACCTTTTCCCACACTGGGATAATATCCCAGACCCTAAGACAGCCATGAGCACCATTGATCACCAAAACTACAAATGCTGCTTTTGTTTAGTTATAATTTATATGGATAATAAATCATAACACTCTCATTTCCTTTCATGCACCAGTATGCTTGTCTTATTTCTTATATTTCTATAGCTTTTGAACACTCGGGATCTGATTTCATTTTCATTGCACTGGGATGACAGCAATGCCATATAGATTTGTCTCGGAAAACAAGAACAAAATGATGAAATCTGTTATGTGCTTGGTCTGAAGTTTCTGCAGCGGCCCAACACTTTTCATGCTGCCATTTTCAATGAATTGGCATGACAATAAAGGTCACAAAGCAATATGAGAGTAAGTATAGAGTAAAATGGGTCAGAAGAAATATAATTGTGTTAGTTGAAAAGTTCAGCAGAGCTTGCATTAAGCACTTGCACACTGATTTCATTTTCTCACAACGGCATGGTGTTTTGGTCACCACAGGGTCAGAACATAGGGCTGTAATAGATTTACTTTTTTGCATTGCAGTGGCAAATGCGGCATTGATTCTTCGTAAATGTGTAGTGCATATTTTTCAATTCAAGGGCCACACCCTTTCATGGGCAGACTTCCAGAGTCCATATGACAGTGGTATGTCAGAAGCAAAAGTCAGATGTTTCAACACACACACACACACACACACACACACACACACACACACACACACCTTCATCCTCTATCCAGGCAAATGTGAGGCATTACTACAGTTCAAGGAAAATTTCCAGATATGCAGAATCACTCGCAGAAGGTATTGATCAGGGTTGGTGAGGCCAGAAGCCTGGAAAGGATAATGTTTTGGAGAGACAGAGAATGACTCATTTATCCCCCAGGCCCAAGGTCTCCCAGCCCTGCTTCAGAATGTCTATGGCAATGTGTATTTATTAACCTTACCTGTTACAGGAAAACACACATAAAGCACAGAGAAAGCAAGGTGTCTAGGGGGCCTGAACAGGATCCTTACAACTGGGTACCAAGAAGTGGCCCAAGACATTTGTGTGAGTCCCAAGGTCTAAGGATGTATAACATTGACCTCTGTGAATGGCAGCAATTGTCTTTTGGTTGTGTCCTATAGAGCAGTTGTGTAGGCTTGGCCTGTGTGATCAGTACCCTGCAGCAATGGAAAGTACAGCTCATGCATTCAAAGACTTCAGATCCTGGGGAGAATGTATGTAGGCCCCCTATGCAGAAATTATAGCCAATGATTTGAAGTTATGACAGGACCAGCAGCCATGATCTACATCACTTTCCCATGCACACATTTCCACTCTGACTGCCTTTTCATTCCAAGACAGAAGATAAAGCTGGAAGATTTTCTGTTCAATGCTGGTCATGATTATGCATCCATAAAACTTTTTTTTTGTAATTTCCCCTGTAATTTGATGAGCAATGAGAGGGAGGGGGGAATTGTGTGAAGTATATTGATAATTAATTCACTTTTTGTGAATTTTGACCCAGAAGCAACATACTAGGAAGGCTTGCAAAAACCAGTTAATATCTCAAAAATAAAACACGTCTAGCAGATCTTCAAAAGAAAGCAGCCACAAGTCCCCCTACATCAATGAACACACATATTTTATATTGCAGTTTCCAGTGCCAAGATTGTTTGCTTATGAGGTGACAGCCAAGTTGGATCATAGAAAACATTCTCCCTCCCTCTTCCTTCTGTTAAATTTATGTTGCAGTTATGTTGCTAAATTAGGGTAATTAGAGTGACATACTACAAGCTTCTTTTCTTCCCCGTAGAAAGCAAAACTGGAAAATAGATGTTCCAATGGCAGCAGAATTCAGGTTTTAGGGGTGGGACACCTTATTTAAATAGGTTAGTAATTAATACTATGTTGAGATAGTTTAACATTATGTGTTTTTGCCTATATATGTACAAAATAGTTTCATCAACCCAAAGTATTGTCAATTTTAAGCTCTCTCCCTCACTATGACTATGAAAGTTAACTTTTCCAAAGTACTATCTTAAAGTTTTCATTTATGCTGCTACTGCTTTTTAGGACCTCCACCTTCCCCCATGAGCCTTATTTAGATTGCTCTGTTGTTTTACTAATAAGTTTCCCTTTTTTATCATTCTTTTGTAAGCTGACTTGAATATTTGCTCGAAAGGACGAGGTATAGAAGCTGAAAGCAGACAAACTTGCAAAGCTTTTGGCCTTGTCATGCTCAGATTCCTATAAATGCTATCAGACGTTTACTAATTGATTTAGCAAACTGATTGGCTTAGTCAACTGCTTTAGTAAATATCCTTATGAGTTAAGGCAATGCCTTCGAATCACAGAATTGTAAAGGGCCACAAGAGTCATCTGGTCCAACCTTCCTCAATGCAGGAATCTTTTGCCCAGCGTTGGGCTCAGACCCACAACATTGAGATTAAGAGTCTCATGCTCTACCGACTGACCTATCGGAGAGACTATGGCAGCAGATCGCATCTGGGAAAACAGGAACCAGGACTATCTAGCTCTGTGCTCTAGTCCCGCTTGTGGTGAATTACTTAGGACTGCAGATGAAAAAGTATTCAGGATTATGAGGTCCTCCCAGCTTCTATAGTGACTCTACCTCACAAAGCACTACACATTTTTCTTCTGAATAAACTGTTCACACAGAAATCCCTGAATGCGGGTGTGGAGGAGCAAGACCTCATATAATTTCCCCAGTTGTTATGTATTCATCTGAATAAATCTATAATTTACACCTTCAGATGAATCTGTGGAGCAGAAAGAGGTGTGATCCTGCTCCTCTCCTCCACATGTTCAGTGTTTGTGTCAGAGCTTTCTTAAATTTTTATGTTGGTGACATGCGCACGCTCTCTCTCTCTGTATATATATGTATGAATTTTCAATTTAGCATCTCAAATAAAATATTTTAAATAATATTATATATCCAATGACTTCCCTTCTTCTCCTTCCATGGTTCATTTGGCTTTTCTATCATTCCTGCATATTTTACTTTAACCATTTTAATGATTCTCCACTTTTACAGTACTCAAATATTAATTACACTGTTGAATTTATCTTAATGCTGCCAGCATTTTCAACTGTAAACAATTATTCTCCATATACTCAATAAATATTTTCCACTCTTCTTTAAATACATGTCCTTCTTGCTCTCTTATTCTATGTGTTAAACCTGCTAGTTCTGTATATTCAAACATCTTAAGTTGACAATCTTCCCTGCCTGGGACCTCCATTACTTTCTATTTGGGGGCTAAGAAAACTCAAACTGCCGTTGTTGCATACATAAATAAATTTTTCTGACACCTAGGAATTTCTGTCTGAACTATTCTCAACAGGAAGGACTCCAGTCTTTTGGGGAAGGTTATTTTAAACATTTTTCCAACTCATTGTAGTTCATTTCCCAATATTCTTTTACCTTGTTACATGTCCACCACATATGAAAAAAAGTTTACTCCATTTCTTTACATTTCCAACACATATCTGATTCTGCTCTATACATCTTAGCCAACCTATTCAAAGTTAAATGCCACATGTGAATCATTTTCATATAATTCTCTTTCAATGTGTAGCATGCAGTAAATTTCAAATCATTTTTCCAAAGTTTCTCCCAGAGGTTTTAGTCTATATTGTGGTGACACACTTTTTAGACACGCATCTTTGAGACACAGTAATTCAGTTTTACTAGCAAACATAATAATAATAATAATAATAATAATAATAATAATAATAATAATAATAATTTATTATTTATACCCCACCCATCTGGCTGAGTCTCCTCAGCCACTCTGATGTTCAACTAACCCCTTTCCAGCCCCAGGAGGAGCATGGGGAGCATTTGTGTGACACACCTACACAATGCAGCCGACACACTAATGTGTCGCGAGACTAATAATAATAATAATAATAATAATAATAATAATAATTTATTACTTAAACCCTGCCCATCTGGCTGGGTCTCCCCAGCCACTCTGGGCGGCTTCCAACAGGAGATTAAAAATACATTAAAGCATCAGTTTGGAAAGCTCTGGTTTGTGTTGAAAGGGCTGTTTGGAAGCTTGTGTGTCAGGATTTGAGAAACTAGGGTCCCTACATGCATCTTGCTACTGGCTGCCTAGGCTGCTCATTATCATGCAGTTTTGTGACTGCCCTATCTATGGATAAAAAAGGGCTTAAATTTTTAACCCAGCTTTTATTTTTAACTGGCACCGAACCTAATTTCTGGTCATCCCAATGAAAAACTGAGGACTTATTAGACAACCACACAAGCAGAACTGCCAAAGTGGCCTTTTCTTTTACAATTGCCATTGAAAAACATCGCCAAAAATATTCAGTCAGTAACACAGTATAACTGTTACAAGGGTGAAAAAGAATGCTAGCTATTTCATTGGCACACTATTATTGAGTTAAGATTGTAATTTATATTATGTGCTATGATTTAGAATCTTAACAATATATTTGGACCATCCGGAACATTCCAGAATGCATATTGTCATATTTTTAGTACCTTTAAGGTGCTTTTCAAGACACAGATATGCTAAAGACATTTTTCTTCCCATACGTAGCTTAAATTAGTTCTTTCATGTCGATTTAGCAGCAATAACCCTATCTTTCCATTCTATCTTTCCATTGCAAGATAAGAATAGTGTATGCGGAAATGGAATGAATAGAAATAATGGGTAAATCACCCATTTAAGTGTCTGACATATTGACAACAGCAGGAAAATGGCTAAGCTTCTATTTTTATTTCTGCACAGACTTATTGTGAGGGCTAGGTGCCTGGCACAAGGATATAAAATCAAATTCTTCCATTTGTTTTCATAAAATGATGTGGAAAATTTGCCTAATTCCCTAACAATCATAAGCCATGTTATAAAACTATACACACAATACTTTCTTGTAGAGGAACAAGGAGCTGGAGTGTGTGAGTTTTGAGCCAGAAATGGTCGCTTGCCCCTTTCCCGGGTGGGAAACAGTTGCAGACCCTGGCATTCTGCCGCCATCCTCAGCAGCCACAACACACATGCAGATGGGTCTCAGAAAGACATTAGTGGCAACCGCCCTGTGGAACGCCCTCCCATCAGATGTCAAGGAAATAAACAACTACTTGACGTTTAGAAAACATCTGAAGGCAGCCCTGTTTTGGGAAGTTTCTAGTGTTTTATCGTGTTTTTAATATTCTATTGGGAGCCACCTAGAGTGGCTGGTGAAACCCAGTCAGAAGGGCAGGGTAATAATAATAATGATAATAATGATAATAATGATAATAATGATAATAATGATAATAATGATAATAATGATAATAATGATAATAATGATAATAATGATAAATATATTATCTCTCATCCTTGGCAATTAAGTTTGCTTATTAAACAATGGTTTTGCCTGGCTCCCTGTTTGTCCTTTTGATGCCAAGTGAAAATCTTTCCCTCATGGATAGCCTTCTTAGTGCTACTTTCCATTGTTGGGTGGAGCAAGGAGGGAGGGTGTCAGGGACTGGACTGAGGAGGAATGGTGGGGACCATCCCCACTCCTGAACCTTCCCAAGAAGAGGAGGACAGTGTAGATTTATAGCAGTGGTTTGCAGAAGGTCATAGTACAGAGGCTGAAGAGGGGAGAAGCTGGGAAATATTGGGAGAGGAGCAGCAGGAAGAATAAGCACGGGGGGTGGGAGACAGCTGACAGACTCAGTGTCTTCAGAAAGCATTCCTGACCCCCCCCCCCAGGACCCGGTGTGCATTGAGAGTAGTAGAACAGAAAGCTCAGAGGCAGAAAGCACAGATCAGCTGATACAGGGATGATATATAGTAGGAGAGACAGAGAGGATAGGACTTTACTTGGAGCAATGCTATTATCTAAGAGAGACGGCATTTCTATGCCTCTCTGTGAATATTGAATAAAAGACTTGGTAAGAACTCTTCTTGTCTATCTGCTTCTTGGCTGCCACAGTGGGAGCGACTGGATTTCCTGAAGCCTGACAGAGGGTGGCCAGACCAATGAATGCAACATTTACCTTTCTACAGTAGAGTACATTCCATCCACACAAGACAGTGAGTTCCACAAACACACACTCCTCTGTCTATCCTTCATCCAGACAAGCAATAGGTTTTATTACAGTACAAGGACACATTCCAGCCAAAATGTTGGGCAGGTAGACAGACATGCTTGGAGGGATGCATCTGACCCCTGGGCTTGAGGTTCCCCACTCCTGAATGAAGTGAATAGAGTTGTTCCATGATAGCTGTCTTGGTGGTATGCAAGATGGACTTTCAGTCATCTCTAGTTCCATTTCCAATCCTGATTCCAAATTCCTGGTCCCACCCTCCACGCCCAGTTTTCGATGCCACCACAATGTTGTGCTGCTATTGCTACTAATTTGCACTTCTGTGTGAATTTTATTCCCTCCATTGTCTGAGGATACCAGGCTGTGGTGTGTCAGTGATGGTCACATCCTATCTTAAATGCTTCCGTGCCAGTGGAGTAGTTCACAGATGGGGCTGTAAACAGAGAAAATATAAAACTGAGAGCTATAAAATATAGAAATCTTGTTAGCAGTTGGCTGTAATGATGTGCCATCTGTATCCTGAGTAGGGCCTGGCTTAAGAGGAGCATTAGAGAGAATTCTGAAATGCATTGTTTCAAATATTAAGGCATGTGGAAATATCTTACAAAGTTCCTGAATATGGATCTTTAATGCTTCAAGGTCTTGTTTCCATCCGCTTTGCTTTAAATTGAAACAAAGTGACTTTCTGCTATTGTTCTGCCCTAAAACTGAGGTTCGTCAGTGTCTCCTAATGCTGTTTGCTGGTTATTCTTGGCATTTATGACACCTGCCCACTTTTTCTTTGGCTTTTGCCAAATGCCAGCAGTCTCTTGGCATGGCTAATAAACATGTTATGTAGAAAACTTCCTTGCACATTCAGGTCCCAGTAGGGCAGGCTGATTTGAAAGCTTAAGAAAACTCTTAATACTTCTTTGATTGAATCTATACATTAAACACATGGCGAGTTCTATGGAAGCCTTGTACACAGAACATGGACTTTTGTAAGAAATAATAACAAAACAAAATTAAATACATAAATATGAAATAAATTTAGATATGATATGAATATTATTCCTGAAGCAATAAATGAAATCAGCAATAAATCCAGTGCTAGAGTCTGGTGCCATCCTCTATGTGAAGAATGGGGATAGATGGAGGCTCCTTTTGAGATTTTAGTATCTTCAGATCCTGTTTCCATTCCACAGCTGACAGCTTGGCTCAGCTTTCCATAGTGTGTTGCACATCAAAACAGACTAGGGATCTGAGAGACCAGAGTTCCAGTCTCCATTCAGCCACAAGGCTCTCTGGGTGACACTGTAAGTCACCAACTTCAGCCTAACCCACCTCGCAGGGTTCTTGCAAGGATAATGTCGAGAGGGGAAGATGAGATCTTTGGAGGAAAGGTGGGATGTAAATATAACAACGAGAACAACAACTCATACATGTCTGGTGTTGTTGTTATCTGATTGGCTCACACAGACATTTATATTCATGAGCCACCAAGCTTACATAGCACTTTTCTTCATACAACAGAGACAAAGAGGTTTGAATCTGTAAAAATATTTGTGTGCCTCAAACATTCTAGTGGGCCTGTTGTATTGCACCAAGGGCCTATTTTGGCTCAAAACATTGGCTTCCAATTCTCCTCGTTCAGAATAGCAAGAGGGTGTTAAAGTTTATTTATGGAGATGAGGTACATCTTTATCTCTCCTTGGCCCCAAACCACTGCCTTTCCAGAGGTTGTTGAACTGCAACTTTTGTCAGCCCCAGCCAGCATAGTCAATAGTAAGAAATCTGAAGGGCCATGGATTTCTCAATCCTGACATAGATACTGCACACATCTGTAGTACATATGCCCATCCTTCTGCTTTGGTGTGTATGTAGTGGATTTTAAAAAAGAAAGAAAAAGAAAAGCCCCATAAGAGCCTCCTAGTTGGGCTAATCACAGACAAATCTTCCCAACATACAACATCAGCAAGATGAACAAAGAGGACAGACTAAACTTGCCTCTTTAGAGAGTCACTGCTTTGCATTTTGGCAGCTACCTGTTTTGAATTTTTAGAGATTGCTTTCAGGTGTTGGATGGATTCTTTCCTTTCTGTTTTCTTTATCATGTTGCAACGAGCCCTACGTTATTTTAAGCAAATGGAAAAAGAAGCCGTAACGACAGATAAAAGACGCAATGCTGGGAGCAAAAGGTGAGAATTTAAATGCAAAGAGAGAAAAAGACACCTTTGATTCAGTTTAATTGATATGCTTTTAATTGATAGAGGCTGAGGGCTGGAGAGGAATGCAGCGGCTTCTGGTTGTGTGCCTAGCAGTCTGATTGTTTAAGGTAGGGCTTCCATACATCCAGATTTCCCTGGACATTACCAGAATTTCAAAGGCGGAATTGACGTCTGGGGGGAAATTCCAAAATGTGGCACTTTGTCATGATTTTTTGTTTTATAAAAGCTCGACAATTTTTGGGGTGTCCTAGTTTTTACTTTTTGAAATATGGTGATTCTAGTTTAAGGTGCTATTCTATAATGGGGAACCTGAAGCACAGTGGACAAATGTGGCCCCTAGGCCTTTCTATCTGGCCCTTGGGACTCTCCCCAGGCCACACCCCTCTCCAGAACTGCACGACATCCTCGTGTGCTTTTGCATTACTGAAATGTGTCCTTCAACTCTGATAATGCCTCTTGCTTCTCTGGATGGTGCACAGAGGTGGATGTATGAGTATGAAGAAGCTAGCCTACTGTACAAAGGTGATATTTATATTTGTTGCCCTGCCTCTGGTCTCGCCCACTATTGGCATGTTGCCCCTGGAAGGGAATGTGTCCATTAGGCACCCTTCCTGCAATGACTTGAGGGATTTAGGATCTGACAGAAGCAAGCTATGCCAGTGTAACAGCAGGTACACCTCCACCATGACAAATACGCTGGTGGAACTCTCCCAGTACCTTGTAAAGACAACAATGCTTACCAACAAAATATCAATTAACACTGACTAATTGAATGAAAATGCATTACAGCACATTAATGAACAACATTTACTGCTGTTTCTGGAATGGAAGCCAGCCCATCCAATTTGATAGCAGAGAACATGATTCCCCAACTGAGGGATGGCTCATAAAATTATTCCTGCTCATTAGAAAATGTCCAGTATCTACTATGACCATCTATTGCCATCCTCTCACTGTGCTGTAAATGGAGTAGACTGAAGTGCTTGTGTCCAAAGGGTGAATAAGTTGTTGTTGTTGATCAAACTTGTTAGTTGCTTCATCTTGCCCAGGGCAACCTAAAGTGACCCAACGCTGTCCAGACAAACCAGTCAGATGGGCAGAGTACAAATAATAAAATTGTTGTTGTTGTTGTTGTTGTTACAAACAAGCAGACATCCCATTAGATGTCAAGGAAATAAACAACTATTTGACTTTAAGAAGACATCTGAAGGAAGCCCTGTATAGGGAAGGTTTTTATGTTTGGTATTTTATTGTGTTCTTAATATTTTGTTGGGTGCTGCCCATAGTGGCTGGGGCAACCCAGTCAGAAGGGCGGCATATAAATAACAAATATAAGACAGAACAGGCAAAACAAACCACACAGAGATACATTAAAAACACCTCATCAACTTCTAAAAGGCCACAGATAGTTAAAGGCTGGCATCTCAAGATAGATAATGATGGTGCGAAGCAAGTCTCCCTAGGGAGAGCATTCCACAAATGGGGAGCCACCACAGAAAAGGTCTGTTCCCATGTTGGCGCCCTCCGGACCTCTTGTACCTCCTATTATGATTGCAGGGCTTGGGGCACTTCATAAGGAGACAGGTGGTCCTTGTGTATTGTAGTCCTGAGCCTTTATGTCTTTATAGGTCAAAACCAGCACTTTTAACTGGCAGCCAGTGCAGTGGGGCCAGCATTGGCATTATATGCTCAAACTGTCCTGCCCCAGTGGCGACCTGGCCACTGAATTTTGCACCAGCTGAAGTTTCCAAACCATCTTCAGAAATAGCACCACATTTAATGTATTGCTGTAATCTAACCTAGAGGTTACCAGAGCACAGACAACAGAAGTTAAGCTACCCCTGTCCAGATAGGCCACCTCCCGTTCATCTGGTGTAGGGAGAGTGCTTCAGTCTTATCTGGCTTGAGCTTCAGTTTATTGGCTTTCATCCAGTCATTACTGAAGCAGGACTTCAGTCCAGCACATCTACTGCCACACCTGCAGATGTAAAGGAGAACTAGAGCTACGTGGCACCAGCATATTACTGACAATGTACTCCAAAACTCTGGATGACCCTACTCAGCAATTTCATGTAGATGTTAAACAGCATGGGGAGTAAAATTTAACTCTGAGGATGTGCACACTGAAGACTACATGGGGCTGAAGAGCACCCTCCAACCATCAGCCTCTGGAAACAACCATCCCAGTTTGAGCAGAACCACCCATCCCTAACTCGGACAACAGCATACCATGGTCCGTGGTATCAAAACCCAATGAAAGGTCAGAGAGAATTAACAGCAGTGCATTTCCCCCTAAAAAATATATATTTAGGGATACTCTCATTTTCTTACTCATATTGAGATACTGCCCCTCAGTGAGGCCAAACTTAGATTCACAAAATATTTAGGGACATGCGTACCCCTATGTCCCCCCCCCAACAAAAGCACTGATTAACAGGGACACATTTCTCCTGTCTCCCTCCCAACAAAGCAGTTTCTGTGCTAAAACCAGGCCTAAACCCTGATTGAAATGAATCGAGAAAATCAGTTTCCTCCAAGAACTCCTGGATTTGGTCTGTAACTACCCACTCCAGGACCTTTCCCAAGAAGGGGAGATTGGCAACTGTCCAGTGAGCTTTTCTTGAGGAGTAGTTTTTCCACTGCCTCCTTCAAGCAGGCAGGGACCACTCCTTCTTACAAGGAGGCATCAATCACCTCCCTGGCCCAGCCAGTTGTCCCCTCCCTGCTAGTTTTTATCAGTCAAGAGGGCAAGGACACAGGCAGTTGCATGGACCAATCCAAGCATCTTGTCCATATACTAAGGCCCTGCTTACTGGAACTCATCCAACACAACAGTTTTACACAGTGTTCTGGACACCTCTCAAAATTCATCTGCTTTAACAGTGGAGTCAAGGTCTCAGCGGATGCAAGCAATATTATCCTCCGAATGCTTTGCAAAAAAGTTGCAGAAAGCTACCATCAGTTCTACCAACTCCTTTGGGCCTCGGTAGCAACCACACTGCACTGGAGCTGCTTAATGGACCAGTAACAGTGGCACGGCAATTCCAACTGAGAATTACACTGGCTGAGAAGATTTTATATTTAATTCTTTTTTGCTCAGGTGACAATTGCACTGACTTTGGAAATCAGGCCTTTGGAAATCTCTAGCACAAGTAGGTTAAATGATGGATTTGTGTGTGTTTTTATCTCCATTACATTTGGGGAACTGGCATGTTGCAATATGGATGAAATGAAATGTATCCATCGTGCGTTGTGTAGGAGGCCCAGCTTTTCAGTGAGATGCCATCCTCCTTTATGAAAAGGCCGCTTTCCTATAATTGCTATGGTGGTTTTCCTGCAAGTCAAGTGCATTCTGCAGAATTATTGCTTACCGCCACCCCCTGGCTATGCATTAGGTATTGTAAATAAAGTCCTGTGATCATTTCTGCCCAACATGTTGTGGTATTGAATTACTAGGAGGCGGGTTAAATGAGAGTGTAGGAGCATTCCTTTTTTAATGTGATATTTCCTGCAATCTCTTGAGAGATTTTGTTATGAGAACGGTTTAACGGTGTGTCATTTTCTATTTCATGTTTTTCAGGTGAGTTCTGAATGTTTGATCTGCAGTATAAATTATGATAGGAGTCTGTAGCACTTGCATTCTCTCTCTCTCTCTCTCTCTCTCTCTCACACACACACACACACACACACACACATGCTTCTTTCATGTTAAGGGAGCAATAAATGGAACATTGAGAAGGATCACAAATTCTTATGATAATTCATAAAACTTTAATTGGTCGAATAAACTCATTCTTTTAAAAATGTATAATCTCATTATTTCAAAAGCTGAGAGCAGAGCAAGACATTACAAAACTATTGGCCTGGTGCTGCAGAAAAGCAGCCTCATATTGATTTTCCCCTTCCTCTCTGTAGCTGTGAGTTCACTATACCTCAGATCCTGGTGACATTAAATTGAGTACACCCCCACCCCTGTAAGCAGCAACCAATACTATGAGCAGGACACAAAAACATGCACAGTAACGGCATTAGGTTGGGGAAAAGGTGAACTCACACAGCCACAGAGAGTGAGAAATTGGACTTGGGTCTACTCTTTGTTGTACTTGTGGGAAATTGCAGTCAAACATAACTGTGTGTGAGTGCTAGTTAGTGCATGAAGGGGTTAAAACCACAGAGTTAGATTCCTAGACTTGGTTGTGCTCCTTCTTCTCTGATGAGGGAGGAAGTGAAGCATTCTCTTTCTCACTCTCTCTGTGACATATAACTGACCAAGGAAGATGTGCCTAAGAAAGTTCAAAGCTTAGAGCACATGTTTGAAGCTATCTTTCTGTATTTTCTATGAAAATGCCTATGTTCTCTTTGCCACTGCTTGGATAAATGCATCTATTTGACCTTTGTAACATTTTGTAAGTAAAGCATTTTAAACTTACTTAACAGTGGGTTCATTGCAAGAGGGGTAGAAAGAGGATTACTGTTTGCAATTGGACTAAATGGGATAAAGGGTTCTAACAACTTATATTCCTAACACTATACTGCTGCTTGACTTTTGTGAGTTTAAATTCTGCTTCTGGTGGCTCTCTCCTGCTGGAGAGTAAGCTTAGCCCCACAGTTTGAACCCAGGCACCCAGCCAATTCTTTTGTTTTTTACCCCACATGTGTGGGTCACAGGGATTATATTTTTTCCTCCTAAAATTAGCCTCATCAAGTGGCTTGTTGGGTTGGGGAAAGCCTAGCTTCCTGACAGGTGGGTCTCCGTTGAATACTGGGAAGCAGAGGAGTGAGGCGGTGTGCCGGTTAGCATGCTGAAACACCAGTGCTTCTGCCAGAGCATTTGCACCATGCATGCTTCCCATGTATGCTTCCCAGAAGTAGCAAGAAATGTTTGTTTTTAGCTGGCGATTCTTTTACCATTCCAAATTCCTTTCTATTACCAGTAGCTAATACATTTTCACATCTACAGCTGGATAATCTCACACCAGTGAGTGGCCTGAAGGCACATGGGGCCATCACCTTGTTGAATCTAAGCAGGTCTGAGTCTGGTTAACTGCCTGGATGGGATATCACTTTGGAGCCATGTGTACACTAACCTGAGTTTTATGATGGTGGAGAAGGCAGGATAGATATGAGAATAAATATACACAGAAGGTTTTTTCCCCTGTTATGAAGAGGAAGACCCTCTTTTGTGGACCCAAATCTGCTCTAGAGGGTCCTGTGCATGGACACCATTGGATACAACCCTTTATTTTTTACTTGCTTTTAAAATCTCATTTGTAAAGACTACTGATAGAATCTACCTGTAGTATGTCATTTGTTTTGTTTCACTTGATGCCATATATAAGTGACGATTTTGTGTAGGATAGAATCAAGGACTATGAATCAGGAAATCCTTTTTTTAATCCTGCCTTTCCAGCTTTTTGTCACAGTGCCATTCAACTGTCTCCCTCCACATACAGGAAGCAGGGTAACGGATTTGGACAGATAATGGAATTTGATGGCATAGTTATCAGAGAATAGTACCCCATCCAGTTTGTAAGGTGTGGCCACCCTCATGAATTCGCAAGAAAGTGTGTGGGGGGGAATCTGATGGCCTGGACACTAGAAAATATTGCCCTGGTACTGAAATATAACAAGGGATAGAAAAATGATGTTCACAGAGCATTTGAAAACATTACCATTAAAGGAACCTGAAGGGGTAAGATAAAATGACGTTTTCAGCTGCATATGCTAGTTACCAGCTGCGTGCTTGTGGAAATTCACAAATAATTCAAGAAACAATCTCTCACACAGTCCAGGTGGAGTAGGTAAGGCTTCTGGAGATCAATAAGGCTGCAGATGCGAACATGTTCATTATTGCATATTTATGGTAAAAAAGACCCATTGGAACCCATCAAGCATCTCTTTCTAAAAAAACAACAACTCCTAATGGCTTGACAGATCCCATCACAGATACCTTTCATTCCCTTCAAATGTAAGGAGTGGGTGAAACTATTGGCCAAATTTATTCCCATGAAGACCCAGGTGCATGTGAAAAAGAAGGGTGTGTATAGTTTTTCCTTGGTACCCCCCTCTTCAGAGATGTTGGAATTGGAGCCATCACAGAGCCAGCATGACAGAATTTGCATTAATCCTTGGTCTTTCTGACACATAGTGAACTTCATTATAAAGGATTATGTAGGCCTGGGTACTAGGTACACAATCTGGGTTTGCCAATCTCTTTTTGGCTCATGGGCATTTTTGTAAAGAGAAGAAACTCGTGGACCTCTTTCTCTCTCTCTCTCTCTCTCTCTCTCTCTCTCTCTCTCTCTCTCTCTCCCACACCCACCCATACCTATTCTATTGGCTACAATAGAATGAAACCTATAGCGATCAATGAGACAGGATAGCCGTTTTGCGTGTGTGTGTGTGCTCACTTGCTCTTTTGGATACATTCAATATTCAACTGCAAAAAAGCAGTGGAATCAATCAACACAAAGTTAGGCATGTGCAGGCCTATTTATTTCAATAGATTTAGTCATTTGGAACTCTGTGCTGTATTGCGGTCAGTGTACTTGAAGAGCCTTTTTTGTGGTTGCCATTTTTATACCGCAGAATAATTGCATGTCACCAGGAGTTGTCACATTCCCTTTCCTGGTGCCCACAGAGCCCTTCCTAGCACTGAAACTAAACTTGAAAGAAACATCTCTCACACTGAAATCAATGGGACTTAAAAAGCATTTCCCTTGTTCTAGATCACACTTTGTGTAAATGCGTAAACCGGACATTGCAGAGCAAATTTACTTATAATAGTCATAAACTGAATGAACTTCGCTGGTGTCAGGTTTTATCTGGATTCAATGCCAATATCAATAAAGAAGACAAATTGTGAAAGGTAAATTTTGCTGCTTCTTTTCGGGGTGACTTTTTCCTTTTTAGTTCTTCCAAACCCTGTATAGCTGTGGGCTTCACAGAGCATATTTACTTAGCGCCACTTTACACTTCATTTTGGTTTTCCCTGGTCCAGTTTTTGTTAAAGGTGAAGAACCAGAGATAGAGGTTGACCTTTAATATAGACAGAAATGAGAGACTTAACACTTCAGTTGCTTAATCCTGATACAGCCACCAGAAAACTACTATGCCAAGAAAGGGGGGAAAGATGAAATATTTTGAGTTGGATAAGATAAACAGGCACAGGGAACTGTAATAAGTTCCAAATTGGCAAGTTAGTTAAAATTCATAAAGTACTTTTGATAATGCTAACTCCCTTGATTAAAGGACACCGTCTCTACCATTTTTCAGCAATAGATATTGTAAATAAAAGCATTTAGGTTTGTGACAGCTGTGCCTGTTAGATAAGAAAAGCATTGTGAAACAGTGGAGAAGTAATTTTCCTGCAACTTATTTATAGTTGCCCTAGCTGTAAAAGTGGAAAGGGGAGGAGGTTAAAAATCAATCCCAGCATTTGGAAGGAAAACTCAATACTTATTTGATAAACATTATAAATTGGTACAATGTTATCGTTATTGTACTTCATCCCCTGCTCTTTCTAGATATTAATCTGCGTGAGGAATGAAATTTTCGGTGATAGCCAAAGGTGTTTTCATGGCTACAAGTCAAAAACTGTCTCATTTGCTAATGGCTATTTGTTTTTGGCCACAATATATATTGAACAAACAGTCATTCCTAACTTGACTCTGCCTTACGCCTTTTGAAGGGGACGGGTTCACACAAACACATGCATCCCGAAATGTTTTGACAGTTGATTTGCTATGTTCCTGGGGATGGTTTGCAAAGGCTCACTATAATGCAAAGTAATGGTTTGCATGTGTGAATGGGCCACTTTCTGATATAGCACCACAGAGCTGGTGAAACTTCCACATCACCTCATTGTCAATGCAGGCACTGACATTGTTTTATGTTTGAGGAGCATGAGAAGGGAACCTACATATGCATCAGTGCACATACACACCAATGTGAGCCTTGTATACATGGATCAGGATCACCCTAATACTTTTCTTTTCTTTTTATCAAGCAGGTTTTGAATTTGAATTTTCTGCTGCTTATATATTGCATGCTTTTATTGATTGTGTACACCACTGTGGAATTTTGCCACCCTATTTTTTGACTAGGGATGTGGGTGGCGCTGTGGGTTAAACCACAGAGCCTAGGACTTGCTGATCAGAAGGTTGGTGGTTCGAATCCCCACAAAGGGGTGAGCTCCCATTGCTCAGTACCAGCTCCTGCCAACCTAGCAGTTCGAAAGCATGTCAAAGTGCAAGTAGATAAATAGGTACCGCTCTGGCGGGAAGGTAAACGGCGTTTCCCTGTGCTGCTCTGGTTTGCCAGAAGCAGCTTAGTCACGCTGGCCACATGACCCGGAAAAACTGTCTGCGGACAAATGCCAGCTCCCTCGGCCAGTAAAGCGAGATGAGCGCCGCAACCTCAGAGTCGTCCGTGACTGGACTTAAGGGTTGGGGGTCCTTAAATTTTTTGACTGCATGTTTTGTAATTGTACATTCTTTTATTATATCTTGCCTTTTCTGTCTTATCTACAAGACACCCAAGGTTGCAAACTTCATCAAAGGGATGCTTCTGAGTTTACCAGGTATCTGTCAGGATCAGCATCCCTTCTCAGGAGGATGTCATGGTTCATATACTGTGAGAGAAAAGAAAGCTCAGTGCTGCTCAAGGACTGCAGTCATAGAATAGAGCAAGGACAACCAATTTGGGGTCCTTCGACCATTGTGTTGGACTCCCATCAGCTCCAGCCTGCATGGCCAATAGTCAGGGGTGATGGGGAATCGTAGCCCAATAATGTCTGCAGAGCATCTCATTGGCTCCTCCTGTAATATGTGTTTGGTAATACGACTTCATTCTCCAGGGCACACTTCAACTCATCTTACAGCATTCAAGTGTGACTTGGCAAACAGCTTGGGAATAACTATTTGTATGGCTTCTTCAAAAGCTACTGGAGGAAAGATATGCTACCCTGTTCTATTTGTGTTACATTAGATGCCACCTTGTCATTAGGAGTGCAAGTCCCTGCTTGCTCTCTCATGACAACATATAATTGAGTTCTGCCACACTATAAAAAAGTACCATTAAACAAGGGGGTCACTGGAGATATGTAAGGTAAAGCAGCCTTACATAAAAGTGAAGACTTGCTATACATTTCCAGACCTAGGAAATTCAATGGGAAACTGCACCATAAACCCATTCAATAACAATACATCAAGAGGATCTCTTGTGGGCTGAACCAAGTTTTAGGATGATGATGATGAATAATTCATTAAATTTGTATCCCACCCTTCCTATCAAAGGAATCTGGGGTGGCACATTACAGATTACAGTGGTACCTCGGGTTAAGTACTTAATTTGTTCCGGAGGTCTGTTCTTAACCTGAAACTATTCTTAACCTGAAGCACCACTTTAGCTAATGGGGCCTCCTGCTGCCGCCGCACCGCCGGAGCCCTATTTCTGTTCTCATCCTGAAGCAAAGTTCTTAACCCGAGGTACTATTTCTGGGGTAGCGGAGTCTGTAACCTGAAGCGTATGTAACCCGAGGTACCACTGTATTTGTTATTTGGCTTACAATGGCAGGATATCTGTGCTAATGCAAGAAGTGTTGGAATGACATATTGGAATCGTGTTTTTAATATTCTGTTGGGAGCCGCCCAGAGTGGCTGGGGAAGTCCAGCCAGCTGGGTGGGGTATAAATAAATAAGTATATTATTATTATTATTATTATTATTATTATTATTATTATTATCATCGTCGTCATCGTCATCAGTGCTTTTTTCTGGGGGGATGCAGGGGTACACATACCCTAAACATTTTGTGAATCTTTGTACTTTTGACCATTTACTGTATTTATTTTTCCCAATTTGAACTATAAAATAGTGATTTTCTTGAGTCAAAATGAGAGTATCCCTAAACATTTTTTAGAAAAAAAAGCACTGATGACGACGACGATGATGATATCACTGTATGTACTTTCTACGCCTCATTTCCCTCTGACCTGAGAGCTCTCACACACACACCATTTGTATATCTACGAGAACAACACATTATACATCTGATGAAAAGGACAGTGCTCAAAGGAAGGTTATGCCATAATAAATAGGTGAGGACTGGGTTCAACTAGTGCAATTGGGTTTTCACCCCCTCTTCTCCTCCTGTGTGCCCCTGGGTCCCTCAAATCAGTTTGGGTGGTGTTGGGGATAACACCAGAAGAGCATTCAGATGAGGAAAGGGAGATCGTTCTATCACAGAAATGCTTGCACTCATGCAACAATAACTTTTTTTTTTTATTAAAAAAAAATATTAAACTTTTCCAGACAATAAAAATTACAAAATTGTAGATAGGAAAATAAAAGAAGCATAACAATAATAAAAGAGGGAGAAAAAATAAAAAAATATGAAAACCAAATACATAGACAATAAAGAAGAAAGTTTAAAAAAAGAAAAGAGAAAAACAATCAATATTTTCATGTCATATCTTTCATTTACTTATTTCCTGACCTCCTCACACCCCCTTTTCTGTATTCTAGTTCACATAGTTAGTTCAGCAAATCCTTACCCTCTATCATTTATCTTTTCTTATTATCTTAACCTATTATAACTATATATTTCCAACCATTGTCAATCCGCATTTACATATTCTTATTCATCTTTTTACCAATACCGCTTATTTTCAGTCCAACATCCCTTCAACATTCATTAATTTTACAGTATTTCTGCAGGTAGTCTTTAAATTTCTTCCAGTCTTCTTACACCACCTCTTCTCCCTGATCTCGGATTCTGCCAGTCATTTCTGCCAATTCATAGAATCATAGAATCATAGAGTTGGAAGAGACCACAAGGGCCATCGAGTCCAACCCCCTGCCAAGCAGGAAACACCATCAGAGCACTCCTGACATATGGTTGTCAAGCCTCTGCTTAAAGACCTCCAAAGCAGGAGACTCCACCACACTCCTTGGCAGCAAATTCCACTGTCGAACAGCTCTTACTGTCAGGAAGTTCTTCCTAATGTTTAGGTGGAATCTTCTTTCTTGTAGTTTGGATCCATTGCTCCGTGTCCGCTTCTCCGGAGCAGCAGATTCCATGGAGTCCATCACCTTCATCTGCCATTCTTCCAGTGTGGGTAAATCTTGTGTCTTCCAATTTCTGAAGTTTTATTTAGGTAGTTTGCCAAGAGATTATTTCCACTGAAAAGCAAGCACCCTTCAAAGAAGACAATATCAAACTGCTGATCGTTTGACTATACTAGTTTTTCTTTTTCTTTTTCAAACTTCATTCTCCTTTTCAGCTACAATTATGCCAGCCAGCCAGGTATGAAAAATGGAGAAGCGACAATTGCTGTCTTTCTTCTGACAATGCAGTTATGGAAAGAGAGAAAAAGTGAGCAGATTCTCCTGAAAGGAAGATGCAGAGAAGTATTTTATATATATAAAAAAATCTCATAAACCTACTTTAACAATGACGCCTCCGTTGCAAATATGTCTTCAATGATACAAAGTGGTCCCCCTCCTCCATGAATTATGCCATTTCGAGACAGTAGCTGTAATTCCAGAGTTATCATCCCTGCTGGGCTACAACACTGTTTTATTGTCAGATTGTATTATCATACAATGCATAAATACCGCAAGCCTGAAGCCAAAAATGTGGCTGTTATTACAAAACCATATAGAAACTTCAACCTCTCTCATCTGTAGTCATGTCCATCTCTCCTCTTTGCTTGTTCCAATTTTCCTTCGTGGCAGTAGCTTAATGGTAGAGCATCTGCTTCGCATGCAGAAAGTCCCGGGTGAAATCTCCAGCATCCCCTTTAAGGCTTGAAGACACTCCTGTCTGAAACCTTGGACAGCCGCCATAGTTAGTGTAGACCAGGGGTGGCCAACTCCCAAGAGACTGTGATCTACTGACAGAATTAAAGACTGGCAGTGATCTACCCCCTTTTGGGGGGTTCAGGTCAAAGTTGCTGAGCTTTTTTAGGGGGAGGAAAGCCCCAGTTTTTTTGGGTTCAAGCCTAAGCTCTAGGGTGAAAGGGGAACAGCCACTCACCAACAGATCACTGGGGAAACAAACAGCCTCACTGAGTAAACTTCATCTTCTATTTTCCGGATCGTGCAACAATGGAGGTTGGGGCAAAGGGATTCTATTTCAACAACCCTAAGGAAAGGGACCCAGCGATCAACCATGATCTACCAAAACCTCCCGGGGATCTACCAGTAGATTGTGATCGACCTGTTGGACATCCCTGGTGTAGACAGTACTGAATGGGCTGGCTTCCTATGTTCCAACTCCTTCCCCCTCATTTGTGGAGCCTCACTCTCTCTTCCACTTCTTCTTTTTTTTCTTTTTAACTATTCCTGCTTCCCTTGACCTGCAGCCTGGTCTGGCCTCTGCTTTCATCTTTTGGAGGTCCATGCTCCTTCTGTCCCTCCCTAGATAATGCATTATTGGTGTCAGGCTGAGGAAGGCTGCTTTACTTATGCATAGGGTTTCCAATAGAGGGATGGGAACACTGGTTGGCCAAGGGTCCCTTCCCCATGTAAGAAGCCCAGTGCATGAACAAGACAAGCCCCCATTAGACTAACTTGGCATCATCAGAGCCAACTTCTAGGGGTCCCTAACAAAATATTTGAGGGGGGCGGGCATCCCTAGATTTGATGGGCATTGCAGGAGGATGTATTAATGGAGAAGTCAAAGAAGAAGAAGAAGAAGAAGAAGAAGAAGAAGAAGAAGAAGAAGAAGAAGAAGAATAGTAGTAGTAGTAGTAGTAGTTTGGATTTGATATCCCGCCTTTCACTCCCCTTCAGGAGTCTCAAAGCGGCTAACATTCTCCTTTCCCTTCCTCCCCCACAACAAACACTCTGTGAGGTGAGTGGGGCTGAGAGACTTCAAAGAAGTGTGACTGGCCCAAGGTCACCCAGCAGCTGCATGTGGAGGAGCGGAGACGCGAACCCGGTTCACCAGATTACGTGACTACTGCTCTTAACCACTACACCACACTGGCTTACACAGTATGTTATATTTTAGTTCAGGGTGTCCCAGAATTCACCCTCCAGTTGTTTATGAGCCACAATTCCCACCATCCCTGACCACTGGTCCTGATAGCTAGGGATGATGGGAGTTGTAGTCTAAAAACTGCTGGAGACCAAAGTTTTGGAAACCCTGTTCTAATCCCTCCCCACTATCTAAGAGTACCTGTAAACCGTTGGTATTTTGTGGGAGGGATTTACATGCATCCTGGGAAATTTAAGTTTGCACAATTAGAGCAACTTGGGATAGTTCAGTTGGTTCTTAATCTCAGGGTTCAAGCCCCATGTTGGGTGAAAAAAAAATCTGTAGTGCAGGGGGTTGGACTAGATGACCCTTGTGGTCCCTTAGAATTCTACAATTCTATGAATCTAGAATGCTGGACTATGATGATGATGATGATGGATTAAAGTACTCGGTCATCCTAATGCAACAAATCCAGTTTAAAAAAGAAGCAGACTTTTTATGGTTAGGAAAATTACTGAAAAGAGTAGCATGAACATATCAAGATGAATGCAGGGCCAACCCTCCTTGTTGTATAACTTCCCTGAAACCAAATCACCATGAGTGCTCATTAAAGACTGAATATGATCTAATCCCCCTGCAAGCAAATCAGGATTAATGTGCAATAAATAGGTAATTGGAAGGAGTCTTAAAAGTTTTGCACAAGCTGGGACTATTGCTGTGCTTCAGAAGAAGGTAGAGAGAGTTGCAGGCTTGCATCCTCAAAAACATTCGGGACCTCACTACAGAGATAAGTTAACTGGCCTGTACCTCCAGTTCCGTTTTCATATCATTCAAGAGGCATTCTGAAAAAAGAAGAAGGTGGGAGACTAATTTATTCACACGGAATTTAAAATCTTTTCTGTAATATTTTCCCATAAGCCAATAGATGAAAAGGATTTGCACATCGTAAGACTCGCCTGCATAATATGCCATGTGAACAATAAATATGGCAGCCATCAACAGATGTTTATAGAGAACGAAACAAGATGTGCCCAATTTTTGGTCCACCAAAGTTTACAGCATTCTTTTAAGTGTGGCTCCAAAGTACTATTTTGAGAAAGAATAAGACAAAGCATATGTTTAAGAAAGCTGTGTTTTGAAAAGCTGGCATCCCATACAAATGGTTTGACATTTTTTTTCTATAGATAGCTTTCCTCCACATGGTGGTGATGAGTGGCTGTAGACCTCACTAAATTAGCAATTATGGGTTCCAGAATGAGTCTCTTCAGAACTTCATAGGCAGTGATTAAAAAAGAAGAAAACTTGCTGCCATGCAGGTTCAACTGAGCATTCCTCACCCCACCACAGAAACAAATTTCACCCATTTAGATTGAGATTTATTTATTTATTAACCCACCCACCCCTACAGTGGTCATTTTAATCTGACAATGAAACATGCAGCTGTACTTCAAAAAATAATCTCCAAACAAGCAGCTTTCAGCCAGACAAGCAAATATAATTTCAGAATCATATCTCTGTCCTAGAAAACTCTGAGTAGAATAATCTTGAAGAGTTTTGTTCAGATGAGATTAGAATAATTCCACCATCCCCAGAACCTGAAGCCATTTTTATAAACCGGCTCTGCACTTCGCAGATGTGATATGCTTAATTAAGAAATCGTAGGCAGGCAAAACTGATAAGGAGGTTAGTTCCAACATTGCTCTTGGTGTTATATAAAGCTGATGCTGGTCAATCATAAGTGTTAGTTTTTGCAAGAGAAAATCTAAACAGGTTGGATCTAGTCTAAATGAGTATGCTTTGGTCCGATTGAAATCAATGAGGCATAATGCAATTGTAATCCTAATGACTTCTTAATATGCTGGAACCAGTTTATTTGCAGGAATAAATTTATTCTTTATTCACAGGAAGCAGGGGAGGAGACCGCACTGCTGGCATGTTGTCTTCACTACAGTGGTACCTTGGGTTACAAACGCTTCAGGTTACAGATGCTTCAGGTTACAGACTCCGCTAACCCAGAAATATTAAAAATAAAAAATTCCTACCAGTAGCACGTCTTCAGATGCACACGAAAGCTCATACCAAGAACTAACTTAGTTGGTCTTTAAGGTGCTACTGGAAGGAATTTTTTTATTTTGACTATGGCAGACCAACACAGCTACCTATCTGTAACCAGAAATATTACCTCAGGTTAAGAACTTTGCTTCAGAATGAGAACAGAAATCATGCTCCAGCGGTGCGGCAGCATCAGGAGGCCCCATTAGCTAAAGTGGTGCTTCAGGTTACGAACAGTTTCAGGTTAAGAACAGACCTCTGGAAAGAATTAAGCTCTTAACCCGAGGTACCACTGTATTTTGATCGCCTTCCTAGAGGTGGAGGGTGAACTTGGGCAGTGGGAACCTCCTGACAGGAGACAAATATGTTTACTACTATTCACAATAACTATTTTAAGGTGAAAACAAATAGCAGGGTACGTGTCTATTAAGTTACAGAGACTTCATCAACTTGCTTGCAAGGTGAAAGGCTTATCTGAGGACAGAACAATAAACTTGGTGGTCTTCTCTCTCCTACTAGTGCCCATATTTCTGGAATTCCCATTCTCGATTGTCTAATGTACACACCTGCTGACAGTGTGTTGACAACAGTGCATTCTTCAGAGGGATCTGATGCTTGGTTAGTTTGATCCATAATACAGTGGTGCCTCGGGTTAAGTACTTAATTCGTTCCGGAGGTCCGTACTTAACCTGAAACTGTTCTTAACCTGAAGCACCACTTTAGCTAATGGGGCCTCCTGCTGCTGCCGCATCGCCAGAGCACGATTTCTGTTCTCATCCTGAAGCAAAGTTCTTAACCTGAGGCACTATTTCTGGGTTAGCGGAGTCTCTAACCTGAAGCATATGTAACCCAAGGTACCACTGTATGGTTTCTGCAAATGGCACAGTTATTAACCACGATGTCCCAAGCCCAGAGTGCAACTGCATTCCACTTCTTTACTTCAAAGCGCTTCTTGCCGGCACCACTTTTGGTTCCACTCGGTGTGTCCACATCCATCGCAACAGCCGTTTGGGCAGCAGGGAACCTCCTGTGCTTGTACAGGCTCCTTGTGCATTTTAGAACCCCAAGTTTACAACCATGCCTGAAGCTCACTCTCCAAAGAGTGTCTGGTGACATGAAAAGGAACACATCTCTTGGGGAATAAGGATACACTCCTGCACTCTCACTTGCTGATTGCTGGTGGGCAACCCTTACACCGTGGATGTTACAAATCATAGCATGTTTACTATCTAAGTTCCTTCACTTTGTGTCACAATCCAGGAATTAGTCTTCCCTGGAGTGAAATGGCTTGAGAAAAATACAAACGCTGCCATAGACACACAAGAAACCAAACTCCATAATGGGGCAATGACATCAGTAGCCCAATAAAATATCACCAAATCGTGGTCAAGTTCTCCAGAGTTCTTCATCAAATATTTGATGAAGGGTCATGGAGAATTCAAAAGCTTGCTCGCTCGTTTGTGACATTTTAATAAAGCTGATAAATGCATTATCCAGTATTGCATTTCGGGCTTTTTCTGACGAGCCAAAACAACATCATTTTTTAAAAAATAAAAATAAAACCAAATAGTATCTAAAAGTCCATGCAATGTCAATACTGTGTCGTCTGCTTTCCAGGCTGTCTATCTATTATGAATGTCCTCCTGCTGAAAGCTAATTGCCAGGAAAGCAATGAGCGACATCTGCCAGCTCAAACTATGGAGAGAAACTCATAAACTGTAGATGTTGAAAAATATCTAGTGTTGGGGGGAAAAGGTTTCCCCACCTCCTTTATGTCACATAACAGCTGACAAGATAAAAGAATCCTGATGTGAAGTAGAGAGGAGCCACTGCCTCTCTATGGCATTTGAAGAGTGTTTCATTAGGAATAGTGTGTCAGTTTCTGCACACATCAGGAAAGAGAAAATCAGTAAAGAGGGAGAGAAGAGAAGAAAGGCAGGGGGAAACATTGGTTTCTTGGATATTATATTGCTTGTTTTTTACTTCCTCTATTTTCTCCGTAACGAAATTACTTTTTTGAAACTATGTACTGGCACTTGTAAGGGACACGGGTTAAACCACAGAGCCTAGGGCTTGCCAATCAGAAGGTCAGCAGTTCGAATCCCCACAACGGGGTGAGCTCCCGTTGATTGGTCCCTGCTCCTGCCAACCTAGCAGTTCGAAAGCATGTCAAAGTGCAAGTAGATAAATAGGTACCACTCCGGCAGGAAGGTATACGGCCTTTCCGTGCGCTGCTCTGGTTCACCAGAAGTGGCTTAGTCATGCTGGCCACATGACCCGGAAGCTGTATGCCGGCTCCCTTGGCCAATAAAGCGAGATGAGCGCCAAAACCCCAGAGTCGGCCACAACTGGACCTAATAGCCAGGGGTCCCTTTACCTTTACCTTACAGTTGCCAAAATGGAATGCCTAGTTGCTATTCGGGGGCAAGACTGCTCTAAAGTCTTATTTTTCAAATGATGAACTGACTGTAATTGATTCTCAGTTTAAAGATAAAGGTACCCCTGCCCGTACAGGCCAGTCGTGTCCGACTCTAGGGTTGCGTGCTCATCTCGCTCTAGAGGCCGTGAGCCGTCGCCATCCAAAGACACTTCCGGGTCACGTGGCCAGCGTGACGAAGCTGCAGCTGGCAAGCCAGCACCAGCGCAGCACACGGAAACGCCATTTACCTTCCCACTATAAAGCGGTCCCTATTTATCTACTTGCACTTAAGAGTGCTTTCGAACTGCTAGGTGGGCAGGAGCTGGGACCGAACGACAGGAGCTCACCCCACCGCGGGGATTCGAACCGCCGACCATACGATCGGCAAGTCCTAGGCACTGAGGTTTTACCCACAGCGCCACCCGCGTCCCTCAGTTTAACACCTGGCTAATGGTCAGGGGTCCCTTTATCTTTACTGGCACTTGTACCTATTGGTGGAGTTTTGAAAGAGCAGTTCTAGTAACAAAAGTAGCAATAAAACCAGATGCCAACTTTGCTGCCACATACAGCCAGACATCACAATTACTGGACCCAACAACATCAAACATACCATCTGGGGCCAACTTTATTATTACCACTACTATCACTACTACTACTGTTCAAAGTCCGCTTTCACTGAAAGATCTAATGGTCAGAATATAAATGGCAAAAAAATTCTGCTTTCACCATTTCATAAAACACCCCATACATTCAAAGTAATCCCCTCATAATTTCACCATCATTTTAATTTATTTGAATTAATTATTTGAATTAATTTTGGGATGTATTTTAATTGATTGATTGATTGATTTTATGTGTATTGTGTTTTTATATTATATTAGCTGCTCTGAGCCCAGCTCCAATAAGGGTAGGGCAGGATACAAATAAAATTTGTTGTTGTTGTTGTTGTTAACAATTTGAACATATTGTACCATCGGTACAGCTGGGGGGAAATGTAGGACAAGTCTTAAAGTGCCATTCTAATATGGCTCATTATCTAACACATTTTTGAAAATGACATTAATCATTTGCAAACAGATTTGAAAAAGAGGTGGGAAAAAATATTTTCACATCATAAGAACAAGGACTGTGAGCTACAAGACAATTGATTCCAAAAATGTTTTATATATATTTTACCAGCTTTCAAAGGCAAGGCTTATGGCACTCAGCATGACTGAAAATGTGTTTTCAGCATCTGAGTAAACATTTTATTGATATTCAACAGGTGATGTTCCAAAACTGAAGTTGTGTGGACTGCATCTGATAAACAGAGCGTGTTCCAAGCAAGCCTTGTTTTATTGTTCTCTATTGCTGTTCTCAAAGCTAAAGTAATCCATGCTGAGCACAGCCCAGTTCAATAGAAGTGTTTACTTTATGTTTTAAAAACATAAGGAATGTTCAAGGGCTGTCAGGCAGTTATCTTAATCATTATGGTACCTTTCCCCTCAGATTAAGGGATTACACATCACACTTCTAGTAAGATTCAGATATTTGCAAATACAGCGTTACAATTATCTTGTTTGACCGTCAGTCAAGGAGGTATTAAGCAATTGGATAATGTCCCCAAGCACTTGATAAATTAAATCCTTTTATGCAAGCCTACACTTGCTGCTAGCAGTAAGTCAGCCATTTAAAACTGTGTGATTCCATGGGAGAGCATCTCAGTATTTTAAAACTGGATTTGGCTGTTTCACAGGTTCCTCTCCCCTCCTCAAATGTAGACTGCAAAAGGGCATGACTATTTCACAATTACAAAAATATCTCTATGGATATGGATGGGTTGGATCCAGCCTTGGCCATGCTTAGAGTAGACCCATTGAAGTCAATGGGACCTCAGTTGTGACTAAGGCTGCAATTCAAACTACAGCTACTCTGAGGAGTCTCATTGAATTCAGTGGGACTTACAGGTAGGACAGCCTGGATCCAATCTGATATCTGCAATTTATCTGGATTCATAATTTACAGTAACTTTCTAGGGTATCTAATCCCAACTTGAGACCCTCCAGACATTTTGCACATCAACTCCCATCAACTGCTTTGTAAAATTCTGCCTGCGTGAACGTCTAGTCCTCTGCACTCTTCAGTCACTTGAGAGTAGATGGATTTCTTTCTCTCTCTCTTTTGCCAATGAGGATTCTATAGTGTTCCTGAGCAAGGATCTATTTCCTAATCCTCAAGTGCACACATCTCCAGACCACTTGCCAAGTTCAAGAGCCAGAGTAGACCTCCACACAGGAAAGAACCTCATACAGCTAACTCAGTTGTTGTCTACACCTTTAGTAGAGAATGTTGTGCTGTCAGGCTGCTGCCAGCAACTCCCGGCCGGTTGCCCAAGAACATACAAAGACAAGGAAATGTTTCTTACCATCTCCTTTTTATTCAGTATTTACAGAGAGAGGCTATAGAACCCAGCCTCTTTAACCATGACCATTAACCATGCTGGCTGGGGCTGATGGAAGCCAGAGTCCCACACCATCCAGTGTAGCCACAGATTCCCCATCTCCATATTAGGTGTTGTGATGGAATCCAAAGCTTCAACCCTGTTTTCTTCTTAAAAACCACTCTATCTACCAAAGACCCTATCCTTAAGCAGGAGAAAGATGGCTAACTAGGTAGCCTAAATCAGAGCTTTTGCAAAAAATACCCCCCCCCCAAAAAAAAAACAACAACACACACATCAAGATAACGTTTTCCCATGTTAATCCATTTAGCAGAAAGTGAAGAGTGACATTTCTTCTAGTTTACACCTCTTAAAATTGTTTCCATGTGCAAAACAAGGTGCTAAGATTGTCATCCATGTGACCCTGGCTGATTAAATGCTTCCACCTTCTGTTTATGCAACACCTAAAGATCACAGCATGCTGGCTTCATCCTCCAGAGGGTTCCCAAATAAGGATGCTGTTGTTTCTTAAAAACACTCACGGTATGAAGTCTGGAAATAGCTGTTTATTTTCATTGGGATGCAACCTCCTATCTCTCTTAACTCACTTTATCTTGAGTACTTTTCTAAAAGGCTTTGATTCAAGCTCTGTGGTCAACATTCTTCTTGCTCAGGATCTCTCATGCCCCCAGCTTTTATGATGTGTTATTGCATGGATTGGGCACTTCCCTGGAAAACCGGAAGGCTTGCTATGAGTGCTCCCCTGTCCTCAGATTAATTTCTGTAGCTCTCAAGTGTGTCCTAGCTTGGGAGCAAAAAAGGAGGAAGATTGTGGAAACTGGTTAATGAGTTTATGAAAGGTCACCTTGCAGCCTGTTTACCTCATAAAGGAAGTGTCTCTTCATTACAAGGGTTTTTACAAATAAATGATTCTGGTGATCCCTTGCATGTTATTGATTGTATCTTCAAATACAGGCCAGGGAGGGAAAACCTTAATGAAAATTTTTAAAAAATTGTCTAGTGATGGAAGGCAAGGGAGCCAAGGGAATGAAAAGCTTTTATAATGGGGAATGAGCAGTTATGCTGAAAGTGGGAACTGGGGTTTCTAGGGTAAGTAAAAGTAGACACAAGTTGCTGGTGGAAGAAGCAATGTACCACCAGGTATTAGCTTAGACTAATTGAAATAGATAGATGATAGATGATAGATAGATAGATAGATAGATAGATAGATAGATAGATAGATGATAGATAGATAGATATAGATAGATAGATAGATAGATAGATAGATAGATGATAGATAGATAGATAGATAGATAGATAGATAGATAGATAGATAGATAGAGATAGATAGATAGATAGATAGATAGATAGATAGATAATAGATAGAGATAGATAGAGATAGATGATAGATAGATAGATGATAGATAGATAGATAGATAGATAGATAGATATAGATAGATAGATGATAGATAGATGATAGATAGATAGAGATAGATGATAGATAGATGATAGATAGATAGATAGATAGATAGATAGAGATAGATAGAGATAGATGATAGATAGAGATAGATAGATGATAGATATGATAGATAGAGATAGATATAGATAGATGATAGATAGATAGATGATAGATAGATAGATGATAGATAGATAGATAGATAGATAGATAGATATAGATAGATATAGATAGAGATAGACAGATGATAGATAGATGATAGATGATAGATGATAGATAGACAGATAGATAGATAGAGATGATAGAGATAGATATCACCAAGTTGATTGTATGATCCAGCTTAATCTGTTATTAAGGGCTGCTTTCGTAGCAATGTTTTTACAGTACATACTGGAATGAAGAAGGAATCCACCCACCTGGTATTCCAAAGTAGAAAAGCTGATACAACTTGATCCATTCACAAAGTGGTTCAGATCATGAATCCTCATCAGAATCCAGAGTTCTGTGGGTCTCTTTACAAGGCAGTTTGAGGGCTGCAGTGCTGCCTGGTCTCTTCCTTTACAGACAGACAGAAAGACAATAAGCCACTTGGAGCAGATAGCATCTGATCGTGATAACAGCATACTGAACTAGATGGGCCATTGACCAGATCCAATAGGTTCCTCTTATATAATCCTTATTTATTTAAACAAGTATTTTATAGTGTGACTTTTGGGACAGTTTTCCATACATTCATTTTTTTTATTATTGCAATTTCTCCTTGTGTGGAGCTCCCCAGCATGGCAATATGGAGATTATTCAAAGTAGAGCTGTTATGACGTCTGGGACACTTTTATTTTTGCCAACACACTTCTGGTTAATATCACTGGCGCAAAATAGCAGCCTGTTATGCAGAAGCATGTTTCACACACTCTGGCATAACGTCTAGGTTTCTCCTGCATGCCTCTCTACATGGTGGAAAACACCATGAAGAGAGGATATAAGCTCAGCAATGAATGTGCGAAGCTGCCCTGACTGGAGAAAATTGGGTAGCACAATCTCATGCATATTTACAAAGAAGCAAGTCCCCGAGTTCACGGGAATTTACTCCCATGTAAATGTGTGCAGAATTGTAGCATAAATCTAATCATATGAGGCATCTTTAACACTGGGCTACTGAAACTTCACAAAACATTATGGGACATCAGTGCTGGTGAAACATTATACATGGGCTGCAGGCTGATATCTCAGTCCAAATGTTTAATATTAGGATACAGTGGTACCTCAGGTTACATATGCTTGAGTAATCCAAAAATATTACCTTGGGTTAAGAACTTTGCTTCAGGCTGAGAACAGAAATCATTCAGCAGCAGCGCAATGGCAGCAGGAGGTCTCATTAGCTAAAGTGGTGCTTCAGGTTAAGAACAGAATGAATTAAGTTCTTAACCTGAGGTACCACTGTATTAGTGTTGCAAAAATCCATTTGTCATTCCAAAAACCCTTTTATCTCTTTAAGCTGGTGCTATATTTGCTTTCTTGTTTTGTGGCACATTATGCCTGAAATAATGCTTGCAGAATAAAGGTAAAAATTATTGGGATGGTTAGATGGGCAATGCCATGTGAAACTGACAAACTCAACCCTGACCTCTGCCATCTTGGACAAGGAACAGGCCTGTGTCAAAGGCTGGGGACTCAGGTTAAATTGTACCAAGGGGGCTGAGAAAGGCAGGGTTTGAATACTAGACTCCTGGCACCAAGCCCGTCTTGCTAAAGTCTGGATGGTTGGCCCTCTTCATTATAATTCCTTGAGTTTGAGATATGCTGATCCAATGCACTGCAGGTCAGAAATCATGCTGAAAATGTCTCTTTCCATTTAAACTATTGGATTACATAGTAAAGAGCCTATCTTTACTTTTTTAGAGATATAGGCAAAGCAAAAAAGAAAAGAAAGCAGTGTTTTTAAAGTACAGCACAAAGCTGTATGTCTCTGGCTCCATGCAGCAAAGCTTAGTGGAACTTGTCCTTTGACCTTAAACATCAACCCTTCACATTAGTCACCTTCTTATTGGTGAGGAAATGTTCCTTTCGTTGGGAAAACAAGTTTGCATTCCTTATAGGGAAACCGACTCAAAATAACTGGGCAATTGCCTACAGAAAGAAAAAGTCTTTATTTCTTTTTGTATTGCAAGCTCTTTTAAGGAATATATCCAAGACCTTAATCAAGTAACAGCCTAGAGCCACGTGGCTTAAGATCTGCTAGAGTTCAGCAGCTGCAACGCAAGGTATGAAACTGTGGAGCAGAACCTTCTCTGTTACATTCCTCAGAAGTGGAATGACCACTCCTTGGAGATACATATGTCTGTCTTCCACAGTAACTGATTTCAGAGGTTAATTTAACACACACATTTTCCTTTAGGCGTAGAAAGACAGATGATGTGCATACTTGCCCAGGCAGGTGCATTATGTGACCCATGAGAGCAGCAAATAAACAGACTGTAGAATGGTGGTGGGATAAAACCAGGCCAAATATTTATTGACAGCATCAGGCAAGGGGGAGGGTTGGCATGGCACTGGGTCCAGGATCAGTTCATCATTCCACAAGCCCCATGTTGATGGAATGGATCCGTTGGGTTTGAACCGTCCCAAACCTGTTACATGGGAGTCGGCCAGTGTTGAACCTTTCTGTGGTGCAAGCAAGCAAGCAAGGTCTCACTGGGCCACTAGGGTGCAGATTCTAACCAGGCAGATAGCCCTATCCGACCTTGGGGGTGCTGCAGTCAATCCTACCCTCAGGCCCCCATATTCTATGTTGATCCTGCCCAATGCCATTTCTGCCCCCATGCAAACAATGTTCTTCATCCTAACAAAGGAATGCCGTAATTTCACTAAGGGAAAGGCTAAGAAAACCCCAAGTGCCAATCAGGTTAAGAGAAAAATATCCTTTCTGGCCCTGTCAACCAGAGACCCAAAATTGTTCAGTGAAGGCTCTAACCCAAGGGTGGGCGAGCAGGAAGCTTTTGGTTTTGTAGGGCCAATAACTGTACTGGAGCAGAAAGGGGCAGCCGTTCCTGTTGTCCACTGTTGTTCTCACCCTGGGAAATGATTTACAGTGGTACCTCAGGTTACATACGCTTCAGGTTACAGACTCCGCTAACCCAGAAATAGTACCTCAGGTTAAGAACTTTGCTTCAGGATGAGAACAGAAATCGTGCGGTGGCGCGGTGGCAGCAGAAGACCCCATTAGCTAAAGTGGTACCTTAGGTTAAGAACAGTTTCAGGTTAAGAACGGACCTCCCGAACAAATTAAGTTCTTAACCCAAGGTACCACACTAATTCAAAATGGCAGGCATCTTGCTGGAACCCTGTCTACCTCAACAGCACTACCTTTCCTATTCTGCCCTGACAGGCAGACTTCCCCACTTGCTTGTTCACCTGCCCACTCCATCCCTGCTGACCACCAAAGTTTTGAAAATACATAGCAGCAGCAAGGTGGGAGAAGGAGTGGCCAAGTTAGCAAGGCTGCCAGGGCCAAGGAAGTGCTCTCACCCTCAAAGGCACCATGCCCAGGGCCCTCTAAAACCTGGCAATGCCTCTGATCTCATTTTGCTTGGAAAGCCTGAGGGCAGAGCCTGCATCGCTCATTTTGTTATTTCCTCATCCCCACTAACAACAGCAGCAGCATTTCAATTCATAGATGGACTTCGGTCTCAACTGAATGTGGATTCTGCATTTTCTGTCAACTGTTTCAAATTCTCAGTGCTTCTAAACCACGCACAGGCACACAGAAGTCACAGGAACTGATTCTTCCAACTTGCTGACTACTCGACACATTTATATTTAGAATACTATGAAAATCAGCTACCTGAATTAGCTAGCGCTGCAGGCATTTAACAGATGCTTGTTTAGCTTCATAAAGCAGGGTTTGTTTCAAGCTGTCACCAGAGGAAAACCTCATTACAGGGAATAGTAGATAAGCCCCTGTTTCTTGGCCCTAAAACAAAACAAGACTCGACGACAAAGTTTTATCAGTATTAGTTGGGCAGTGTCAATTGTCATCAAGTTACAGGGGTAATTTACTCAACTTTTTGGCATGCATCTCAATCAATTATTTGATCTTCTTGGCTTGTGCCTGGACTAGTACGAAAGGTGTTCTCATCTTCAAAAGGGCCTGGTGGGAGAAATCACCACTCTATGCAACAAGTGCAAGATATAAAACAGCCTGCCAGGTGGATCACCCACAGCGCACAGACAGTATCCACAACACCAGCAGACATTCTTGATAACAGCTACCGGTGGCGTAGAAATTCTGCACGGAGAAAAGGAATCATCCACATGGTGAGGCATATGAATATTACAGCCATTATGTATGCTGTATTATTGATTCGCCTTGCACACTTCCAAGCTGGTCATAATAAGAAGTGAGGCTTAGTTCCTTGCAAGCTGAGCAGAGCCAATCAGTTATGCCCCATTTGGCTAGCACTGGTGTGCCCTGATTTCTACAGCTAAAGCTGATGCGTGAGATTGATGTGGACGGTTTGTAGGTTGGAGTGGACCGAGTCAATCCTCTTTTTCATCATTAAAAGTAAATTGCAATATAACAGCAACAATAATGCTAGAATAACAGCAATAACACTCACATTCCCCAGGACTGTTTTTACCATTGTAGATAAATGCAAAAGTGAAACTGCTGTGGTTTGGGGATTATTATTGTTATTATTAATAATAAAGCACCGAAACTTTTCTAAGCACTGCATAATTTATATTTAAAGTGGCTATAGAAAGTCAGTGTGTTGCAGTAGTTAGAGTGTTGGACTAGGACCTGGGATACCACAGTTGAAATCCCAATTTGCCATGAAGCTCATATCGTGACCTTCAGACAGTTTCTACTTCTTAGCCTACCCCACCTCAAAGGTTTGTTGTGGGGATTAATTGAGGGAGAGAGGCATGTATTTCTCCATGGAGGAAAGGATATGATATAAATGCAATAAATACCATAAGATAAGTCCTGCCTACCAGTTTGTAATCTTATAATACTAAAGGAAAAGGGAATGGGGAGGGAAGATGAAAGCAAGCCTTAGAACAGCTGCTCCTTCACTGACCAATGGATGGTGCATCATGGATTATTATTATTATTATTATTATTATTATTATTATTCAACTAATACACTGCCCTATACCCAGAGGTCTCAGGGCAGTTCACAACAAGACCACAACATATGAATTCAAACCAAAAGCAGTAACCCAATAGCCTTCCCCCCAAAAGAATTCCATGAGTCTATGCTTGCACAATCTTTAAGTAATTAGGGCTGCAAATTGGCTTTTATTGATGTAGAATATTTGTTTGGGGTTAGATACAACAGTGTTGCTCAGCTGATAGTAGAGAAAGGGGAGAATTTCATATTTTCTATGCATTTTAATGAGGAACCACCTGATTTGTACATCTTGAACTAATCACAAACCCAAACACAACTATCCTTTGAAATTTGCACTTATCTGAATTTTGTAATGCAGTTCCCTCTACAATGTGTGCAAAAAATATGCATATACTAAAGAGAAATGTGCACGAAAATGCACGTATTAGTGAAAATAATAAAAAAATTAGATTAGGGGAACTTGCTAGTCAAAACAGTGTATATTAGTCAAAACTGTGTACAAAATTGTGCATATTAAGAGAAATTCACACCAAAATTCTGGTGAATTTTCAGGAAGATAAAAAAAATATAGAAAATGCTATGGAAATGCGAAAAGCCAAATTTGACCATCCTTAGCAGATGGTAAAACTTCTGTCAGCTGAACAGTGAAGGAAACAAGGCCCAACTCTTCCCCCTCCAGACCCCAATCCCCATTTAATCTGCTCCAAAGGGTTCAAGGACTTTCCAAGTAGATTTAGGGCAACAGTAATAGAATCCTTACTGTCCACTGAGTGACATCATTGGATATAGCACCTAAAGTACTGATACCTGACCTACATATTGAAGTTCTCATGTAGTCCTTTGAAGAGACTTTCCAAAAGCAAGTGGATATTGCAGTGGACAATTTCTTTAGCATAGCAAGAAACTAGTCCAGATTTCAAGGTAGATATTTTGACTTGTCTCATATATTTTTGAAAAGGCTATCATGCTTGAAAGGTTAGCATTCCTGTAATGTCATTGTTCCATTGTTCTGGGGAAACCTTGGAGTTCCTCATAAGACCATCAGGGGTTATTCACTGAGAAGATCATTACTGGCAGAGCAGCTTTCCTGAATGGCAGTTTATCCACCACTACCAATTTAAGTTTCAATGAATAATCAATTGGAAGTGTTCAGAATGATCTAAGGGCACACCTTTAGTTCTTAAATAATACTGTATGGTTCTTTTTGACGCCTGGGGTGCTATTCATGAATTCAGAGTGCACCATACAATGCATTGCAGAATGTAACTGCAACACATAGTGATTCTTCTGCAGGTAAAAAAATGTTGTGAAAAGTCCTTCCTGAAGGTAAAAATGTATTTTTAAAAAGACTGTAAGGAGGAAATGTAAACCTCTTCTGCTTCTAAATAAAACAGTAGCATTGGGCTGTTTCGAATCTTCCTTTTTCAGTTAAGTAATTTTAGCAGAAAGCCTAAGGAATGATGATATGTGTGACTCATTTTGACTTCTAAGTAGGGAAGAAGACATGTATAAAATAACATCCTGCATATGCAGGTTCCTGCTGTGGAAGAACATCTGATCTGCTATGAAAAGGTGAGAGAATGTTAGAAATGAATTCTCAGCCGAAAGTAACATCATAACCCACTGAATGGCTGTAATTACCTTCACAGAGAATCCACTGTAGAACTCAAAGGTTAAAATGACTGCATTTTAGTTCCAGAAACTGTATGCTGTTCTCGAAAGAATGACAATTAACAAAGGGGTTGCATGCCATATCATTGTACTTTTTAAAAATACTGTTGCTATAGGGAAATCGTTTCGTAATTTTAATGGGCAATATCTGGGAAGAAACTGAGAAAGAATGTGTCTTGTCCAGACCTCCTTAGTAAGGAATCCAGTCACAGACTAATAGTAGAGAGATGATGCAGAAATGATTAGCAGAGAGTCAAAGTACCACTGATCAGGGGGTTGGCAATGCCTGCAAGTCCCTTTTTGGCCTGTGACTTTACTTTCGACGCACCTGACATCTTATGAGATCAGGGATATGGCAGGTGGGTATGGCTTGGCCAGAACAGCCTGGGAAGCCAAACGGGGAAGGCTAATAAGGACTGTGTGCCAGAGATTCCCCACCATGGGGTTAAAAAGTCCACTGCTTTGCCTTCTTATGGCAATGAAGAACAAATGTTCGACCAAAATCTCCAGCCAAGATTTTCAGGCCAACCCAACCACAATTATAAGTAGATAGATCAAATGCAGATGGCCTTGTCAATACAAGTGACCAGATTATTGACATTTCAGACCTTCGTGGAAAGTGAATTACAACTTCTTTGTGATACAAGTTGTAAATTTATATTGGGCTACACAAATAATTCATCTTATGCCACCAGTTTTACTCTAGCATTACAGAATGACTATTAATAGCAACTAATTTTATCAGTATAGCAGAGACTAGAACGATCCTCGAAGTCCAATATGACAGGGGAAAAGAGGGGAAAGAATCCTATTTATTTATTTATTTATTTATTACACCGCCCTATACCTGCAGGTCTCAGGGCGATTCACAGGATATAATCAGAATATAAAACTACAAAGTACATAAAATAAAATAAAAACCACTAAACACATATTTTAAAAGGGCATAGAATTGCTTGCCTTTTTAAGAAAATGGCTCCTAGATTATTTCTGGGTATTCTGGAACAAGAGACATGTCACCTCTCCATTTCTCCTCCATTGAAAATTGTCTACTCCCAAAGACGCTTTGCAGTGCAGAAGTGGCATTTGGGTTAATATTAGGTATGGCAGAATTGTACCATTCGATTTGTGTGTGTTACACACAAGTCTTTCAAGTTTTGCTTTAATGAAGTTTTAGGTTTTAACTGTGAATAGAAAGCTTACATTAGCCAGAATCCTGATGCACATTACATGTTTTGATTGTGGTGTTTTGCATTAATAAGGAATCACAGCTTAGATTCCAGCTACACTATGAGGGAGGATCAAAGACATTTTAGCCTCACACATAAAAATGTTGTAAGCTGACAAACCAATCCAGTGCATACGTAAACTGGGAACAGACCCTAGTGAAAACATTTGGACTTACTTCTGAGTAAACATGCACCAGATTGCAATATAATACTCTGGGAACTTTGCAGTGGCCCATATGGTCTATCATCTGGTTCTTATGGGGAGCCCCAAACCAGGATCTGAGCACAACAGCACTCTAGACCTGTGATTCCCAGTAGTTGACATGCAGAGGCATACTGCCTCCAACAGTAGAGGCAGGAAAAGAAACACCTTAAGGCTGGTAGCCATTGAATATTGTACAAGCTCCCACTAACTGAATGGGAACTGCACAAAAGTACCTTCTGCTTTTGCTCAGTTTTCATCCATGTCAGTGGGATTTGCACAATGGACTGCGCCAATTTGTGATTAAAGACAGCGAACAGGTTGGTTCATATTTTAATGCCAACCTTCCTAATTCACATTTACCATACTGGTGTGCAAACTGAACCTTGACTATCCTTCAAAATCCGCACTTCTCCAAGTTTTGTGGTGCAGTTCTCCAGCCGAATAATGTGTACAAAGATGCAGCTATTGGGGATGATAATATACAAAAACACATTGTTATAGGGGTCAGTGCTTGGGGGTGGTGGAAAACTGTCTATTTCGACAAAAAATGCCTGCACATGTGAGTATTAGGGGAAATGGACGCTGAAAAACTGATGAATTTTCACAAGGGCTTTAAAAAAACTCTGCAAAGTGAAGGGGAAGTGTAGAGAGCTGAACTTAAAACTGGGGGAAATGAGAAGCTGAGATAAACCACAATTTACAGAGATTCTTCCATCCTTACTTGTGACACTCCATAGTTAGACAGTAGAGTGACACAAGCTCTGATTCAAGTTGATGTGTGGGGATGAATTCACATTACACTGAAAATGACCCCCCTTTAGCCAAATGGCCCTCAGTTCTCATTCATCTAAATATGATTTGCCATTTTTTTATTGCTTTGTTTCACCGTTTTATCTCTGAAGATGCATTCCACCATAGATTTTTTTAAAATAATAATAATAATAATCGCTTCTGGTGCAGCTGCCGTGAGATTCAGAAGGTTCTGATTAAAGGAGCAGTACACAGATGAAAATGCTTGAAGGAGAATGAGATGAAATCTGCAACAAAGCTTGTCATCATCATCAATAACCTTACACTCCTCCTGCCTCAACACTTGCTAAGGCCACATGGAACACATTTTTGTCTGGCTAGAAAAATTAAGAAACATAAACAAGATTGTGTCACGATTGGCACGAGGCAGAGAATCCAAGGGGAGGCTGACATGGTCTTTCACTTTCATAGTAGTTATATCAGAAGGGGTGGGGTGGGAGAAATAAAAGGAATTGTTATTCTGGCTTAAAGGCAGGTCTGCCAAAATTTATTTTTGAACTCTCAGCCTGCTGTCAGGTAGGATGGGGCTGTTTCATATATTTGTCGTTAAACTGATATGTCCGAAGAGCTCACAGAGGCTTATGCATGCTTTGCAGCCAGACACCCACCCAGACAGACAGCTTATATCACCAAGCCTGTTTAACTGCATCCCTTGCTTCCATATCAGTCTCTGAGCCATGAGATGCTGGCTGAAACAATACAGTGATATATACATCTGACAATGCAGAGGCAAATCCCCAGAATGCTCTTTCCTGTCATAAATTATTGTCTAAACTTGCCTGCACGTCAGGGAATGGAAATGGAAGAATTACTGCCCCAGTCTTATCCATGTTTACTCAGTTGTCAGTACTATTGAGTTCAACGGGACATATTCCAAGTAAGTGGGTGTAGGATTGCAGCCTTAGGGCATTTTTGAATTGGAGAATGGAGGTTTGGTTTAAACTCAGAGTCATTTCAGGATCATGGACACAGCTACTACTTTTCTATAAAAGTGTCCATTTCCTGTTATACAGCTCTACGGTGTGGCTACAGCTGGCTCACTGTGTAGTTCTGGTTGTTCCAGCTGAAAAGGAATATTGTAGAGTTGGAAAATATGCATAAGATAGCGACAGAAACGACCAGGGGAAAGGAATATGAGGAAAGGTTTTTAGTTCAGAAAAAAGGTTCCCTGGCCCTGGGGATGAAGACGAAGAGTGGTGTTGCATTTATTTGTGGCTCGCTACATAAAATATCCCAAAGTGACTAAAAGCATTCATAACACACAATTTAAAATACAGTAAAAATATATTAAAACACTATTAACTTTATATGGACACAGATACAGACTAGGATATGACCATGATATATGGCCCTAGTTAAAAGTCAAATGACTGGGTGATAGTTTATAAACAGTAGCTGAGGCCCACACCGTGGGACTGATTGACAGGAAGTTCAGGACTTATAAAAGGAAGTATTTCTGCACTCAGAACATCATTAATGTGTGGGATTCACTGCCATAAGATGTGACTGCCACTAGCTAAGATATCTTTAAAGGAGATGAAAAGAAATCGTGGAAAGTAGATCTATCTAATAGCTAACAAATCGGGTTCTCCTTAACAGAGAGCACGTGTTGCGGTTGGGGAAAACAAGCCACCTTGCCATGACTAGGCAGTTTGGCAAACCCAAGCCTCCTAAGGGGTTAAGATTGGGTTGCTGGGGTAATTTGTTTGTAGCAAGTTTGGAGGTGGGGTTAGAGGTTATAAATACAGGGGGCCAGAAGTTGGACTTCCTCTTGGCCGTTTTTCCATCGGATCAGGAGCTGCTGGAGACGGTTGTATTCACCTTTTGCTTTCGCTTTCATTGGGCCTACCTAAAATTTTCCTATTTCCCCTCGTCATTCCCTGGCCTTATTTGATTTTGTCCTCCCCTCTCCCCCTTACCTTCTCCTAGCGCTTTTTCCTCTCATCGCCCCATCCTTCCTGATCCTCTCCCTCCTTATTTTCCTCTCCTTTTAATTTTCTTTAATTTAACTTGATCGGGCTACAGCAACAGGCCTGAGGGTGGGTTCCCCCCCCCGGCCTTCCGGGTGCCTGCCTTCGGGCTAGGTACCTGGTCTTTTTATAATTTGGGGTTGCTTGCGGTCGTGCCCGGTGCCGCGGCTGGGAGCTGGTGGTCGGCGGCAGAGGCGTGCGGTGGGCCTGCTCAGGCCTCTTGAGGACCTGCTGCCTTAAGCCCCCCCTTTTTGTTTCTTCTTTATTCCTCTTTTCCCCTCTCTTCTTTTTTTAAAAAAATAAAAATAAAAATAAAAATAAAGAAATCAGTCTCCCCCCCCTTACCTGTTCGCGGCTGCCGGGGATTGAGAAGGGACGGTGCGGTTCCTTGGCCTCTCCCCAGGCCGCGGCGGCGTCTGCTGTGGGTGAGGGGATGGTTCCCCGGAGGCGCGGAGGAGGCCTTCCGCCGCTCGTCGGCCCCGCCGGCGGCGAGGCACGCGAGCGGCCTGTTTTTGTTGGGGGGGATTTGGCCGGGCGGCGGCAGCTTCAGCGAGCCGGCGCTGCGGCGTCGGGCAGCTTGGCCTTCGGGTCGCCCAGCTTTCCCCCTTCCCTTCCAGCAAGAGGTGGCGGGGCCGCTCCCCGGTGACCGGGAGCGGCGGCCCGCGCTGCGCCCGACATTTTGGCTAAGGGCCTCAGTTGCGCTCAACGCGCGAGGTCAATTCCTCGCGGTTGCTGCTAGTTTGCCCGACGGCTCCACCTTGTGGCCAAGCAGTGTCTCTGCAGCTAGGTGAGCTGTTCGGAGCTCCCCCTGGTGGCTCAGGGCAGGGTTGCGCCTTCCCTGACTGAGCTAAGGGGGTTGTCGAGTGCCCTCTGCTGGTTGAGGGGAGTAAGTACATTCCTTTTAATTGCAGATTCAGTTACTGGAAGGCAAATAAATAATAAAATAAATCATAAATTGCTAAAATAAATAAATAAATACATAAATACATAAATACATAAATATATAAATAAATATTGGGTTTTAAGTAGCTAGTGAATAATAGATAGATAGATAGATAGATAGATAGATAGATAGGTTTGTTCCTACTGATTTTATTTTGCATATTCTTCAGCAGTTGGAATAATAGTATTGCTTGCATACACCATCTGTGGTTGGCGGTGACGCCAGACTATAGCAATCGTTAATTCTCTATTTGATTTTAATAGCAGGTATGGCTCCTAAGAAAGTCGCTGCCCGTCCCGGCTCAGCCTCTGGTGCAAAGCGGCCTATTAGAGGTCCATCGCAGGCGCTTCGCTCTCCCACCCCGAGTCAACCGGTGGGAAGGGTGCAATCTCTGGTGGAAAGCATGGCTGGCAATCCGGCAGCCTTATCTCGCTTCGCTGCTCAAATGGACGGCCTCCTTCAACACTGCTCTGCCCAGCCGCACACGTCTGGAAGGCGTCCTCGTCCAGTAGCAGCGTCATCTCCAGTGTCTCCATCATCTAGTGAAGAAGGGGGAGATGGCTCAGCATTTGGGGGTTTGATGATTGACTCCCAGCCAGCCCAGCCCCGCGACTTACCTGCTGTTCGGGGCCGTTCGCGACGGCCACGTCGATCCTCCGGGAGGCCCCCGGGAAGGCGGAATCAGGCGGCAGTTTCCACCCGCCGAGGTGTACTCACCCAACCTTCGGTCGAAGTGGCGTCAGGTTCAGGCCTCTCACGTGTTGTTTCTCCTCAATCAGCCCCAGGTACTCCACAGCTGAGCCCTGCCTCGGAGTCTTCCATAGAGGACAGTCTGCCGGTTCCCGCCAGGAAGTCTTCGGGTGGAAAACGTCGCCGCAAGAGGTCTTCCCGGAAACATGCCAAGCGAAGGAGGGGTGAATCATCTTCCTCTTCCTCTGGTATGTCATCTTCCAGTTCTGATGATGAGGCGGGCGCTTCTAGGGAACTCTATTGGGGCTTTGGTGAGTGGGCCTCAGGGCTGCCTCGGTGGGCTTGGGATCGGAGGGCCAATACGCACCGAGCCAGGTATGGGGCCGTTCAAGAATGCAGGGATGGCGTATTGGTACCTGACGTTAAGGTCTCTACCAATTCCGCCAGAGACATCATCCCAGGTGCGCATTTGTCTACAAAATGGCGGTCTAGGATACTGAACGGCCGCTATGTGGATATTTTCAAACTGGCTCCTCCTTCGGAGGACCAGGAGAAGGGAAATTTGTCAAAGAAGCGATTGGGCGCCCCCGTCATGGACAGGACTTTCGAGCAATGGCTTGATTGTTTCCAGGTCTTTGCTGGCGTGGTGGTGGCGGCCTACCCACGGAGGTCTCTCCATTTGATAGTTTACTTATCTATTGTTCGCTCTGCTTTCACCAAAGCTGGTGAAAAAGCGGCGATAAAATATGATGAGCATTTCAGGTGCCGTGCTGCTAGGATCCCATCAGCTCGATGGGATCGCAAGGATCTTGATGTGTGGACCACCTACGTTGCTCCACTCATCGATAGAAAGGGGCCAGAGCAGCAGAAGTCGAAGAACCCTGCATTTCGGTCCAGCCGGCGCCTACCTTGCTGGGAGTATAATAAGGGTTCCTGCCAGCGCCCAGGGTGTAGGTACGCACACATGTGCGAAAAATGCAACGGTTCGCATCCTGCCTCCTCTTGTTTTGGGTACCGGCGGCCCTTTCGTGGGGGAAAGGGGGGCTCTCAACAACCCCCCAAGCAAAACACCTCTCTCCCTTCTACATCAGGCACAGGGAAATGAGGTTTTGACCGCCTTGGCTCATACCCCTATTCGTCTGCCGGCCCTTCAACATTGGTTGCAGTCCTACCCTAATAGGGACGCTGCAGGTTATTTGAATGACGGTTTCTCTATCGGTTTTCGGATTCCAGTAGCCATGCCACCCGTGGCACGGAATCCTTCTAATCAAAAATCAGTTCGCGAGCTACCCGAGGTCGCCCGCAAGAAAATTGCAAAGGAGCTCGCCATGCATCGGATGGCTGGTCCTTTTGGTACCCCTCCCTTTCATAATTTGCATGTATCCCCACTGGGTATCGTGCCGAAGAAAGCGCCAGGTGAATTTCGTTTGATCCATAATTTGTCACATCCCAGGGGCACTTCAGTCAATGACGTTATACCTCCGGAGCTATGCTCCGTGAGGTATGCATCACTTGATCAGGCTATCAAGATGATTCGGAAGTTTGGCCGTGCTGCTCTATTGGCAAAATGCGATATCGAGTCAGCATTTCGCCTTCTCCCGATCCATCCGGATGATTTTTGGTTGCTGGGTTTCCAGTTCGAGGGAAAATTTTATTTTGACAAGGCCATGCCTATGGGCTGTTCAATTGCATGCGCTGCTTTTGAATCCTTTAGTACCTTTTTGGAGTGGGCCCTCAAATTCAAAACTGGACTGGGCGGAGTCACTCATTATTTGGATGATTTTTTATTGGCCTCTGCTCACGACACTGGCGAGTGCTCGGTGTTGCTGCAAGCCTTCGCAGACCTCACGCAGGAGCTGGGGGTTCCACTGGCAGCGGAAAAAACGGAGGGTCCGTCAACCCAGCTTACTTACTTGGGTATCCTATTGGACACGGTTTCCCAGACTTCTAGCTTACCACGTGACAAGCTAGTAGCCTTGAAGACTGTCATTGAGGAACTGCTTCCTTTGAAGAAGGTGTCCTTGAGACAAATCCAGTCCTTGTTAGGGCATCTGAACTTCGCGTGTAGGGTGGTGGCGCCAGGGCGCCCCTTCTGTTCACGCCTGGCCCGTCTCACCGTGGGGTTGAGGGCCCCTCATCATCGAGTGCGCCTTTCTAGTGAGGTGAGGGCGGATCTTTCCATGTGGTTGGAATTCCTGGAGGAATTCAATGGGGTCTCTTTATGGCAAGATACGTTGAATTTGCACAATGATTTTCAGGTTCAATCAGATGCTGCGGGTTCCCTGGGTTTTGGTCTTTTCTGGAAAGGGCGATGGTGTGCAGAGCGTTGGCCGCCCGCTTGGCGGGGAGGAGACATTACACGGGACCTAACGTTTCTCGAGTTTTTTCCCATTGCAGTGGCTGTGCATTTGTGGGTCGAGGAATTCAGGAACCGTCGTGTCTGCTTCTGGACCGATAACCAGGCGGTGGTGTCTGTCCTGGCAAAGCTGTCATCACGCTCACCCAGGGTGTCGGCCTTATTGCGGGCCTTTGTGTTGCACTGTTTGCGTTATAATATAGTGTTTTCTGCACGTTTTATCCCCGGGGTGTCTAACGAAATTGCTGATGCTCTGTCCCGTTTGCAGATGGAGCGGTTCAGACTTCTGGTTCCAGAGGCACGGATACGTCCGGAATATTTCCCGGATCATCTCTGGAACCTTGGCAGCAATTAGTTTTGCAGGGAGTAGCGGCATCTGTTTCCCCTTCTACCCTTAGATCCTACACAAAAGCTTGGACTGATTTTTTGGCATTCCTGGGTCGGGCTGCCAGTGATTTTGTAGGTGTCCCGCCCACCTCTTCTCAGGTGTTAAGTTATTTGGCGCATCTATTTCAGCTGGGGCGTGCAGCTAAGACTATTAGGATACAGGCAGCTGCTATAGCATTTTTCTGTAAGACATTTTTTAATAAAGACCCTTGTGCGAAGTTTCTAGTACGCAAGGCCTTGGAAGGCTGGTCTAGACTTCGTCCCCCTCAGCCAGCCTCCCGGCACCCAATTTCTTTTGACTTGTTGTGCAGGATGCGTAAGAAGCTGCGGGTGGTGTGCTGGTCAAGGTATGAGGCCCGCCTTTTTTCGGCTGCTTTTTCGATTGCCTTTTTCGGAGCATTGAGAGTGGGTGAACTTGTGTTGGAAAATCACAGGGATGGTCGTTCCCGGGGCCTTTTGCTCCGGGATCTGCAGTTATTCCTGGCGGAGCTAATGCTTACAATAAGGAATTCAAAGACGGATCAGAAGGGCAAAGGTGCGGTAGTTCGCCTCCCTGCTACGGGGGAGGCTGGCCCTTGCCCTGTAAAGGATGTCAGCAAGTACTTAGCTATGCGCCCCTCAGGCGATGGGCCTCTGCTTAAACATGAAAATGGGTTGCCCCTAACTAGGCGCCAGTTCGCGCAGGTGATGCGTAGGGCGATTCTGGCCTGTGACGGCACGGCCAGTGGTTTTGCCCCTCACTCCTTTCGGATTGGGGCAGCAACGACAGCGGCTCATTGGGGATTGTCGACTGAGAGAATAAAGGATTTGGGCCGTTGGAAGTCGAATGCGTTTCAAAGTTATGTCCGCTAACAATTCCAGACTCTCACATTGTTTTTGCTTTGTTACCCAGGTCTAGCGGCTGTCCGCATATGGTTGGTGGGGCACAGCATCGTCCATTGGGCGGGCGTCGCAGCACGGCAGTCCGGATTGGGTCCAGGCCTCGGCTTCCCTCCACATGTACAGCTGTCGTGGCTGGCCAGGCGGGGAATGCGCTGGTCAGAATTCCTGCCGCGAATCCGGAGGCAACTGCTCTTGGAAGAGCCGCCCACGGCTATAGTGGTGCAGCTGGGAGAGAACGATTTGGTGTCCATGGACTGTCGTTCACTTCGGGCTGCAATTTTGAATGACTTGGAGGTACTGCAGGCTTGGGTGCCAACAGCAAAAATTATTTGGTCTAAGCTGCTGCGACGCCGCATTTGGAGAGGCAGTCGTTGCCCGGCAGCCACAGAAAGGGCCAGGAAACGCATCAATGCTGCGGTGGCAAAAAAGATGGCCGAGATGGGTGGAGATGTGATTTCTCACCCAATGATTCAATTTCAGGCTGCATCCCTTTTTAGAGCCGATGGTGTGCATCTTTCAGCCTCGGGAAATGAGGTTTGGCTGGGTGCAGTGGTAGCCAAGCTTAAGGCTTGGCTGGGGTTGTGAGTGGTTTGGTGGTGAGCTGAGGGCTCCTTGGCGGTTAGGCACTGGTTAAAGTGGTGCTTGGAGGGGTAAGTGCCTACCCCTCCAAATGATGCGATGGGAATTCCGTTAAAGGAATCCGGGGGCTTGCCATTCTTTTCGTCTTTGTCCCTGGCATCGGACTTAGGCCGTGCAAGCCCCAAAGGGACAAGAGGGTGAGAAGTGCGGGACTGATGCCCAGCTTCACGTTCTCACCCAATTCTTGTTTCCCACACTGGATTCCGCTGGTGTCCGGAATGCCAGCTCTGTCCCTGAGGGCATGGACAGATAGTCCTAACCAGTGCCTAAGCAACCACTCACATTTTTGTATTGAATAAAGTTGTGGCCAAAATTATGCCAAAAACCTAAACAAAAATTGATGTGTGAAGTGTGAATTTTTTGGGGTGGTAATTGTGGGACTCAACACGCAATGGAGAATGCAATTTTTGCTTGCAAAGTTCTCATAAGCATCTGGCTGGTCAATGGGAGAACAGGATGTGTGATGCTGCTAAAAACATGGCAGATTCTGAATGAATGGTATCTGTGTGTGCACATGCACTTAGACCCCCACACATCAAGCTGTATTGTTTAGAATGTTTCACCATAAAATGGAGAATCTTCTTGCACTCAGCCCTAGTTTCTTCTGTGGCAAGGTGACTTATCCACACAGTGAGCCACTCAAAGGGTTACAGATAAAAGGTGAAGAAACATATAAAGGAATAATGTGTGGCAGAATCCCTATGGAAATCAGTGTGTTCCAGCTCCAATTTCCTGGAGACAGAAATCAATTCTCATCTTTGACCTCCCTATTGGAGATGCAGCTAAAGTTACAGCATTGGCTATTCAGGCAGAAGCATTGGTCAAGTGAAGAAATGTGAAGGTAGCCAAGCTATATATATATACGAACACTTATCTAGAGGTAAGCTGTTGATTTTTTTTGGTTTGGGTTTAAAAATGAAAAAGCTGTAGGAAAGTGGAGCAATGGACTTAGGAACCTATACATTTAAAGCACCATCACACCACTGTAAACAGTCTCCAAAGAATCCTGGCAACTGTGGTTTGTTAAGAGTGTTTTTTAGGTGTTTGGATTGTCCTCAAAGAGCTCAAATTCCCAGAGTTCCCCAAAGGACAGGTTGTTGAACAACTCTGAGAATTGTAGCTCTGTGAGGGGAAAAGGTGTCTCCTAACAACTCTCAGCCCCATAGCAAACTACAGTTTCCAGCATTCCTTTGGGGGAAGCCATAATTGTTTGAAAATGGTATGACACTGCCTGAAAAATATAGTGCAGCTGGGGACTTACAGTGGTCTACCAAGTGTGGTGTTCTCCTTAATTGAGCATGCACATTACTCTGAGTACCTCAAAATAATAACTAACAGCTTGGATTTTTATGTACTCCTATCTTTTAAGAGAACTGTAAATCAAGTCAGTGCCGTTTGACAACAATATTATCTGTGCATTTGTAATTAGGCTTCTGTGAACATATTTCAACAAGTTAAATCAGTACAAATGGGTAAAAAGCCAGCTTCTCTGTGTAATTTATGGTGAACCTGTTTTTATTCTTCAACTCATGAAATGAGAAGTTTGTAATTAGCAGCCATCACAGGGCTGTCTTCCACTTCAGTGCTTCATAATCCTCAGCACTCAGAGATCAAAGTTAACAGTTGGGTGCTACAACACTTAAGACTTGGATCTCATGAAGAGATATGGAAATTATCTTTTGGAACACATTTGGCATTTTTTTTCTATAAAAAAATTGTAATTTTTTTGTCTAGCACTTCTGAGCAATACTATCAACACAAATCTTGCCCTTAGTTAAGGCAAGCACTTTGTGATGTCTACAAATGTGTTGTGTGTGATGGGCAAGGGGATCCTCTTCCACTGCCATACAAAGTAGCTTATTTCTTAATAAATATATGCTGCAAATTCATTCCTGGAGAAATATTGAACATCAAAGAAACCACAAACACTCTAATCCTAAACACTTATACTGATAAGCAAATCCCATTGACCGCAGTGGTATTTATGCCTGGGATTTCAGTTTCTATGTAACATTTAGTACACAATTGTACCCAGCAAACATTCCGTGGGGCTCACTCCCCATAAAGTATGCCTTAAATATGTATATATTTATTTATTAAAAAAGAAATGCTTAATTAAATACATATGTTTTAATGAAGATGTAGATTTAAGTTAGTGCTTTGCCGAAGATATAATTTCTTCACTCTCTGGATGGGGATAAAACAAAATCCTCCCAAAAATCACAGGGTGTGTGCGGAGAGAAGATATTTCTCTGAACCTGTGGGACTTTTCCCCATTTCCCCCTGCTTTTTAAACACTTTTTGATGTCACTGGATTCTGGGGTTCTTCTTTAGCCAGGCAAAACACAAAACATGTTTGCCTGCTGTTGGACTGCCCATGGTCATCTGGTTAGCTCTCCATACATCTTCCTTCAGGCAGGAGAGGCACTTGCCAGTGTTTAAACACAAACTTTGTTTCTTTTTTCATCATCTTGTTGCTTAAGGCAGATCTGTACCACTAGAAAGAACGTCCACTGAAAACAGACAATGGCATGTGAAATACGAGGGTAAGCCCCAAGAACAAGCAGAAATGTTACCCACAGTGGAAGTCCCCAAGTGATAATTGCCGAGTGATGACCAGTGTCACCGTCTTCATGAAGCATCCATATAACCCTGTGTGTGCAAATCACCATTTAAAAAAACAACACCTTCAGTGTCTTGGATTGGGGACAGGAACTAAGAGGAGCCAATGGCTAAGGAAATGCATGTTGGGAACAAAACTAGAGTCTCAGCAGAAAGTCCTGCAACCAATTTACAGGTTTGTGTGTTGTTTTCTTTCCTCTGTAGTAGGTTTGTGAGGTTTACAGGAGAGGCTTGTATGCTAGGCAAGCCTTCGTTTCAGCACACTGCTACTCAAGATTTTGCATCACACCGCAAAGACACATCACCTCGTAGTTGTACGAAGAGGAATGCTGCAAAGCCATTGTTTTACAAAGGCAGGTGGTTGCCAAGGCTTCTGATAGCTATTCACCATTCTCTTTCTTCCCTCTTCATTATCTTTGTGTTGTTGCCCAGCTGGGCTGCTTTTCTTAGAACCAGACTCCAGGCACTTCAGGTAAACTCAGACACAAACAGCTTTATTCACATACAGCAGACAGGGAGTCCAGCTTATTCCTGAGCCACGTACAAGCAACAGAGCACTCTGCTCCAACCTCCAGATGCCCTATGACTGCTAAAGGGAAATAAACTCTGATGTAAGGGGATGAACATTGTGGCCAGGTGACTACCTTGGTGCCCTCCAACAGCTAGAGAACAAACGGGGAGCTTGGTTCTTACTCGCCAATGCAAGGAACACTCGGCTCCATGTTCCAGTTAGCCTGGGTGTACGGAAACACAAGGAAAGTCATTCTTTCTGATAATCTCTATCACTAGAGCTAAATCAGTTCATAAAGGAGCAGCCAAATGGTGCCAGCATGGTAGTAGTGCCCCAGCTCTAGAATTCTCTCCAATGGCCACATCATTGATAGGGATTTTGCCACTTGGTAAAACTTACTCTAGAGCTGGAGGAGACTCTTGAGAGTCCCATGGACTGCAAGAAGATCAAACCTATCCATTCTCAAGGAAATCAGCCCTGAGTGCTCACTGGAAGGACAGATCCTGAAGCTGAGGCTCCAATACTTTGGCCACCTCATGAGAAGAGAAGACTCCCTGAAAAAGACCCTGATGTTGGGAAAGATTGAGGGCATAAGGAGAAGGGGATGACAGAGGATGAGATGGTTGGACAGTGTTCTTGAAGCTACCAACATGAGTTTGACCAAACTGCGGGAGGCAGTGGAAGACAGGAGTGCCTGGCGTGCTCTGGTCCATGGGGTCACGAAGAGTTGGACATGACTAAATGACTAAACAACAACAACAACTTACTCATTTTCTCCAGCCTTCAGAGACTATGGTTTTTGAGTCTTTAGTTTGTCTTGTATTATATTACTGAGTGCCTGAGATTTTATTGTATGCCAAGGCCCCATGACCCCATCAATCCCTAAGTGATGAATAACCAGACAAGACAACAACATAAAATTGTGTTCAAATAGGCCACAACTTTATTATAGATTTGAATGGTTTGGTGTAGGCATTGGGTATAGTCATTTATTCCACCACAGTCCCTTAGATGCACTGCTGGGAGTTCATCTAAGGGTAAACCACATCTGGGGGGCCCTATGACCTACATCAAATAGGGATACCCTTGAGAGGTGCCCATTGGAGGTGTTCTACGGCCCTAGCCTCCACCTGGGCATCTGAACAGAAGGAACCCATTGACAATCCCTTTAATGGGATACTCTTAACCAAGTAGGGGCAGACAGGTGCTACAACCTCCCCTACAGCTAAGACTTACCCAATGCCTAACCTCACAACGTTGTGGTGATTGCTATGAGGAAGGCAATCAAATGGCCAGTGCCAATTTGCCAAGTGGAAAAAATTCCCGAATTCCACCCTGAATATGGGGCCAACAAACTCCATAGCAAGGTCTTGGCATGAAAGTAAAACATATGAAAAAGAAGAGGAAGGATGGGGCATCCAATGACAAACGTGAGGATGCAAGGGAAGATCAGCCTGGTCCAAACTGGAAGAAATCATGTCCATTTATTGCTTACCATTACATTCTGATCTTAAAGAACTGATCTCCTTCCTCTGCCTTTTCCTTTCACTCTACTTCCATTCATACCCTTTATTTTTATTTGTAAGCTTGCTGGCAGACGTCTGTGTGTCTGTTTTTCTTTCTTTAATTGGTATGATTTACTTTGGGAAGTCATAATTGTTTAAAGATAAAGGTAAGGTAAGGGGTGCAGGTGGCACTGTGGTCTAAACCACTGAGCCTCTTGGGCTAGCCGATCGGAAGGTCAGCACTTTGAATCCATGTGACTGGGTGAGCTCCCGTTGCTCTGTCCCAGCTTCTTTCAACCTAGCAGTTTGAAAGCATACCAGTGCAAGTAGATAAATAGGTACTGCTGCAGCAGGAAGTTAAACGGTGTTTCTGTACGCTCTAGTTTCTGTCAGTGTTCCATTGCACCAGAAGTGGTTTAGTCATTCTGGCCACATGATCCAGAAAGCTTTCTGTGGACAAACACTGGCTCCCTTGGCTTGAAGCAAGATAAGTGCCACACCCCATAGTCACCTTTGACTGGACTTAACCAGTCTGGCCCTTTACCTTTTACCTAATTGTTTGAAAGTGGAATAGTCAATAAATAAAATAAAGTAATCTTTTAAACAAAATGCAGGTAGCCAACCAAGTTGTCATTATTATAGTGCATAGGTTTTTAACATTTTTAGTGTTTTTGAACATTTTTATTATTACATTTAATTGCATTGTTCTGCTGCTTTGTGATTTATTGAGCTGGGCTTCTTTTGGAGGAAGGGCAAAAAATTACAGGAAAAATCATTAGGAGAAAAAGTCACTTGGCTTTTGGTTATGTACCTGTCCCAACAAGAATATTGTCTTAATCCTAAAAAGGCCTATAGAGCATCTTTGTGAAGTATAGCCGAAAACTACAACTTGTGCACCTAATATTCTTGGATTCCTAAATGAAATGATTGGAGAAAGGTTTTCATCATCTTGAGTCGTAAGAACAGTCTGTGCCTCACTGCTGATTAATTTTGACAAAAATAATTATGGTGCAAATTACTCTCAGCAGATAAATGAGTCATCATGTAATAATTAGTGTTATAAAGTAAAAGACTTAGAAAATTAGACAAGATTATCCAGTGGAAACCCCTATTTGTTTAGCGATTTGTTCTTCAATAAAACTACAATCTTCTAATAACTGCAAAGGTGACTCCTACTACCTGTAATGCAATGATATAGTGGAATAGAACAGAAATCAGGCCCAATGCACAGAGATATACATGCAACTTGCAGCAGAGTGCCAAAGCAAGTTTTGAAATTAGAAGACACAGAACCAGAAAAACTTGGGGCTCTTAAGTTCAATTCAGGCTGATAGTGGCACAGGATTATCTTCTATCATATAGAAAAACCATGTTCAGGGCCCTGATATTCCCCACTGCAGCAGGTTAAATACACCTGAGTGTTAAAAGGTAAAGGGACCCCTGACCATTAGGGCCATTCGTGGCCGATTCTGGGGTTGCGACGCTCATCTCGGTTTATTGGCCGAGGGAGCCGGCGTACAGCTGGTCATGTGGCCAGCATGACTAAGCCGCTTCTGGCGAACCAGAGCAGTGCACGGAAACGCCGTTTACCTTCCCGCTGCAGTGGTACCTATTTATCTACTTGCACTTGACGTGCTTTCTAACTGCTAGGTTGGCAGGAGCAGGGACCGAGCAATGGGAGCTCACCCCGTCATGGGGTTTCGAACCGCCGACCTTCTGATTGGAAAGTCCTAGGCTCTGTGGTTTAACCCACAGCGCCACCCGCATCCCTACCTGAGTGTTAGGGGTGTTTAAAAAAAATATATGATGGCCCATATCATCCTGAAAAGCGTGAATCACTTACAACCTGTCATCCCAAACAGTCAGCCCTGGATAACAGATGATAGTTTCAAACATCTCTGAAAATGCAAGATTGGCTTCTTTTCTGTCTTGAGCTTGTCTTCCTACCCTCTCACTTTCTCTCCATTCTTTCAGACTCTTTTTCTCTCTTTCTAGAGATTTTTTCCTTCCCTCTTCATTTATTTACAGTAGGGATGGGGAATCTGTGACCCTTCAGATGTCGTTGGATTCCTGCTTCTGTCAGCTCCAACCAGTATGGTTAGTAGTCAAGATGAAAGGTGTTGTATCCTACAACATCTAGAGGACCAGAGGTTCTCCACACCTGGGCTTAGGTTCACTTGGATTAAGCTAAACGGGCCCATTCACATGCAGACACTAATTTTGCTTGTAAAATGAGTGACACTAAAAATAAAAATAAAACTCAATAAAACCATAAAGAGAAATAACAATATGATGAATTGTTTGAAAGTCATATTGCTAAAAGTATTTCTACTCCTCATGGGACCTTTTTTGAGAATTTCACTGGCTGTTGGGATGTTTCCATCTTTACAGCCTTTCAATTATACATCATTTGGGCTGTGTCCAGGTTTCCTTTAAATCTGGAATGTAGTTTGTTTTGTCCTATACAGCATTGCTATATCAGTGATGCAGCTGAATGAATTCACAGTGAAATGTTTTTCCAAACAGTCAAGATATGATTAGAGTATTTTTTTCCCCCCTGGAATGTATTTGTAACTCATTGGTTTTTTGTTATCAGGGCAAAAAGATTCCTTCCCACCGTGAATTTCATTTTAAAGTGTCACTGGGTGGCTGAGGGAAAGGAGAAATGGTTAAAAAAACTCATTGTTATTTGTTGACTTAAGAATAAACAATCTCAGCACAGGTAACTGTATAACTTTGGACAGTATTTAATAGATTACACTCTGCTGTCAGTTAACCACTTGCTGGTTAATGAAGTTTTCTTTTTCATTGGTTTTTCAGCAAGTTGCAAAGCTTAATTTAGCAAGGTATAAGTAGGTTACCATTTATTACTATCCCAGCAATATGTCTATGTATAGAGGGACGTTTTACCCAATCCATGGTCTCCAACTAGGTTTCCCTATAGCATGCCATTGAAATTTTGGCTAAAGTGAAATTTCGAAGCAATATTTAGAGATACAACCTCAGTTGAAACATTTTTGAGGAAAGGAACACAAGGAAACACCATTTCTGGGGTATCATTTCTGGGTCCCCCCCCCCAAATTGTTAACCTGTGCTAAGATAGAATTCACAAAGGGACTGAGGTAACTGTCTGAGTTATATTCATCCTTTTGTAAACTCTATTGAGTTACTCCATGATGTTTAATGTAGTAGTAGTAGCCGCAGCAGCAGCAGCAGCAGCAGCAGCAATTTCAACCCTAACTAGAGGTAGGAGATGGTATTAAATCAGGGGTAGGCAACCTAAGGTCCATGGGCCGGATGCGGCCCAATCTCCTTCTCTTTTTTTTGTCATACATTTTTATTAGTTTTAAATATAATCATACAATTTTATTCAAATTTTACCTAATTTTAACAAAATTCCTTCAACTTCTCTGGTAATCATCCATTTTTACCCTTCAATACGCATTCCTATAGTTGCATTGCCATTTGTCTTCCCTCCCCTTCTATTCTCTTTCAGCAATACCTCTTAGAGTTTTACAGTGCTTCTTGAAACCCCACTAGCGTTGTTTGTACCTCACATATATTTTTCAGATAATCTACAAATTTTCCCCAATCCTCGATGAACTTTTGGTTTCGGGCATATCTTATTTTCCTGGTCAGTTTATCCAGTTCCGCATAATCAGTCAATTTCATTCTCCATTCTTGTATCGTCGGTATTTCCTCTTGTTTCCATTTCTGAGCCAGTAGAATTCTTGTTGCTGTAACTGCATACTGGAAAAGCTTACAGTCTTTCCTTCGAATGTCTTTACCTGTAATCTCTACAAGAGATTACAATCGCCCAATCGCCTTCTCAATCTAGCCCGCGGACGGTCCAGGAATCAGCATGTTTTTACATGAGTAGAATGTGTCCTTTTATTTAAAATGCATCTCTGGGTTATTTGTGGGGCATAGGAATTTGTTCATTTCCCCCCAAAAAATATAGTCCAGCCCACCACATGCTCTGAGGGATGGTAGACCGGCCCATGGCTGAAAAAAGGTTGCTGACCCCTGTATTATATCAACTTCCTCTTTATTCACCCAGGAGGTCTTTTGTCAGTGATTTAGAAAATACAGTCAACAGGGATATGTCAAAGATGGGTCAGCATCAATGGTTGTGGGGCAGCCACGCTAAGTAGAAAATTGGGAGAGGGAGCCCTGGTGGAAGCTTTTCCACTTTTGAATTGCTTTCTCCAAGACTTAATTTACCTCAAGTTGTGAACTTGTCTGTGACTTGGATCCTGAGTATGGGTTTGGATGTCAGCAGCCCAGTTTCAAAACTTCACTCTGCTTTGATGACTCAGTGATCATGAGCAGGTGTTTGCCACCATAACAAAATTCACATGGCTGTTGCATGAATAATAATACCTTATTGTACATTTAGATAAGTGCTATATGGTCATATCACTTTACCAGCACAACTGGGAGCAAATTACATAGTGTGGGGGTTGGCCCCACGGTCCTACTAACTATTTAGTTAAGTCACATATTCTTTTCTATATTTTGGATGACAAACCATCTGGAAACACGTATGAAAGGGGGAAAAGTGTGTTTAAAAATCTAATTGTACTCTAGGACTGCTGACAAGGAAATTCTAGTGGCCAAGAATAGTCAAGTGCGTGCAGACAAAATATTGAAAGCATTGCTATGCTCATAATATATTCATAATTATAGTCATATGTTGACACAAAGAGGTGGAAACACAGTCTGCAGAGGGAGGGGGTGGGAAGAAATCGTGCCCATATAATCTATAAAGCTGAATTTATTTATTTACAATGTGGTTGCACTTGCTACCCCATAACACCTTCTAGTAGGTGATGATTTAATTTTTTAGAAACAGTGCACTATAATTTGGGTGTAAGAGCCACATAGTTTCCTAAAGGAAGGAGCTAAATATTTATAATTATGAGATGGGCAGTACTCTCTCATACAACCCCTTCATTGTATACCTCTCTGGGATTATTGTGAATGATATGATCTACAACCTCATCCATAACCATTCTGAATCCTCAACCTATGAAAAGCAGTCCATTAATGTATAGGGTTAGAGTTTCAGTTTGGGGAAGAAGAAGAAGAAGAAGAAGAAGAAGAAGAAGAAGAAGAAGAAGAATGCCCCGCCTTTTCCCCTGACAGGACTTAGGGCAGCCTACCGGGGGGGGGGGGGACAAGAATTGCTAACAACATTTTTTTAAAAAAAAATAACATTGGTAGAATTAAAACTATATACATATATACAATCTGATTAAAACAGATTTCTCGTGTTAACTAATATTTCTTGTGATATCAATCGATCTATCCACCCACCAGTCCGTCCATCCTCCCATCCCATTTTTCTGCAATGTTACACCCAAAACAAAATTAGAACATTTAATCTCACATTGGACTGAAACCCTAGCCCCTGGAGGCACAACAATTAAAGGTGTTTAATCATATAGTTTTATTAGAGGTGTCAGCAGGTCTATCAAATTTTCACTTTCTGAAAAAATGTGAGAACTAAAGAGCAACCATCCTTCAAAAATTGCACTTACCTGAATTTAGTGATGAAGTTCTCCAACCAAACAATATATTATTATTATTATTATTATTATTATTATTATTATTATTATTATTATTATTATTATTATTTTAAAATGCCTAAACTGAGGTAAAGAGTGCATAACAATAAACATATTGGTTAAATAACATACTGAACAAATAATTTGCTTGCAAAAAATGTGTACTAATTGTGCATTAAAATGCAGATGAATTTTGATAAGGATAAAAATACAAAGTGCAGCAGAAAGTGTAGTTTGTTCAGGGTGCTGGGAACTGTAACCCTGTGAGGGGAGAGTAACTGCAGTTCCCATGATTCTTTGTGAGATGCCATGTGTTTTACATGTGCATTGGATGGGCTTTAAATGGAGCTGTCCTTTGTGTAATTTGTGCTCCTATTATTAGCAGAGTCATTTGTCTTAATCATCGCTGTTGATTTCAATTAAAATGTATGGACTTTTGTTGTTTCAGTAAGCGTGTCAAATACAACAATTTCCAAACTAAGGCTGGAGTCAGTTTGTCTGGTGGTTTGAACATGCGTTTAATTTTGTGACAGCGATGGCTTCCATATGACAAGAGGAAATAAGAATAAGAGGGGAAAATAATTAACTGAATAATGCCATGCTGTATTTCTAGCATTAGTGGGGACAAAGAAGGATCCTGCAGCACAATCCTCTACATGTCAACTTAGATGTAAGTCCCATTGAGTTTGATAGGATTTACTCCCTGGTAACTGAGCAAAGGATTACAACCCTATAAAGCCCTCCAACCAAAACAAACATCAAACAAGAAGACACAGGACACTAAAAGTGCACTAGAGAAGGGTGCCTCCATAGGAAAACGTTGAGTTTTTCTTAGTAAAAATAATGTTAACTTCTTCTTTTTTGGCAGGCTAGCAACATGGAGGTGGGAGGGGGGGCGTAATTTATATGGCCAAGTTAAACATAGTATGTATGTAACGAAGTGTACAGCACAGAACATCTGCAAACTTCAAAAAAGTAACTTGTTAAATTCCAAAGAGTTTATTCACTTCAGATATAAAAGCTGGATGGCTGTGAGTTAGATTAATTTGAAATTGCTTTGAATGAACATGGTTAGAAAAAAGTGACAGTTCATTATATTGTACAATCTGCAGTTATTACCATGCCCTTGACTGTGAAACTCCACGAGGAACAACTCAGTTATTTATTTTAATGAAATGTAACACATAATTGTTCTGTGGAACATGGGAATCAGTCCGTAGTTGACTGATGCTATAATTTATAGCTACGTATTACAGGGAGAAAAGAATGGAAAAGACCAGTTCCTTATCAAGTAACTCAGTATGTTCATTCATCACAATGAGCTTGCCTCAGAAATATTTAGACAATTCTGTGCTTTCCACTATTTAAAAATGGTATCTTCATGTTTTGTGATAGGCCCAAATCAGTTCAAAATGGTAACCTCAAGGAGCTGTTGGGTCCAATATTACTGTCAGACTCTAAAGGTCTGCATACATACTGTAGTTGCATGGCAAGGCCCTGGATTCCTTTAACAGATTACCCTTGGTCAATGGAGGGGCAGGCAAAGACTGACCTCCCCTCCCCCACAAATCAATGAGCCAATGCCTAACCACCAAACATTACAAAGTTGTGACGATTGCTAAGAGGTAGGCAAAAACCAAGTGGCCAGTGCCAATTTGCCAAATGGAAAAATTCCTACCTAGCCCCTGTCCCAAGACAGGCGACCAACCAACATCCAAAGCAAGGCCAGAGAACACATAAATTACCGGGAGGGTGGGCGGGAGTTTGGCAGCGCGAAGCAAGTGGACAACCCACATCGCGCTGCTGCTTTTAAACCCCCCACGATTCCCCCGCTCAAAAATGATTGGTCAATAGGCCTGGGGTGATCATGATGCCACCCTGGCATGAAAACGTTACTCCACCCATGCCAGGGTGAAGGGAGGAGCTGGACTGAAGGTAAAACTACATGTTATTTTAACTACTGTTGCTTTTTAATTTGAGCACTCTTGTTTTTCAATATATTGTCACTGTGAGTGGTAGTGGTCTTGGTCTTGGGTGAGGGGCCTACCCCCCTGCTGTGATCTCAATGCAGATTCACCCTTTCATGGTTGCAAGTGTGTGTGTGTCTGTGGAAAGGTGCTGGTCCAGATTGGGGCCACAGCAGAGGACAAAGAAGTAGATCCCCCTAGCCATATGCTATCATTCCGATCCAAAAAGTTACCCCCAACTGGCTATTTTTGTAGAAATAACAGCACAGATAACCTCAATAACATAATGTCTAGTTTGGACTTGTGTTGTGGATGCCAGGAAGTCTATGCCCAGTTTCCTCAGACCCATGTAGCTCCATGTTTATACAGTGAGTTGGGTGTGACCACCTCAACTGTTGATGTAGCTCCACCAGATGCAATTAGGTCCCGACCTTCCAGTCTCCTATCAGGAGGAAGCAAGCTGGACATGGGCAGAGCAGCTGGATTAGGAGACAGGCGAGAAGTCTGGGTCAGGCAATTCTGACAGAGAAGAGGCAGGCAAGACTTGAACAGAATTCAAAGCAAATAACAGGCTTTGGGGGAGGTAGATTGAAAGGACAGAGCAAGGCAAATAAGGGGGAAAAAACCCCAACCATGCTTTACTTGTGTTTTTATCTTGTATTTTATTCTGTGAACTACCCTGAGATCTTAAGATGAAGGGAGGCATATAAATGCAATAATAAATAAATAAATTCTGGTTTAGGGATAGAAGCATAGGAGGTGGCAAAGCCAAAGACCTCCATGTGCAAGCTGTTGAGTGACTAGCCTGCTGGCAGTTCTTTCCTGAGGTCCTTGGCCAAAAACCACCCTCCAATTTCCCATAAGTTGCATTCACTGCTAAAACAGAACAGTAACATTTAGAACACCATTTGTAATTCATAAAGGTTTCCATAGTCATGTATTCCATACAAGGTTAAAGAACATATTGCATTGGAAAACGCTTGCTATGTATATCTTTAAATCTTCTCGGACAGGTACCTGCGCTCTGTTGCTGCTTTGATTTGATCACTGTTTTCTCTTTTTAGATGCCTCTTATCTGGTGTATGGAAATGGCCTATGTGATATCCAGTGCATAATGTGTATTTTATTTGAAAGGTTTAGAAACCACTTGCTGAACACAATCAATTCACAATAGCAAACTTATTGTTATTATTACAACACAAAGCCAAATACAATATCAATCCATTCTAAAACAACAGCAAATCCCAAATGTGGACTTCCAATCATGAAGAGAAAAGGCCTTGGGCGTGTTGTTAGGAGCTTTGAGGAGGCACACAGCAGCATATTTCAGTAGCTGAAGCTTCCAAGTTGTCTTCAAGGGAAGGTACACAAAGAGTGCTGTACTACAATCAAGCCTGGAGGCTATGAATGCAGATTTTCACTGCAGCATCTTCTCTGTTCAATAGGGTGCCAAGGCTTTACAACATATCTTAGCTACTACATTCCGCTTGTAAAAAAAAATCAACGCTAGATCAAAAGCAACTCACAGAGTGGTCCTGAAAATATTACAACACCATCAATTGCAGACCCCAAGGATCCTACCAGCACCATCTTTGACTTCCCAACATCTACCAGACTGCAATTTCCAGACACTGCTTCAGATCTCAGATGGCAGTAACTGATATGCAGAGCTGGGTGTCCACATGGATAATCCCTCATAGCAGCTCCATGTAAACATTCAACAAGACCTTTGAGGCATGATGTCCCACTGAAATACTGTTAAAACATATGCTATTTTTTATTAATATTTGTATGTATAGCTCAGTACCACATTGAGGCCTCCTTTCACCTATCCCTGGTTAGTGGGGGAACATGAAACTGGGGCTCAGCTAAGGATCTCACCAAATGAGCAAGTTCACATGGTAGAAAATGGCCCTTCAGATAACTGAGACCTGTTTTGGGGATGTTGGCAGATTTACAGCACCCCTCTCTGTGCATGTTTATACAGAAGGGAGTCCTACTATGTTCAATAGGGTTTACTCCTAGGTAAGTATGTCAAAAATCACAGCCTTAGAGTGTCTGGCTCAACATATTTAGCATAACTTTGATATATCTAATGGTTTGGTTGCTTTGTTGTGGGATATTTCTAGAAAGTAATACAAAAAACAAGCAAAACAAGTCATGTGTTCAGTCAGTGAGAAGAAATCCTACAAATCCAATATTCAGCTCAGGGGAAGGCTAATATGCTAAGACACTGATTTTCAGCAAAGTAAATTCTGTAATACTGAAGAGATAAGTACATAGAGGATTATTAGAAAAATGTGATGCCTGCAGGAAAAGCAGGATTAATGGCATGGTTGGGCACTATTCAAAGGTGAACTGAAAAGCATTAATCAGAATACTGATACCATGTGCAACCTTCAGCCAATGAAGAATGAATCTTCCGCTGATGAGGATCTCAAACCACATGGTGTCATTTTTTCATTCCAACCTGTTGCAGATCATAGCTTGGAGGTTTTGCTGTAGAACTGACTTGTTCTGTTACTAAGAGTGCAATCTTGTACATCTCTACTAAGAAGTCACCCCCACTGAGTTCAATGGAACTTATTCCAAAGTACAGTGGTGCCTCGCAAGACGAAAAACTCACTAGACGAAAGGGTTTTTCGGTTTTGTGTTGCTTCGCTGACGAATTTCCCTGTGGGCTTGCTTTGCAAGACGAAAACGTCTTGCGCTTTTTTTTAAAGGCGCTTGAAGAGGCGCAGTTGCGACGGACCGTGCTTCACAAGACGAAAAACATCGCAAGACGAAAAGACTCGCGGAACGAATTATTTTCGTCTTGCGAGGCACCACTGTAAGTGTATATGGGATTGCAGCTTTACTCTCTATATCTAAGTAAAAAGGTAAAGGACTCCATGGCATTTAAGTCCAGTCAAAGGCAACTATGGGGCTGCGGCACTCATCTTGCTTCAGGCCGAGGGAGGCGGCATTTGTCCAAAGACTGCTTTCCAGGTCATGTGTCCAGCATGACTAAACCACTTTTGGTGCAACAGAACACTGTGACGGAAACCAGAATGCACAGAAACACCATGTACCTTCCTGCTGCAGTGGTACCTATTTATCTACTTGCTCTGGCATGCTTTTGAACTGCTAGGTTGGCAGGAGCTGGGGACAGAGCAATGGGAACTCACCCCATCACAGGGATTCAAAGGATGGCGCAGTGGTCTAATCCACTGAGCCTCTTGGGCTTGATGATCAGAAGGTCTCTCTATATCTAACAACTGCCTAACTGGGGTTTGCTTCTTTACCATGAGTTTTGCCACTTTATGTTTGTTCTAATCCACACACAAAGATACCCAGTAAAATGGGTACCTCTTAATAAGAAGCAGATTTCCACATGTTGATGCCATGTTCATGTGGATTCGCACAGACATTATACTACATACATGTTCATGTATTCCATGTGATAACCTAATGTGCAACAGTGAGCTGTGACAGTTCAGACATCTGCACTTAGCAGCATTAATGGTTTTACGTCCTTCCATCCTGGCAGTGGGCCACGTGAATAAAATTCTGTCTGCACCTGTAAAATTCTAGTAATTGGTTTGGCAACCATGCCAAGTGTCAAAGAGACAAAACCTGTGTACGTTTTCCAAGTCCTGTTGAGAAAACTATTGTCTCCTTTAAGCACAAGGGATCTGTTCTAGTGCATAATAGTAAGGTGTAGCCACACACACACACAAAACACGCACACACCCCACTGCACTCGCTCTTCTAATAGCTTGCAAACAATACTATAAATAAAGGTGTTGGTCTTTCTCCCGTGGAGTTGATTTGATACAGGCTCCATTGCAAGCCTGACAGGCCCAGAGAATTAACAATGTATTTGAAAGGGATCATCAAGAAAGTAAGACAAAGGGCGAGAGCATGCTGATATTGTAGGACGGTGTGGATTATCTGCTTTTGTGGTTTGGGACATGCAAATAGAAGCTGTTGTTGCAAAGAGCCTGCTATAATTAGGTTTCATGCTGCTTTTAGAAGTTGCTTATTATAGAGCTTTTAATAGTAGATAAAGCCACAGCTTGAAACTGTTGGTTTGGATTCTCTGGTCATTTAATGTAAAAATTAGTATTTTCAAGTTCGGTGGTTTCTGAAATGTCATCGTTTCCCTGCCAAGGAACTTGAGCTCCTTCTTTGACGCCTGCATGTCTTTAAGTTTATTGTGCCTCTTAGCCCAGACCCAGTGTATTCTTTCTTTGCATTATATATTTTGGAGTCTGTACAAGTTTCAAATTAGAAGGGGGATGAGTTCTGAAAGCAAACGATCAAGTCTAAATCATGGCCAGTTTGCCACACAGATCGTGTGGTGAAAGACCTCACTGTGCTTCATCCCTCCCCCAGAAATGTCAGCAGATTTGAGTGAGTGGCAGAGGGCATGAAGAGCCACAGGCGGGTGGTATGTCTTATGCAGAGCAGACCCATTGAAATCAATGGTCTTAAATAAGACATGATGGCAATCTCTGATTAGTGGGTGAAGGCACAGAGATTCTGCATATAACTGCGTGCCTCAGATACATGTGTAAGGGACTCATTTTTATTTTCCTTATTTTATTCCCAGGATTCTTTGGGAGAAGTCGTGTGTTTTAAATGTGCAGAGGATGCACTTTAAATGTTTGGTGTGGATCTGCAGTTAGTCGCTTGTCTTTCTTGTTGTGGTTCTTGTTTGGTCCTTTTTAAATATAGGCATTTTCAAAGTAGGGCAGAAGATGCACTGATGAGCTGACTTGCTGACATTTGTAGGATGATTTGTTTGCAAAATGAAATGGACTTTTTAAAAAATCTGTTAGCTACAGTCACCTCTCCTTTGGCTCATTCATTTTCATTCCCCCCTGTACTTACCTAGATAAGGAGAGGGAACATAATTCAGTGGTCAAACCTTCCTACACATGAATGGGGCTGGGAAGCATCTCTATTTGAAACCCTAGAGAGGTATAGCCAGCAAGGCAAGTTAGATGTGCCATATGTCTGATTCCATATTGGGCAGATTCCTATGTTTGCGTGGACAAGCAGAGACCCCCCCCCAACCCCAGGTGACACCCGAGTAGAATAATGACTTGGGACAACGTGTTATGGGATTAAAATTAGCCACAACTTTATTAAAGTGTCAGATGTAGGGAGACCTTGGCTTAGGCTGGAGCCAACTGAGAACTCCCAGGTAAGTTCCACCCTCTATGTGTGGGCAGGGAGGTCCCTCCCCTTACCTGGCCAATTCTCTCCTGGCAACGGCCACCCAGCTGGGATAGGATAACTAGTAGAGGTAGGAGGCAACCCCCAGGTGTCCAGCCTGGGGGGTGGGGTTTAATCCAGGCTGTACTGCCAGGAACCATGTGGGATCGGGGGGCTGCGTGCAACCACGCAAAATGTGTCCCCCATTTGATGATAGGAGCGGTCATTCTGTCCCAATTGCTCAGTCCTAGTCCTCCTCTCATACACACTCCTGCAGTGACAGTGCTACATCCGTACCATGTCATGAGCAAGTTTGGTCCAAACCAGAGTGGTTCCTCAACTTTTTCACTATTTTTCTGCATGAGACTGAATGACAGCCATCCACTTAAATACACAAAAGCAAGCAAATGTTTTTGGGAACCCCACAAATACCAGTATGTACCTCCCTGTTTTCCTTCTGGGATCCCACTGGTCCAAATTCCACCAGATAGACTGTGTTTAAAAAACCTCTCACAGAGCAGATTATTCCACATAATTTCCTTGTGGGTATTCTTTACTGATAGGACTGGCTACTTATCCATTCCATCACAGAGGAGCTGAAGGCTTCCAGCTCCTCAGAGACTGTCTTCTAGTTTCTATTCAATCCCCTTGCAGTGCTCTTCATTCCATTTCTACTTACCCTAAAGCATATATTTGTCCTGCTTCTTAGCAATGCTATTTTTCTAGAAAAAGAGGTTCCAGAACTCACCATGAATTGTTCTCTTATAGTGGCAATGGGACCACCTAAGATATGCCAGAACCGAGTTCCATCGAGTTCTGGATCGGAAAAAGCCTTCCTTCTTAGATATGCCTTAGGAGCAGACTACAGCAGCATTCTTTCAGGAAAACCAAAAATCCTCCCTAAATAATGCAAGGAGACCTACTGCCCAACTGTGCCTTAATTTGAGTTGAAATATTCATCCCTTGGATAAGAAAAGAGATTTTTTTCACATTCATCGATATGCTACATGTGAGAAGAAACTGAAGGAGAATCTGCTGCCTTTCAACCCTTTCACCCCAAATGACATTTTAAAGTAACTTTAAAAGAGTGGCCAGTTTTACAGTGTTTCAAATTGGATTTGTTTCAGCTGAACTGGTCTCAGCAGAAAATATTCAAGAGCAGTCACCATCCCTGAGGAATCTAGGGAGGAAAGAGGCAGTCAAATTAAGAACCAGGGGCATGGTTCTTACCTGTGGCATCAGGGAAGTGCCTTTGCTGTTTGCTATGCTCCAACGCAACCGACGGACTGTAACACTTTTATCTATCACGGAGCAACAACAAACTTACCTGAAACCATAACCTGAGTTGATTCTCAATCGTGCACCTTTGATAACAGAGAGTCAACCTGTACAGTTTGCTATCTCAGTCATGTCTGTAACACATCCAGCCACACTTCGGCTGAACAAATTGATTCCATCACAAAATAAATTTAAATAAGAAAGGAATAAGGGGATGTAGAAGTAAGAGGGAGAAATGTTCAATGCAATCTGAATAGAGGTGGTTATGAATTCTGAAATAACCCCTAGGCACTATTCTCTAGAAACTACAGGGTTTTCCAGGGGGGAAAGTAGTGGGGAGAATTTTAAAATCTGTTAGTAGTCAACGGTTCTTTATGCTGGTAGAGACTTTTGAGAGATGCTTCCTGGCTTTTAAAAACATGGTTCTCAGTGAGTAATCATATGACTGCAGCAATTGTTGGCAGCATTGTTATTGAACAATGAGCCTTCAATGCTTCACTGCAGAATCTATTGTATTCATAGATTCATCTATTGTACACACCTGGACTTATATGTGTATGAGCACACATGTATACAAAACCACACACAACTTTACATTCTTGCACCAGATTCATGCATGGGAGATGCTCCTTCTCAAACTCCACTTGGAATCTTGGATAAATTTCCTGAACATTCTCTGGATGACTGAAAAATCTATTTGGATTGGGTTTGGATCAGGGCCCTACGCCTTGTTATCCTATGATGATATCATAGTCACATACCAGGATATGGAAGTATTGGACCTTACTAAGACATCCATGTGCAAATTGAACCCTCTCCCACTGCACATAACTTAGTTGAGGTGGGTGGTCTACTGGAACGACTATATTGGCATGCTGAAATCCTCAGCAAGAACTGATGGCTTGGTAGCTACCATGCACTGTAATTTTTAAAATGAGAAGGGGTTGGAGAGAAGAGGACCAATTGACTCAGAAAGTTCTTTCAAAAGCATGCATTTCTGCTAGAGACATTGCAGGTGATGTATCTCCATGGGAACCAATTGTTGGACGATCTTCTGAATAGAGAAGACAAACCTTCCCACACCCCAACAAAGGATGATGCAATCTAGGCATATGTGAAAGAAACAAATGAGACATTTTGTAGTTTTTGAGTGGGACCAGGTCAGGCTATAGGATCTGGAGGGAGGGTGGTGTTGGAGGAAGTGAACATGGAGGACACAAATCACCCCATGTATGAGATAAGCAACAGGTGTAAGGTCAGCCAAGTCATTTGCTATGGTAACAGCCCAGTGCTAATTATAAGTAATTAAGGCATGTCAGCTCAGTAGTCAGTTAGTGAATCCATCCATGAGTTGGAGTCTGTGTTATGTCTTGAAGCTGGAACAACAAAGATACTATGTGCTTGTATATATCTGTATCTGTATAGCCTACAAGCTGTATGTATAAATCAGCATCCAGAACTGTATTACTGAAGCCTAATCTTCTGCAGCAGTAAACTATTTTGAACTTTAACCTGCCTCTGTGCAGTGAATGGAACTGGGAACAACTTCCACTACTTGGGTATCTCACCTCAGATTCCCAACAAATTGCTTCTGTCATTGGAAATCATATAATAATAATAATAATAATAATAATAATAATAATAATAATATATTATTATTATTATTATTTATACCCCGCCCTTCTGGCTGGGTTTCCCCAGCCACTCTGGGTGGCTTCCAGGGCTGCCTTCAGATGATATGTAGAGCAAGTGGGGTTAACAGTCTGTTGGCGTATTTAATCTGTGCCTTCACCTATGATAGGCAAATAAGAAACTCAAATAGTACAAACCACCATAATCCTCTATTGACCACCCTCCAAAGAAAATGAAACCCTGGTAAATGCTACCCCCATAGAACTCTGCTGTCTGGAGCAGAGACCAGACAGATGTCCATCTGTCTCAGAAACATAGTGGAAAAGAGAATGAGTTCTGAGGCAAGGGAAGTAGGAGAAAAATAGACGCTCTTGTCTTTTTCTCACCAGAGACTTCAAGGGAAGTGACATCAGACAGTGTCTTCTCTGGTAATCAGGAACTCTGTGAGTCTTAACCCCTTCATACAAGCATACATTGTTGCTTGCCCATAGCATGTAGCCCTCATACACTTACCCATAAGGGACTATGGCCATCGGGTTGAGAAGGACTCCTCACTCCTGTTATAGATCATACCACTGTTTACCTCTTTTGAAGCCAGACAAAGTTCCTAAAAAACAGGAATAGGGAACCTTTGGTGGCTCTCCAGATGCTGTTGGACCAGAACTCCCATCATCTCTGACCATTTGGCCATGCTGGCTGGGAATGATGGGAGTCAGTGTCAGAAATCATCTGGAGGGTGACAGGTCACCCACATCTGATATACGAAGAAACAGCCTCATTTGCATTACTTACATGAAATCTCTATCTACACATCACCAGTGGTGAGGGAAGAAAGTGTAGGGAAGTGGATTCCATAATGTTATGAATGAATTAGACTTTATAATTATAAGTGCGCATGAAGGAAGGAACAAGGGTGAGACTGGTGTAGATATTCTGGTCCAACAGATTTGGTAAGAAAACTATGTAAAGGTATATTTTACTGCCCCAATGCAGGTGGCTTAAAAATACTCTTAAAGGTTTTGCATCAGAAAAAAGATGTTACTAGCAGAGCAATAAAATAAAGCAGCATGGATTTGTATGTCTAAGATTGTTGTTGACCTGCTATTTCATTGCCCTGAAAAAAATGACATCCTTGGGCAAAAAACCCAAAACCGATAATTGGATTATATGTGATTTGCCTAATCTAAGAAGAAGATTATGTAAATGTGATGTCACTTTGACAATTTAACAGTACCTCAGGGGCATTTTTATATTGGTATACAGTGGGGTGAGTTTTCATTTCTTACCATATCTCACATAAACAAAGGAAGTACATGATATTTAAGCAGTATCACAATCCAATTCAAACTCCCATTGAAAGGAATACATATCATCTAAGCATGCCTTACTCCATAGGTGGGAAGACTTCAGGCTTTCCAGTTCTACTTTAATTTTTTTACTAGGACACCAATATCTAAGTCAAGGGTGGGGAATGTGTTTCAGCCTGAGAGCCACATTCGCTTTTGGGGAACCTTACCATTGGTGGGTGTGGCCAGATAAAAAGCAGGTGGAGTAATGGATATGACTCTTAACTTCCAGTCTACATTCTCAAACCCTGCAAGTGTCCCGAAAAACATGGGATGTCCCATTTTCTCGCACAAGAGTACAGTGGTCATGAAAACATGGGGGTACCCCCAAACGTGTTGTCAGGGGTACAGGGACAGAGGCACAGGGAAGGCAGGAAATGGAGAGTGATGGAGAGGAATCCCAGGACAGCGAGGAAGAGGATAGCAATGACGCAAGGGATTCCATGAGTCTCTCCAGCGAATCAGAGGATTCCCAGAAGGGAGCGCCTGTGGTCAGGGCAAGGGGAGCCCCAGGGGGAAAGTGTCAGGAGCGGGGGGCCAGCAGGGGACCCCAAAGCGGCAGCTGGGAATCAGGGCCAGCCTCCCCGCCAGAGCGCAGCGAAGAGGGGGGAGTTCCAGTGTGTCAGGGGAAACAGCTCTGGCAGCAGAGAAGGAGGAGGGGTCAGAGCAAGCCATTCTCCCGGGAGGGGAGGAGGGCAGTGAGGGGAGTAGCATAACTGTCAAAAGGAAGGTTAGAGGTTGGGCGCGCGCACCAAGTTCAAATGAGGAGGCGCGCGGAAGAACAGGGAGCCCAGAGGAGGAGGGGCCAGGTCCCAAAGCCCGCAGGAGGGGGGGAAGAGCAGTCTGGAGATTCCGCTTCGGGAGAATCCAGGAGGGGCGGAACCCTGGCGGGCAGAAAGACCCTGCGGAAAAGGAAAGAGAGAAAAAGGTGGAGCAGCGTAAGCCTATTAAGCTGGTGTAGGGGAGGGACCGATTCAGAGGGGACTTCTACCGTCTAAGGTTAACAGACGTGGGGGCTGCGCGCCTCGGTTGTGGAACTTACTATGAACTGCAATAAATGTCTTTGTATATAAGAAGAACTTGGCGTTGGTCTTTCGTGAGCTGAGACCTGAGGCAGCCCTGACACGTGTGTTTTTGAGTATTGTGTGAGCATGTCCCTGAAAAAAGTGTGTCTTTTGGGCTCTGTTATCTTGCAAAGGTCACATGACTCATGTGGGAGCAAGAGCTGGAAGACGCATGTCCCACAAGTTTTGTGACTCAAATGTTGGGGGATATGCACTCTAGATATACATGAGTCAGAGGTTTCTTCACACACATTATCGTCCTCCATCCAGGTAAGGAAGAAGCATAATCGTCTTTCTAGGACACACTCTAACCAAGCAAAAGCATTTGAGGAGTGCAGAGCCTATAGGCTATGAGTGTTGCGGTTGCAGGAGAGGCATAACCTAGGGAGAGTCCCAAGGGTTGACTAGAGAGGACTTGGAAGGAGAACCATATCTGGCCTCCAGGCCTGAGATTCCACATTCCTGATCTAAGTACAGTGGTACCTCGAGTTACATATGCTTCAGGTTACATATGCTTCAGGTTACAGACTCTGCTAACCCAGAAATAGTGCTTCAGGTTAAGAACTTTGCTTCAGGATGAGAACAGAAATCGGGCTCCAGCGGCGCGGTGGCAGCAGGAGGCCCCATTAGCTAAAGCGGTGCTTCAGGTTAAGAATAGTTTCAGGTTAAGAACAGACCTCCGGAACGAATTAAGTACTTAACCCGAGGTACCACTGTAGTTAAAATGAAAGAACTGAGTGCCTCTGAGGACATTCAAGCCCCTAGTTTCTTTTACAATACCACAACTGAACTGAGCTCACAATCTTCTCAAGCTTTCCTCATTTCAGCTGCCCAATTTAGGTGCAGTGTTGCTTTGCTGTTGCTGTTGTGAACTGTGAATCACAAATGCTAATCTATTCCAAATCACTCGTAGGTCTCCCAGCAGATCCTGATCTACATTCTGCCCATGCCATGCTTACTCCCTGCTGGATTGTGACCAGTGGGTTGAGTGAAATAATATGAGTTCAGAATGAATGAAGCATATGGCGAATATGACTTCACTAGAGATGTTAATGATTTGTGGGGGGGGGGGTGTTTTTAAAGCATTTCAAGTTAAAACATCTTGAGTCTGAGTTATAAAATATTGGAAATTCTAACCATTTTTTCCCCTTTACCTAAGCAGTATTTAATGGCAGGAAATGATTCGATCACGGCAGGTAGTAAGGAAACTAACATTTCTGAGCTGCAAGTTGAACTGGGTCTGTTTGGAAGAGCACATGTTGGGTATGCTGATGATTCAGGTGGGGGGGAGGACAGTGTTTTTGGTAGAAAGATTGGAGAAGAGCTTTGTCTTGAGACCTTGGAGAGCCAATTAGAGCAGATTGGACTGGTGTAGAGGACTACCTGAATGTACATCTTGTATCACTGGTGGTCTGTGGACCATCTTTTAATGAATGTTTACATCAGCTTCACTCGACACATGGCAGCATTTTATCTTCATAAGAATAACAGTAGATGAGAGTTAGAAAACAACTTAAACCAAGAAGGCTCATAGTGACAGTTTACATATATGAGTGGAATCAGTCCCAGCAAGAGTTGGCTGCTGTCAAGGACCCAAAGATGGTTGGATGGCTAACAAAGCTATTCAGACAGCAATAGACCTTGCCCACTCTTCTCCTGGAATTTGTGAGAGCTGTGGAGAGGGAATTGAATGTTTGCTGTTATTTTCTTACTTTGGAGTGCGGGGCAGGTAGGTGCAGGGTAAAAGCAAAGGCAAAACTCAAAAGCCAGAATCGGGCTGTTGTAAGTCAATCGATCCCCCAGTCTTTCCAACATTGCACATTCTTGGGTCTATTTCCCTACTCATCTCTGTTCCAGGACAGTCCACTCTGATCTAGTGAGAATTTCCTCATCTTGCCCAATAGAATGATTTGTTGATAGCAGGGCTTCAAGTTGCTCTACCTTCTCTTCCAGCAAGGCAACCAGCTTGCATTTGCTTCAGGTGTAGTTTTCCACCTTCTCAGTCAGGAAGACATCCATGACACAAGTGTTGCAGCAGGTCCTTTGCCATCCAGGTCTCTTGGTTCTACAGACACCGTGAGACAGCACTCTGGGTTTCCCCCTCAAACTCCTCCACTAAGCTGCTGTTTGGAGACTTTGCATTGTGAGGTTGGCATTACTGCTTAGCTCATGGGATCAGAGGCATGGGGAGTGATCAGTACCAACAATTTCTTCCTTGTTCTATGGTTTCATAGTGATGATCCCAGTACAAGTTCTCCTTTCACATATGAATCATTTGCGGCCACTGTCACAAAAGATTGGTCTGCCATTATGCTGTTGCTTCATTCCAGAGACCTGCTTCATAGATACAGCCAGTGCTTTTTATGGGGGTACGCAGGGGTACGCATACCTCTAAACATTTTGTGAATCAAAGTTTGGTTTCATTGAGGGACAGTATTTCAATACGTGTAGGCAAAGGAAAGTACTGGATACAGCTGTTGCAACTTCATTCAGAAAGGTTGATATCTGTGGTTTTAAAAACACCCACTAATGGAAGTTGTTGGAAGTAAAGCTTTAAAACTTGGTGTTATATCTAAAAATGTTAGTAATGAAATTACATTCATTTCAGAGGCAATTTTCTGTTTTTCTTAGCTTTAGTTTTATCCAGGGCTCACTCATGAGAAAAATAGTATTGCTTTAAGTAGCCAGAGGTGCAGACTACAAAACACACTCCAAACCATCAGATTAGCAGGAGGTAAACAAATCATTTGAGGGATTCCACTACCTCAGAACATAAGAGCCTGGAATCTATTCTGGTTTACTAAAAAAGGGGGAAAGGAAGAATTTGAAGTGTGATTATGATCAAACAGATTGTTGTTAAAATACTGCCTTCTGGTTTTGCTCAAGGCAGACTTTAATAGATTTCCTTTACTATCTTTCTTTCACTTTTGTTAAAAATGAAGAATCATCTCTACATCGCAGCAGACTCTGCACAAACTATGAGCTGGGTCTCAAGCCCACATGTCCTGAACACACACAAACTTTTTGATAAGACAAGGGTATAAATTTCTAAACTATACAATCAAGTCTTTAAAAAAACCCCTGCTGTAGAGTTCAAAGATTATTTCGTTAATGCTGTTTCCCATTTTTAGATTCCCTCCATTACATTTTTTATTCTTCCTTCCATGTCCCACCTCCTTATCATAAGCGATGTCACTGATTTGATATAGATACACACATGTGCTCTCCAAGGCTTCATTTCCCCATTAATGTAATGGCTTTGAAGCTCAGGCTAGACCCCACATGTGCACCCTCATCCTCTCTCTCTCTCTCTCTCTCTCTCTCTCTCTCTGACACATACACCATGCTTGGGCACTGCATTGCATTCACATCAGAGCTAAGGTCCCACCCCTCATGGCAATCCCTCCACTTCCGTTCCATTCCTGCATCTGACTTGGCAATGATGGTGTGGTTGGGTGGTCCAGTTCTTGAGCATTCTACCCAGACTATGAACTAGCCAAGCAGATTTTATGGCACGAGGCATAGTGGAGCATAACAGGTAAGTCATCATCTTGCTGTGTTGTGAAATCACACAAAAGCACAGGAAGGATTTTGAGCATTATGTTTTCTTCCCATATAAAACAGTTTATAGATACACTCCCACTAATCCAAATCCTTGCCTTGTGGCTGTATGAAAACTTGCTCAGTACATATGGATATGATGGCTGAGATAAACTTTCTGCCACTAGTCTTTGTTCAGAGTACAAACCATATTAAATAGCTTGTATGTTGGAAACAAGATTTAGTGCATAAAACTCTCAGGATGTGATGTGGATGAACTATTTTAGCACTGTTCCTTTCCCAAGAAAATAATTTCCCTCTCTCAGATGACTGAGACCATGCTATGGGAAAAGTATGTGAAATATTTCCCTTGGAACGCTTAAAATAGTCTGTGCCGGAATGCAATATTTATTGAGCTGAGTATCCTAGAGAAACAAAACTTACTAAAACCAAACTAGCTCGAAAAAGCTCCTGATATAAACATCAACGACATTGATTCATCAAACATGGTCCATGGACCACCAGTGAGGCAAAATGTACATTTAGTTGGTCCTCAAGGGCAAACCAAAGGTAGAGGGAAATGCTTCTTTTCCAGAGCAGTAGCAAATGTTGATTTACAAGATACAGGATTGTATCCAGCTAAATCAGAGTAGACCCATTGAAATTAAGTTAGTCATTTACACTGATATCAATGGGCCCACTGTCTTCCAAGTAAACTTAGTAGGACAGCTCACATTCATTAACATCCAGATGCAGCCATACTAAATTTGATATAACTGGAAAAGAGAACCATTGCTAGTTTATGAGTAAGCACCACATGTACCTAGAAGTGCCTCACTTTCTAAAGGCAGTGAGTGGTCTCTCGATGTGAGATCAGTCAAGCAAGAAATAGACTATCAGGCTGAATTGTATTAACACTGCAGAGTGTGTTATTTTATTTATAGGAGTGCAAGGCTGTATATATCCACAGGGACAGCTAACATTTGTGTGCTTCCAATGATATGTGCATGGCTGGACACCAATCACGTGAGCCCTTGTGCAATGAATGTGGGCTGCATACATGTGTATACCCACCAACATTTCTCCGATGAAAATAGGGGCATCCTATTCAATAGTAGTAGTAGTAGTAATGTTTATTATTTATACCCCGTCCATCAGACTGGGTTGGCCCAGTCACTCTGGGTGGCTACCAACATACATAAAAACATAATAAAACATTAAACATTAAGGAACTTCCATATACAGGGTTGCCTTTAGATGACTTCTAAAGGTTGCATACTTATCTCCTTGACTCAGTGGGTTGCAGAACTCCAAACCCTTCAACATTTCTCCCATGAAAATATGGACATCCTACCATGTTCTCCAACATTTCTCTGATGAAAACAAGGACGTCCTAAGGAAAAGTGGGATGGGATCAAATCAGAAACTGGGATGGCTTCTGTAAATCCAGGACTGTCCTTGGAAAATAGGGGAACTTGGAAGGTCTGCATATGCAGAGCCCATTTTTCCAATGTCCTCTGGAGTTAGTTAGCCTGGAAAGTCTATCCTCTTCCCCAGTCCCTACTGTCAAAAAGTGCTCGACATGTAAACAGGGAACCGTAGCAGCATATCCCTGCAGCGAACCAGGTGATGGAATTGGCAGGCGTTGTGGTTGTTTTGATGTCAATGATGTCCCATTGTTCAGCACTCTCGCTGTAAGGAACATTTCCAGAGTGGAAGAAGTTTCTGTGGGTTACAGATAAATAGGAACATTAGGAACACAAAGAAGGCCCAAGGGCTTCACAGTGAGTTGCGTTATTCTCAGTTCTGCTATGAAACTCCCATTGAGATCAGCGAAAGTTCCAAGTGTTTCTCTTCTTAACAACTTCTCTTATGGAAACCTACGAAAATCTGCTCTCATTTCAGCCTTCTCCTTTTGATGTGCACTGGCTTAACTTTCCTTTTAAAAAGAAACCTGTGCCATAGTTAGGTTTGAAAAAGAAGAAAGTATGTTTTCCTTGAAATATAATTACTGGAAGAGCAATGCTCCTACTAAGTGACATGAATTCTGAATATACTTTAAATCCACATAAAGGTTAACTTAGCATCGTGGTGCCTTATTCTATTCAAGTGGCGTTCCAGCATCTTAAAGTTGTCAGCAGGGTGACACAGCATGCTTAGGACTGGTTGGTGTAGAATTTACTGTGCCTAATAAAATGTTCTTTGGCTGCTTTATATCCAGCATATCATTGAGACAACACAGTTCTGATGCCGGTAGTAAATTCACCTATCTCAGATACGCAGTTACATTCAAGCCGGTGGCTGCTGAAAGTTTCAGCCATAGGGAGGGTGGAGAGCAAAATAAAGGCATTTCCAGCAACCTGGAGTGCTGGAACAGAATACAATGTGGCTTTAGTTGAGCTAGCTAAGGGCTGCGCCATGATTTGGATCTCTGGGTTTAATGCCTCCTTCCCTGTCTGTCACCACTCACAACATCCAAGGTTCAAGGAACATTGTCTGACTAAGCTGTTAATCAAACAGATACTTGCCATTAGCATTTTTAAATTTGGGTGATGTAATTGAGAAAGGATGCACCTAGAAGTTAGCATCTGTGGGTAAGGAATTGGTTGATCTCAAATAAACTGGCGTATCTTTGCGCCTCCGTGGGTGTGAGTTTATAAGCACAACTTTGCCTGTTGTTGTCAACAGGGAATTCCAAAGTGCAGCTGTTGAAATGTTTTCTGAACTATGAGGAATATATGTTACAACACAGGTGTTTCTAGGGAAAACACTCAATTCAAGAGCATCACAATTTCTACTGCAGCATTGTGTAAGAAGTCCAGGGGGTGAGTAAATTCTTTTCATATAGAAATAATTTCAGTTCTTGGATTCTTCTGTTCTTGTATTTCTTCATTATATGGCATGTAACCCAGAATCAAACATCTCAGAAATGCCTCCATTGTCTTTTCAACATATATTGAAAGTGAATTTAAACAAACAGGTGACTCATTTTCCTTATGAGTTGAAAAATATGCAAATATGGAAAATTCTTCATTTTCAGTTCATTTGGGAAAACACAATTCTTGTTTGCCTTAAATTTCATACAAAGGAAATCACCTGCTGTTGTGTAGAGTCCTAATTAGAAAAAGAAATGGGTTCCTTTTAAATATGGCCAATAGATGTGCATGTGTTTATGTATGTGTGTATGTGTTTATGTATGTAAAATGTATACGCCACTTGATTGTTAAAAAAAATTAAAGCAGTTTATAAAAAAAAATTAAACGTTGTAGGATAATAAAACAATAACATTGTCAATAAAAAGAATTAAGAATATTACATAGTTATGTAAGTCTCCCAGAGTGGCTGGGGCAACCTAGCCACATGGGCGGGGTATAAATAATAAACTGCTACTACTTATCATCATCATCATTATCATCATCATCATCATCTATTGTTTGCTTGTTATATTAAGAAATGCTATATTTTAACTATGACACTTTGTCTCCATTGCCAAGGATACAGTAAGGTATGTCTTAGCCAGGCTTCATTTTTTATTTATTTTTTATTTATTTCATAAGATCAATATGCTGCTTGATGGGGGAGACACAAAGCAGTTTACAAAAAGATAAAACAAGAAAATCAAGAAAAAAATATACAACAATGGTTTTAAACATACAAAATTATAAAATACTAAAACAAATTAAAATTCACATCAACTTTCTAAGCATCTGGATAGGCTTGTCTAAAGAACAATGTTTTTAACAGGTGCCAAAAGGAATACAGTGACAGCACCTGCTTGTTATCAATAGGCGGAAAGTTCCAAATTATTTGTGCTGCCACATTATAAGATTGAGTTCCTACAAGTGCAGAACAGGTATCAAGTTGCTCCTGAAGTAATGCCAGTTCCACCAATCGAAGCATATTTGGGCAAATGCTGGAGCTGGAGGGTCCCTGCCCTATGGCCTGAAGGGTGGGGAAACTGGGATTCAGTGCAAGAATAGCAATGGGGAGATTTGCAGGAGGGTAGGGGCCAGTGAGCTCAGCCTGGGTCTACCCTTCATTCAGTAGAAATCACAGAGCTGGGAATTGCTGATTAGGGTTTATGATGACCCCAGTGAGAGATCATAAGGTAACTTCCATATTGTCAGAACAATAAAGTAGGAGGACAAGCCCAGACATGTTCACTCAGAAACGAGTTCTACTAAGTTTAGTAGTACTTTCTCTGAGTGGGTGTGTGTATATGGTTTCAGCTTTAAACTGTTTGCATAGCAGATGAGTCAGAGGATGCTCAGGAGTTTCATTCATTCACACACACACACACATCTGCGCTTCCTTTTACTTTACTGTCCTTTTCTGCACTTTACCTATTACTTATGCCTTACCACATCTGAAAGGGAGAAGTGTGCCAAGAGGAAGGCACACTTCACAAACCCTCACCATGGTCAACTTCTGCCTGGAAACCAATGTCCCCACTGTGGAAGGACGTGTGGATCCTGAATTGGCCTCCACAGTCACTTACGGACTCACTGTTAAGACTGTGTTCATGGAAGACAATCTTACTCAGCTATGAGGGATCGCTAAAGAAGAAGAGACCACACATTATGATATACAGAAATCGAAAGAATTATGTGCACCCTGTTTTTCTATAGGACAGGGGGAGGATGGGCAGATGGTTTCTAATTCCATCTGCTCCTATGTGTTCCTAGAGGCTTGAATTTCATGAGGAATGCGTGTGCATACTGTGTGGCTTTCAAAGCACTTGGAATATTATTTAAACTTAGCCTTGAGAAATGCTAAGCAACAGCTAAATGTCAGGCCCTTGCAAGCAGGCAGGACCACCCTGCAGGTAGCTACTGTATTTTCATGCCCAACCCAAGTACTGTACAAGAAGATCTGTGAGAGCCAAGGAAATCTTTACAATGTCAATTTATCTTGCAAATTTAGGCTGCAGTCCTAATTCCATTTACCTAGAAGTAAACCATATTTACAGGTAATTCCATAGGATTTACTCCTGAGCAGACACGGTTTGGATTGCACTGTTAATGGCTAATTTATTATATTGCTATTTGTCTATTCTAATGAGCTATATAACAATGGGGGGGTGTTTTTAGGGGGGAAGGGTGCCAGTACTCATGAAGTTGTTATAGTAAATGCCACACTTTTAACATGGGGGGTGCTGGTATTGCATACCCTGAGTATGCCCAGAAAAAGCACTGATAATAATTATATACATAATGTGTACATTTTCTGAAGAATTGCAGAAAATTTACCTAATTCTAACAGAGCTGTAAAATTAAAATGGCACTGGGGAAAATGCCTTCTTACAGAAGCATCAGGTGCAATTCAAATATTCCGCTAGTGTAGGCAGCCCACAGCCAAAGCTTGGTAAACCTCCCCTTTATGTTTTGTTTGCTGTGGTTTTCAAAAACACATTGTGGGGTGGGAAAAGCCTTGGGGAACATGCATATTTTAATGTCACTTTGTACATTCTTGTTGCAATATGCACATTCTCTGGTCAGTATGCATAGTCTCCAAGAAGCAAGTGTTTTTTCTTTATTCCAGAAGTGTGTAATCCCTTTTTCAAAGATGGCCAGGTGTATGTGAAACAAGTCCTGGGAGGTAAGATTGAAGGAACTGGTGGTGGTTAGTCTGGGGTTGAGAAGGCTACAGGCAGGGGTAGACACTTAAACACACTATTCTAGTACCAGATGAGCTGTCACATAGAGGGGGTGAAAAATTTGTTTCTGCTGATCCAGCAGGCAATATTAGATCAGATGGGCTTAAGTTATAAGAGGATAAATTTTGGTTTAACATTAAGAAAGACTCCATGGCAAGAGCAGTTTTACACTGGAACCAATTACCTGGGAAGAAGGTATGGATATAAGAAGGCAACTTTTCCTGTACTGCCCTGTAGTTGTTGCATGCAGCACTGTTTCTGTTCCACTGCAGTTCACCTTCCGCTAAAAACTACAATACATATTTGGCTGTCCACTGTGACAAAATTACATAATAATTGTGTAAGTTACCTTGCCTATTGCATTATTCCACCCCATTCATTTCAATGCAAAGGAAACACAAAAGCAAATGAGGAAATGATATAATTAATCACATATCATTTGCAACTGAAAGCAGCAGTAACAGTGAATACCAATCATGTTCACTGGATTGATGTCCCTTTCAAACATGGGATGGATAGCCCAATGCAGACATTCTTTGGTCCCATTTCTGTTTTGGGCAGAATTCTCTGATATCCCTACCTGGTGGGAGGTTAAGCTTTCTTTCACTCAGAGGACAGAATGAAGCAGAGGCTGGAGAGCCATTTGTGGAGGAGATGTCCTAACTGTGAATCGGCTGCACTGAGCAGAGGGCTGCACTTCATGGCCTATAAGACATCCAATTCTATGCCTCTAAGAAATTTCTATTTTCAAGCCTTTTAAAAATCATGATTTGGAAGATTTATTCATGCTAAAAAGCTGAATGACTTTGACACCATAGGTAACTCACCAGAATCTCCTGTGTTACAAAGATCCAAATCTTTACATAGTTCACAGATCCCTTTACCAGTGGACAAATTTTGCCCATCATTGCAAAGCTACCTTAATTTGCATCACCTAAGTGAAGCCAGTATGATATGAGCTGCCATTGTGATTTGTGCCATGCCCCCAGACCATGCGAATGAACAAGTCAATTCTTGATAGCAATCTAAATAGGACTTATGGATTCCACCATCTAGGACTGATCATGGCATCCCCCCCCCCCCCGCCGCCCATGTAGGATCCAAGTTGTGAGACCTTCTGAGGCATCAGTCTAGGCCTGTACTGTTAATGCAAGTAAGAAATATTGTACAATTAAAATGCAGTTCAAACTATGTAAGCAGACAGCCTAAGATCTATGCGCGAGCCTTGTATTTATGGCTTTACTTTCCCTTGTAAATTGCTTCGTTTATATTAAAGAGGGGGGAATCACTTAACATTTAACTTATACAAAATACTTGGCTGTTGCCATTTAGCTCCTCAGTTCACAACTAATGATTTACATAAAGCAGCAACAGGAGGCTACATTTAGAGAAAATGTCACAGAGTCTTATTATCTGATCGTCATTAAAAATGCTATTAGCCAGTTAATAGTTCAACAGCATTACAGCTTTCCTTTCTATGAAATTACATCTATTGTATCACACAGTGCGAGGTGTCATGCCCTAATTTCTGCTCCTTTTATACTGTTGTAGACTCCCTACTTGGAAGTGGTGAGAGGTTCTAGGGGTAGTCCTGTAATGTTTATTTTCTTTGTTGGATTCAAGAATGCTTGAAATGGATGGCGCATTTGTAATATTTGCTTAACATAGTGAAAAGTAAATACAACCGTATAAGAGAACAGCCTGCATCATATTTCAAGACTCCAGCTCCCCAGCAGCCCACACACCAGCTTCTGGCAAAATCTAGGTACAAAAATTGCAGTGCTCCCCCCACCCCCAAACCCATTCTGTTCAAACTCACTGCTCCCTTCCCTCAACTAAGGGAGTTTCACCTTCTCCAAGCTTGAAACTCCAAGCTTGGATGGATATCTTATTCCAAAAACTTGAGAGATACTCAGCATTAAGTTCTCCTATCACTAGCTTCCCTGAAATTATTCATCAACCAATTATCCTGAACTATTTATTAGCCAGCAATCAGCCCCAGAAAGGAATGGTTAGCAAGCTGCAATAACCTTGATAATAGTTCTTTTTCCGAATACAATTAAGTCTTTTCAAAGGGAGAAAATAAATGTTATAGGAACAAAAATGCATAAAACAAGCCAAAAGTTCATTTGCAATTTTAAAAAATGTTTTTGTTACACTGAGAAACTCTCAGCTGTGTTTGCTTGGGTCAGACTTGGAGCAGACAGAAGTGATTTTTTTTAAAAAATAGTGTTTAGGCCACACTAGCCTTGATAGCTGATAAGAAGTTAGCATAGTTTAAAACCACTAGTTATTAGAAATAGTTCAAGTCGAGTGGAGTTAACACTCTAACTTTTAAACTGCTTATATGGCTAGGGAAATATGTCATTGTCTTTCTTGGCTCAATATGTTTTTTCCATGAACTCTGTTTTCCTTACTCTGTCTCCTAATGGCATTGACTGTAAAACTGTTTATACCATCACTTAATCCTGAGATGAAAATGCAGACAGAGAAAGGCTCTTCAATTATCCTGCACCTCACACTTAACTTGCTGCAGCATGATCAATGTATTGCAATAGCAATCATGTGCACAAGCACCTAGTAATAACGAGAAACTAAGACTGCAAAATCCTATTCCTACTTGCAGAGGAATAAATCTCTTTGTATGCTGCAGGGGTACATGAATAGGATTGTGCTGCACACAGCACATAGGAAGTTGCTTTATTATACAAAGTCAAACAATGGGACAATTTAACTGAGAATTGACTAAACTCTGCTCTCCAGTTAAGTTGCACTTTTAAACTTTCGACATGAAGTGACATAATGGTTACAGGTGGGAGGGTTTGCTTCTTCAGCAGGCTGAGCTGAGAGGCCACATGTTGCTGCCTGGCTGGTCAGGGATGTGGCCAATACCTAGCCAGTCAACAAAGGAATTCCTTAAGCTCTGGGCCCTGATTGACCCATTTGAACCTGGCTGCTTGCCTAGAGGCAATACCCCCATGGTTGCGATGGCTATGGGGAACTGCCCCTTGGCCATTGACCATGTAGTTCCAGTTAAGTTGTGGGTGAACATATCACATGACACAGCGATTCTTCAAGCAGCTCTTGTTTATTCACAGGCCAGGACAGAACTGAGCTGAAGGGCTCAGTCAGCCTGCTTATATAGAGCTCCAGTACCACGTTACTGTAACAACTTACTAAAACTATCCAATCACTGAACGTCACTTTCGATCCTTCATTTGCATAACTATCTACGGTATCCCCCTGCTGGCTCAGGGTGAGAACTTTAGTACATAACAGTTTCAGCTAGCCAGGAAGGAGGAGGAGAATGAAGGTCTGCACCCCCCCCCCCCGGGAAGTGGTGAGCACCCATTTCTGCCTGAGGATACTTAAATACCAATTGTATGAAATCGATCCTCAGATGGCTTTGTGTTGAAAGAAGTCAAGGCCTGCTTGGGCCATCTGAAAAGACTGATAAAGAAGGCAGCCAGAAAGAAATGGCTGCCTGAATTGCATGACATATGGCAAAAAGACGATAGCTACAGGTAGAGAATATAATTTTAAGGTAGGAGATGAACTCATGATACACCTCTCCCTGGCACTGCCACCAACTTTTCTACTAACTAAAACAAAAACAAGCAGAACAAAGAAAAAACGTTGTAGTCCTCTCCATGCTGTTTTAGTTTTCTATTTCCAGGGATTCCTCCGCCCACAAAGATAAGAGTTTTCCAGAAATGCCATCCATCAGTGCAGAATGGAAGGTTATGTTGATTCTAATGGGTGCATTGATTCAGGACCCTTTAACAACATCAACAACAACATCATCAACAACAACAATTTGTATACTACCCTATATCCACAGGTCTCAGGGCGGTTCATTCATATATATATATATATATATATATATATATATATATATGCAGGTTTTGGTGTCTTCGGGTGTCTTCCCGTGTAAGAGTCGGGGTGTCTGGGCGACGTTTCGACGAGGTCTCACTCGTCATCTTCAGGCTGGTGCTTTCGGCTTCTTGTTACTGGAACAGTAACTCTGTTCCAGTAACAAGAAGCCGAAAGCACCAGCCTGAAGATGACGAGTGAGACCTCGTCGAAACGTCGCCCAGACACCCCGACTCTTACACGGGAAGACACCCGAAGACACCAAAACCTGCATTCCTGTACCCGTGAAAATCTACGAAAGCATATATATATATATATATATATATATATATATATATATGGAGAGAGAGAGAGAGACCGGTGTCAGTTTTCTGAACTTTGGTCAACTTTGTATATATTATATGATTCTCTTCTAGTCGCAGTTCTTAATTATTTTTCCATTAATACTTTTTCTGGAGATGGGAGGGCCTTACCATAGTCTTGAGCTGGGGGTTGCCATTTTCTTAATCCAGTACATTTTCAAAGCACTTTTAGTCAGCAACGTACTACAAAGACAGACAAAACAGAACCTGAATTAAGTCATGAGAGAAAAATAGAAAGGTTTTACTTTGTTTTCTAAGGGGAAGAGGTGAGTGTCAGTAAGATTAACCAGCCTGAGTTGCCTTCATTTCTCTTCATGGAGGCAGAAGACTCTCTCTCTCTCTCTCTCACACACACACACACACACACACACACACACACACACAAAAGCCCTTTCCAATTTAATTTGAAGACCTGCAGACATTTGACCTGAATCTTGTGTTTGGAATCACAAGCCCCTTGAGTGCTGCTTTCTAACAGCAGTAGTTCAGGGGAGCACGTTATCGGCTTCTTTTGAAACTGGCACCTTTCCAAGTACATGGTGCCATTAAAAAGGGGGGAGGGGTAACGAAAAAAACCCCAAGCCAATCTCCTGCTCACTCCAGAGACAGAAGAAACATGCTGTGAATGGTATTTTTTCTCTTTTGGAAGAAAGACAGCAAATTGCAAACATATGAAATTAGCTGGTCTAATTTGATGTTTTCTACAGACTGTTAAGATTATATTGTTTTCCAAGATGCACCTTACTTATAGTTTTACTGTCTTTGGCTTGCGTCCTGTGGGCATGGTTTTCTCCTCTCTCTCTCTCTCTCTCTCCGATATCTAAAAATGCATTGTGGTCTTTCTGTTTCAGGGGTTATGAAAGCAGCACAGCAAACAAGCCCTTGCAATTGTAGTTCAGAAAGACAACCACTGCAGCTGTAGTTAATGTTTAACTTCCCATGACAGCGGGGCATTGACCAAAGACGCTTTTGAAGGTCCCTGCATCTGTTGTGACTGACGTAACACCAGCGGCTTGGATTTTATTCAAATCTTGCCTTTAAGAACACTGCCCTTGCTTTTGGGCATGGAATGAGCACTCATACTTTACATTGTGGGTGCCCTGTGTGGGATCGCGCGTGGTGCTACAGTTCCCAGGGAACTTACTGGCAAACAGGGTCTGGTTTGCCTCTCAGTGTTATTATTGGAGGTTCACACCCAGCCTCTGTAGTCAAGTTTCATTCCTGGGAGGTGGGGCCAGTCCCATTTATATATAGGGGGTGGAGCCAACAGTAGCCAGGCAGTCAACTTAGGAGATTCATCCTCCCTCTCCTCCCTTAGTTTAATGTTTTCTTGTTTGCAGGTTAACTCCCCCCCCCCATTTAGCGGGTGCTGTTAGGGTCTTTGACTGGTTGCTGTTGAAGGACCGGGAAGAAATTTTCCTGCATTGGCAGGTTTTGTCTTCCCCGTAGCAATTCACCACAACGTTGGCGTTTTATGGCCTTGGGTGGAATCCTTTAGTCTTTTCTTCCCTATAATGGGGGCGGTGTGTGTGAAGTGGTGACTCACCCCCCTGCGGCGGCGATTCCAGGGTCCCCTCTTAAAAGGGGTTATATGATGGGTGTCACTGGCCATACACTGAAAGGTTCTTAGTGAACTACCCTGTGTGCAGGGATATGGGCTGGGCTGCCTGCATACACATAAGTCTCGCAGTGCACCCCCATATCCAATTTACTCTAATGTGCCCCAGTTCCCCGACTGGGGGGCTGGGAGAGATACACACCCAAGGCCAAGGTCTTCCTACTTTCGGAAGTTTAATAAAGTTGTGGCCTAATTTTAATTCCATAACATGTCAGAGTTTTATTCCTTTCTTATGAACCCTGGGGCTGGGGCTGTCGCAGCCTGGTCACACAATAAGCCGCTTCTCATGATGCCCTTACAGCTTCGCTCGGTGTCCCATGAAGAATTTCCTTACAGTGGGTTCCTAGTGCCATGCAGTAATTTACAAAATTCGTGTGCATCTGCTTGAGGAGAGGAAAGCACTTTGGGGCAAGCAACTGGCATGGCTTACATTGAAGTTTTACTGCCTGCCTCACAAATACATTACCGTATTTTTTGCTCTATAAGACTCACTTTTTCCCTCCTAAAAAGTAAGGGGAAATGTGTGTGTGTCTTATGGAGTGAATGGTCCATAACTGAGAGCGCAGCTATCCCAGAAGCCAGAACAGCAAGAGGGATTACTGCTTTCGCTGCACTGCGATCCCTCTTGCTGTTCTGGCTTCTGGGATTCAGAATATTTTTTTTCTTGTTTTCCTCCTCCAAAAACTAGGTGCGTCTTATGGTCTGGTGCGTCTTAAAGAGCGAAAAATATTGTATTTGTTTATTTAAAGTTGGTCTTTCTGTGCACATTTCAAGGATTTACTCTTTTAAATTAGTACAGAAATGGGATAAGACAGACCTCTAGAGTTGGGATGAACTGGATTTCTTTGCATTTGTCCCTCCCTAAAGAAGTCATCAATATCCTTCCATAGTGTCTTCTTGGTGGGAGGCATCTACCAACCATTGCTGCTAAGCAACCCTGCAATTGTGTTGTGTTTGGAGCTACAGTAGAAACATGTGTTCTGTGATAATGCACTTCTAGAATGATGGTGCAATACTTCAGTGGAGGGGAAAACAAGAGTAGAAGTGTATTTAAATGTTCCAAAGCTGAAAGGAATGGTAAGCTCAGATCTGAGATAGCCAATGATATATCTAAAGCCTATTTTTTCCTCCCTGGTCTTTCAAATAGTTTGTTAGCATTGAAAAATGGAGTAGTTTTGCATTCAGTTTCTCTGCTTCCTTGAGACTTGGAGAAAATACTTACTTCATTCATCACCCAAAATATAGCAGCTACTTACAAGATATGTGGATCTGTCTGCTTGTCTGGGTGCCTTGTCTTCCTCTATGGAAAATGAAAGCGTACTATTTTTATCCTCTTGTTTGTTTTCCTAGCTGACTCATCATGTATCTATGGCTGTGTGAATAATGGAAAGAAATGCTTTCTTGGCAGTGCAGTGTAGTGGATAGATCACTGACAGCCATTGGTTCAGAAGTGATCATTCCCAGTGTGCTGCCCTGAATTAATAGACCATAGGGAACAAGATAAATGGATTTACATCAAGGCAATTTAAATCAATGATTTAAATCAGAAAAGTAGGCTGATTTAAATCATGTTTCCTACGGATACTACATATATTTCCTAAACAATGAAACAAGTCTGACCACCAATCCAATTTCTTTTTTTAAAAAAGTAGTATTATTTTTTTACTTTTGCAAATGTATTAAGGAAAGAAAAGGGGGGGACAAAACAAAGGAAAATGACAAAATGAAAACAAAATTGTCAGCTTGCATCCACGGTACAATAAACATGAATGCATTTGTATTAATTTACACATACAGATTGATAGATGTCCTCTAAAGGTCTGAATAGATATCAAATATAGGAAACCGCAAGAAAGAGGCACACTAGTTCTTCCTAGGCAAATAATTATCCCTGAACCAATCCTGGTTTGATCATCCTGGTTTGTTATATCTGACCTGAGCCAAAGTGTAAATGCTCATGCAGCAAGTCTGTTACTAATTAGAGCCTCTGAATAAATATATATTTAGCTGCATGTGATAAATTGCAAAGGTATAAATAAACATAGCTTTAGTTGTACATATAATAATTTGTACCATATTTCAGCTTAAACTAAAAGGCTCCAGAACTTACAAACTAAATTTAGGTGCCTAGTCCCATGTCTGGCCATATCAAATCTGGAAAAAATTAGCTCCAACTTATATAGAACAAGAATGGAGCCAGCTCATGTGTTGCCTGTTAGTTAGCATCCAGAATTGCAAAGCTGTCTAATGTTCAGAACTGGAAATTTCCTTTACTGGGCTTAAATGGTCACATTCCATGGGAGCCCCTTTTAGAATAGGTAATACATTATAAAACCCTATTGGTGCCTTTCAGGTGTTTTGGACTACAACTCCCATCATCCCGGACCATCAGCCATGCTGTTTGGGGCTGATGAGAGTAGGACGCCAACAACATCTTTGGGTCCCAGTTTGGTGAAGTCTGTAGTAGAATATATTTGTCAAAAGTTTGTTGAAACCATTCTGTCATGATTTCACTTTTAAGGGTTGGATGGGAGCTGTATGGTGACACCCTTACATTTTTATTATATGTAGGCACACAGTCAGAGTCGTAAAATGCACATTGCCTCTAAAATTCTTACAGTACTTTCCAAATCAATTGCGCATCCTATGTAAAAATGTATACATAACTATAGTAACTAAAACCACCAAACAAAGTAAATGATGCCAAAGAATAATTTCTGGAGGAGGGGGGAAATGTCTAGTGAAAAGCTCTTAAGCCAGCTTCACTCATGAATCATGTAAAAGGAACATCATATGATTAGTGGGGAGAAGGGGGCTTTGTTGCTTTGGTTTCCTTTCCTTTCCTTTATTAAAAAAAATTAATAAACCAAAAACAATAAACATAGCATAACTTCACTTTACATGATCTTAAGGCAGTGATGGTCAATATAAGCTCTCCACAGACATATTTGCGAAATTGGTGGGAGAAATTTGCTGCATTGGTGTGGATGTCTGTACTGAAGAAGCCTACTCATGAATATCTTCTGCAATATAGGTTCCTATGCCATTGGGACCCCCACATGGATGTTTATGGGATAGCAATGTGTTGACAACAGTACAGTCCTGTTTCTTATAATCACATTATGCCCCCTTCACACAATGTATGTGTAAAGGGAACTTTAGTCAATGAACCAAGATCAAACTACATCTAATTTAGCCAATGAAGGCTGGTTGTACAGCTGAAATAATTCATGTAACATCACAACCATCCAATCAACATTTTGAGTCAAGCTCCTCAGGGTCCAATGTCGTCAATCAGGCTTCCTTTTCCTTAACTCATCGTACATTTTCTGACCTGTGTCTTGTACCATCTCTAAACATCAGAGTTTCCATATCTTTTCATCATGCCCCAAATCCTTAAAATGCTTTAATCACAGAGCTGGTGATCTTTTCAGGTCCTAGTAGAGCTCTAATTTTCCAACAGCTGTTTATTGGATGGCACTGCACTTCATTTATTGCCCCTTTAAAATATTGCTGTATTGTATGAAGCCATACCCTGGCAGTGGAGCAACAGTAGGGATAGAGGGCAGCAGAATCCCATGATGCAACACAAACACCTGTTTTCATGTTATTCCTCACTAGTAGGCAGGGCTGTTATAAAATGCATTCATGCCTCACCCTTCCTCCATATATTTCAAAACAGGGTACATAGGCTGATTCCATTTTATTAAAACATCTCTATCAAGTTGGTTAGACTGAAAAACAGTGAGTTTTGGGGGCAAGGTGATTCCCCTCATCTGAGTATGCTACACTGCCCATTACAATACATTGGCTCCCTCTGCTCCCACTTCCTTCACTCAGAATGTAGCTCTAGCTATCATCATAGTTCAAACAACTGTTTGTAACCTGGTAGCTAAAGCCAATTCATGGAATCAGGATGTTAAAGACCTGTTGAATGAATAGAGCATGATTTTTGTTCAAACAGAACTGCAGTTCAAGATGATGATTGGAAATCATTTCAGTTTCTTTCTTCCTTGCTAAGGGCAATAGGAAGCCAGACTCTAATTTATTATCCTCTTGAGGACCCATTCCTCTGGGGAAACTGGTCTCCTTATCTACTGAGCCTTCTGGGACTGCTGTCAATGGCAGCCTGACGTAGAGCAAATTAGAGAAGTTTAGCCACAAAGTTATAAAGGCGGGAATAATGGCCCCCAGGTCTGTATGGGAATAAAAAGGTACAGAGTGTTCAAAATGTTGAAACAGAATATTGAAAACTTCAGCAGTGATATAACCTAAATGCCTCATGAAAACACACATGTTGTCCATTCGTTGCCGAGAGAGAGGGGGAGGCCAAGGATATATTAAGTGAAATGTTTGTCATTAAGATCAATAACAATTTCATTCAGCACATTTCTTAGTGAACTAATGACTAGTTTGGGTTAGCAACCTTCCTATTTACCCAAGGCCATGAATCCTCCCCGTTAGCCATTAATCAGTACAAACATCATTATGATCATTATAACATAACTGATGGAGTAGCTGACACAGTTAATATACATTTCTAAAAGCACACACAAGCCTCTGTCACCCCTTTTCTACTCAAACACTCATCCATTAATGAGACAGGTTGACACGGAACAGATAATCAGTAACGTAGCACAATTGCTCTGCTGACTGCGTTACAATCCTCTCTTTGCAACCCTGCATTGGGTTGCAAGATGATTTCTGCTATATAAATGAATGTGCTTTTAACAGTTGTAATTTATACTCAGTTCTGTTTTCTTTTAGGACATGACTATGTAGATGATGCAGCATATGCTAAGCACATTGAGAAAGAGGCTGGAGTTCAAACATTAGAATTGGTACAAAAATGGGAAGAATGCCGATCTCGCCTAGAAATGAAAATCTGTGCAATGATTTCATTACACTGAAAAGTTTACGTGGGTAATCCATTCAAGAAGTATGGGGGAAAGTAAAGAGCCAGATGGTGACAGAGAAGAGCTACATGGAAACCTAATTAAAACAAATCAAAATAATAAATGAAAGCAATTTTTTGATGGAGGGGGACTCCAAATACAGCAGGAATTCTAGTCCTAGCTAATCAATATGTGATCATAGACATGATAGCTAAGTAGCTAAGCTTAGGGAAGCTTTTAATGTTTGACAGACTATTGTACTTTAATATTTTGTTGGAAGCCACCCAGAGTGGCTGGGGAAACCCAGCCAGACGGACGTGGTATAAATAATAAATTATTATTAGTATTAATATTATTATTTATTAAACTTCCACATTCAATTACACCACCTCTGAATGCCCAGTGTGGGTATGCAGTTCAGCAGGGCTTTTCTGATTATATATTCAACTTGATCTAGCAAGAATGAGCACAGCAGACAAAGTCACAGACTTCAATATGTGGCTTACCTTTCTGGAAAGGGGCTGGAGAAGACGTACAACCAATACCACAAGGTTTCATGTGGTACCATACTGCTAAGTTTGTGCTGACAGATGATCAGTAGTGGCAAGTGTGACTGCATGTGTCCATTAAGTCTGAAGAAGAAAGAATTCTCATGCCTGGCAGAATGCGTGCATGAGCCTGAGTGCAACTTGCAGATATTAATGATAATTTAGGGTTGGTGCCGGCCAATATACTAAATAAGTCTGGGGAGTGCTGTCCTTCAGATGTTGTTGCACTGCAGTTCTATCATCTCTGACTATTAGCCTTGCTGAAAACAAACCCCTGTGTTGCTTAAAGAACTAATCACGACAATACAAACACAACACGTAAGCTAATAGTTAGTAGAAAATATATAATAGAATAATGATATCATACAAATTATAGGAGTAAGCTAATCAAAGCTCATATATACAATATAACAGAGTGGTAGCGAGGACCGCCAAGCCGCCTAAGGACCGCCTCACAATAGTCTTTCAAAAGTTTCAACGGAAGACGACTCAAAAGCCTCAAAAGGACAGCATCTCCGGAATGATACTACTGTTTCATAATAGTATTCATCAGCTGATATTTTTCAACAGAATATGTAAGTAAGATACATGCTAAGTTTCAGTGCTCATGATGGGTGGGGAAGCTGTGGCTCTCCAGTAGTTTGGGAGGTGGATACTTAGATCCAGAGGAAGGACCAAGCGGGTTCTCAGGAGACTGGTCCACTATGGTGTCACCAGATAACCCACAATGTTGCCACCAGCCAAGGTGGCTCAGATACCTTTCCCTGTTAGCAAGGAGACATCACTTTTGAAGGAGGCACCTAGGGAGAAATCTGACAGTGCCCTGCCAACTCCACCCAGAGCTGGCTCTGGGAAGTGTGACTGGTGCAAGCACACCAAGCACAGAGCTTTCAGGGCATCAAAACAGGCACTGCCACCATTACCACAATGGAAGGCGAGGGGCCGGGGATACCAGATTTTGGCATTGCACAGGGCACCACAGAAATTTGAGGTGCCAAGGTCCGCCACTGCTCCACCTTCATCTTCAAGGACATGGAGATGACTGAGCTGGTGCAAATAGACTTGGCATACAGCCATCATGGAGTACTTGCAGAGTCCCAAGACTCCAGATGTCTACAGGGCAAATAGCTGTGCCTGACCCGCTCTTCGAAGCTGCACTCAGGAAACATGTCAGTTGTTGCAACAATGTCTTAGCACATGCCTAGCCTTGTCTCATAGAGCAGTGTTTCCCAACCACTGTTCCGCGGCACACTAGTGTGCCGCGAGATGTTGCCTGGTGTGCCGCGGGAAAAATTAAAAAATTTGAAAGATTTTTTTTTAAGTCAAATTTTCGATTGGGGCGCCGTCACTAGATGACCCCTGGGGTTCCCTCCCTCCCTCCCACTCTGCGCCTCCCTCCTCCTCCGGGGAGGCCCTTCCTGGCTCTCGGCCAAGGCTTGGCGGCTGCCACTCACTCACTCGCTCGCCCACCCGTCCCTCCATCCCTGCACCCGGCCTCTCCCCCTCCGTCCCCAGCGCGGGGGCTGCCGGGATCCGTAGTCCCCTCGCCCTTGGGCTCCGCGCCCGCGCGGGATGCGCGAACTACGTTTCCCAGCGTGGCCTGGCGGGCCGGGCGTTTTGTTTGAAGCGCTCTTCTCCCGGCCATGGAATGAGCGCGGCGGCGGCGGCCGGGCGGGTAGGGGCTCTTCCGCGCAGACCCCGCACAGCATGCCTGCGCCCCCGCGGAGATTGGGTGGCAGGATGCAGCCCGGGGATCCCCGTGGAGGCGGAGCGGCGGAGGCGGAGGTTGCCCCCCAGGTAGGGCTGCGTCGGGGTTTTTTAATTTTTACAATGCTGCATCCGCGCCGGAGGGGATGCATCGGACCGCGGGGAGACCCCTTGGCGGGCGTGCAAGGCAATGCATGCGTGCAGGCGTTGCATGGAGTGCAGTGCAATGCAATGGCAACGCGGCGCCCTGCATGCATGCATGCAACTTCCACCGGCGCTCCGGACTTGGCAGGTGAGGGGGGTCCCCAGTGGGCGGCAGAGAGAGCCGGGAGGGCGAAGGGGAGCCGGGGGGGAGCAGCGCTGCTCCCCGAGCCGAGCCCGGGGGGAAACTTCGGCGTCGTTGCACCGGGTGTTGGAAGCGGAGGGTGGCGGGGGCCCCTCACCTGCAAAACCTGGTCGCCTCTCATATATTTTGTGCATTGCATTCATCGCCCGCTTTCTCCTCCAAGGAGCTCCCGGGGGCGCGCGTGGTTCTCCCCGTGTTATCCTCGCAACAACAGCCCTGCGAGGTGGGTCAGGCGAGTGGCCCAAGGGAGCACCCAGGGATTGTCCTGGCCAGGTGGGGTGATTTGAACCCTGCTCTCTGCCTGGTCTTCGTCCTCATTTAGCCCCCACATGTGCATGACTGTGAATGACTGAGGTTTTCCCCCCTGGTCTTGGCTATGGTGTGAGTCTGTGCTGTTAATTAATGGGGTTCTGCCTTCAGAGAAGATGAGCCAGCCCTCAAGGAGGTGATTATGTAATTTGCTAGCAATTCATGTCCCTCCCGGCTTGACGCTGTGCGCTGACGTCACGGGGCTGTAATGGTGGTGTGCCTCGAGATTTTTTTCATGAAACAAGTGTGCCTTTGCCCAAAAAAGGTTGGGAAACACTGTCATAGAGCTCTGAAGTGTCTTTTGAACTTGTAATTCATGTTGGGACACTATACTGAATTCTTTGTTGTTGCTGTTGCTAAATAATATTTATTAGTTTTCCAAATTTTTAACAAATCAATACCAAATAACATCTAATTTAAATCATTTCCCCCCAAAAAAGTTGACTTCCTGCTCTTTGTGCTAGATGTGCCCCTACTTTCCCCCATTGCTGGTTAACATTACATATTTATTTCTAATTCACATTTCATTCCTTATATTCAATTTACCATTATTATTTTTTAATTTTCCCATTACCCATCAGCTATCAAATTATCAATTCCTGTTTGTATATTTACATAACAGTAACCTATCCCCTTAAAGAACAAAAGAGGTTATACATTCCCTTGCTGCTGTACTTAATTATTGAATAAAAGCTTTAAACCTTGAAACCATATGATAGTTGAAGTTCTGAATCTGATAGGAAGAGCCAGGGCAGGGATTAATAACTAAATAAAAACCACAACTTGCCGGTAAATGTGGGGAACTGAATGTAACAATGGAAAAATGAAAAACTGAAAGAAGCTAGATTGACCAATCATTCCAGCCCTAGACGTAGCTATCACTTGACAGATTTGCAGCTATGTCTGAATGCCTAGAGTGCTCTTCGTGTGTTTGGTGTGAACCAGTGCCAGACTTGGGCTCTCAAATTTCAGTTGTGCCCTGCGCAACACTAAAATCTGGCACCCATCTGCCTCTCGGGCTCCATTCTACAGCATTGTTTTGGTGCCCCCCTGTCAGGCTTTGGGGAATTGGCTTCCTTCCCCATGGCACTGGATAAAACTATCAAACAAAGGAACACCTTACCAGTTAGAATCTTTAATAATCACAGCAAGAGAACAAAGAACACATCTCCTAGAAATGGCGGTGCTCCCAATTAAGGGACACTCCCCTCTCCATCCCTATTAATCTACATCACTCCTACTTGTAATCTGAGCTTGTAACCTCTGCGCTTTCTGTTCTGACTCTTTCTGAGCTCTCCGTGACTTTGGAGACGGGGGAGATGGGACTTTGGAGACTGTGAATCTATTAACTCTCTCTCTTCTAGTGTTTCTTCTCCTAGCTGTTCCCCCTCCCAGCTTCTGCCTTCTGAACTATGCCCCTCTGCAAACCACTGTTCCAAATCTATACTGTCCTCCTGCTCCTGGGAAGATTCAGGATCAGGGGGAGGGGTGGCCCCCACAATTCTTCCTCAGTGCAGCCCTCCTCAGCAAGGTCCCTGACACCCCTGCAGGGCAGCACCCAGTGCAACCACACCAATTTCGCTACCCTAAAACCACCTCTGCATTAACACATATGGCCTTAAAAGTGGAAGTGGACAAAGGGGCACATACAAGTCATCTCCCACCATCCCCACACATTCAGAACTTCCCACACTGAGTGGGAAGGTCTGAAGCAGAAATCGTCCTCACAATCCAGAACCCTGAAATGGTTCCCTAACAACCCCACTTCATACCTTCCCTCTCAACATTCCTGCCTTTACCCCTACTTTTAGCCACTGCCCCCTTCATGCAAATGCTTAGAAGTCCTCTCATTTTATACAGAACAGGGGCATCAAAAAGGGCCAGGCACTGATAAATCCAGAAGTAAACATTCAGTCTCTACTCATTGGTCATTAATGACAGGCCAATGAATTGTCAGTCTGCCAGATTCAGCATTAGATTGGATTAATGGTTCAGGCTGGAGGAAATAAAAAGTCCAGGCATCAATTGTTAGGCTCAATGGCTGACTGGGGTTATGAAAAGAGTCAGGAAGAAGGTATGAGTAGGAAGTAAGATGTATATACACCTTATAGGCTTAAAATGAACCAAGACTGTTTTTGCTTGCTGCATTTCAATTTGATTTTGCACTGTATACCCCTGGGATTCACCACTAAAAGAGTTTTGAAGTCAGAGTAAAGCTGGCATTGGGGAAACCATATCACAACACAATATTTCAGAAGGAACCAGTGAATTGTGGGTAACCTCATGTGTACATGGATTCAAAGATCAAGGGTGAAAATGCACTGAAGGCAGAGTCAGGAATAATGTTTCTGCACTCCAAGCCTGAGCTCTGAGTTTTCAAAAAACAACAACACACACCCCAAAACCAAAAAACCATACAGTTGTCGCTTCCCATTTGAAAATTCCAGCCTCTCATTTCCTCTTCATGTGCTCTTCATGTGTTTGCCTGCTGGCAGGTTACAGTGCCCTACACAAATATGAACCCCCCACCCAAAGGCTTTCTTGTTGTTGTTGTTGCTGTTGTTTTCTTTTCAAAGGATTCCCAAAATTGGAAAGAAGATTGCACAGAAGATGTTTTGAGTCTGAACAAAATGATCTACTTTGGAGAAGTTCTGCAATTTAATTAAGATTTTAAACTTGCAACAGAATGAGGTGATAACAGCAAGTAAGGAGCAGCAGCAAGCAAGCGAGAAGATAACAGAAGAGGTTTCTGTGTGGTTGACTGGTCTGGCGGATTCTATTCCAAAGGTTTCAGAGGACGGAACTGAGCTATGATTGATGGGAGGCCAATTTGCAGACTGTTTATTTTGACTACTCCAAGGGGCAGCCCTCTTCTCAGTGAAGCATTTTAATTGAGTCATGACATGTGTCTTGTGCTGGTTTCAAGGAGCTGGCAGAATAGGCTTGGGCATCTGGGTATTCTGTATGGCTTGTTTCTGCTCTGTTCTCAAAGGCATTGGTTGGCACTTACATAATGCATTAAAGTTTGCCAGGCTAACAGTTTTGCAGTAATGTGCTGGGCCCAAAGAAATCTGCAATTAGTTCCAGGTGTCCAGAGTGGCATTGTGCTTGTTTTTCTCACAGTCCTACTGCTGCATGCCCCCCAAAAAAATCATTTGAGAGGGTTTAGCTAATGGGAGGCACCATTAGCTAAAGTGGTGCTTCAGGTTAAGAACAGTTTCAGGTTAAGAACGAACCTCCGGAACGAATTAAGTTCTTAACTAGAGGTACCACTATATATAGCAAGCTGCTTTATACAGTGGTACCTCAGGTTACATACACTTCAGGTTACAGACTCCGCTAACCCAGAAATAGTATCTCGGGTTAAGAACTTTGCTTCAGGATGAGAACAGAAATCGCGTGGCAGTGGGAGGCCCCATTAGCTAAAGTGGTACCTCAGGTTAAGAACAGCTTCAGGTTAAGAATGGACTGTACTGAGGTAGGCCAGTATGGTCTACACCAGTGTTTCCCAAACACTGTGCAAAGCTCAGCTGTTTTTGGACTGCAACTCCCATCACCCCTAGCTAGAATGATGAGAACTGTAGTCCAAAAAACAGCTAGAGTTTGGGAAACACTGGTCTACTCTAATTGGCTACAGCTCTTCAAGGCTTCATCCCTACCTAGGGATACTGGGGATTGAACCTGCGATCTTCCTTTCACATGACCACTAAGCCATAGCCTCTCTCTTTTTTCTAGGTGCACAACAGTCTGCCATTCAGAAGCAAAACTCCTCAATAGCACATCTAAGCTCTTGAGCATGCCTATAGTCTTTTTGGATAGCAGCCAGAACCTCCATTGTTTCTGAATACCTATTTGTAGTGAGGACAGGTTAGCTTTCTCAATGCATATTTCACCATCAGGCCACATCAGATGCAGTTTTTGACAAATCACTGTGCATTGCTTGTCTGCCCACTTGCAAGTTGTCATCTCTGTTGCTTTTCCTGTGCTAAAGTAATACCACTATGTCCATGGCAGTTGACTGTCAGATCGGTTGAATCTCTCTCTGACAAGCTTTTGGTTGACTGCCAAGGCTTATTGTGCATTGCACAATGCAGTTTGATCAGATGAGTCACTTTGGTTGGGCTTATTTTGCCCATCACTTGGGGTCCCTGTGCTCCTCCTTTGGACGCTCTTCCACTTTTTTTCAGAGGAGCCCTTTCAACGCCTCCCCTTCCTCTTCCATTCTCATGACACTCAAAGTCAATCTCCCACTTTTTACCTCTGCCAGGAGTCGATAGGTTATTTTTGTGCTAAATGTGAGTCCTTAGTTTCTGTGACCAACATGGCTTTTTGTGTGTGCTTTCTTTTCTTCTCTTTTCTTTCTTTGGCTTCCTCATGTGGAGAATTCTTCTTGGCAAAGTCAAGATTGTGGGCATCCTCAGTAGGAACAGAAGCCTTGGCTTTGTTAGCAGTGAAAGAATGAGACAAAAGTTCTTTTTTGGTCTCTCGGCATGATGAACTACTACAAAGAAACCCTCCACCCTAGGAACACTGTTATCAAATGCCCCTCAAATATCTCTTTCCCTTGCAAGTCACACTTTTTCTTTTAGTTTCCTTCTATAACACTTGGACAGGATTGGGTTTTGTTGTTTTTTTTAAAGTCAGATGCACAATGTCAAGGCATCTTTTACAAATACCTAGCAGACTGTCTTTTGTTCACAGCCATCAAGAGTTTTTCAGAGCCAACTGCACCGTATTGTTTGTTATATCACAAGAATTAGGAAACCTTGATAAAGAGCCTGACCCACCTTTTCTTAATAGTTTGTAGCTATGTTTGGTTGACGACACTGCCCAACTAGTAATTTCTGGCCATCCCTCTGCACATATGCCAAGCAGTCTCTCTCGCTCTGGAGCCAGGAATGGATGTGCTGGAACAGCCGACCACTGTGAGGTTGCTCTTTTGAAGCCAGGCAGCATGAAAGAGGAAAACAACTATAAGGGAGAGAGAAGGATTGAAATGGCACAAGAAGGAGCCAAGCCAGAAGTGGGCCAAACAACACTGTAACAAGGGGAAAGGCCAAGAAAAGAGATAACAACATAGGCCCAGGGATGTATTGGATAAAAAGCACTCCAGAGATAAAAAGAAAAGCTTGTTTCATCCCGTTTATGTACACAAAGCAAAGAACAATTTTCTCTTTAAGAAAGTAAACAAGAAGAAGGGGAAGGGGAACTTCTTAAAAAAAAAAAAGTTCTGTACAAGAAAGCAAAGCCAGAAAATTCAAAAGAGAAGAAAGGAACCATGAAAAACCCAAGGTGAAGCTGCAAGGGTGACACAGAAATCGACAGCTACAGTGGAATGAATTAAAAATGGGAAAGAAAAGCAGGGAAAGATTCAACAGTTTGAAGACAGTCCAGTGCAAGCAAAACGATGCATAAAATGTGTTGTTTTCCTGGCACGCGTCCCAGGATTTTAACTGAGTAGAGAAAGGGAAATCCCAGAATGCTGTTGCTGAGCAGATCTAACTTGCATTTCAAATAACTTTCTCTCATCATGTGATTCATGCAAGCAACAGGGTGCGCCTTTTCGTAAGTTATCTGATGACAGCAATGCATATTTCCAAATCTTAAAGCCTTATATGGGATGGAGAAACACAACAAAAATCTAAATAAAGGTTCTTTCAGACTAGAAGCATGCCGTCATTAGAACTCTGTATCAAAAGGTTGGCAAAAAAGGAAAGCAAGAGTTTGCTAGTACTTCAGTGATACTTTTCACACTGGTTAGATTCATTTTACAAAGGCAACATTTAGAATGCAAGCATTGTGGAGCTCAGATTCTATTTCCGACACGGGCTAGCCAGATGTTTCTTTGGAGTTTAGAGGCACAGCATTAAAGGAACAGCCCTCCAGCACTGTTTATCCCCAGCTTATGATATTTATATGTGAAGTGCTTCTGAACATGAGTGTTCCTGTTAACTATTGCTGTACATCAAATATGAACTTTTATCTGTTGTCAGTTCTGCATTTGCAGGCATATAAGTGCAAACTATGCATACATTTTGCAAGCATTTTGCATTTGGGCATCAACGGCACCTCTCAAACATTTTCATTCCAAGTACATAGATCTAGTGACCAGTTTTCTATTGACTCGCTGATCTACCGCCACATTATCTCACAATGAAAAGACAGTGAAAAATCAACAGACGTTGAAAGATGGACTATGGGTTTTAGTGCCTGTTAACTGATAAGTGCTTAGCAATTAGTCATCTCCCATTTCCTCACCAGAATTAAATTAGCAATATAGTTAACGTTTTCAAGAAGTTATTTGGGGATATATCTATGAATACTGTTGACTCACAACATGTGCAGGGAGTGACATTCTGGGGATTCTGCAAAAGGCTGAAGCCACATATAGTCGAACCACCCTAAAACTGCCCCTTTGTGAGCATCCCTACCTATTGGAAGCCAGCATGCCAGGAGGGCTTTGCCCACTAGGCAAAGCTCCACCACCTTCTAAGCTCTCTCCCTTGCTTACTGGGCTTTGGGAGGCCCTCACAAGATCTCCTGATCTATCTTAGATCTCACAGGAGCCTCCCAGAGCCCGTGTGAGAGCTTCCCAGAGCCCAGTAAGGAAGGCAGAGAGCTTAAAAGCTCTTTCACCTTTAAGTGTCTCTCACAGCCCTGGCACTGGAGGTGCTGAGGGAGCAAAGATGCCTTCCTCCCAGTTCGCAAACTTTCTGACTGCCTTTCCGACTGCTCCAGCTGCTCTTATTGCAAACGTTGGAGTTCCCCTGAGCATGTTGTTCCCCAGTGGTCCCAATTGGCTACATTCCTGTCAGCCCTCACCTCCTGGGTTTGCTATAACAAGGTCATCAGCAAAGATGGTGCATTGCAGAGTAGCAAAAGCAGCAACATCAAAAAGACAAATCTCTGCCCCTTTGTTGTTGTTTAGTCGTTTAGTCGTTTCCTTTTTTTTTTTTATAAAATTTTTATTGGGTTTTCACATTTTATATAGACAAAAACAAAAACACAAAAAACAAATAAACACATAAACAAAGAAAAAAAAGAAAACAACAACAAACATATATACTTTCCCGAAGATATTATTTCCTAACCCTGGTCATTGACTTCCCCCTACCCCCTCCCTTGCATCCCCATTTCCAAATTTATGTCAGCAAATTGGCATTTCCCTGTCCTAATATTAATCCTTTTATAAAAGCAAACAAAATTAATTTTTTCTAAGTTGGACCTCAATTCCCTTCCATCGATTTCCCATTTTGTCTTGAATAATGATCTTTTTAACCAAATCGCATAATCATGAGTGTTGTTAGAACTTAATTTTTCCCTCCCTCCCATCCCCGGTTTGCGTCCCTTCCCAAAACATGTCCAAAATAACAGTTCTTAGCCCGGGTTCCTCACGTCCGAGGCCCTCCAGTCTCTTTCAGTCCCTCTCCGCCGGTCTTGTTGGTAACCCTTTATGCCAGTCGTCACATCTCGAAAGAGTTCTTTCACCATCAATCCAAAGTCTCTTCCCATATTTGCAAACAGCTGCTGAAGAGTTTCCACAAGGCATGAATCTTGAAGGTAATCAAAGTCAGAGTCTATGTGGAGGCCCCAATTATATTTCTTTATTTTAAATTCCTTAATTTCATAGACTCCCAGGGCCTCCACTTTCGTCTTCTGCATCTTTCGTGGATTTATAGTAGATTTACTCCAATAATCTCCTTGTTTGTATTCCACAGGCGTCAGCTTCTGCTCAATATTTTCCCACATCACTTCTTCTCTTTCTTGTTTTGTCTTCTCCTCTGCTTTTATTATCATTTCTGGTTCAGCTGTGGATTCTTTCTCATTGAGGTCCTCTTTACATTCAGCAGGACTACTTGTTTCAGATGTCAAGGTCATCAATTGTTCACTCATAGCCGTAGTCTGCTCTTGTAAGATTCCAACCAAATAAAACATCCTTTCGATTTCTCCCAGTATCTTTCCATCCACAGCCATTGTAATTCCACAGAATTCCCTCTAGAGGGAATCTGGTTACTTAGTATTCTTTTCCCCAACAGTCCTCTGTCTTGTTATTGTTTCTTTATTTCCAACAATTTTAGATCAATTGTAACTCTTTTTAATCCAGAGGTAACTTAGGTAGCAATTTTCCACTATTAACAGTCCGTTTGACAGCTTTGACAGCTGTCAAACTCTGCACTTCTTAAACCAGCTCCAAAGCAGGACGCTCCCGGGCCCGGGAGGGGGGGTTGTTTACAACAGAACATAAAACATCCAACACTCCTCTCTCCTGCTCAAAATTTCCAAATCTTGGAAGTTACTGTCTTTTTTAAAACTCACCCTTTACAGGGTAGGCACTCCAGCTTAGTTCTTTTTTCGTTGCTCTAGATCGTCTGCAAGGTAGGGGGTGCGGACTTCCTTTTAGCACATCCCCCGATCGTCTCAAATTCAGTGGATAAATTTCTTAAAAGCCAAGTCCAAATTACTCACGGGTTGTTTTTTCAGCCGAATTTCAAGGAAGGAAGTCAGCGCTCTCCGGTCATGGCTCGCGGCTTCGCTCAGCAGAGGTAGCGATGGACTCTCAGTGCCGCGCCACCCCCCGTATCCCCTCCGCAGCCTTTAAAAAGGCTCTTCGCGAATCAGGGGGGGCGTTTAAGGCACCCGCCGAGTCTTCAGTCCGCAGGCATTCCGCGCCTGCGGTTTTAAGGGTCCCCGTGTCGCCGGCACGGCAAAGACCCGTCCCCTGCTGAGCCGATTCCCTCCGGAGCTCGGAGGGAATCCGCCATTCCCAGATCGCGTCAACCCCGGAAGTCCAGTCGTTTAGTCGTTTCCGACTCTTTGTGACCCCATGGACCAGATCACGCCAGGCAATCCTGTCTTTCACTGCCTCCAACAGTTTGGTCAAACTCATGCTGGTAGCTTCAAGAACACTGTCCAACCATCTTGTCCTCTGTCGCCCCCTTCTCCTTGTGCCCTCCATCTTTCCCAACATCAGGGTCTTTTCCAGGAAGTCTTCACTTCTCATGAGGTGGCCAAAGTATTGGAGCCTTAGCTTCAGGATCTGTCCTTCCAGTGAGCACTCAGGGCTGATTTCCTTAAGAATGGATAGGTTTGATCCTCTTGCAGTCCATGGGACTCTCAAGAGTCTCCTCCAGCACCATAATTCAAAAGCATCATTTCTTTGGCGATCAGCCTTCTTTATGGTCCAGCTCTCACTTCCATACATCACTACTGGGAAAACTACTGGGAAATCTCTGCCCCTAGGAGCTTGTGATTTAAGTTTATGTTGGAGGCAACAGAGGCAGGGAGAAAGTGAAAGGCAACAGGTGATGGAGGAAGTTCCATGTTTTGATTGGGGGCGAAGACTATGGAGATACGTCAAAGGCTTCATAGAAAAGTGAGGGGTTTCATAATGGCTGAGGATCACTTGAGCAACTGTTTCTACACACTCCCTGCCTATATGAGTTTTGTGCACATTAATAACATGCAATATTCATTTGCATAACAGCTATATGTATATATTCAAGGGTTTATTCCCTTGAAATCAAAATAGTCCCCACTTCTTTGCACACATTTTCTTTTTTAAAAAGAAAATGATTTTTTTTAAAAAAAAATGGCAGGCAGACATGGTGTTTGGAGGTAGCTGGAAAATGGCACCCCCTCTGTAACTTGAAGCTTGAGGTGATTGCTTTATGGTAAGACCATTTGCTTCCCCCTGGGTGCCATAGAGCCTGTTGTGGAGAAAACATCTGTTTGCGCTGCCACAGCTGCAGCAGGATAAAGTCAGACTATCTTTAGCAGTAATGATAAAACATGCCTTTGTAGATAGCCCGTAGTCTTCCATTTATGTCACAGATCAAATTTAAGGTGATGCAGTTGGCTACCGATGTGAGATTTAGCTGGCCTTTGAATTTTCTGACTCTGAAGGGTGTCTGAGGAATTTTTTTTTCACATTTACCATAAGGTTCCTGTCTCTGCAAATAATCCCCAGAGACATTAAATGATCAGCCAGACTTTTTGTGGGATTGAAAAGTTCTTTTGTGTGGCTACCGATAGACTCCGGTCGCCAACGAGCTTCAGTTGTTCAATAACCTTATTTCCTGCCGTTCTATACTGCTGCATTTTACAGGCTGATTGAGGAGCCTGTGAGGATCTGGAATTTCTTTCAGGTTTTGATATCAAAGAGGAAATTCATTTGGCTCCTCAGGTAATTAGCTGGAGAAGTGTCGTCAGGGTGCTGTTAACTGCGTCTACATGCTATCTCTTCTTCTGAGTAAAATGATGGAAATGATTCTGTTTCACTTTATTAATTTGCATCAAATAATAATCTAGGCAGAGGGTGTGGAGAAACAGTCGGTCAAATAATAATCATGTTAGGAGAAGAAGAAATGGAACTCTGAATCAACTTTAAAAAAAATGCTCTACTTGCAAAGCATGTCTAGTCAAAAGGAAGTCCCATGGACTTCGGTGGGATTTACTTCTAGGTACAGAACTGCAGTCTTAATGTTGCTCTGTTACCAAACGAACAATGAAGCCCTTTGCCTGTATGCTGCATTTACACAGCCATTTTGACAATTGCTTCAGTCCAGTGGGTATACATATCTGCTCTTTTTATTTAAATAAGCAGGTGTTACTGATGGGGTTTGATCACAAGGTCTTCAGAAGGGGGGAGATAGTAGTGATGGTCATGATAAGAAGCTTTATAACATGGGTAGGCAACCTAAGGCCCATGGGCCGGATCCGGCCCAATCGCCTTCTAAATCCGGCCCACGGGCAGTCCCAGAATCAGCATGTTTTTACATGAGTAGAATGTGTGCTTTTATTTAAAATGCATCTCTGGGTTATTTGTGGGGCATAGGAATTTGTTCATTTCCCACCAAAAAATATAGTCTGAGGGACAGTGGATCGGCCCCCTGCTGAAAAAGTTTGCTGACCCCTGCTTTATAACATTCCGGATACCTTTTCAGAATAGAATTGGCTGGAGGAATCAGTGAGCAGAAAGAAACAACAACCAAAAAAAAATTGTGCTGACTTTAGAGTGTTGCTCTTTTATTTGTGGGAAGTGAACTAGGAAACATCAGAGAAACCTTCCCATGACCACTTCACCAATGGGACACAGCAGGCACACACACACACACACACACTCCACTGTCCTGAGAAAAGCCCTTAATCCTGATTTTATTTTATTCTTTGATAGACTTACAAAAAGAGAAACACACACCAATAAATAATAATTATTTTTTAGAAAAGCGCAAGATTAGATGCAGATGCACAAAGCATGTGTGTGTGTGTGTGTGTGTGCGCGCACACACACACACACACACACTCCTTGTGCTGTGCTCCCCTTTGCTCCCCATTTCTTCCTGTCTGGGGTGGCCCTGCCCTCTGCCTGCCCATCAGAGCAGCGTTTCATGAGTCTGGGCCTCTTCTCCTCCTTGTCTACTCTTCAGCTGGGCTGAAGCTGCCCAAGGGGGAAGGCCAGCAGCAGCCATGGAGAGGCTATGGAGAGGCAACAGGATGCTCTCTCACAGCTGCAGCCACAACCATCGCTCAGGCCAAGCGCAGGCTCATCCTCCTCCCTGAGCTCAGTGGTGCTGGCATTGATGAGAGAAATAGGAACATTCTGGCATTAAATCAGGAGCCAGAATGGCTTTCCTAATTCTAGAACTGTCTCTGGAAAATAGGGACACTTGGAGGGTGCGCTCTGATGACTGCTGCCACTTTGGAATGGAAACACAGATTTAACCAACTGTATTCATCACATAGGGACGCGGGTGGCAATGTGGGTTAAACCACAGAGCCTAGGACTTGCTGATCAGAAGGTCGGCGGTTCGAATCCCCGTGACGGGGTGAGCTCCTGTTGTTCAGTCCCAGCTCCTGCCCACCTAGTAGTTCAAAAGCACATCAAAGTGCAAGTAGATAAATAGGTACCACACCGGTGGGAAGGTAAGCGGCATTTCCGTGCGCTGCTCTGGTTTGCCAGAAGCAGCTTAGTCATGCTGGCCACATGACCCAAAAGCTGTACGCTGGCTCCCTCAGCCAATAAAGCGAGATGAGCGCCACAACCCCAGAGTCGGCCACGACTGGACCTTTACCTTTTACTCATCACATACTGCCATACTGAACAGTTGGTGTATTAATCACCCCGTCTTAAAAAATGAGCACGAATCCTGTCAGAAAATGTAATGTAAAAATAGAAACAGTTCAGTTCAACCTAGACTTCCTAGAGAACACATCAAAGGCCCGCTCTCTGAGGCTATACATTGTCAGCAAACCATAAGTCAGATTCCATTGAAGTGCAATTCAGTGAGACCGAAAGCTAATCCCCAAGCACAATTTAATGAGTGTTATGCACAGTGCATGGTGATTGGATGCTTGTTCTCTGCTGGCTGTGATCCATGTGCCCAAGTCTGTTATCATTTGCCTCTTCATCATATATATTTCCCAGAATGGACCAAATGAACTTCTTTGCCCTGTGAACAGATTCCATCTCGGTAAATTCCTCATTGTGCAGAATCATGCATGTTAAAGCTGAAGTCCTATGCATGGGAGTAAGCCCCACTGAACTCAGAGGAATACACTCCCAACTAAACAAGCACAGAATTAATTCAGAGCAATAGACAGCCTGAAATATTTTGGTTTACATCGAGGCCACTAAATTGACAATAAAATGTCTGCATTTTTAATGTTTTGGTTTGATGTGCAATAATCGTTTTTCATAATATAAGCAAGTTAAAAGCAATTTGTTCCTGGCAAAGTATTCTCAGAACTAAAGACATAAAAAATCTATTTTTGCTATAGGTCTTTAACACAGATATAAAAATTGAAAATAAAGTCAATGCCAAACATGTTTTCAAGACGTCTAGGTCAATATGAACCTTACCAGTTTTATCTAATTTATAATTGAGTACCATCTAAAAGCTTTGCTCCATCATAAATTATTTTTATACGGAGGCTTCGTTATGACTACTGATAGTTTACAACCTTCTAAATATCATGAAAGCATCATAAACAATGTATCACACATACACATAGAAAATAACTGAGAAAGATCACCTACTTTGTCATTCAACCCTCAAGGCAGCAGGAAATTATATAGACCTGGGAAACAAAAAAAAAAAATTGGGTTGTGGAAACAAACTAATCTTGATCTATCCAGAGTCATGTCGTTTTTCATAACATACAGTACAAATCATCCACTATGAAATTCAGAAAGAAAGACTCAACCCTACCAAGTATTTGTCACATGAGACCGGTGAAAACATACTATTAGTCTTGATAAAGTGTTGATGGCTTTTGGGATCAAAACCAATCTGTCATTCCATATAGCCATGTCAATCCATATAGCCACGTCAAGAGCTATGGGATTTTGGCAATCAATTTGCCCTTGTTTGCTGAAATGAGCAAATGGAAACTTGCCAAATATTTGTTGGCCATACCTCTCAAAATGACAGCAAGGCACATTCCATTTACCTTTAGTTTCACAGGTTGGATCCAGACAGAATTAGGTACAATTAGGTCCCATGGAAAGGAAAGGGGCTTCACTTAGTCGTGTCAATGAGACCTAAGTGCAACTAACTAAATTTGAATCCAGTCTAATGTGTTTAAGGTGCTCCATTCAAATGGCAGGATTATTGTACAGCTGATTGGCTACATGGTTCTGCTTCAAATGCACTCAGCATTCAGGTTTTATAATGACCATTCTGTCCCTAGGTCTAGGTTTGTGGGATGTGTTTTTACATTTGAAGGTTGAAGACAACCAAGTCCTTTACCAAGGCCAACACCTTGTGAATAATCATAGGGGCTGGGATTCTTCAAGATAAATTGTTTTGACCATGATGGACCAAATATATAAAGTGGGAGACTTGCCACCAGGCAGTTCCCACTCCAAATATCCCTAAAGACTATACTTTATCAAGCACTGAAGATCCAGAATACCCAGTAAACAGCAACTCCCAGAGACCATTGTGCTAGGAACTTTCTGGTGGTGAAGCTCACAAGTTTCCAGAGGATTCTCATTAAAAACCTTGGCATTATCTGAGAATTAACAAGCCTCTTCCAAATCAAGGGAAGGGAAGCAGTCTGTATTGCTAAAAAACAACAACCCATGCCTCTCTTGTACAAGTAGGAATAGGAGAAAATGTGGGGTTATGTGGGGCCGTTGTTCCATATTCCTGTTAGCTATGACTTCTTCCATTATGGTTTTACCTTTACTTTCCTGACACCTGACATTCTATGGACACCGAACATGCTTAATTCATACTGGGGATGAGAGAGTTAATCCATTATTATTATTATTATTAGTAGTAGTAGTAGTAGTACCCCACCCATCTGACTGGGTTGCCCCAGCCAGTCTATTCTGTGAAGTGTGGCCACCTTTTCTGTTCTATTGCATTTTGTGTCCTTCCTTAACAACTCGTAAAGCGTGTTCTCACTAGCAGAGAGCACGTGTTGCGGTTGGGGAGCAGGCCACCATCATGACTAGGCAAATTTGGGAACCCAAGATGAAAAAAGGGTTAATTGGGTCGCTGGGGAATTTTGGGTGTTGCAAAATTGGAGGAGGGGTTTAGAGTCTATAAATTGAGGAGCTAGACTAGGGGACTTCCTCTTGGCCGTTTTGCATCGGATCACCCGCCCCCCCTCCCTTTTATAGGGTGGTTCTTGGGTTCATTTGACCTTGCTATGCCTGTCATGGGGTCGTTCGCCTTTGAGCGGGGGCCTGGTAGGAATTTTGCCATTTGGCTGATTGGCTCTTGCCACTTGGTTTTTGCCTACTGCGTAGCAAATCGTCACAACTTGTAAGGTTGGCGGTTAGGCATTGGTTAAATTGGTGCTTGGAGGGGTAAGGTGCCTATCCCTCCAAATGATGCGAATGGGAATTCCGTTAAAGGAATCCAGGGGCTTGCCATCCTTTCGTCTTTGTCCGTGGAGCCGGACTTGGGCCGGGCAAGACCCCACCGGAACATGAGGGTGAGAGGTGTTGGACTGCATTTACCCAGCCTCATTTCTCCCCAATACTTGTTTCCCACGCTGGCTTCCGGTGGTGTCCGGAAGTGCCAGCTCTGTCCTTGGGGGGGCAAGGACAAATAGTCATAACCAATGCCTAAGCAACCACTCACATTTTCTGTATTTAAATAAAGTTGTGGCCAAAATTATGCCAAAAACCTTAAACAAAAATTAACGTGTGCTGTGTGAATTTTTGGGGGGTGGCACTGCGGAACTCAACACGCAACATAATTTTATTATATTATTTAAATCGAACTTTTTTTGACATGTGATGTAATGTTCTCATATTTTTTTCTGACTTCGACATTAAATGTTTTCCGGAGTGCACCTTACTATATTGGCAGCTCCATGCTGGCTGGGGCTGACAGGGGTTGGAGTTCAATAACGTCTAGAGGGCACCACACTGACTTCCTCTGATCTAGAACATTTTCATATAAAGCAGAGGTAGGGAACCTGTGACCTTCCTGGTCTTGGATTCCCAACTCCCATCAGTCCCAGCCAGCATGGCCAATGGTGGGTGATGGGGGTCATACTCCAGCCCCTTCTGTATGACTACAAGTTCCCCCTGCTGATGTAATGGAATAAGCTTGCACTCCTAAGACACCATGTCATAAACAGCCTGCTTTGATATGCTGATGTAAATTGAATTCAGTTTAAGACTGTGTGTGTGTGTGTGTGTGTGTGTGTGTGTGTGCGTGTGTGTGTGTCCCAGGTAGCGATTTTTGTTGGATAGGCGTATTGCAAGAATCCAAGTTGTATTAGCCTGTTCTGCAAGCTACCAAATCTAGTGTTTGAGCAATCGGCAGATGAAAGCAGTGCTGTACTCTCTTTTTTAAAAATGCATATTAGTTTTGTGAGATGTTTGCTTTGAATCTGGAAAAAAAGAAACACTTTGGGAAATCAACCCTTTTTGAATAAGTAGTCCTTTAGGGGATTCCATTGAAAATAAACCAACATTGTAGGGTGCTTTCAAGGACAGCAGGCCCACTGGATTTGTTTAGCATTACTTAATTTTTAACCCTATGAGAGGAAATGCCATTTATAATATGTGTACAGTGCTGAGTGTGTTACTGATTAATGAAACAGGCTCTTATATTTTATTAAGGTTATGTAATCACGCACCAGCCTGGAAAATGAGTGTGTTCTTTTTATTTCAAAGGCACTTAAAAACGACAGAGCCTTTGAATTCATCTGACATTGTTGCAGAGGGTTCTCCCACAAGGATTCCATTCCCTGCTCTGCTAGCTACTTCTCTGTAGATCTCTTTATTTGGATGAGGACTCAGAATTCTTATGCCCAGGAACTCTAAATTGCATTAGGAGAGTTTGTATTCATCTCACACCAAAAAGAACAAAGATGAAAAAGTGGAGATGGTTTTTTTTTAAAAAAACAAAACTTTCTTAAAGTTCATGGGTACTTTTATAATTTAAAAATGAATTTAATTTCAAGCAGTTCTGAAAACTTTAATACAAGAAATCCTTTCCTTTTCAGCTGGCTAGTAATGAATCTTTTTAGATATGTGCTTCATTATGTGTTTGAGACGTACAAGAACAGAGGGAAATACCCACCGATTTCATCCGTACATCTGATGTACATTTAAAGTACATCCGAAATGTATTTTACCTTTATTATTGCAGTTAATATCTAATTACATTGGGAGAAATTGATTTCAAATGATACTATATATCGGTGGATGGGAAAGAGTACATTTAATTATATCCTTTTATGTTTTTAGACCAAAGCAGCTTATTCAGCAACCACAGCTGCAGGACAACTTCTGCGCATTACAGCAGCAGGTTGGATTTTTGCACGAGACAAAGTTCAGTCCCGTTTTTTGTTTCAGAGCTTTAAGTATGTGGCTAGTCTCCTTAAGCACATTTCTGAATTAATCTGCTCTCTGAGAGTTCCTGTGACCTCTATTGCACCACACTCGCTGACTTGTTGAGTTTGGGTAAATTGAAGAGTCCTTCCATGCAGCAGTTGGAATCGAACAATTTGGCCTTCCCTTTTAGTGTGAGGATTCTGCGGTCTCTTACATTGCCTATTATTGCTACAGAAATATGTATAAAAAGCAGATTGGGCCTCAGCAGCTGAAGAGACATCTGATAGGTGCTGGATGCCATTGCCAAACCTGCCATGATGAAAACCTCATTCCCAGAGTGCAGGTTGCATAGCAGCCCTGGGCAAAACCCCATCATCAGGAACCTCTGCGATAGCAGCTATTGATTCTGACAGTTGCTCCCATCATTCAGAAAGTCCCATTCTAGTGCTCTGTATACTGAAGTGTCCACTTGCCCATTGACCCTGTAGCAAAGCTGCAGCTCTTTGCAAAGAAGGAAGACGCCAGATTTCACCACTGCGTCCTTCCTGTTCCTCTTTAGAGCATAGCAGTCAACTTTTCCCTTTTCTTGCGAGGAATTCTATTTGGAATAAGGGAATTTCCCTTTAAAAAGGGGAAATGTTGATAGCTATGCTTTAGAGTCGCAGCAAGAATCCCTGTGCTGTGGAGGGTGAATGAGTGAGTGGCGGTGTTGATGTGAGGCTGCAACAAGTCTTTTTGGTCCAGGATTTCATGTGCCTTTAGCTCCATGAAGTCATTCTCAAACTGACCGGGCTGATGCTAGAGTGACTGAGAGAACAGCTTGTGTACCTTGAGAAATAGGCTAATTGAATAGTTGGAAGTTCTTCTGAGCCTCTGGGCATGCTTGATTCCAATCAAGCCTCCTTTAAGGCCAGGTAAGGCCATGGTCTCTGGGCAGCAGGAGTAATTGAATTATCCATTCACACCCACTGCAGGGATCTGAAAGAATTGCCTGCCCTCAGAGGAGGTCACCTGCTGGTTCCCTGCAAGGCTAACTACTTATTGTATACCTTTAAGTTGAATTCAGAGGAGAAACTGTGCCTCTGCTATCAGAACGTTGGGATGGTCACTCACAGCTTTAATAATAATAATAATAATAATAATAATAATAATAATAATAATAATTGATATGTACCCCACCCATCCGTAGGGGTTTCCCCAGCAACTCTGGGTGGCTCCCAACAGATTAAAAACAGAAAACATCAAATATTAAAAACCCTAAACAGGGCTGCCTTCAGATGTCTTCTATTTATTTATTTTTATAAATTTTTTATTGAATTTTCACAATTTATATAAACACACACAATACACAATACAAACATACAAACACAAAAACAAACATGTATGATTTCAAATCCTTTTTTTCTTAAAACTTATTTCACCGACCTCCTCATACCTCCCCTTTCTGCTTTCCAATTTCAAAATTTATTTCAGCAAATCCTCCCCCTTAATTTTATCTAGTTGTTTCCTTTTCTTTTCCTCTACTTAATCTTTACAGCTGTAATCCACTTACTTTCTATAACCACAACATTTTAGTCCTTCAGATGTCTTCTAAAAGCCAGGTAGTTGTTTATTTCCTTGACATCTGATGCGATGACATTCCACAGGGTGGGCGCCACCACCAAGAAGGCTATGTGCTACTTCCCTGGTTCCATTGGTGTGGCTGACGCCATGCAAACTAGCTTGTGTGCATGAATGAGCCACCTCAGATGTAATGGTGCGGGTAGAACGTTCATGTCACTCAACACCTCTGGTTGGATCCAACGTTTTCACCCATGGATGCCTTGCATGACCACAAATCTTCTGTTCATGGAGCAGAAATCTTTGCATGCAGCCCAATATTTTCCTGCAGAGACAACTCCTTCACATCCATCAGCCACTTGTCAAATACCTAGACCCTCCTGATTTCGAGCGTCCCCAATGACTGCAAAAAGCCAGTGGCGTTTCCGCGTGGTTTGCATGGCATTCCAAGTGCGGTTTGTGCTTCGAGATCTCCAAGGGCAAACCAAAATTAACTCGGTTCATCTAAATGACTTTTACAATGCTGGGTGGAGCAGTCCCACTGCAGTTGTAGCAGATTAGCCATGAATTATTCAGTATCAAAATACACATGTGGCAATTGGCTTCTGTTATGTGACATACATAATGCATAAGGCATCTGTTGTACGCTTTCCCATTTTAAGGGGGTGCGTGGAAAGTGCAAAGGCAACAGAGCTTCAGGCAGAGATATGGGAACATTTGATTTCACAGCAGTGGCTTTCCTGGGCTGCTCGATGAGAGGTTATGGTGAGAGCTATATATCCAAAAATACAAAGAGATTTTTTTTGTTGTTGTTGTTGTTTAAGGGGAAAAAATCCTTCTTTAAAGAGACAAATGGTCAGAGTGATTCCTCTCCGTGTCTTGCAACATGGGATGTTTGGGGACAGTCAGCATGGTGCTGCTTTCCCCTCCCCACTCCTAACCAGAGAACAAGAAGAAACTGAGATATCTGTTGCTCCCCCACGAGTCCACCCACACATCCTTCGAGACAGAAATCAGGGGGAAAGAAAATTGTCTTTGAATACATATTCAGGTTGGGTTTCATAATGTCTGAGAAGCCTCAGAAAAACATTCCCTCTCTCAAATGTGAAACTGAAACACATTTTTTGGGTGAAAAAAATAACAATATGTAGAACTAGGATCTGTCTATAAAGAAGAAGGAAACTTTAAGTTCACCAGCAGAGTGAGGAAAATTAGGTTTACAAATACGTACTTGTAAAGATGTGTGTGGAATACATTTGGGCATCATTGACTCACAGGTCTACTCATGGGGGTCTCAACATTGTTTGGGAAATTTGCATGCAGACTCAGGTGAAATCTGACACGCACCAACACATATGGGACAACAGAGCCACAGCTGCTAAAAAAGTCTGAAACGGAAAGTTCATATCTAACTATTGAAATATGTAGAACAGCCTGTAGTGTATTAAGAGAATGCAACATATAGGTGACTTGAAATATATATAAAAAGGCAGCAGTTGGCTACATACATATATATATATACATATAGAGTCAGTGGTTTTCCTTGTTAACCTGCTCCTTGGAGGGCTGCTACCAAAAACTCAGCTACCCCCGCCGTTACCCTTTGGTCAACGTCGGATAGGCGTTTTATTTGTACAATGCCTAATAAAGGTTTGATTTCAATGTCAATTAAGAGAATGCATAGCTTATAGCTAAAAAGTTCCAGTATCATCCCAGTTATCTCAGCGTACTCGGAGGGGAGAAAAGCCATCACAGGAGATTTTGGATAACAACTGCCCATTGGACTAGACAATACTGGCTAGCTTATTTATTATTACAGTGGTACCTCGGGTTACATACGCTTCAGGTTACATACGCTTCAGGTTACAGACTCCTCTAACCCATAAATAGTGCTTCAGGTTAAGAACTTTGCTTCAGGATGAGAACAGAAATCGTGCTCCAGTGGTGCAGCAGCAGGAGGCCCCATTAGCTAAAGTGGTGCTTCAGGTTAAGAACAGTTTCAGGTTAAGAACGGACCTCCGGAACAAATTAAGTACTTAACCCAAGGTACCACTGTAGTTAATTAATTTGTATGCTGCATAATCACAAAATAGACTTCTAAGCAGTTTACAAGAATGTCTTCTCACAAATACTTATTACTAAATGTATTTTATCCTTTAAAAAACACACTTTTATGTGCATTTTGCTAGCTTCTTTAATCTAGAACTGTATCACAAAAATCAAAGTATGAAATCTGCAGGATAACTGAGCAGTTTCAATCCAGTTTGTATACAAACTCACAAGGAATGACTTCCCCAAGCTTTTCTAATATATGCAAGTATAAACAATAATAAAAAGCTTCCTATTGGGACATTATAAAGCTTGGATATGACTTAAATGTTTCTTTTTATAATTATTTATTTCTTTTTTACATTTAAATCCCACCTATCTTCCATCATGAGACCCAAAGGGGTGAACATGAGTTTGCAAAGCAGTTACCTTTCCAAGCACTGAACAGAGTCTTCAGGCCAAACCCGAGGACTGATCATATGTTGTTTAGAGGTGATATCCAATGTCCTGGGAGTGAAGATATCCTTCTTCTGATTGCCCACTCAGTCCCTTCTACCCATTTAAGATCTGCTCCAGAGGTTCCCCTTACTATCTGGGACAGATTTGGGGTATGGACAAGGGTCTAAAGGATGAGAAGGAATCCATTCCACTAAGAATGAGTGCTCTGGTGTTGGATTTCACTCTTCGTCCATGTAAACAATGCTAATGGAGAAGCATCAGGGACAATCTTGGGGGGGGGGAATCAACTTACAAGTGAAGGAGTGTCTCCACCTCTGTCGTTCAGCCCGGACACCGAGGTCCAGCTCCAAGGGCCTTCTGGCAGTTCCCTCCCTGCGAGAAGTGAGGTTACAGGGAACCAGGCAGAGGGCCTTCTTGCTGGTGGTGCCAGCCCTGTGGAACACCCTCCCATCACATGTCAAGGAAATAAACAACTACCTGACTTTTAGAAGACATGTGAAGGCAGCCCTGTTTAGGGAAATTTTTAATGTTTGATGTTTTATCGTGTTTTTAATATTCTGCTGGGAGCCGCCCAGAGTGGCTGGGGAAACCCAGCCAGATGGGCGGGGTATAAATAAAAAGTATTATAATAATTATTACTTAAGCAATAAATAAAGAAAGCATCATTAGGGAAGGAAGAGGGAGGATCAAAATACAGGGAAGAGATGTATTTGAAAAACAGGTGCCTGAGATATTTTCTTAACAACACTTTTAATTTCTGCTTATTTCACCTACTGTTCTGCCCCAGTTATTATTATAATTAATGAAATATTAGCACTTAGTGCTCAGCAACCCAAACTACCTGAGAAGTTTAGTGTCAGTCAAGCTGTTAATTTAAAAAATCTCCAGAGTGAGGCTTTTCTTAATCACATCACACCAACCACATTACCCAGAGCTCTGTTCATGCTATAATGATGAGCCTTTCATTTCTACGTACAGATAAACTGTGTTTCTTTGATCACTAGGAACTGCTGGGAACTGTAAGATTTGGGATGAGCCCTGAATTCCTAAATACTAGCACTTGAAGCTATTTTGCTTTGCTTTCTGCCCCTTTGCTAGCAACACACGGACCCAGAACACATGCTTTATTATGCTTGTTCATGAGGCATGCCTGTCTTCAAACAGTCGTGATGCAAGACTTTGGTGCAGAGGCTTCCTTGTCTGTTTGATCCTGGAATGTGTTGCCTGTGAAAGACCTGGAACAACGTAAGACCAGGAAGCTCCTGTTGCTGTTCCACATCTATTTCCAAAGGAGTAAGAAGGACAGGGCCACAGGAGGCAGTTAAGTGCAACAACAACAGGCAGGCTGTGCACCAGGTATGGGTCAATTGACTTTGAAGGAGGAGGCTCTAGTGAGGAAGAAAGTCTGTCTAGCTCTTTGACAGGGAAAAGTCCCAGTGGCAGGGCTAGTTCATACATGCATGTTCATCCGTCACAGTTTCTGAGTAATTGAGTGACGTGAGATATGCATGTATGTGTGAACTCAACCTTAGTCCCCTTACCCAGATTTCAGAACAATCAGTCCTGTGGCACACAGAATAAACAGCATTCTGTCAAACGCAAAGAGAATGTTATTAGGACAAATGCTAGAACATTAGCAGTGGCAAAGTTTTTATCGGTGGTTGCAAGAACTAATGATCCCTATATTCTGAACAAAATGCTTGTTTGACCTGGAGGTAGGCTGTATGAATTGTGTATTGCTTTGTAACAATTTATTGGGTCTCTGGACCATAATAAAGATTGTTGTTATTAGGCGCCACCATCTCTTAAATAGTCTAATTGTTATAGATTTGGGTAGAATTAGAAAAAGTTAAGGGACGCGGGTGGCGCTGTGGTCTAAACCACCGAGCCTAGGGCTTGCCAATCAGAAGATCGGTGGTTCGAATCCCCGTGACGGGGTGAGCTCCCATTGCTCAGTCCCAGCTCCTGCCAACCTAGCGGTTCGAAAGCACGTCAAAGTGCAAGTAGGTAAATAGGCACTGCTCCAGCAGGAAGGTAAATGGTGTTTCCATGCGCTGCTCTGGTTTCGGTGTTCCGTTGTGCCAGAAGCAGACAAACACTGGCTCCCTTGGCCTGTAAAGTGAGATGAGCGCCGCAACCCTAGAGTCGTCTGTGACTGGACTTAACTGTCAGGGTGATTTACCTTTTTAGGAAAAGTTAGAATTAACGAAGATTTGACTAAACTGTGCCAAATGCAGAAATTCCTGGACTTAGCCTAATGCTAATGAGCCAGGCCAGCCTGGCAAGGCTGGCTGAGTGTAGCTATTGTGAACGGTCCTGAGATCTGTGTTCAAATTTAATAAATAAGAATTAAGAAACAAACCAGAGTAATGACTCATCAATGAAAACCATCACCAGGGCAAGAGATTCTCTACCATGGTGACTGTGGGTGGACAAAGGTTTAGCACTGCAGCTTCCATGACATTGGAAAACAGTGGAGGGGGCAGGCTGTGCCCACAGGGGGGAGAAGTGTTATTTTACACAATGGTTGGGGATTTTTTTCTGGCAAGGGTCTATGGGAAGGAGAAGGATGGAGCCAGAACTCCAAGCAGAGGCCATGTGGGGCAGAACCATATTAGCAGGCTGGGATCATAGAATCTTAGAGCTGGAAGGTACCCAAGAGTCATCTGTAGTCCAACCTCCTACAACGCAGGAATCTCAGCTAAAGCATCCATGACAGATGGCCTGGAGATGGTATGTAGGATGCCTTGGACTCCAAGGATGCATTGGGGAACAAGCTGCTCTTGAGATGTAGGCCTAATGCTCTGAACTCTCTCCAAAGTAGACCCAGGTATAAATGCATGTACAATAAACCATATTTCTTAAAGACATTAGTCTTCGCTAATTTGATTTCCTAGCAAAAACGCAACCTTGGGTGAGCACCTGGAATCCGTTGAATCACATGTAGCTGCTGCTGGAGATTGGGGTGGCATGTAACATAATATTAAATTCAAATGTAGTACACCCGGTTTTCTTACATAGAAGACCATTTCGGGCACCATCTAAATAGAAACTAGAAACATGCAGCAGTACTTTGCAGAGCTATGAGCAGTTTGTTGCACCAGCTGCACTCCAGAGTTTGGGAGATTAGGGGCTCCAACACGTTACACATTCATCTTGATTTGCTTGCATGAAGTTTACATGGTGGTTAGATTATAACTTCATTGAGCATTTGTTCTGATTTGTTTGTGGGGCAGTTGTACAATCATAAGCATTTATCCAGCATTCATGCTAAGTTGCTAATGGGGTGTTTATATGTCTTTCTGTTAGCCATTTGTTCATTCCATGTTTTTCAATTCATTTTCCTGTCACTTTGAGCACCTCCAAAATTCCAGAATTCTTTTCTTCAATGGATTTGTTGCAGTAGAGCAACAAAACCCTTTAATTCACTTTAATTGTGCAAGCGTAAAATTCAGCTATGCACTTGGATCCCTCCCACAAAATGCTGACAGTCTGGAGGTGTCCTAAGAAGAAATCCTCTTCTTACCTATGCAACGTCTGAAAACATCAAAATTCCAGAATCCACTGTGGAACAATACTTTCATTATCCTTTTTCCTGAGCAAGAGCTCTAAAGCACCCAGAAGCTTCCCACTATTTTGTGACATTTTGGTTGGTCCAGGTTTGTTTCCTGCTTGGTTTGTTTCCTGCTTGGCAGGGGGTTGGACTCGATGGCCCTTGTGGTCTCTTCCAACTCTATGATTCTATGATTCTAGGTAACAATATTGCCCATCTGAGTTTTCAAGTGTTTTCTTCTGTTTTTTTTTTTTATAAAATTTTTATTAGTTTTACAAGAGTTTTTATAACAAACAAACATAAAAGAAAGACAGACAAACAAACAAATATAATTTCAAAATGTCCTTTCATAGACTTCTTTCCTCGGACTTCCCCATACCTCCCCTTTCTGCATCCTCATGTCCAAATTTTTATAGCAACTTATAAATGTTTTTTCCCGTCCTAATTCATCATAGTCCTTTCTTAATCTGATCTTATATTACTGCAACCCTTTCTCTCTGTAAAATCTCGACATTCTAAACTTCATCAAGTTTGTAATAGTTCTTAAGATAAATCTTAAATTTCTTCCAATCTTCTTCCGCAGTCTCCTTTCCCTGGTCACGAATTCTGCTTGTCATTTCCGCCAATGTCATATAGTCAATCACTTTCATCTGCCATTCTTCCAAGGTGGGTAAATCTTGTGTCTTCCAATACTTTGCGATCAGTATTCTTGCTGCTGTTGTTGCATACATGAAAAAGGTTCTATCCTTTTTTGGCACCAATTGGCCGACAATGCCCAAGAGAAAGGCCTCTGGTTTCTTAAGAAAGGTATATTTAAATACCTTTTTCATTTCATTATATATCATCTCCCAGAAAGCCTTAATCTTCGGGCATGTCCACCAAAGATGATAAAAAGTACCTTCAGTTTCCTTACATTTCCAACATTTGTTATCAGGCAAATGGTAAATTTTTGCTAGCTTAACTGGGGTCATGTACCACCTATAGACCATTTTCATCACATTTTCCTTTAAAGCACTACATGCCGTAAATTTAATACCAGTGTTCCACAACCTTTCCCAGTCAGCAGACATAATATTATGACCAATGTCCTGTGCCCACTTAATCATAACTGATTTAACTGTTTCGTCTTGTGTATTCCATTTCAACAGCAAGTTATACATTCTTGACAAATTCTTAGTATTGGGTTCAAGTGTTTTCTTCTGGACCAACATGGCTTCCTTAGCTTTCTTGCAGAAAACATATTTCCTTTCACTGTTATAGCTAAAGACTGAAATAACTGTAGGCTGATCAGTATCAACTGCTGATGCTTCCGGGGGGGGGGGGGGATACTTCCTTAATACTTTGAAAAGTCATTGTGAAATATGGAAGACATGCAAGGCAAGGTCAATGTGCCCTTGGGCAATGTTTGATACAATTTGAAGGCTAAAAGACAAGATGTCAGGATGTGGCTGTAATTGTGCACAAAAGTACCCAGATAATCCAAGCAACGCTCTCCATTCAGATTTCAAGTGGAGATGTAACGAAAAGAAAGTTGCCTTTTCTTACCAGATCCCAAAGTGAGAAAAGCATTACTAACGATGGTAATTTATTTTAGTAATTTGAAAACTGCCTGGTGACTGGGCTTCTAAACCTGTTTTATCAGCACTTCATGATTCAGACTAAATTGAGGGACAAAAATCATGAGTCTTATGAGTAAGATTTGTGCTTTATAAAATGGGACATATTAACCAGAATCTTGTTGTTAAATGGCACCAAATCAAAATGTCACTGAACTGGAGTGGGTTCTTTTATCAGCTACCACAGGCAGCTAAAGTAACTTCGTGGTCAGTCCATCTGTTCTTTGTGAAGCAGCATCTTTCGGGAGTAGAGTATTCCGCATCTTGCTAGAGTTTCTGCAAAGTCACCTGCTAGAGTTTTTGCAAAGCAAGTTTGTGAATTTCCCCATCAAGAAAAAAAATGAGGAAACCTAAAGCCTGATGTTAATATCTTCTAACTTTGATTCAAATAATTCTGAGTTTTCTTCAGGCACATGTACCCCATACTTCTCACAAAAATATTGCCCCTTCTCATCTAGTGCTGAAGCTGCCTATGATAAACTGCACATGTGCATCAATCTTAGTGCTAATGGGAACATTTTCAGAACATTTCTATCAGTGTCTAAAGCCTTCCCACCCATCAGTGGCTTTTTCGGTGACTGATGAAAATGCTGAACAAAGTATTGCTGTTTTCAGAAAACATTTCCCTTAACAATGGACCTGGTTTGCACTCTGTGATATCATCACATTCACTTCATGATCCCTAATTGGCTAGGATCACCCTTAGTAACCACATTGAATCAGCTTCATTTGTCCTCAGAGATATCATCAAGAAGCCAAATGTATTTATTTGTTTTATCTCGCTCTGATTGGCCCAAGGTCACCAGCTACTTTTAATAGCTGAGCAGGAATGTGAACCCGAGTCTCTTGAATCTGAGTTTCTATGTTTGGCCGACACTCCAACCATTACATCACATTATGATGTTATCGCGGTCATTGTGGATCACTCTAGAAAGGAAGAAGACAATCTCACTGGGGGAAATGTGCTGAAGCAGCCACAGATAAAGAAAATGAAGGCAGCGAATAGCTGTAGAAAAAGAACACTCTCGCTTTAAGGTGCTGAGGAAAATATCTCACACACATACACCACAGCACCAATTTCAACCAAAAATGATTGTGCATGTGTTTAACAAACCTATGAAGCTAAAGCAAGTTTGGAGAACTGGGTTACATAGTCATCTCCTTTGTGAGCAAAAGTCATTTTCTTCTAACCCCGCAATTTGTTTATATATATTCAATTGCTAAATTGACTAGACTGGAAAGATGGGGTGCTGGAGGGGTTTTTAAAATTATTGTTTGAATAAAGTTTTAGCTGTTTTCCCTGTGTAAAGGTCAGAGGGGGCAGGGTTTCTGTTGAGGCAGGGGATTAGCTGTGGGAGGAGCTTATCAGAGTTTGCAGGGCAGCGGCGCGCGCCGCTAGGCGCGCGCAGTTAGATCCATCTTTTAGATTTAGGGGAGCTAGTCTCAAACGTTTGTTGGGGGAGATCTAGGTGTTTTTTTGTGTGGGGGAAGTTATTTGTCCTGTCTTCAAGCTTTTTATGATGGAGGACCTCTGTAGCCAACCCCAATGACACGATCTCAAGATGGAAGGGGAGGGAACAGCTGCGTCGCCTGCGATTCCTGCGCAATGTTTGCCATCTTGCCAAAGGTTGCAGGCAGCTTTACCTGCAGCAATTGCATGTTGATTGCCCTCTTAAAAGACAAAGTCCAGCAACTGGAGGAACGTGTAGCTACGCTCCAAAGAATTAGAGAGCTGGAGCTCTTCTTGGAAGCAACAGAGCACACCGTCTCCACCAAGGAGGAGACAGGGGACTCCCCTGAGAAGGAGTCTAGTTCACCAACACAGGAGCCAGATATATGGAGAAACGTGACTCAAAGAAGTAGGAGGCCCAGGGTTCACTCTGATTGCTTAGAAATACACAATCGCTTTGAGGTCCTCTCCCCTAGCATGGAAGACGAAGAGCAGACTCCATTTGAGGATCTCTCCCTCATTACAGTCGATCAGGTATATGAAGACGAGCAGCAAAGTCAGTCCTCAGGGAATGTGCAGGCGACCTTGGAACGGACAGCTCACGGAAGAACCCCGACCAAACCCAAGAGGAGGCGTGTAGTGGTGATAGGGGATTCCCTACTGAGGGGAACAGAAGCAGTGATCTGTGGGCCTGACAAGATGTCTCGGGAAGTGTGCTGTCTCCCCGGGGCTAAGATCCAAGATGTAACTGAACGACTGCAAGGAATCATAAAACCCACTCACAAATACCCCTTCCTCTTGGTTCATGTGGGAACCAATGACACTGCAAGCAATAGCCTCCAGAAGATCAAAAGAGACTACGAGGCTCTCGGCAGGAAATTGAAGCAACTAAATGCACAAATTGTCATCTCATCTGTCCTCCCAGTTGAACGACGTGGCCCAGGGAGAGAGGGGAAAATAGTGGAAGTGAACAGCTGGCTTCGCAAATGGTGTAAACAGGAACGGTTTGGATTCTTAGATCACGGACTGCAGTTTCTTGAAGATGGACTTCTGGCAAGTGATGGGCTGCACCTCACAACGGTTGGGAGAAATGTTTTTGCCAAAAATCTCAGAAACCTCATCAGGAGGGCTTTAAACTGACTAATGTGGGGGAGGGAGACAGTGCTCCTGAAGGTAGGAGTCTATCAATTAATGAAGATGATCATCCAAATGTCATAGGCCAAATGGAGCAAACAGCACGCGGACCTAGTGGTGGGAGGAAAAAATCCTTAAATAAGAGACACGGGGGAATGATTAATGGACTTCAATGTCTGTACACTAATGCGCAAAGCATGGGAAATAAACAAGATGAGCTTGAGCTCTTGGTACAGCAAACTAAATATGACATAATAGGCATCACTGAAACCTGGTGGGATAAGTCCCACGATTGGAATGTAATAATGGGGGGATACAATCTATTTCAGAGAAACAGACCAGACAAGAAAGGAGGAGGAGTGGCGTTATATGTCAGGGATGTGTATACCTGTGAAGAGATCCAAGATTTAGATCCTCAAAGCCAAAGTGAGAGCATTTGGGTCAAAATTAAGGGAGAGAAGAATAACAGAGACCTCATTGTGGGAGTTTACTATAGATCCCCAAGCCAAACGGAGGACATAGATGATGCCTTCCTGGAACAGATGGCCAAGCATGCAAAAGGAAGGGAGATAGTAGTAATGGGGGACTTCAATTACCCAGATATTTGTTGGACGTCAAACTCAGCCAAGAGCATAAGGTCAAACAGATTCCTCACTGGCCTTGCAGACAACTTCATTGTCCAGAAAGTGGGAGAAGCAACAAGAGGAACAGCCATTTTAGATCTGGTCCTAACCAATGTTGATGACCTGGTTAGTGGGGTAGAAGTGGAAGGATCATTAGGCGCGAGTGATCATGCTCTTCTGAAGTTTACCATACAGCGGAAAGGAGCAGCCAAGCATACTAGGACTCAATTTCTTGACTTTAAGAAAGCCGACTTCATAAAACTTAGGGAAGTGCTGGGTGAGATCCCATGGACAACAATACTAAAAGGAAAGGGAGTTCATGATGGCTGGGAGTTTGTTAAGAGGGAGATACTAAAAGCACAACATCAGGCAATACCAATGAGACGGAAACATGGAAGGTGCCTAAAGAAGCCAGGGTGGCTATCTAAAGAACTTTTAACTGAATTAAGATTAAAAAAGGATGTGTACAAAAAATGGAAAAGGGGGGAAACCACCAAAGAGGAATTCAAACAAATAGCCAGCACGTGTAGACACAAAGTCAGAAAAGCTAAAGCACAGAATGAACTCAGGCTTGCTAGAGAGGTTAAAAGCAACAAAAAAGGCTTTTATGGGTATGTTCGTAGCAAAAGGAAGAACAAAGAAACAATGGGGTCACTCAGAGGAGAAGATGGTGAAATGCAAACAGGGGACACAGAAAGGGCTGAACTACTCAATGCCTTCTTTGCCTCAGTCTTCTCCGATAAAGAAAACAATGCCCGACCTGAAGAATTTGGAGCAAATGATTCAGCAAAGGAAACACAGCCCAGAATAACTAAGGAGATAGTACAAGAATATTTGGCTAGTTTAGATGTATTCAAGTCTCCAGGGCCAGATGAACTGCATCCAAGAGTATTAAAAGAACTGGCAGATGTGATCTCAGAACCACTGGCAGTCATCTTTGAGAATTCCTGGAGAACAGGCGAAGTCCCGGCAGACTGGAGGAGGGCAAATGTTGTCCCTATTTTCAAAAAGGGGAAAAGAGAGGACCCAAATAATTACCGCCCAGTCAGTCTGACATCAATAGCAGGGAAGATTCTGGAGCAGATCATTAAGCAAACAGTCTGTGAGCACCTAGAAAGGAATGCTGTGATCACCAATAGTCAGCATGGATTTCTGAAAAATAAGTCATGTCAGACTAACCTGATCTCGTTTTTTGACAGAATTACAAGCCTGGTAGATGAAGGGAACGCAGTGGATGTAGCCTACCTTGATTTCAGCAAGGCATTTGACAAGGTGCCCCATGATATTCTTGTAAAGAAGCTGGTAAAATGCGGTCTTGACTATGCTACCACTCAGTGGATTTGTAACTGGCTGACTGACCGAACCCAAAGGGTGCTCATCAATGGTTCCTCTTCATCCTGGAGAAGAGTGACTAGTGGGGTGCCACAGGGTTCTGTCTTGGGCCCGGTCTTATTCAACATCTTTATCAACGACTTGGATGATGGACTCAAGGGCATCCTGATCAAATTTGCAGATGACACCAAACTGGGAGGGGTGGCTAACACCCCAGAGGACAGGATCACACTTCAAAACGACCTTGACAGATTAGAGAACTGGGCAAAAATAAACAAGATGAATTTTAACAGGGAGAAATGTAAAGTATTGCACTTGGGCAAAAAAAATGAGAGGCACAAATACAAGATGGGTGACACCTGGCTTGAGAGCAGTACATGTGAAAAGGATCTAGGAGTCTTGGTTGACCACAAACTTGACATGAGCCAACAGTGTGACGCGGCAGCTAAAAAAGCCAATGCAATTCTGGGCTGCATCAATAGGAGTATAGCATCTAGATCAAGGGAAGTAATAGTGCCACTGTATTCTGCTCTGGTCAGACCACACCTGGAGTACTGTGTCCAATTCTGGGCACCACAATTCAAGAAGGACACTGACAAACTGGAACGTGTCCAGAGGAGGGCAACCAAAATGGTCAAAGGCCTGGAAACGATGCCTTATGAGGAACGGCTAAGGGAGCTGGGCATGTTTAGCCTGGAGAAGAGGAGGTTAAGGGGTGATATGATAGCCATGTTCAAATATATAAAAGGATGTCACATAGAGGAGGGAGAAAGGTTGTTTTCTGCTGCTCCGGAGAAGCGGACACGGAGCAATGGATCAAAACTACAAGAAAGAAGATTCCACCTAAACATTAGGAAGAACTTCCTGGCAGTAAGAGCTGTTCGACAGTGGAATTTGCTGCCAAGGAGTGTGGTGGAGTCTCCTACTTTGGAGGTCTTTAAGCAGAGGCTTGACAACCATATGTCAGGAGTGCTCTGATGGTGTTTCCTGCTTGGCAGGGGGTTGGACTCGATGGCCCTTGTGGTCTCTTCCAACTCTATGATTCTATGATTCTATGATTCTATGAAAGTTTTAATGCTTAACCTCTTAAGATTTTACCTGATGGATCCTTGGTTTTGATTTCACGAAGGCCAGCCACCCTCTGAGAGCAAATGTCTGTCCATTAGTCCTAAACAGTATGTGAATGACCTTCTGCTCAAGCTTTTGGTACACGTTTCTTACAATACCAGGGCTTACAATACCAGGAAAAGGAAAGGGAGTTCATGATGGCTGGGAGTTTGTTAAGAGGGAGATACTAAAAGCACAACGTCAGGCAATACCAATGAGACGGAAACATGGAAGGTGCCTAAAGAAGCCAGGGTGGCTATCTAAAGAACTTTTAACTGAATTAAGATTAAAAAAGGATGTGTACAAAAAATGGAAAAGGGGGGAAACCACCAAAGAGGAATTCAAACAAATAGCCAGCACGTGTAGACACAAAGTCAGAAAAGCTAAAGCACAGAATGAACTCAGGCTTGCTAGAGAGGTTAAAAGCAACAAAAAAGGCTTTTATGGGTATGTTCGTAGCAAAAGGAAGAACAAAGAAACAATGGGGTCACTCAGAGGAGAAGATGGTGAAATGCAAACAGGGGACACAGAAAGGGCTGAACTACTCAATGCCTTCTTTGCCTCAGTCTTCTCCGATAAAGAAAACAATGCCCGACCTGAAGAATTTGGAGCAAATGATTCAGCAAAGGAAACACAGCCCAGAATAACTAAGGAGATAGTACAAGAATATTTGGCTAGTTTAGATGTATTCAAGTCTCCAGGGCCAGATGAACTGCATCCAAGAGTATTAAAAGAACTGGCAGATGTGATCTCAGAACCACTGGCAGTCATCTTTGAGAATTCCTGGAGAACAGGCGAAGTCCCGGCAGACTGGAGGAGGGCAAATGTTGTCCCTATTTTCAAAAAGGGGAAAAGAGAGGACCCAAATAATTACCGCCCAGTCAGTCTGACATCAATAGCAGGGAAGATTCTGGAGCAGATCATTAAGCAAACAGTCTGTGAGCACCTAGAAAGGAATGCTGTGATCACCAATAGTCAGCATGGATTTCTGAAAAATAAGTCATGTCAGACTAACCTGATCTCGTTTTTTGACAGAATTACAAGCCTGGTAGATGAAGGGAACGCAGTGGATGTAGCCTACCTTGATTTCAGCAAGGCATTTGACAAGGTGCCCCATGATATTCTTGTAAAGAAGCTGGTAAAATGCGGTCTTGACTATGCTACCACTCAGTGGATTTGTAACTGGCTGACTGACCAAACCCAAAGGGTGCTCATCAATGGTTCCTCTTCATCCTGGAGAAGAGTGACTAGTGGGGTGCCACAGGGTTCTGTCTTGGGCCCGGTCTTATTCAACATCTTTATCAACGACTTGGATGATGGACTCAAGGGCATCCTGATCAAATTTGCAGATGACACCAAACTGGGAGGGGTGGCTAACACCCCAGAGGACAGGATCACACTTCAAAACGACCTTGACAGATTAGAGAACTGGGCAAAAACAAACAAGATGAATTTTAACAGGGAGAAATGTAAAGTATTGCACTTGGGCAAAAAAAATGAGAGGCACAAATACAAGATGGGTGGCACCTGGCTTGAGAGCAGTACATGTGAAAAGGATCTAGGAGTCTTGGTTGACCACAAACTTGACATGAGCCAACAGTGTGACGCGGCAGCTAAAAAAGCCAATGCAATTCTGGGCTGCATCAATAGGAGTATAGCATCTAGATCAAGGGAAGTAATAGTGCCACTGTATTCTGCTCTGGTCAGACCACACCTGGAGTACTGTGTCCAGTTCTGGGCACCACAATTCAAGAAGGACACTGACAAACTGGAACGTGTCCAGAGGAGGGCAACCAAAATGGTCAAAGGCCTGGAAACGATGCCTTATGAGGAACGGCTAAGGGAGCTGGGCATGTTTAGCCTGGAGAAGAGGAGGTTAAGGGGTGATATGATAGCCATGTTCAAATATATAAAAGGATGTCACATGGAGGAGGGAGAAAGGTTGTTTTCTGCTGCTCCGGAGAAGCGGACACGGAGCAATGGATCCAAACTACAAGAAAGAAGATTCCACCTAAACATTAGGAAGAACTTCCTGACAGTGAGAGCTGTTCGACAGTGGAATTTGCTGCCAAGGAGTGTGGTGGAGTCTCCTACTTTGGAGGTCTTTAAGCAGAGGCTTGACAACCATATGTCAGGAGTGCTCTGATGGTGTTTCCTGCTTGGCAGGGGGTTGGACTCGATGGCCCTTGTGGTCTCTTCCAACTCTATGATTCTATGATTCTATGCTCTTGTCAGCAGAAGCCTCAAACCTGCAATAAGCCACAGCTTGGAGAGGTGACTGTCTTGCTCACATAACTATTTTAAAGAATCCCTGAGGTCCCTGGTACAACCTTTTATGACCTTCTGCAAATGCCTTTCTCTGCAAGGCAATTGATTTTTTTCCCTGTCCCCCCCCCTCGGGTGGTCACTTTAACACAGGTTTCACTGCACTTTCCAGCAAGTTGAGCTAATAAGAAGGAATGAATGGAGGCTGGAGACCAAAAGGTATTGGATTTATTTCCCAGGCATGCAAGTAAATAATTAGAAAACTAGCAAGGGTTATTTTATTCGTGGATTAAATGGACTTTCCCTACCAGGCAATTTAGTTGTCTTTACCAATGTGGTCATTTTATTGTCAGATTTGTATCAGTGTACAAACCTGGGTACAAATTGGTCTAGTTTGTACCCAGTGAACCTAGACATTTGTGTCTGTCACTGATGCAACTTTTGATCCATTCTTTTCTCAATCCAGTTGGTAGAAACACTTGATCTTGCAATAGATCTTGGTGATGCTTCTGAGGACAAGATAACAGATGAGACTGGGTTGCTGGATCCGTCTCAATCTGGCCTCAAGCCTGGCTTTGGTTGCCCACATGGAGTTTCTTTGCCTGGAGAAAGACAGGGGGAGATTGACCTATTGGTATTCCTAGACTTCTCAGTGGCTTTTAATACCATAATGAGCATGATAAAATAAACAAACCTAACCCTGGCTGCTGTCTGATCACTTCTATGATTAATTTGCTTCCTTATCTGACCATTCACTTTTATTCTTATTGGGGCATCCAGTAAGTTCTTCCTTTCCTCCCGTAAGTTGTGGTGCATAATGAACCAATATAGAATATCATGCAAGACTGGCAACCATACAATCAGCAGCCACATCAAAAATACATATAACAGCTTTGACTCAAAGCAATAAGGCTGGAATATGTATTAATAACAGATCGCCATCAGGACACTTTCATGTAAAATTGATGAGGTATCAGTTGCTTTGGATCTGTGGTTTGCAAACTTCTTACCTTCAAGGAAAGATTCCCATCTTGCTTTACACACTGAGGGATACCCCTGCATCTACCACAAAAACCTGAGGATTACAAAAGATATTCTAGAGTCAATTGACATGGAGTTCAGGCCAGGCTCATTTGGCTACATGGTTGCCCTCTGTAAATTGAGAGTATATTCTAGTACAAACACAATATTCTCCTGCTGCTGTTCATTGAAGGAGAAGATTGGTAATAGTAGGCAAGCTGTTTTTCATGGAGGCTTGTTCATTTTTACTGATCTTCGCATTCAGAAAACCCCTGATAAGTTTCCAAGGAACTCTGGTGCTCCTCAGAACACAGTGTGAAAACTACTAGTTAATGGCAGTCTCAACACCAGCACAATGGAATTTGAAAAACTGTCACGTTGAGTCTGATGTGCACCTAACAGAAAATGTCAGGAAATAATGGTGAAAAATGTACAAGAATCTAGGTGTGGGGGGTAGGAGCTGTGACATTGATGCTATTCAGCACGACACATCACCATTACACATAGGCAAGGGACACAGGTGGCGCTGTAGTCTAAACCACTGAGCCACTTGGGCTTGCCAATCAGAAGGTCGGTGGTTCAAATTCCCACGATGGGGTGAGCTCCTGTTGCTTTGTCCCAGCTCCTGCCAACCTAGCACTTCGAAAGCACACCAGTGTAAGTAGATAAATAGGTACTGCTGTGGTGGGAAGGTAAATGTTTCCGTGTGCTCTGGTTTCCTTCACGGTGTTCCATTGCGCCAGAAGTGGTTTAGTCATGCTGGCCACACGACCCGGAAAGCTGTGTATGGACAAACGCCAGCTCTCTCAGCATGAAAGCAAGATGAGTGATGCACCCCATAGTCACCTTGGACTGGACTTAAACATCCAGGGGTCCTTTACCTTTACCTTACACATAGGCAAAAACAATAGGAGTGTTCAGACATTTCATCGTTACTGGCATATGGTGTGTGGAAATTACCTGCTCCCACTTTTTTCTGCCACCTATCTGGATGCTAAGCAAAATGGAACGCCATTGGGTAATTAATGACAATGAGCTTCTTTCTGCTGCCAATTAAATTTGGCACCAGGATCGGAGTATTCATAACCACTTCCTGCAAGATGCCACATCAATGAAAAGCTTGGAATGGCAGGTAAAAGCCATCATTAGATTCCTAGCAAGTCTCATCTAAAATCATTCAGTACATGTTCTAACAAATTAGCCATAACTGAATCACACTTTTTAATGGTTTGAGAAGGATTTTAAATGCTTTGGGGATATCTTGTTAATAGCAAGACAGCTTTTTTTTATTTTCTCTTTGGCAAAGACCAAAGTGTTCATATAGCCAAATTGTTGTGTTCATAATGTGCACTTACATCCACAAAGCCAGAATTATAATAACAATTATATTTCAAAACTGACAACTTGGAAGTTCAGGAATTTATAGAGGTGCTAAATTCTCATTGATCCCTTAACACAACATGCTAAGAATTCCTTTGCAGTCTGGGACAGTCAGTCTTTCTTTGCTACTAAGTGGTATGAGTGTCAGATGATCTCACTCTCCCGCCCCTAACTCTGGAATCCCAGGGCATCACAAAAAAAAAGTTATGAGAGCCTTTGATTTCAGATCCTGCAACGCTAAAGGCCTTGATGATGGATCTTTATCCTGAAGTGAGGGCAGCAGTGACAGGAAGGCTCAAGGGATTTTGCAGAAGTTGGTGTAATTGCTTGGGTGTGCCAGCGGAAGAAAGGCAAGTAAAAGTGCTAATTGTTTTGCATTGTCTACAATCCAAAGATGTTAACTGGAATGCTGCAGTGCATATAGAGCAGTCCTAGGGCCAAGCTAAATGTGATTTGAATTGTGTTAATGTAATTAATATACACAATTTTTGTTATATGCTCAGGTATTCTTAAGAGTCTAAGAAGCATCAGGATGAAGAGGAGGAGAGTTTGGAGCTCCCTGCTGTGGTTCTCTGCAGCTGCTTTATTTGTGTTCCAAGGGGATTTCCTATTGGCACCAGAACCTGGTTTCCCTTCGGAGAGGTGGCAATTGTCAGCATTATGGGACGGGGAGAAAGTATTCCTCTTCCTACCCTCCATTCCTCCAGAGCTGTACAGGGTTCCCATCAAATGCTATTTCCATCACCAGAAATGTGCACATTGTGTCATGTCTGGTTCGGCTCTTAGATGTAGAAAAACTGGACTGAAGCTCATTGGGCAGCCTAGGGCATGTCATTAAAGGTAAAGGTACCCCTGCCCGAGCGGGCCAGTCTTGACAGACTCTGGGGTTTGTGCGCCCATCTCACATCTATAGGCCAGGGGCCAGCGCTGTCCAGAGACACTTCCGGGTCACGTGGCCAGCGTGACAAAGCTGCATCTGGCGAGCCAGCGCAGCACACGGAACGCCGTTTACCTTCCCGCTGGTAAGCGGTACCTATTTATCTACTTGCACCCGGGGGTGCTTTCGAACTGCTAGGTTGGCAGGCGCTGGGACCGAGCAGCGGGAGCGCACCCCGCCGCGGGGATTCGAACCGCCGACCTTTCGATCGGCAAGCCCTAGGCGCTGAGGCTTTTACCCACAGCGCCACCCGCGTCCCAGGGCATGTCATTAGCTGTGTTCAAACATCATGCAAAATGAGGATTTAGCAAGGTGTACACAAACTTAGCTGCCCCCTGGGCTCATATGCTCCCCACTCCCTTCTCCAGTCCTCTAAGAAGAGCATGAAAGTTTTAGCTTCCACTTTTAGTTAACCATTGTGTATTGTATCATCTAGAGTTACTGACAAACTGTGGTTAAAAGTGGAATGCATTTTTGTTTCTACAAGGTGTTCATTTATATTGTTTTAAAACCTATTTTAGCTGTTTTTCTTGTATGATTGTACATTGCTTGATACTTATTTGAAAAGGTGATTCATCATCATCTATGGTTAGTTTAAAACAAGACAATTTTAAGGCATATTTTCTGTAGCTGATTCGTTCACACTAACCACAGTTTATGTTAACCACAGTCCAGAGTCAGACAATGCAGCAAACAGTGGTTAACAAAAAGCAAAAACGAAAGCCTGTGACATGCAGAAGAAGGAAAAGGAATGGCCAGACAGCAAACCCAGGAGAAGGTTCATTCATATCTCACTGAACCATAGTATCTGATGTCCAACACTGTTGTTGTAAGACAAGTTTCCAGACAGGCAGTTAAAATAGATATTAAAGGCCTTTAGCATGAATACATATTTGATACATTTCAACCTTTGTCATCCACTGCTGAGAGGAACACAGGAAGGTGTTTTATATTGAATCAGACCATTGGTCAATCTAGCTCAGCATTGTCTACACTGAGTGACATAGGGTCTCTAGGGTTCCTGGAGGGTTTCTCTACAGTCTTTTCTAGTCCTACCTGGAGAAAACAGGGCTTGAATCGGAGGCCTTCTGCATGCAGAACAGGACCAGATGTTTATAGAAACTCACAAAGGTAATCTATGCAATGCCTTTTCTAATGCCTTCAAGCAGCCAGCTTTGTTGACAGATTGGCTTAGAGTGATATGTGGCCATTTTGTGTGTGTGTGTGTGTGTGTGTGTGTAGCAGGGAGTGCTCCTCTCATTCCCTCTCCTGTGAACTGTTCCAGCAAACCAAAGGACACTAAAGAATGAAAAGCATTGAAATCAGCAGCTCTCTTTATTGTGCTGGAACTGGCAGGAGGAAGGGGTGGCAGACAAATCTCTACTCACAGAGATGTGTCAAAGGAACTAGGGAAGTGAATCCTCCTCACATGCTGTACAAAACAAGTGGGGAGTTGCTAGGGCAGATGTGCTGGTCATGTCCCCTTCCAGCCAGCCATTCAGTGATCATGAAAAGTGGCTCTGGAAAGGTACTAGCCTGATTAGTTCATGGACTTTCCTCCTGTGAAGGAACTCTATGCATTTATGTTGGACCTTTCATACTCACCTCAAATCAGTGGCCAGTAGACATGACCTTGTCATCACCCTCATTTGAGATGGATAACCATTTGAAAAGCTGCATTGCCTTACTCCTACAATGTTTAGTTTGCCTCTAAGAAGCATATACCGTATTTTTCATCCTATAGGGCACACCGGCCCATAGGACGCACCTCGTTTTTTGGGAGGGGAAATGAATTTTAAAAAAATTATTCCCCCCCACCGCAGCTGCCGCCCCAAGCCTTGCGCACACCTGCCCGAAGCACGGGGCACCCTCTGGAGGGCTCCCCATGCTTCGGGTGACAGGCTGCTGCCCCAAGCCTCGCACGCTCGGCGGGACCTCCTGCCGGGCGCGCAAGGCTTGTGGACACTCGCCCGAAGCACGGGGAGCCCTCCGGAGGGCTCCCCGTGCTTCGGGCGACAGGCTGCCGCCCCAAGCCTCGCACGCTCGGCGGGACCTCCTGCCAGGCACGCAAGGCTTGTGGACACTCGCCGGGGCTGCAGGCTGCTGCCCGCAAGCCTTGTGAGCCCGCGGGAACTCCCGCCGGGCTCGCAAGGCTTGCGGATAGCTTCCTGAAGCCTGGAGAGCAAGAGGGGTCGGTGCGCACTGATGCTTCTCGCTCTCCAGGCTTCAGTGAAAGCCTGCATTCGTCCCATAGGATGCACACACATTTCCCCTTCATTTTTGGAGGGGAAAAAGTGCGTCCTATGGGGCGAAAAATACGGTACATTCACATCTATGTTTTGTGACATGTCAGATCCTTCAAGTGTCCCTACTCTCCAAGGACGTCCCCTGATTTAGAGAAGCCATCGTGGTTTCTGATTTGATCCCAGAATGTCCTACTTTTCCTTAGGATGTCCCTATTTTCATTAGAGAAATACTGAAGGGTTATCCAACCCCGAGCCATCCGAAGGCAATCCTGTATAGGGAAGTGGTTTTTTAATTTTTTATTATGTTTTTATATATGTTGAAAGCTGCCAAGAGTGGTTGGGGCAACCCAGTAAGATTTGTGGGGTATAAATAGTAAAATTATCATTATGGATTTGGACATCCCTATTTTCATGGGAGAAATGTTGGAGCATATGACATGTCAGTGGATTCATCACAATGTGATGGTAGATGGTTACATTTGTCTGCATCAGTGGACATATATTAAGATGAATGAGACCCAAGAACAATGTTAGTAAAAAGCACAAATCAAAAGCAGTCCTGATACTGTTGGATAATGGAAATTATGTTCTATATTCAACACTCACACTTTGAAGTGCCAGCTATGTTACACTATAATTCTAACAGCAGGCATCTGAGAAGCATTTTTCTTTGACAAGTCAATGGTCCAATTACACTCAAAATTGAGCAATTGCCACCCAATTTGCTTAATATGAAATTGTGTTAATAGTGATTTTTTTATTACTGTTATTATTTATCCATCTGCTGCTTGATGTTTTACAGTAATCAGCATGTTAGGATATTTTTCTGAAATGCCATGACAAATCAATTGAGCAAAATGCATAAAACTAAAATCTGATTAAAACATGAAACAATAACAATAATAAAAAACCACTCACACCTCTGAAGAAAATGAGTCTCAGTTAAGCAAAGCTCTTAGCTTACGCATTTGGTCCATCACAAGAGCAGAGATAAAATTAATAAAGGCAGGTGTTTCTCTTTTATTTTGATAAAGATATATCCTAGGGAGCATGAAAAGTGCATCTTCTGCTTTGCAGAAGAATGTTTCATGGAGGCACAAATGTATTTCTTTTTAGAAAAGAGAACTCCAAGAGAACAGGCAGGCTCCAACAACAAAAACTATCAAACAGTGTTCATGAAGAGGTTCACCTTGTTTCAAATTTGTTGTCTCTTGAAGTTCTAATTCCGATCACGGATTGTTCTGCTCTCAGTTTACAAAACCTGAGAACCTTGCACAATTGCCACATGAGTATTTACCAGCCTGGAAACACTTTTAATGTCCCCTTTCTTGCAGGAGATGATTGGAAAAATCCCAGCCCAATAATAACAGGGCAAGCATTATTAGATTCAGGGATCAGTTATATTATGACTGATGTACTGGGACCAAGGTATAGAGAACATATTGTGCATGCTGACCCACCCAATCCTCACCGTCTATATATCATGATTTACAGATTCCAGAGTGGCTATTTTCCAAACTTAATCCAGTTTTACTTTAAGCATGTTTTTATACGACTGTAAATGAAAACAGTTTGGCATGTCCTCTTCTTTTTCTTCTCCTTCCAGTTTTCTTCTGCCCCAGAAGTTCAATGAATGAGTACTGGATCAATCGTATTAAAAATTATCTTGATCACAGGAAAAGCAATTTACATCAGTCAGATATTCAGATATTTGACTCCAGCTTGTAGAGAGTGATAATGATAGCAATAGATGACCACAACTTTGTTAAGTCACTTTGAGACTTTTTTGTTTGTAAAATGTGACTAACAAACATTAATAACAACAACAACAATAATAATAATTCTCAGCCCAGCTTTCCCTCATGCAAATTCTAATCACATGGGGGATTTCAGTGTCTGAATACAGTTTAATTAATCAGATCATTCACACATTGCATGGACCAGAAGTGCAAGCTATCTCTACACATGTACAAGTGTTTGTGTGAAAGAGCACACACGGCACAGTACACTCCAGTGGTGTAGTGGTTAGAGTGCTGGAATAGTCAAGGCCTAACTCTTTACTCTTTTCCCACCTGTTCCATCCTTGTTCCCTTCCAGGGGTGCCAACTTGGCCCCGCGACCATGGGTGCCCAGGACTGTGGGTGCCATGCAGCATGCATGGCCCTGGCACCAAAATTTGTGGGTGCTTGATCCCTTCATGGGGGAATTTTGTGGCTGCTCAGGCCCCCAGGGCCCCAGGGAGTTGGCACCTATGCTCCCTCCCTGCACAGAGCCTCCTCTAAATGTGCCACGCGCCATACCTTTATCCTCCATCTGGTCCAGCGCCTCTCCTCCTCCTTCCAGCCCTCTTCCTGTCTGTTCCACTCACTTCCTCAGCTTACTGTTGGGTTGACAGCATGAGCCAGGAGCTGCTGCACCAGCTGCTCCTGTATAAATATACTTATATCTCAATATTTAAGTAAGAGGGTTAGGACAGCAGAGAATGAGAGAAATTTCATGACCCAGAGGGAAGGCACAGATTAAGGGACAGCTACTAGGAAGTGTCTCAGCACAAAGAGTACAGACACAGAGCAGGAAGGTTCAGAGTTGAATGTAAGTTAGTTTGAATAAAACTCTTCATTTTCTGTTACTTCTGCTTGATTATTCACTAACAGCACTTGAAACAGCTCCTGACAGTATTGCATGTTTTGTTTGGTACCCTGTTTTTTAAGAACTGGGCTTTGAGATACGCTTTTAAAGGCCTTGACCCAAAAGTAGCCCATTAATATTAGGAAATAAAAGAACATGCATGTGCTTTTCTACTGCTCAAGATGCTGTTCTCAGATGCAGACCTCCTCTAGCATTCACTAATTGCTCTCTACCAGCTTACAGTCATTTCACAAGCATTCCAGTTCTGCAAAGGCACACATTAAAACACACCCTTCTGTTGTGTGAGGCAAGGCTGTTCCAAACATGCTTACTAAACCCACATCCTTTTTCTGTTCTTCTCCCTGTACCTGTGGGGGGAAATGTGTTGTGCAAGAGGCCAAATCCTTGCTGGCAATTGGCATCGGTCGGTTTGGAGGGGGGCGTGTTGTATGGAGTGGTGGAGAGCTGCTTTAGAAGAAAAGTCTCCAGTCATCTGCTCAATGACTAAATACAAATGGTGGGAAATCACAGTGGAATTAGTTTGAATGCAAGAGAGTTAATATCCATGCTGGTGAAATGAACAGTTCTGGAAGGTGGAAGTAAGAGTTCTGAATATTCATCAAAGCAAAAGAAAGGATTACATGTCATTCATGAACCATTAGTTCACTTGTTCAATCCACCTTCTTTTTGGAAGTAACCCAAAGTGGAGACTGGTCCATTAGAGTGACTGGGGCACTGTACCACCAACTTTAGTCTGCCCACAGTCTTACCTTCCATCCTAAGGCATGGTAAATGACCGCTGGACGGTTAAGTCCATTCAAAGGTGACTGTGGGGTGTGGTGCCCATCTCGCTTCAGGCTAAGGGAGCTGGCGTTTGTCTGCAAACAGCTTTCTGGGTCATGTGGCCAGCATGACTAAACCACTTCTGGCACAACGGGACACTGTGATGAGTGCCAGAGTGCACAGAAACGCCATTTACCTTCCTGCCACAGTGGCACCTATTTATCTACTCACACCAGTGAGCTTTTAAACTGGTGTGTTTTTGAACCACTTGGCCTCTTGGGCTTGCCGATCAGAAGGTGGTTCGAATCCCCACAACGGGGTGAGCTCCCGTTGCTCTGTCCCAGCTCCTACCAACCTAGCAGTTTGAAAGCATATCAGTGCAAGTAGATAAATAGGTGCCGCTGTGCTGGGAAGGTAAACAGTGTTTCTGTGTGCTCTGGTTTCCATCACGGTGTCCCGTTGCGCCAGAAGCAGTTTAGTCATGCAGGCCACATGACCTGGAAAGCTGTCTGTGGACAAATGCCAGCTCCTTCAGCCTGAAAAGCAAGATGAGCGCCGCAACCCCATAGTCACCTTTGACTGGACTTAACTGTCCAGGGTTCCTTTTACCTTACCTGTTCTCACTAATGCATACACACCACACATACATAAACACACGACACATATAAAACACACCACACATATAAAACACACAAACCCACTGATACCACCCATATATCAAACAAATTCACCACACAACTATCACTCACATGCAAACATGCAGCCACACAGTGCTCTCTTGCCCTGTCTTTCTCTCTGTGTTTTTACACACACAGGGAGAGACAGAGGTAGATAGAGAGAGGTATACAACAGACTCATCTGCAGTACTGTTATGGTTTTAAACTTCCTAGCCTGATGCTCTGATGCGGTGGAAAACCACTGTCTTGCAGAGAAAGAGGTAGAAATTGTCTTCCTTTCTTTCTGTGGAGAGAAATCTCCACTGGATCCCAGCCCCTTCTGCAAGTAGAAAAGTCTGTAAAACTGAAAGACTCCTTCTATTCAAGGAAAAGCTGTTCTGGATCAAACCCAAACAGTTTTAGGGGAATTATTTCAGACCCCTGAGAACTCCTCTTTGCTCCAAAGTGGATCAATAATATTCATGTGCAATTCATGAATGAATATTCAATGCAATAATGCTGGCCTGTTGTTCAAAGCAGAGTAAGGAAAATAGGTATGTACTTTCTTTCGGCCTTTCTTCGCTCGGGCTCTTTGGCAGAAGACCAGGCTTCAATTGTTCTTACCTGCAAAGGCAGGATATTTAACAGCACTAAGTGCTGAAGAAGCTGCTTGAATTTGAGCCAGGTGAAATAATGAATCCAGAGAACAAAAGAGGGGCTGTACTGCCAAAGAAAGGGGGAAAAGGACCCTTTTGCCAATGGATGTTCATTTTCACAAATTATGCTTTCATCACAGTTCGCGTTGGACAGCTTCACTTTATCTATCTTAAAATAAACTTTTTCTGTCTTACATGCATTGTTCCTGTAAAAGACTAATTTGGCAAGCTGGCATTTCGTTTGTTAGCAGCTCAGCAACTGTAGTTCACAGGACAGTTGGGTGGAAGCTAAGCTGTGAAACTTCAAGAATAGAGTTTGATGGTTTTCAACAATGGCTTTCAAATCGTGTGCCAGAGTTGGAGGAAACTAAACACATGAGTCAGACGAGGCCGACTTTCAAGAGTTGGAAGTTCAGAAAACAAATCAACAATTTCCATTTATTCCATGGGGAAATTTCTAACATGTTCCCGATCACAGAATTTTAGCCCCAAAATGAAGAAATACATGCAAACTGCCAATGATAGCCAGCCTGGATCTTGAAACGAGCCACTTTGGTATTTGTATGAGCTCACAAAGTCCGTGTTCAGTCACAACAGTTTGCATGAGGACAACGCAACATTTGCTAAGGATCATCCCTCACAGCTACATTTTCATTTAAACTGGACAACTGAAAGAAATAGGACAAAACAGGACTGATTCTTTGTGACACCCTCTCTAATGACTGTAGATGACCACAGCAACAGCTGATTTATGGTGTTCAGCTTAAGACAGACCTCACTCTTAGGCAGAACACAGGCAAGAAAAAGGAACCCGTTATTTTCACTCTGGCATAATTAAAGGGCAAAAACAGATATTTCATTTTTAAACATGAATAGTCCCCCGCTGTGTTGTGGGGGGAAAACCTGAAGCTGAAATTTCTATCCTCACACTTGCTATATTCCTATTGTATTCCCCCACCCCCTTCCCACTACTGATAAAAGAAGAAGAAATATATATGCCGGCAAAATTATCTCACTCTAGAGGGGGGGGGAAATGCTGCTTTTCTAAAAGCTCTCCACTGCCAGTGTACCACACTGATGATATATAAACTACTTCTTCAGTTCAGGGTAAAAAGAGAGGAATGCATTTGTGCCTCTCTTCTGGATAAAGAGAAATTTCTGCACACCCTGATCTCCTGCCTGGAACATCAGCTGCCTCTCTGCTCCTCTGAAAGTAGGAAAACACAATTAGAGCCTGAGTCAAGATGATCAATTTGTGTTTGACTTTGCTTTCACTATTACAAAAAAATAATAAGAAGTGGGGAAATACACCACTTTCCGTTTCTCAGTTTCTTTTTCCCCCCAGTCTTAAGTTCTCCACATTTCCATGTCAGTTTGCAATTATTAGTTTAAAGTCATTGTGAAAATTCATCAGCATTTCAGTGTACATTTCTCCAAAGAGACACATTTTTGCATTCAATTTTGTCTAGCACACACATTATTGAGAAACATCTTTCCCTAATGTAATGCATTTTTCATAGAATCGTTCAATCAAAGGATACAAAGGATCATCTAGTCCAATGCCCTATTGCATGCTATTTTCACTGATATATGCACTGTTATGCGCATGTTAGCACATGCATTTTTTTGGGATCTATTCAATGCCAAGACTATTCTGACTCTTTTCCTGAGGCCAGCCTTGAAATAAAATGGGATCTTGTTGACTTTGTATTCCAGTAATTCTCTTGTTGGATTCAGTAGGTATAACATCTTTAATCAAATATTGGTGAATGTTTTAGTCTATTCAGATTTGTAGTTCTGTTCACATACAAAATATGTGAAAAGAACAAAATATTCAACAATATGAAGTAAGGCATGGCAGGAAGCAAAGGCTGCAAACCTGAACACTGATGGGCTTAAAATCTATTGACTTCCATGAGGTTAAAGAAACCCGGAGGGTAACTGCCAGCCCAAATATTTAATTCCCTAAAAAAGACCTTCGGGGTTATCTCTTGAATGCCTGCAATCAGTCAAAGGGTACAAAAAATCTTGCACTTAATTAATGGTATTAACACTGGAGAAGGAAACATTAAATATAATTTTCTCATAAAAATGGAACCCATAACAAAGCTACCTTCCTGACCTTTTGCAGTGTGGGCCTGCAAGATAGTCATCTGCTTTCAGGGGCTGAGTAGGAATTTTGGGGGGAGACCCTAACTAGCTCTGGGTCTTCTCTTTTCTGCCTACTCCATACTGTTGGGTGATGTTTGTTAGAGTGGTGTTCCTTCCATTTGGCTAATTGGTGTGTGGGCATGTGAGTGGATTTCAGATATAATGGAACACTTACCTAGGCAGTGTTGGGTTGAGGGCATCCCTTAGTCACTGTTGTCAGGCATGGCCTGCAGGTGCCCTTTGGCCTAACAGACATATCGAGGTGAATGTTAGCCAATGGGGCCACCTTGTGCCTGTTGGGCTCTTACACCAAAGGTCCACGCAGTGGGGAAGGAGGAATCTTAGGAAACCTTGCTGCGTGAACACAGCGTGAGGCTGTTAACTTGCCCAGATGATGGGAGTAGAAATCATCCCCATCTGCCTGGACTTAAGTTGATTCATTGGTTGAATATGACTAGTTAGTTTGTTTTGCAGGTCCTCAAGTTGTCATATTTAATAAAAATAGCCTATTATCCACATTTGGTTGTCTTGACTCTTCTTCCTGGTGTGCTGGCAATCCAGAGCTGTCAGTTAATTGCAATATAAAAAAATCATGGTACTGACAGGACAGTGAACATTTCTGAAGAGACTATTTGATTGGATTCCACATCTAATCTGTATCACCCATACATATTTGCATCTTTACACGTTATTACCTTTCATTAATATAATTATCTGAATTCCATGGAAGTCAGCAGAAGATTATATGGCTATATTATCAGAGCAACACGTTTATAAAAATTTAGCTCATGAATAAAACATAAAATGAATGTTTTCCCAAGAACATTTTAGCAAGCTAAATTAGATGTGATAAACAGTTGAAAACCAAGCTTTTTTCTTTTTTACACTTTTTTGCTTCTCCATAATGGACACTGTATCCTCTCCATGGGAAAGTTAAACAGATTATTAATCTTTGGCCTTCTAAGACAAAGAGGAGAGCCCAAAGCTGGGGCATTTCTACAAGTGATTCCATTTGTCTTGCCTATGTGCCGCAATCTATTGTGTTCATTGAAATGAATGGATTCTTAGTGCTGAAGGGAGAAATCATTCCCTTAAGTAACTTCAGCCAGGGCAGTCCTAGTCACACTTACTTGGAAGTGGGTCCTCTTAAACTCAGAGACAAGGTCCGCTCCAGATTGTGGGGTCCTTGGTCAAATTACCCTTGGTTAGGGATGGGGAAGAAATCTGAATCAATTTGCAAAAAGGCAAAGCCACCTAACTTGCACTTTCTGAAACAATGCATGGACTGCATTAAACAAAAAAATTATCAGTAAAAAAACTGTTGAAACCAAGTAATTGAAATCAATACTGAGCCAAAACTAGATTAAAACACATGAAAACTTCTACATGTCTAGATAGGCTAAGGCCCTACAGTATGTGTAACCCACACTATCAGAAAGTAGATGGTAACTCCCTGAGCATCTCTCCTCTCCCTGCCTCTCACTGAAGGGGGACCCTGTCAAGCCAAACTTCCCCTCAGCCAGGTTCTCACCCTGGACAAGGGTCATAGGCCTGGCCTACAATTCTATATCCTGATTGATGGTGTGAGGCACCCCTGCCTCTGTGTCTCCTCATAGTGTAAAGCAGGGCTCTTTTTTTCAACCAAAACTCACCAGGTCAGTTCTGAGGTCAGTTCTGGCCCCTCTCAGATGAGCTCCATTGCCATTCTAAGAGAACAAGAAGGTATTCATGGTGAGTCCCGGCCCCTCTTTTTCTAGAGCACTGAGTGTAAGCTACTTGGGATGCTCATTCCAAGCAGAAATGCAGAATAGAAATGTTTCAAATAAATAGATTTCTTTTCCCCTTGTTTCCTTGTTCCAGATATTCCAGATATCAGACTTAGAGATCACACATGTAGCAGCAATTTACATGTACAGTTAGGAAGTTGCCTCATACTGAGTTAGGTCACTGAGCATCTAGGTCAGTAATGTCCATACTGGGTGGCAGTGGCTCTCCGCCCTTTCCTAATCTGACAGGGAGATGCTAGCGATTGCACCTAAGCCCTTTGGCACCAAGGCCTGTGTTCTAACCACTGAACTTCAGCCCTTCCCAATTGGAGACAAATATGCAGAAGCCTGCTTCCCTGCCTGCAAAACCCCTAGCCAGATTGAAGCAATCAAGTGTAATATATATGTGAATATACCTACATGAGGGCCATCAAGAAAAGTTGGGCATTCTTGTGGACATTAAACCTCCAATCTCAGCTATTATTCCTTGCACATGCGAGTGCATTGTGTTGTCTGGACCACGTTCCACTTTTATGTGTAAAAGACAACAGTGCATCTTTGAGCTCCTTCGCGCTTTACAGCCCTGCGAACATCTGCACCCTTGATCTGGCACCCGCAGGTGCAGGCTTGCCTTCATTTGCTAAAGGAAAAGGAGCAGTTGGCCCATTAAGAATAATGACACACTGATTAACAGCACAGCATAAGGCTGACAATCCATCATCTGACCTGTTGCGATCTTGCCTCTCAAAGCGCGGCACATGTTCTCACTCGCCGGCAATAGCAGGCATGTTCTGCTTCTCAATTACATCCAACAGGCTTCCTTTCTCATATAGGGCTCCCGGGAGCAAGCTTTCCTGGGAGCCTGTATTTAGAAGAGTAAATTACCAATCTTGTGACCTAGCCTATCAGTCTCTCTTCAGTTGTGAATCCCCATGTGTTCAAAGGGGGTTGCCTCCATGTAAATATGCACAGGATATCATATGGACAGGAAGGAAATTAGGACGGTTCTTTAAATGCATTTCCAGGAATGACCTGCAAACCGAATTGCAGCTTTCCTTTGACATGTGTGTCCTTCTCTCGATCTTGCAATGCTGTTCTCCAACCCCAATTAAATCGCTATGTTTTTATTGTATTTACATCAAAGTCTTAGTTTGGACAAAAAAAAGGGGAAAAATATATTTGATATTAGGTTTTGTAGTTTTCTCTATAAACCCTAATAAAATTAATTCAAAACAAAAAACAAAGCGTGTATATTTAGGGAAATTGTGCATAAAAATAAATATATTGGAACATGACATGCAAAAATACATTATGGTAGCGCAAACTGGTTGAAAACATTTGTATATTAGGTGAAAATGCCTAGGAAAAAATGTGCATATTAAATCCAGACAAAAGTGCTGATGTGATGAATATTCATAAAGACTTTTTGAAAAGCAAACTGATGCAGAAATGGGGTGAACAGAAAACATAAGAATCCAAAATTAACAGGCTGGCAGCCCAACCAATAGGGATGCCAACTACCCACCATATTTCAGCAAAATGCCATCCAACTGTTCCAAGCCAGACAGAATTTGAGAGGGTGGCAATAACTGATTTTTGTTGTTGTTGTTTAGTCATTTAGTTGTGTCCGACTCTTCATGACCCGATGGACCAGAGCACGCCAGGCACTCCTGTCTTCCATTGCCTCCCGCAGTTTAATCAAACTCATGTTCATAGCTTCAGGAACACTGTCCAACCATCTCGTCCTCTGTCGTCCCCTTCTCCTTGTGCTCTCAATCTTTCCCAACATCAGGGTCTTTTCCAGGGAGTCTTCCCTTCTCATGAGGTGGCCAAAGTACTGGAGCCTCAGCTTCAGGATCACCCCTGAGCATGCAAACATGTTTTTTTAATGGCCAACTTATATGCATATAACCTTGACTTTTTAAAAAATGGCTAGCCCTGGACCCCATACTTTTGCACATACTCTCTCACCCTTGGCTATTCAATGAACACAATTTCTTCCTCTCATTTCATTCTTATATTGTGGTGAGTGACTTCTCTGTTTAATCACAGCATAGTTAGATTTCATACACTTCAAATCTGGTGTGAATTTCAGCAAGAGCGTTCTTCTCATGTGTCAGGCACGAGATGATCAGCAAAATGGTGCCGATGTAAATCTGGGGTAGGTAGCCAGAAGCTGTGCTTAGCCAAGTGTCAAAGTAACTGCAAATTGTAGTGTTGGCGACATTTTCTATTAGACAAGTGAGACCATAATGATTCCCCTCCACCAAACTTCAGAAGTGAAAACTACAGTAAGAAATGTACAAGTGGCAGGAACGTACAACATGTTCCAAAGGTGACGACGGGCAACGACAAGTGAGAAAAGAGAAGGTTGAGAATGCAAAAATGGCGAAGAATGAACACTTTTCTAATCTATTGGGTTTTCTAACTTTCCACCTTCAGGAAATCCATGTTGATTTGGAAGCTCCGTAGACAATTCATCAATATTCATGTAAGGCCAGGCCTGTTGGGCCTCTGTGTGCCTGACAACACACCAAGGCCTCTCTGTCAACAGCACACCACATGGAAAATGGAAAGCGGTGTGCAAACTGTATTTCAGAGAAGTACGTCTGTAATGCTTGGAGGCCAAGGAATATAGTGGTACCTCAGGTTACATATGCTTCAGGTAACAGACTCCACTAACCCAGAAATCGTGCTTCAGGTTAAGAACTTTGCTTCAGGATGAGAACAGAAATCGTGCTCCGGCGGTGCGGCAGCAGCAGGAGGCCCCATTAGCTAAAGTGGTGCTTCAGGTTAAGAACAGTTTCAGGTTAAGAACGGACCTCCAGAACGAATTAAGTACTTAACCCGAGGTACCACTGTTTAGACAACAGAGTGATACAAAACTCGTTTACGCTACAGAGAGTATGGAAGAGTGACCTCTTTGGGGTTAGCAGAGTCACACTCAGTACAGGGTTTTCTTCTTCATACTGGAACTCAACTCACAATCCGTTCCTACAAAAATCTGTTCCTAGTTTTCCCCTAACCTCGTTTAGAAACAGGAAGGGAATGCCATTTTGATTGTTTCAATTTTCAAGCAACTAGAGTCTTCTGCCCACCCCTGTACTACGGAAGCCCCAAGCCTTCCTATGCTCAGCAGCCACCCCATGTGACCTGAGGGTATGTACACAAGTCACCATTTCTAAAACAGGGTTGGCCACTGTCTCATAGAAGGAATGCCTCTTGATCGGTCTTCCCTAATCAGGTTTTCTCCAGATATTTTGGGCTACCAGTCTCATCAGTCTCCGTTATCATGGCTAATAGTTTGTGGGTAGTGGGAGTTGCAGGGAATTCTGAAGGGCAACAGCTTGGAGGAAACTGCTCTAGATTATAAATAACTGCCGCCATGATTTCTGCCATTGCTTATCCTATTATCCTACCATTAAGAAACCCATGATAAGCAATTATAGGATTCCCTGGACCAAACCACCAACCTTTATCAGTAAGAAAGAATGAGACGGGGGTCCCCTGAATAATTTCGCTTGCATGAAAGAGCCCAAACAAAACTAATTAGGTTTTCTGAATATGAATCTTTTTCTTTTTCTTTGAAAGATTGAGGTCTTGTAAGCGCATGGTTTGCATTTGTTTGTTTATTTTTTGTGGTTATTGGGTGTTTTCCCCTCCCCTAACGTCTCAATGATTAATGGCAGGGTCTAAACCATTTCCGTATTTCTTCTTATTAGCCACTGTGAATATAATTAAAAGTAGAATTAAAAAATACATGTGATCCCTTTAAAATAACACCAATGGAAAAGCTTCCAACATTCAAGAAGTAACAAGGGGCCTGGTGGTTGGTTTGTTTGTTTTCAAGCCTGGGAACACACACAGAGAGAAAGCTATAAGGCCTGATCAGCCGTGGATAAAGGTATGACAGCATATGTGATAAGGGCAGGGGCATGTGAGCTCACCCTATCCCCACTTCATGCCAATGTGTCCCAAAGGCTCCTCACAGATTGAGAGCAGGTTTCCAAGAATCCCAGCCTGCTAAGGCTATTGCCAGGAACTGAACATGACATGACATCATGGTTTGGATGATCTTAACCCTCCTCACTCTGCTTTGGTCACTCTCATGTTCATCAATACTTGAATAGGTCTACTGCTTCTCTCTCATTGCTTCGCACTAAAGGGATTCTGCTGCCTTCGAATATGGAAGGAACTCAATAGATAAATGATGCCCTCTCCAGTCAAAGGATCCCTGTCGGGCTGTCTGAATGACTGACAGAAAGCCGTCACCCATTCTTTTTCTGGCAAGCTTATATTGAATTTTCCAGAATATCCATAGGGTCATCCTATAGTACTGCCCAGGACAGGATGGGGTTGTGCAGGTTTGTTAAGGCAGCAGAGAGCATTGTTGGCTGCCCACTCTCCACCTTAGAGCAGATTTATGCCACAAGGTGCCATAGGAAGGCACTGGACATAGTAAAAGATCCATCGCATCCTGGTCACTGTCTCTTCGAGCTCTTGCCGTCGGGACGGAGATACAGGTTGATGAAGACAAGAACGAGTCGTCTTAAGAACAGCTTCTTCTCCAGAGTGATCTCGGCCCTGAATGGGAAGCCCGGACTTTGAAAGTCATCTAATCTCCCTTGCTGTATTATATTGTATTGTTTAATTAGTGTTTTTATGGACCAGTCAAGTAATTTAATTGTCCCCGAAGGGGGCAATGACAATAAAGATATTTTTATTCTTATTCTTATAGGTTCTCTGTGAACCTTTCTTTGTTGGCTTCTCATATATTGGGGTTTGGGGGAATGTGTAAATCCTATGCTATAGCCTGTAATTTTTCCTATCTAATACATGCACTCTTCTAGTATACATAAAAGCACATTCTTCTATGCATTTACTCAGAAGCAAATCCTACTGAGCTCAATGGGACTTGCCCTCAGGCAAGTGTGAACAGAACAGCCTCCCCTAACATAGTGCCCCCTGAATGTTTTAGATTACAGCTCCCACCCACAGAGGTGAAATACTGTCAAGCATTTCAAACAGGTTCCATAGAAATTATTATTAATTTCTAACCAGCTCTAGGGGATGGAGGTGTCTTTGACCTCCTGAATATTTGTTGGAATGGGGCCTAGCCTCCTCAGTGTTGAGGGGGCCTGTTGCGAATAGCGCACACATTGTGTCACATGCATCACATGTCTCAGCATCAGTGGCCAGCTCCTCCCATATGTTTGGCCTCCTCCAGACACGTTGTGCGAGTGACATCAAATGTAAGCAATGCATTTGGGGGACAACCTGGCATCTTTGGCAGGAGAGGGATGCTTGAGTGGGTGTAGAAACAAGCCTACTGTACCAAGATACAGTGGTACCTCGGGTTAAGTACTTAATTCATTCCGGAGGTCCGTTCTTAACCTGAAACTGTTCTTAACCTGAAGCACCACTTTAGCTAATGGGGCCTCCCACTGCTGCCGTGCCACCGGAGCACGATTTCTGTTCTCATCCTGAAGCAAAGCTCTTAACCTGAAGCACTTTTTCTGGGTTAGCAAGAGTTAACCTGAAGCGTATGTAACCCGAGGTACCACTGTACAATTAATATTTGCTTTGAGTTTTGCTTCTGGCCCTGCTGACTGCTGGCATCTGACCTCCAGAGGGTTGCAGCCCTCAAGTTGAGAAAGGTTTCCCACACCCACACTCACCTATCCCCATTTTTCTCAGATATTGATACAGCACGATGAACTTGAGTGGCAACTACGGTTTGTTTGTTTTTTCCACTATAAGAGAATCAGTTGTAACTAGTGCCAGAGTCTGGATCTGTGGTGGAACATTGAGCAGCACTGAAGGCAATGTGGAGGGGTCTCTGGTCATGCAGAGCCACATATGCTATGTGCACATCACAGATATCGGAGCAGTTCACCTGAATTTGCTCACACATGCAAAACACCTGGCAGCAGCAGCAAGAAAACTGTTCCGTTTCCCAGCTGCTTTCCAAGCCTTAATGCAAAACTGCCTTGCCCTGTAAGAAACAGTGTGTTGACATTTACAGTCACGATTCAGCTCTCACAATCTACTCAAGCCGTATTCAGACATGAGAATTCCTGGCTGATGAATAATACATGGCACAACGATGTTCTGAGCTCGTTTTTCATGAGAAGGGAGGGGGTCTCTTTGCTCCGGAGTGAACATATACAGTACAATCATGGTTCTTTCCTAAAGGAAAGGCTTGTTTGCTGCAGAGCAAAATTTTAAAATGTGGAGCAATTCTTTATTCTCAGTTCCCACAATTCTGGAAGATAATGGAATTACTGGTACTTTATTATTATAAGTATTGTTTTAGAGGAAGGACAGTGGGGATGGAATTGGATTACTCCAGCAACTTGCAGATCAACCACCAGGATTCCATTGTGCCCGTCTCAGCCACAGCTGTGGCAGACATTGGCCCCGTCATGTATAATGACTCGGTTGCAGTTTGCTTACTGGTGTCTGTTGCTATGGCTGTACCATTAAAATAGTGGCCGGACAGCTACCATAGAAAACCAAAGTCGAGAAATTAGCATATCCATTCTTGCAATATATAATCATGTGTGTGTATATAAAAGAGAGAGAAGGAATGTGGAATGACTCAGAATGTAAAATTACAGGATAGTGTGAGCAACTTGGGTTTGTTCAGAATTAGAGACACCAATAAAAAGGGGACTGGAGAGTTTTAGCCAGAAAGGAGCTGGGAATACAATGAATTAGAAATACATTTCTTTTTACATTAAACGCAAGTGATTTCATGAATAGAGATTTTTGTTTTTCTTCCCCACCTTTTCTTCTAAGCAGCAGGAAGCATGGCAGATAGTCCCCGCTTTAGAAATTCAACTTGACAGTCCCACTATAAACAAATCATGAGTGAAACACCCAGAGGCTGAGATGCTGTGCCCTCTTTCATTTGCAGTGTTTTCTTTACTCAGATGGTTAACTAAACACTGAAAATTTATTACTGGGGTATCTCAAAGGTGTTTGTCTTTGGTCATTGCAACATAGTAGTGGGGAGACATAACAGCGTGGTGTGGCATTGGAGAACCACAGTGAGATATCCTCTCTTTTTTAAGCTCTTCGTGACCCCATGGACCAGAACATGCCAGGCACTCCTGTCTTCCACTGCCTCCCGCAGTTTGGTCAGACTCATGTTTGTAGCTTCGAAAACACTGTCTAACCAAATAATAATAATAATAATAATAATAATAATACATTAAAATGGGTGCAGGGGAAATAAAAGAAGAAAGCCACAGGAATGCCCATGATGCTTTTCTCTTAGCTGCACAGAAGCTATTCAAATTACATAAAAGCTTCATTACAGAAAAGCTCTCAGGATGGAATTCTGGCTTATCCTCTCCATATTTATAAATGTTTGGAACCTGAAATAGATCTGAGCTGAATATGTGCCGAAGATGACTTATAAAACCTTTAGCGACTGTAGTGCTGTCCCCCAGTCTATGAATTATGCAAGAATTTTAAAACAACACGGAGAGATGAGGATAATTGTCTAGCCTTGAAAAGGAATTCTGAAAAGGGAAGCACCAGCCCTGTTCACAAAGCAAAAAAAAATAAAAATCAGTTCAGGAACAGCATTTGGGGAAAGTACTCTCTCTTTTAGTCACACATTAATGCACACATACTTCCTCCCCTGCCATCCAGGACTATTTATTTTTTTATAGAATTTATACCTCAACCTGTAGCCCAAGGCTCTCCAACAGCACCCTACAAAAAATCAGCAGCAAGATAGTCCTTGCCCTTAGGCTTACCAAGAAGAAGAAGAAGAAGAAGAAGAAGAAGAAGAAGAAGAAGAAGAAGAAGAAGAAGAAGAAGTCATAGCATGCAAGGAAAAAGGGATGGGACGGAAGAGGGAAGTGGCAAACTGAGACAGCAGTTCTGAAAATTCTATATAACACAGTTATATAGTCTATCTATACAGATACTGACTGTCTAAGAGAGCGGCTCCATTTCTTGGGGAAACTCCTGCGACCCCTAAGGTTCAGATATGGGAACACGACCAGTGGCAGGAAAGGGAGGCAGGGTTGCCCCTATCACACAATTCTTTTCTGAGATAGCTGACTTAATAGCAGATGTCATCCATATAGGAAGGGAGATAAAATGATTATTCACCTCTCTCGCCTCTTCTATGTTTCTGGCTGAAAATATTGAAAGCCTCTGAACTGGCTGGGAATCTTGCTCCCCCCCCCCCACCTCTGCTCCTTCACCTGGAGTGAAATTACATTCCTGATGGGAAGAATGCATGTTTACAAGCACATATATCACAAAAGAGACACTTGTGAGAGAACCAAGAATGAGTGCATCTTTCTCTGAGGCGAGTCGTTGTTGGCTGCCACGCAATGTGTCAGATGGCCCTATGAATCTGACACAAATATTTGCATGATCTTCTGGATTGCAAACGGATGCCAGCAAGCGATGCCAGCAAGTCTCAGCGATATGATTTTTCTTGTTCACTCCAGCTTGCTCAACCTAAACTGACGGCTTTATTCCCATTACATCACAATCAAGTTCCCACCAAGAAGGAGGAAGAAGGGAGGATTCCAGCATGATGCTGAATGTTTAAATGCTAGTCCATCACCAGGTATATCATTTGGGGACAGGAGACACCTTGCCTCTCATAATGGAAGTTCCTAACATACTAAATATGCCTGTTGTCTTTGTCCATGGAGTTTTCTTGGCAGGGATACTGGAGTGGCTTGCCGGTTCCTCCTCCAGGTTTGAATTTGAATTATGGTGCTGGAGGAGACTCTTGAGAGTCCCATGGACTGCAAGAAGATCAAACCTATCCATTCTGAAGGAAATCAGCCCTGAGTGCTCACTGGAAGGACAGATCGTGAAGCTGAAAGATGGAGGACACAAGGAGAAGGGGACGACAGAGGACGAGAGGGTTGGACAGTGTTCTTGAAGCTACCAGCATGAGTTTGACCAAACTGCAGGAGGCAGTGGAAGACAGGAGTGCCTGGCGTGCTCTGGTCCATGGGGTCATGAAGAGTCGGACACGACTAAACGACTAAACAACAACATACTAAATATATGGATCAGAAGTGTGGAAGCTTTTTCAGTCGGAGGGCAGGATTCTGTTTGTTGTCCTTTAAAGATGATGCAGAAACCTATCTTCGATCTTAGAGCTGTGGTCAGCAATAAGAGGACTGTTGCCTGCTGTTTGACACCAATTGTCTGTTTTGAGCATCAAAGAGCAAAAAGAGGTTCATTTCAGATTACACTGCTAAGCACCAGAGTGGAGAGATCCCTTATCTCCAAATTTAAGACTTATGTTGCTGTTTTAAACACTAACAGCAATAACAGATCTCTGCACCTGACATCAGGTGACTGGCAGGTGGGAGTGGTTTGCCCAAAATGGTATCATGGGCCGAGGTCTGATTGGCCTAGTTATGCCTGGAGACTGGGGGTTCTCCATTGCTGCTGATCTAGATGAAGAGATCATCAATAACAGAAGAGTTGGACAAAAGAAGACCTGGTAATTCAGCTTTCTAATTTCACCAAACCACAATACAAACACCTCTTGTAGAAAATGCAGGCATAGGGTACCTCATACCTGATCAGATTATTTGTCCATTTCACCCAGACCTGTCTACTTTGACAGGCAGAGATTTCCCTGGGTATCAAGCAGAGGTCTTTTGTAACATTTGTAACCTAATCCTTCTAACTGGAGCAGCTCAGAGCTTCTGGTCAGCTCAGAGCAACATAGTTTCCACTGTAGTTTCCCAGATAGATGTTCCTATTGTCAGAATATGCATACAGTACAGTATTGTATAGTGAATATTAATTTATTTAGATTTTTATTTATTTACTTACATATTGTTCATGATTTATAAAACACAGCAATGAAAGAAAGGGATTAGAAACAAAAGCAGAAAACCAATTTTATTTTATTTTATTTTGGGGAAAACAGGTATGTCTTCTCTTTGGCTGGTACAAAACTGTTGGAAACAAAAAGGGCTTTGAATAATTAAATAATGTCCCTGTTATTGCAGTCTTGGGCCTCTGCAGAATTGTTTAAATTCTAGCCTTCGTTTTCAGTAAAAAATAAAGAAAGATAGAATAATACAAAAAGGAAACAAGAGATATGGAGGAAAGGGAGGGAGGGTAAGTATTTGTAAGTTGGCTGGGTAAGAAGTCAGGTGTTCACATTGCAGCATTTACTGATTTAGGGCAATATTGTAGCCAGCACACTCTAGAAGGGCATGTCATATGTCACTAAATATCCTCTCCTACTTAATTGTGTAAAGTGTGTGTTTCCCCTTTAAAGGTGGATTTCATTCTGAAATCCACAAACAGGTCCACACAAACAACCACAAAGAGACAGAGAGAGGGTGCTTTCCCTGTGGCAGCCATTAAATTGGTGGCACTCCTTCCCCACAAAGATGTCTCCGGCATCTTCATTGCATTGGCTTCCACTGTACATTGAAGATGCACCTCTTTACCCTGCCCTTTGACAGTTATGATATTTTATTTTGTGGGACCGACCTCTTTTATCAACTCAATACTATTCTGCTTTTGATTTGAATGGTTCTATACTAGTTTACTGGTTCATACAGCTGAATATTGCCCATGGGCCTTGTACTAAACAGCAGGTAAAGGACCCCCCCCCCCGACCATTAGGTCCAGTCGTGACCGACTCTGGGGTTGCGGCACTTATCTCGCTTTACTGGCTGAGGGAGCCGGCGTACAGCTTCCGGGTTATGTGGCCAGCATGACTAAGCCTCTTCTGGCGAACCAGAGCAGCGCACGGAAACCTTCCCGCTGGAGCGGTACCTATTTATCTACTTGCACTTGACGTGCTTTCGAACTGCTAGGTTGGCAGGAGCTGGGACCGATCAACGGGAGCTCACCCCGTCGCAGGGATTCGAACTGCCGACCTTATGATCGGCAAGTCCTAGGCTCTGTGGTTTAACCCACAGTGCCACCCGTGTCCCTCAGACACAGGTAAGAAATTGTTAAATAAATGAAGGAATGCCTTTGTGAATCACCAAGTGTTAGAAAACTACAAAGTGCTCTGAATGGTTCACTGAGGGATGGTCTCCACAACCACCACTACTTGGACAAGTTGACATTTTTACAAATTGTCTGTTGTTGGTTTATTGCTGAATTCGTGGCTAGCTTTTACAACATGGAGCATAGAGTATCTTGCATGTCAGATAATTGAGTGCTATTTGATCTCCACCACTCAGTGACTGCAGATGTCAGTACTCATTGAGAAAAATATTGTTTGTTCTCTAGTCAGAGTAAATGAGTTTACCTATCTTTTGTGTCTTGTCCTATCCTATCCTCAGGGCTCGTTAGTGAAACTGAATCTCAGACTGTTCATTCATGTCTGCTAGGATTTTTTTTTGGGGGGGGTGTGTAAATATATTCTAAACCTTTACATCTTAAGTAATTTTCTGTTTTCCTCCTAAATTACAGTAGGCAGCCTAGCTTATAAACAAAAGGACAGACTGTTAATAACATATTTCCTTTTTTTGGACTTTGAATTTCCTTTTGAAGACAAGGGAAAAGAGAGACTATATATTGCACATTCAGCCCAAATATAGCATTTGCCAGCCATTTTGTACTCAGTATAACCATAGATAATTTCTGCATTCCAGTGGTATCCATTTCAACATAGGAGTTTCATTTCAGTGGTCCCATGTGATTATGGGTGAAGCAAAACAGCAGAAAAGCAAAGCTTCAGGACATTCAGTATAAACATTTTTATTCTTGTCTACAAAAGAAAAGAAAAAAGAGTAGTGAAATGGTTCAGCTCCAAACATGGCAGTTTAGAGGATGGAAAAACTTACTGGAGCAGAGGTGAGCAACCACTGTCTCTAGATGTTGCTAGACTATAACTCCTATCATTCCTGACTATTGAGCTAGATCCTTCTACCTCCCCTGATATGCTGGCAAGTTTTTAACTTGATCATCAGAAAGTTTGGAAATCAAAGAATTTCAGTGACTGTAAAGCTTGCCAGCAACAAGCAATGGCATAAAAGTTAACAGAGGAAATGGGAGCAGGGAGTCTGATGAGTCAGATGGCAGTGACTAAACAGGGCGGATGGTTCTACAGTCACTGAGACTGCAGACTTGCTGTAAGATGCCAAAGAGCAATTTTCCTTCTGAAATGTGATCAAAAGCAAGCAGATACAGCTAGGTGAAAACCTGGCAGGGCAAGTCCTGCAGTGATAAGCAGTAGTGAGAGGATGCAACAGTTGGAAATGTTTTCAGCCACCAAGCAGGGGTCATCACCAGCAATTAAAAACCTTTCTGTTCTCCCCAGCATTGACTGGACCTTGTTACTTCAGATCAGTGATTCCCTGTTTACTGTTTTATTGTATTTAAACAATCTTAATCCTGAGTATATTCAAGATCAAGCCTTTGAACCTTTTATAGTACAGTGGTACCTCGGGTTAAGAACTTAATTCGTTCTAGAGGTCTGTTCTTAACCTGAGAGTGTTCTTAACCTGAGGTACCACTTTAGCTAACGGGGCCTCCCGCTGCCGCTGTGCGTGATTTCTGTTCTCATCCCGAATCAAAGTTCTTAACCCAAGGTACTATTTCTAGCTTAGCGGAGTCTGTAACCTGAAGTGTCCCTAACCTGAAGCGTCTGTAACCTGAGGTACCACTGTAAATCCTCCTTTCCTTCCAAGATTAGTCTTCCACCTCCCATAGAAATCTGAAATAGCACCCACGCACTTGTTCCCTTCCATTTACAACTGTATCCTTCTAAGTTACTATTTCTTCCTGAGCATCCATACTTTCTTATTAAAGGAAGAACAACCCCACATCCACAATCTCAGAATATTCCTATGCTTTCTGCTGTGGAACATCAAACAGAAAGAGCCTCATGTCACCAAAGGGAGCTAATTGTTAATTGTTCATTAAAAGGTCGTTAGTTTGTGGCACTATTTTTAGCTTCTTTATAAATATCCGATTGAGGGCAACTGTGACATTTTTAATGAAGGCAAACTGTTAAAAAGGGTTTGTTATCTGGAAGCATCCATGAAACAGAGACATCCATTTTCCCTATTCAGTCAGTTATGTATTAGTGATTCAGAAGAAAGGAGTTGAGTTTCGCTCTATACATATTCAACAGTTCCGGCCTCAACTATACCAATGCATTGTTGATTTGCCTTTTTCAGAGCTCATAATCACATTCCACCTCTGCTTCAACCAGTCATTCAGAGTGATATGCGCAGCCAGCCCTATCGTTGGGGAGAGTGAAGCAGCTGCCTCAGGCAGCAGTTGCTGGGAATAGGCAGCAGTGGCAAGATGTGGGTGGAGAGAGTGGAGTGTGCCACATGACCTGCCCTGCAACTACTGCTAGCTTGCTCCCCTCAGGTACAGTGCAGGCCACTGTTCAATCACACCACTGGTAAAATGAGATCCAGCCACCAGCCTCATCAAGGATTCTACAAAGAATTAGGGAGGGATGCTTTATCTTGCTCATTGCCTCAGGCAGAAAAATGTCTTGCGCTAGCCCTGGTGATATGGTAAGTGGATGGATTTGGAGTGGAAATTGGTAAGGGGAGAGGGAAGGTCAGCAAAAGGAGATTTTGCAGAAGTTGCACAGCTAATGCTTTGTCTTTCTGATTGTTACTGAATCAGCAGCACTATAAGCTGTTTCTTTTGTTTTCTTTTGGGAGGCAGGCGCTCCCACTGCAGTGTCCCCAAAAGTGGTTTTTGCAAAGGCCCTCCTTGCCCTATCCACTTTTCTCCACAGAAAACCCCAGTCTGACCATGCAGGCATGCTGAGTGCCAGAGTAAATGCTCAGTGTAAAGCATAGGAATTAAATAAAGTGGGAAACACATCATGCATTGTCTTCAGAGCAGCTCACAGACAGGAGGAGAATGGGGAAGCCAAGAGCTGCTGCACAGCTTTCATGCCCTTCCCGGAGGGAGCTGGTCTTAGCGTTTGCCTTTCCTGCCATCACAACAGATGTGTATAGCCATTTTACACAGTTGGGGGAGGAATTTGAGGTGGAAGGACCATCCACATCAGCCTGACACCCAGCTCACACCAGCAGGATAAAATATAGGATTGCATCTAAGTCCTGCCAATTTCAGCAGAGTATACTTCTCGGTACTGTTGTCTAGTTAGGGGCATCAGCTTCCTATTACTGCATCTGAGGATGGCAATGGGCTAGTTCACACATTACACTGAGCACAGGTACACTTTGTTGATAGTGCGCAGATCTATTAGTGTGCACTCAGGTACAGACTCTGCAGTCACCGAACATTACCGTACAACTCAACTATTTGCGTATACCTATTACACTAACCATGGTACAAACTGTCTCTACCCATGCACAAGTGTTTGTGTGAAAGATTGTATGCTGATTGTGTTCAGTGACAGTTCAATTAATTGTCACAGGTGAATAAAAGTACAAGTGTACAGTTCAGCTTCATATGTGTCCCTGTTGTTATCTGTAAAAGATTTTATGTATATATGCATGTTCGTTTTAACTGTTTTTATATCTGTAAATGTTTTATATATGTTTTTTATTATCTTGTAAATCACTTTGGGGTGCCTTGTAGGAAGCAATTCATAAATTAAATTAACAACAACTGTTTCTGTACCTATATTGAATGTTAACCTGTGAACTCCCTCCTACACTCACTGAATGTAACTTGTGAATACCCCTGATACTGACCTACCTTACAAAATTATTGTCAAGAAAGAAGATGCTTTGAAACACCATATAAATGATGACCATGATGCCTGAGATTGCTGTTGCTCTTATTAACATTCATTTCCCCTTCACGTAGCCTGTTGGACATTGATGCCTCTGTAGGATTTCCAAGCCCAGACGCTGCCTTTATAAGAGCTGCCTGGAAGCGAACATTTCACCAAGTGCGGCTTTTCTCACTGTAGTGCCATAAGTGTCGGGAGCAGCTGTTCCTGGCAGAACTCCCTCATCTATGCATCACTTAAAATAGGCTTGGACTTGGCAACCCCACAGGCCTTTGGCACTCTCGCCTATAGTCCTCTGGCTTCCAAAACTCCCTTGCCTGTAGAGTTGCCCATCTCTTTCCCCTGGAGCCGGGCCTGCACTTTTAGCAGCAGTCTGACATGGAAACATTTCCACTTTTTTAAACAAAGGTTCACCTGCTTAATTAGGCTGGCAAAGCTCCTGCTTTGAAATTGACGCAATGGCTTTAAATTCTCTGATGAAGCAGGCAGTCCGGCAGCCATGATTTATCCTCTTTCCTTCCTCTCCTCAACCACCATCCCAATCCATCCCTGCTATATCAGTCTCCCAACACAGGCAACATGTTTGGGAGTTTGTTTGAAATCCACCTGTTAAAGCTCGAATTTGACAAAGGTAGTATTTTGGTGCCCTTAACTCATATCTAAATGCCAGCTATGATCAGAGTTGCAGGGGCCTTACGGTTTAACACAGTGGCCAACAGGCATCTTGAAGCAGTTCCTGGCTCTGATATCATGGGACGCTGTCCTTTCTGCCTTGTTTCCCTGCATAGATGCAGGAAGAAGTAAAGCAACTGCATGAAGTACACACCTATCTTGGCTTATTAAGCTAACATTTGATTGTCATCATCACCATAAACTTTTATTGCACTAGCCAAAGGCCATGGCATCATCCAAAAACACCCCTAGTCACCACATATGTAGTAAAACCATAGTCAAATCAACTAAAATTCTTTGTCACATAAAATAAAAGGTAGTCCTCCTATAAAATGTACAGATTAAATCTCCAAGTCCCCTTTGCAGCTGACCACAAGTTTATCTAGCTCTTTCACCCTAATCTTCCTAGCTACTAATGCCTAGAGAGCCACTTTATAAGTTACAGAGTCATCAGCATCGCTCAGCAGCCATTTCACCTTCTCTGCCCTGGTTAAATTGGTTTCCTTCACGATTAGAGGTTTTATAAATCGATTTCTTGGGTCTGTATATAGTGGACATTGCAGTAAGTAATGGTATGTCTTCTACAGATGGTTGCCCACACAGACAATTTTGTCATAGGGTATTTTATTGTACCATCCATCTAGAACCGCTAAGAAGCGTATCAATTGGAAGTGTAGTTCTTTGGAGGAGAATCTTAATGAGGCGAATGGAAGTTGCGAAAGTGCACTGATTTAATAAGCGGAAACTGTGGTGAACACTTTGAGGAAGTAATTGTAGTTAAGTCTCTTTCCACTTAGTCCCAAAGAGCCAATCCCTTAATTGTCCCTTATCTAGGGACAATTCATGTTCAGGGAGACATGAAGCTCTTGTAGGTGGTATTGGGTCAGGGAACATTGGATACCACCTTTCCAGTGGCGAGTTTGTTCCATTTCTCTGTGGCACAAGGTGGGAAATCTCTCATCTGAGGCTTTTCATATAATTTAGGCACAAATAGTCAATTTAGCCAGTGTGGTGTAGTGATTAAGAGCAGTAGACTCGTAATCTGGTGAACCGGGTTCGCGTCTCCGCTCCTCCACATGCAGCTGCTGGGTGACCTTGGGCTAGTCACACTTCTTTGAAGTCTCTCAGCCCCACTCACCTCACAGAGTGTTTGTTGTGGGGGAGGAAGGGAAAGGAGAATGTCAGCCGCTTTGAGACTCCTTCGGGTAGTGATAAAGCGGGATATCAAATCCAAACTCTTCTTCTTCTTCTTTTTCTAGCATGTATCATTGTCACAACAAATCCCACATGGAGGATGGCAGCTGATGTCCTGGTAGGAAGGGAAAGTACTTTGCTGGCATTTATATCAATACCCCCACCTCTGCACCATCTGAGGCACCACTTTACTAATAATGATTTTAAACACAGGTTCGAACAGCCGTCCACCCACTGTGAGATAGAATTTCATCGATGCCCTGCAAGCTTTCTGAACGCGGCCAGAAAGCAATGACAGTTGTAGGCTCCTTCCAGACTTTCTGTTGAACATGTAAATGATGGAGCCATCAGATGCAATCCCATTCATCCTCCTGCCCACTCCTATCCAGCTCTCCATATCCATGGAAATGTGTCACGGACATATATCCGTGAGGGAATAAGAAGAGTCCTGCTGGGCAAAGCCAGGGGCTTTCTAACCCAGTATCCTGTTTTCACAGTGGCCAGCCACATGCCTATGGAAAGCCTGCAAACAGAACCTGAGTGTTCTCCACACTTGCAACTCGACACCACAACAACTGATATTCAAAGGCATGCTGCCTGTGGCTTTAGATGTAGAATTTATTTATATGTATTTTCATATATGCTAAAGTTAAAGCTTTCAGTATATGCAACAACTGCGCTAGTGTTTACAGAGGGACGTGGGCAGAGAGTGCTGATACGGATCAGTTTACAGGTAACGTATTTTTCACAATATTCCTCCTCGGTAGTATGGATCAGCCACTTGCTATGTTCAGAAAACAGTGCCAAAGAAGAATCTTGTGAAATCGTATTTTTGATTGCTGCAATGATGGTCAACCAATTGCCCTCGGAGCATATTGCCATGGGCCTTGGTTGCTTTTGGTTGCCGTTGGTTTTCCTCTGTGTATTGAGCAACGTTAACATTTCCCTAAGATCTGGCGTTGCATTTTCTGAAGTAGGGCGCTGCAAGTATTCTTTTCCCACAGTGTTAATTTGAGGGAGGAGGGAGGAGGCCGGAGACTTGGACAAGTCAGATCTCAACCCAGTGTAACATTTCTCTAAATACTATTGCTGTGAGTAAGGGCAAGCGGATATAGATCATTCATCTCTCTCTCTCTCCAACCCGCCACCTGCCGCCCTGTTCCTCTTCATAGCATGTGCCTAAGGCTACATCATACAGTACTGGCAAGCAGGTACATGTTAAAAGAGATGAAATGTAGTGTAGTATCAAGCTATGCAGTTAAAAAATGATTGAAGGGTTGTTTCATGGGATTCCAGTGGCTGGACCGTGAATGCTTTTCTATCTTTATGTGGAGTGTGACGGTGTGATAAGAGAACCCTGAAGTTTTTGGTTGGGCTTACAACTTTCTTTCCGACTTCAGTTGTTGCTGGTGGAAATGTTTGTCAATGGACTTGCCTTTAACACCACTATTGAAGTCAGCGTCTGAAAATTACCAGCTTCCCTTGAAAGAAGTGTGGCAGAGAAACAGCTAAAAAAAAAGAGTAAACATATATTTTGAACTACATTGAAACACCTGGTTGGCGGCTGCATAAGACCAAATAAACAAATAAATAAATCAGCCATTAAAGATAGAATGAACTTCAAAGGAGACTTTCCTCTTACTGTGGTCATTTATACTCGTATGGGTGGTCTGGTTGCTGGGTGGGGAAACCAAGTTAATCGCTAACATTTTATTTACACGGCAGGAGTTCTTTGCATGCTCTAGAATGTGTTTATATTCCTAGGGCCTTTTTAGACTAAATCATATAGTCTTAAGTACAGATATGGGTTGCTTGGGAAAGCTTATTACACATGTATATTCAACATAAAAGGCACGGCTGATGAAAAAGAAAGCCACAGAGGGTGTATAAATCTGTCCATCCAGTTTGTAATGACCAATTTCTTTTACCCGCCAAGCAGCCTCTTTTCATTCTCAGTTTTGCAAGATTAAAATCTTTCTGTATGGCTGAGGGGAGGGGAAGGGGGGTTTGTCTTCAGAGTTTCTGGAGATTGGCTACTTCACTTTTCAAATTATTGCCGACTTCAGTGTGTGGTTATGAATCCTTCAAATTGCCCATAAACAAAACCCAAGCTCCTCTACTCAAAATCTCTCTCTCTCATTCTCTCTGATATTGCAGATTTACATTCAGAACAGAAGAATAAGCTAGCTATGAAGAATGTTAGCTATACTTTGATTTGAAATGTGAACAACTTTACTCTTTCACTTTTCCAATAATCTCATGGCTTCACTCAGCTCTTTGCTCTCCTCATCCCACCATTTAATCTTTCTAATATCACTGCATCCTTTGAATTTGATTGTCTACAAACAGTTTTGGAAAGAAAATATAGTTGCCACAGCATATTCTTCAGCACGGTCCTCTTCATTTTATAAAGTTCATTGTGTGCATAAAAAGAAACCAGGGGCTGAACAATAGAGTTCCCTTGTTGTTGCTCATTTCTGTGGAGGGACTTCAAGTGATCCCTTCAATATGCATGATTCCCACACAAAATGCAAAATGATAAACAGGACCATTTACTGATAGCCTCATTCATGTGATGAAACAACAATTTCACTCTATACTGCATGGAAAATAAAGAAGGTTTTTGAATTCATAAGTAGTATTTGCATTCTAAAAGACTGAAAACTCCTTCAGGTTTATCATGTATCTGGTAGGGCACTATATACTCAAAGTTGATTTCCATTTCCTTTTAATGTAACCTGCCCTGGCATCTGTGGGTGATGTGCAAGATGGGGGGAAATTGCTCTGAAATAAATAAGTACCATGTAGCTAGAATTTGTATTTCAAAATATATTTTTAAGTCTGCCATTCTGCCCAAAAATATTTATTGTGGAATGCTCAAAATCGAAGGCATTAGACCTGGATGCAGACCAGATTACTCTGCTAAATTTGACAGATGCAAAACCAATGGGAGACATTTGGATCAGATCACATGTTGAAATACCCTGCTCAGAGCAAGCACATAAGAAATGGCAAGGAACGCCAAGAGCTTCAAAAAGACTAGTGAAGTTTCCTACGGCATGAGATGACATCCCTGGGTTGCCATTAAAGTTTTAGCTAAAACAAAATGTGAGTGGAAAGCAGTTGTTGCTTGGGGGGGAAGAAAGAGTATCCAATGCATTTCTAGAAGAAAGAAGACTTTTGGTATACTGTAAGAGTAGCAAAATTTACCATGGAGATTCCAAGATGCCCTACTCAACAGCGATACTCTCTAGCCTCTTTCAGATTGAATGAGTTCAAATGAATTCTTGTGAATAGATCAGGTTGCAGGTTCATCAAAACATGCGCTTTCATTTGAAGGTCTACATATATCCTATGTGCGTAGAAATGTTTGCACATGAAGGTCTCTTCACACCATGAGGAATCATAATTCCTAATGACACCAGAGTAAGGACTTTGCTCATTTAATTCCATGTGTGTAGGTGTTATTCAAACCCTGAAAGGAATGTCTGTGTGTAGACCAGGGACAGGACCCTTCACAGTAGTCCCACTCCTTCCTACATACCTGTTCAATAAACATTGGTTGGGAAAGACCTGTCTTTCCCAACCAATGTTTTTCACTTCCACTAGGATTCCACAGTTTTCAAGTTAAGTTCTAGGTGGACCCAACCCAGGGCAATCCATGGCTGCCTCCTCCCACTCTGGCTGAATCCCGGGTCAATCTGAAACCCCCCCGATTTGACTCAGGATCTGGGATTCAACCAAAACATGTGCACAGCCCTACTTTATACATCTTCCCAGGGCCTTCTCAGGGGTCATGCCCAGCCTGTGGAACGCCCTCCCACCAAATGTCGAGAAAATAAACAACTATCTGACTTGTAGAAGACATCTGAATGCAACCCTGTATAGGGAACTTTTTAATGTTTGATGTTTTCCTGCGTTGGATGTTTTAATTTACTGCAAGCCACCCAGAGTGGCTGAGGCATCCATAAAGATGGACGGCATATAAATAATAAATTGTATTATTACTATTTGGTCAATCTACACTGTTCCAAGCCTTTCATTTCACTTTCCTAACCACAAAATACTTTCTTTTTTAAAAGTGGGTTTGTTACACTTGGGCACTTTAATTGTACAAAGCTAATTTTTCCAGTCTGCACTGGAATCCCTCCTGCAAAATACTGACAGTCTGGAGATACCCAAATTAAATGCGTATGTGTTCCAAAATCTCAAAAAAGTAAGACGTTTTGAGCTTATTTTAAAAGAAATCCACCAAAATCTACACTTCTGACACGGGTTGCCATACGTCTTGATTTTCCTGGACATTAAAGCACTTTTGGGCACTATTTCTGGCATCCAAATCCTGGCTATGTCCGGGAAATTCCAGCACTAGGGAGGTAAAGGAGACCTAGCAGAAATATGCTGGCCCTCCGGTTTAGTAAACATGCAGCCCAGAGAGATCATTCCTAAACTTCCTGACAGGCTCAAATGCAAAAGTTGAACATTGTCCTGCCACAGAGATGCAGTCAAGGGGAAGAGCTTGTGGTTGAAATGTTGCATTTTATGTACGTTTTAAAAGCAGAGGATTTCTTCCAGAAGAAACTTTGGCAACACTACTATTAAAACTCCTGTATATAGTCACCACAAAGAGTAATGCTACTGCTAACAATATCAAAGGAAAGGGCAAAAAAGAGAGGGAAATATTTCTTTTAGAATTTCATTAGATCTTCCAAAATATATCGTAAAGGCAAGGATCTCCTGTTCAGACAGGTCCTTTTAAAATTGTTTTGCATCCTCCTGGCCTCCAGCAAAATAATTTTCAAATGTAGCCATAATGATGTGCTTAAAGTTATGATACATATAACCAAAATGCTACTGTGCTGGGTTTTCTAAACACACACACAACTTTGTAATTTGAATTTCACTTTGAGTCTCGAGATTTTGAAGACTGTAACTTTGAAAATGAGATAACGACATTGAAAACTAGCAAAAAAAGGGGGGGGGGAAATGCTATTCCGGAAAGATGCTGAGGAAACTTGTACAGAATAGAGCATTGAAATTCAAGATGAATATGCCCAACATAGGAAAGATATACCCATCAGATGTGTGCTTATCTAAAATTATGCTGTGCTGAGTCAAATATGAGAGTGAAAAATCAGATTTCCAAAATCTGCGCTTTTACTAAATCTGTATACATTACACTTATAGCCTAGACCTTCTGAGCTCTATAAGAGAAATGCTATGGGATAAACACGCACACAGAATTGCTTATCTAATAGGAAGGGAATTTTTATTTTCTTGATAAATGACAACAGCTTGGATGATGTTGCTATTGTCACCTGACTGTGATTTATTTGTACCATTCCTAAACGATTATCAAAGACAGCTGGCTACAGACGTTTAGAGGGAAGCTGGAGTGAAAGGGTAGCATCGCAAAATTTGGTGTCTGATCTGCCTTTTTGAACTCCACTTTTTCCATTTCCAAGACTGTAGAAACATCACAGAATTAAAAACGTCATGCCACACCAAACCCTGCCTCTCAAATGACATCTGCAAATCATTAGTACAGTTAAATGTGCTTTCAAGTCATCTGTCTTCTGTCCACACTAGTGGGCAGAGTGTGGATGTCTTCATATGTTTGCAAAATCAGATTGATGCTAAGGGTTTTTTGTGGGAGGGGGGAGGGTTCATCAAATTGCAATTTTTTCAAGGAACTACAGGACAGATGTGGATTGTGGCTAAGATCATTTGTATATGGCTTCACAGATCGGTGGTGGGGACACACTGGAAGCAGAGTAAACAGACATATGTACACAGGCCAGCTATGACAGTTTAAAACAAAAGGACGGCTTCTCATGCTCCTTTTATTCTAGTTGGGTTTTGTTTGTTTTGACTTTACGTTTCAACTGTCATTGGCACAGGATTATCCACTATCAGATGGCAAGGATAATGTCCGCGGCAAGTTACTGCAGCGGGTGATGCATCTTGAGTGTGTGGTGTTGTTGTTTTAAAAAGCAGATGGTACCAAATTGTCCTCAAAAGCCTGAATCACTTGCAACCTGTCCTCCCAACAGAGTCAGCCCTGCATAACAGACAGCAGTTTCAAACATCTCCAAAAATGCTTGTTTGGCTTCTTTTCCATCTCCTATCCCCTGCTCTTGTCTCCCCATCTCAATTTTGCTGCATTCTTTCAGATTCGTTTTCTCCCTTTGCCCAAATGTGCACCACTGGGCTCTTCCTTCTCTAGAGTGTCACTGCTCCATCTGTTTACAGGAGGGATGGGGAACCTGTGATCCGTGGTCAGGGGGATGATGGGAGCTGCAGTTTGGCAACACCTGGAGGGCTACAGGTTCTCTGTTTCTGATTGACAGGGTAGAGGCAGCTGTTAGCATTCTACATTCTTTCTGCAGCAATTTAAATATATGTCATATTTCTAATGTCTCCATTGTTGATTTTATACCATAGAGTTTGATGATAATCTTCATCAAAGTGCATATCTTTAATGTATACTCCCCCCCCCTTAAATGCAAAAATTACTTCAAATATCTAGCTCTTCATTTCCTATTGCTTAGGCATTTTTTAATGCCATTTATTGTTCTTTTTGGCTTATATGTTTAAATCACAATGTTCCTTTCTCGTATTTTGCATTTTAATGCAGGAGATACTAAAGCTATTGTGCTGCTCGTAAAATTATTGCACTGCTTCACTGTAAAGGCATTGTTGCACTTTTTCTTGCCAGAGTGTATTTGATAGCTCTTTGTTTGCAAATGCCAGAGTCCCCTCTGAATGTGGCACAGTTTGCCAACCATATCACCTGGTACCAAAATAAATTAAAGCCCCTGTTCTAGGTAACCAGGCTTCAGTTCAGATTTTTTCAAGATTCTAGTCTGAAGATTTAAGGATGTAGGCTAAAGGTGGATTTTGAGGAGGGAACAAGTGAAGTGGAATCATATAAGAGTACCAAGAGTACCCTACCTCTTTTTAGGTGTCCTCAACCTGCCTCCAGTCCTGAGTTTTCCTCTCATCCTTTCTCTACCTTGAAAGCTCTCCCATGACTCTAATTGTGGATGGCAGGAGTGGAGAATCTTTGGTTCTCCACATGTTGCTGAACTACAACTTCTATCAACTGCAAGCATGACCAGTGGCCAGGGATGATAGAAGCTGTAGTCTGGAGGGCCAAAGGTTTCCCACCCCTGGTGTAAGAGAAGAGTAGGCCTGTGCTCACTGATCCCATCCCACACCTGTGTCCCTGTCACCAGCATCCAGCTTTCTTCATTCATTGCTCCCAGAAAGTCTGAAACAAGAAGCCAGTTCCATGCATCCCCATGTGATTTAGAAAACTGACCACACAGCTGGTCTGTGCTTAGAAGAGGAATCCCAGTTCATACCATCAACACCCACATGTTGAAGGCAGCAGGGCTGGGTGGTGGGGTCACAGCAGTGGGGTGGAGCCAACAAATGCAGCCCGCGTTTCCCTTCAAATGATGGAGGTATAACTCCAGAATCAGGCTCCTGTAGGGCCAAAAAAGGTTGGCAATCCTATCCAATGACTTCTCAAGATAACTAGCCTCCAGATCGATCCATGACAGTGAAAGGTGATTTCTATAAGGCTTCAGCACCAGCCGTAGCTTCTGAACCATGCTTGGCTGGGCCCAAGGATCTTGGCTGTCTGCATTTAAGACTATTTAAGCAATATCTGTTTTCTCTGGCTAAGCTAGTTCAATAGCTGCTTTGTTGTTTCTTTTATTGACAGGGGGGAAATCACCTTGGGACATGTTGTGTGAAAGCTGCTATAAAATAACAGTTTGTATTTGCACTGCATTACTTACCTATGTGCAGGGATCGATGGCTCCTGTATTTTGCCCTGTTAGTCTACAAAAGGAATGCTTGAGTGTCTTATTTTACAATCTCTTCCTTGAAGCAAATCAATGTTTATTTGTAATATTTATCATCTCCTTAATGCAGACTCAAAACTGCTAGGTCTGTAGGTTTCCCCTCCACCCACACCCCACCAAACAAAAACTAGTGTGCGCACACAGAGAGAGAGGAAAGAAAGAAAGAAAGAAAGAAAGAAAGAAAGAAAGAAAGAAAGGTGATTTTGTTACATTAAGAAATGTCAACATTTGAATCGGGACTCTTTTTGTGATGCTTTCTTCCTCTCCTGTTCAGATGCTAAACCTGGCAGCTGGCCTTCCTGAGGGTTTGGTCCAAGGCAGATTTCTTGTGCCATCCCCCTCTGATCCCTACAGCTAGCTGTATCTGTAGAATCATAGAATTTTAGAGCTGGATGGCACCACAATGGTCATCTAGTCAATCCCCCTGAAACCCACCGGCAATGCAGGAGTCTTTTGCCCAATGTGGTGCTTAAACCCATGACCTAGAGATTACGAGTTTCGTGCTCTGCCGACTGAGCTGTCCCAGATCTAAATAACTGTGTGGACAGTTCCAGGCTGCCCTGGGGAGAATCCAAAGTCATGCTTCTGGAGGAACAGTCTTCCACACTACATGAGCAATTACCTTTAAAACAGTAATGTATCAAATAGTGCATCCAGAGCAGGGTCAGATATGGTACATGGTATGTTGTTAACCAAAATGTCCACATTTCCACTAGGTGTACATGGAAGGCAATCTTCAACTAAAGTATACGGACTGCACTGCCAGTGTGGTGTAATGGTTAAGAGCGGTGGACTCAGAATCTGGTGAACCGGGTTCGATTCCCCGCTCCTCCACATGCAGCTGCTGGGTGACCTTGGGCTAGTCACACTTCTCTGAAGTCTCTCAGCCCCACTCACCTCACAGAGTGTTTGTTGTGGGGAAGGAAGGAAAAGGAGAATGTTGGCCGCTTTGAGACTCCTTCGGGTAGTGATAAAGCGGGATATCAAATCCAAATCCAAATCCAAACTCCAAACTCCAAACTCCACTCCTGTTTCATTATACAATGGTACCTTGGTTTACGAACTTAATCCGTTCCAGAAGTCAGTTCTTAAACCAAGGTGTGCTTTCCCATAGCAGGGGGGGACTCAATTTACAAATGGAACACTCTCAACATGTTCTGCTTCCAAGGCAAAGTTAAAAAACCAAAACACCTACTTCCGGGTTTGCAGCATTCTTAATCCAAGTTGTTCATAAACTAAGCTGATCTTAAACCAAGGTACCACTGTATGTTATTGATTATATATAAACCATCTCTCCTGCAAAAATGGAAGCTGTGAAAGCTCTGCAGATTCCCCCCCCCCCAAAAAAAAACGTACCCCTGATTACTGCAATTTTTAGGAGCCATGTATTTGGATGGAAACATCATTCTTCGGTTCAGAGAAAGCTTTGCTACCGGCTATGCTAAGCAATGAAAACAAAGCAGTAGAAACTTGACGAGGATGTATGTCACTACTGTGGTCTTGTTCAAGAGATGGGGCATGTCCTCTGAGATTGAGGATCTCCCACATCATTTGAACACTAGACACAGCTGCACCACCATATCACAAGTGGCTTTTCAAAAGAGGTTAGCTATTCAACCCTGGGAATCTGCTCTTCAAGAACTACAATGAAAAAGCTGCCTTGCGCTCATGGAATTAATTGGAAGGATTCTCTGGGCTAATGTCAGGCAGGATAAATCTCCACCGAATCACTCCTGGACATTGCAAACCCCCAAAGAGGAAAGGCCTCAGCTGCAAAAAAGGAAGAGCCTTGAAGAGCCAATGGTTTTCAAAGGCATAGATGTTTATTTACAGCTCCGGAAGGGGATTAGACAAATTCATGGAGGACGCCTGTCAAGCGCTACTAGTCATGAAGATGGCTAGATGCAATTTCCAGCATGTGAGGCACTGTATGTCTGAATAAGCTGCTCAGACCAGGAGCAGATCTGAGAGCTTTACATCAGCCAAGGGCACCAGATGGGCTGTACACTGTCATCTGACTTCCTTAACCAAGAAGATTATGTACGTCTTTATTAAACAATATTTGTATACTTCTTGATTGTAAATAAAATAAAATAAAAAAGCCCTCTCTAAGCAGTTTCTCTTAAATCTCAGTTAAAGAAACAAGTTAAAGCAGCATTCGAAAGATGGCTAAAATCAACAGTAGCTGAAAAGAGATAAATCGCATGTGATGTCTACATACATGATGTATTGTCAGATCTCAGTGATCAATTGGGTATATAATGAGTGAGAGAATGTTTCAGGTATCCTGGTCCCAAGCTGTATAAGGCTTTATACCCCAGAAACAGACCCTTGAACTTAGTCCGCTGGCTACTCAGCAGTCAGTGCAGTCATTTCAGCAGCGACATAAGGTGAGGATGACACTGCTGTGTCAGTGAACGGTCGAGCTGCCTCATTTCTCACTAGCTACTGCTGTGCACAATGTTGTTAATAGCTTCAAAAGAGGATTAGACACATTCATGGAGGACAGGGGAAGGTTCGGAGCTCCATGGTGGAGCATCTGTCTTGCACGTAGGAAGTCCCAAATTCAATGCTTGGCCTCTCCTAGTAGAGATGTCTGAAACCATGGAGAGCCATTGCTAGTCATGGTTGACAATACTCTGCTAGATGGAGCATTGGGTCCAAATTAGTGCATCTCAAATACCATTTCCTGGGCAGCAACCAACAGGGCCATTTATCTTGTGGGCTTTCCGAAAACATCTGGCTGGCCTCTTGTGGGAATCTGGATACTGATGTAGATGAATCTTTGGTCCAATCCAACAGGGCTCTTCTTATGGTGTGATATTACCACTTTACAAAGATGATATTTATAAATGCACCCAAGAGATTTCCCGACTTATCTTCATCTTCTTAGATGGCAATTTTCGGTTTTATTATTGTTGAGTCATACTTGTCCTTTCGAAAGCAGACTGTCTGGCAAGAATGACGTACAGAGCAGCAGAATAGTTGAAGCATGCACTTTCCATCTGGCTTGATAAAACACTGTGTATAAAAGAAATTAGTCAAATGCCTTGTAAAAAAAAAAAGTGCTATTAACTTATGAACTGGAGAAAAAGACCTTTTCTGAGAGCGGCTCATTAAGGCATCATATTGCTAGAAATGTATGAAAATCCATGTTCTGTAGTGCAGGAAACGTGGAATCATTATTCAATTCTGCATCACTGACTTTGATTTAAAGTACATTTAAAGCGTATGACTTCCCTTCCAAGAATCCTGGGAATTGTAGTCTATTAAGTGTGAATGGGAAATTAAACACCACATAATTCTTTTGGGGTACGTTGTGTGCTTTAAATGTATGTAGATGTGTCCCAAAACCTATGCAGAATCACTTGATGATCGTCATTATTCAGAAACATCAGATTCAAACCTTCCTATACAAGGGACCCAAGAATCACTCACCTGTGTTTTTAACACTGACTTAGTCCATTGCACTATGGCGCTGTGGGTTAAACCACAGAGCCTAGGACTTGCCGATCAGAAGGTCGGCGGTTCGAATCCCCAGGACGGGGTGAGCTCCCATTGCTCGGTCCCTGCTCCTGCCAACCTAGCACTTCGAAAGCACATCCAAGTGCAAGTAGATAAATAGGTACCGCTCCGGCGGGAAGGTAAACGGTGTTTCCATGTGCTGCTCTGGTTCGCCAGAAGCGGCTTAGTCATGCTGGCCACATGACACAGAAGCTGTACGCCGGCTCCCTCGGCCAATAAAGCGAGATGAGCGCCGCAACCCCAGAGTCTGCCACAACTGGACCTAATGGTCAGGGGTCCCTTTACCTTTACCTTTAGTCCATTGCACTATATTTATAGGCATTCATGTAATCCTGCTACACTTTGAGACAAGGCTGTGTCAGGTTTTCCTACCTTCAGACAGCAGAGTTTGGGGTGTACGTGTTGTTGTTGCTCGCATGACTGAATGCTTCCTCCATGAAATAAAATAAAACAAATTCCTACACCTAGACAACTCACCCGCTGTTTGTGAGAACCAGGACTTGGAGTCACAATAGTCATATTATCCAGTCTTCAAGCTCTATAATGGCTAGCAGTCAGTAACCTGAGGATCTTTTATCAAAATGTTTTCCTGTCTGATTTAATTCCGCTATTACTTCTACTTATCTTTCATCAGCCTGGAGGGTTGTTTATGTCATTGCTCTGCATTCATTCTTTCCCTCTTATTATGTATATTATAACAATTTTCTATCATAGCAACAACTATCAGATGCTCCAACTGTCCCTATTTACCAGAGATGCTCTCTATTTTGGGTACCTGTCCTTGGTAAATCATGGTCTCTGCTTTGACTACCAGGGACCTGTTATATCTCTGAAAGTTAAATCTGTAAGCCGAAAGCAGGTGTGTCTCTATTTTCGTGCATGTAGAAGTCAGAGGTTTTATATACTGGACGCCCAGCATAGGGTGTCCTCTTGGCTGCTTGCACCGGATCACCCGCCCACCCTTCCTGAAATGGGGGGGGGGGTGTTTGCTTGACCTTGCTATGCCTGTCATGGGGTCATCTGCTTTTGAGGCAGGGGCCTGGTAGGAATGTTGTCCATTTGGCTGATTGGCTGGTGCCATTTGGTTTTTGCCTACTGCATAGCAAATCGTCACAACTTGTAAGGTTGGTGGTTACGCATTGGTTAAATTGGTTGGTGGAGGGGTAAGTGCCTATCCCTCCAATGGTGGTGCGGAGAGAGAATTCCGTTAAAGGAATCCAGGGGCTTGCCATTCTTTTCGTCCTTGTCCCTGGCATCGGACTTGGGCCGTGCAAGCCTCCAGGAGCATGCGGGTGAGAAGTGAGGGACTGATGCCCAGCTTCATTTCTCCCCAACATTGTTTCCCTGACTGGCTTCCGCTGGAATCCGGAAGTCAGTTCTGTCCCTGGGCAAGGACAGATAATCGTAACCAATGCCTAAATAGCCACTCACATGGTGTGTATTAAAAATTAAGTTGTGGCCAAAATCATGCCAAAAACCTTAAACAAAAATTATGTGTGATGTGTGAGTTATTTGGGGGTGGCTTGGGGACCTTGATGCGCAAATGCAAATGTCATGCCAGAGGCAGAGGCAGAGGCAGAGGCAGAGAAAGAAAGAGAGAGAGAGAGAGAGAGAGCGAGAGAGAGAGAGAGAGAAGTGAGTTCATGGCAGAAGTCAGAGTCAAATCAGTGACATTCTGATTCATAGTTCAATTAAAAACTAATTAATATTAGCATTAACATCTGAAAGAGCCTCTGCAGCCCAGCTAATGTTCCTTTAGGGACTGAATCCAGAATAGGGGATACTGGTTAACCATCCCTGATTTGTGTGTGCACGTGAGTGTGTGGTGGGCCATTTTCTGACCATCAAATGAAAGCTTATACAGCGTATTGTATTATTATATATTTTGGGAAGTTGCTTGTTTATTTGCTAAGCATTTGGACACCTCTTAAGATATGGCAACCAGATTTTGCATGGTTCCCAAGATGAAGGAGTAAATTTTTGTTTATGTTTGGATACAACAGGGTGCCATTTTGAATCAAAATGGTGGCTGAGCCTTTCAAAACTCTACACTGACTTTAACCACAAATTTCAAGCTGTGCTGATTCCCCCCCCCCCTCTCTCTCTTAGAATCCCAAAGTTATACAGGGCACAAGGTTACTAGTTCACATATAAACCTTGATTTTATATTATATAAGTTAGAAGAAACACCTTTTTTGCCTATTCCTCACTATGAATATTTGGGGGGCCGAAGCTTCACAATTTTGCCTGATTTGGTAATGCTTTTATTGGTTTCAACTAACCTTTTATTGGTTTTTTTATTGCTTCAGGTTGGGCTGGGAAGGACTGAAAGCTAGTTTAGTCTTGGCGAGCAGGGGAAGAAATTGGAGAAATAAGCATCATGTGCTAGCATATAGTTCATTCCATGCCCAAAGGTGTTTTTTTAGGCTTTTTAAAAAATAAATAAATCCTTGCAGGCATGTTTTGGGCAGCAATTCTCACATTATTTATTTGATTTTTAAAGTTTAATAAACTGTTCATAGTATAAAATGCCAGAGTGGTAAAGTATACCTAAAAAAATAATACCATTTAAATAACAGCACAATACTGAAAGATGGTCAGTGAACCACCCCCACCTCCACATATTGGTCACATATGCATGGGGTCCTGTCAGGAAAGTATCTGTGAGGAAGGAATTTTCTAAAATGCACTAGAGAAGAAGTAAAATGTATTTCTAAGATCTGGAGGTTTTTCCATTTCTCAGTTTTTCCTTTGCCTGCCAGCAGTGCCACCCCAGGTCAGTGGTTAATATGGCGACCACCATGAGGCCAGAAAAAATTTCTCACAGCAGGCTGCCCTGAGGTGAAAAGGGAGGAAGCTACCCTTGGGCTCTGGCAGCATCACTGTTCCTTCTAGTAGTGAACTCAGGTAGGGAGTGTCGCCAGCACTGTGGCCAAATTGGGCTCCCTTAAAAAAAGAAGAGGGAGGCATCTGTCAGCAAGCTTGGATTTCAGAAGCACAATAAATCTTTCACAAGTAGTGTCTAGCTGCAGACAATGACTCTTTGGGAATAAAGATCTTCTGAGGAGCAAGACCCTCTTCTCAATGAGACCTCTGGAGTCAGCTGATAGTTGACTCCAGTTGATAGGAGTCAGCTGAGGTCAGAGTTCCAGAAACTCCAGCTCAACAACTCCAGGGCTACACTGGAATAGCTAGTGGAACAATGTCTATGTACCAGTTGTGTGTATGTCTATATACCAGATCTCCTGCCTATGCCAAACCTGATTACAGACTGTCCTGACTTCACCTCTCATCTCACCCTTTGCTGTGGACTCTGCTTGTTTAGACTCTGACCTTGGACCAGCCCTGGATATGGCTTTGGTTGTTGCCTGTTGGTGTTGCTGCTAGCAAGACCCAAATTTACTCAGGAGTCCAGTGAGGACACATTCTAGCCAAGCAAAGATGTGCAAGGAAGATGCAAGCGGGACTGATGAGGGGTGTGGCCTAGGATTGAGGGGTGTGGCTAGGCAGAGAGTGTGGCCTGTGAGAGTCCTAAGGGCCACATAGTACAGCCAGGATGGCTGCAATTGATCCCCAGATCTGAGCATCCTTATTCCAGATAGATATAGACAGGCAGGCAGACAGATGCTAGATAGATCTTCCTCCATGTTATAGAACATAGACCAGGCATAGGCAAACTTGGCCCTTCAGATGTTTTTGAGACTACAGTTCCCATCATCCCTGACCACTGGTCCTGTTAGCTAGGGATGATGGGAGTTGTAGTCCCAAAACATCTGGAGGGCTGTTTGCCTATGCCTGACATTCAGTAAATATTTAACTTGTTCCATGCATTTGGTAGTATATCATTTATCTTTCTTGTAGATTTTCCTGTGTCCATTTTATCACCACAGCTTCCTTCCTCAAGCTATCTGGTGATAGGCACCAGAACCTTCTAACACACTGATCCTTACCTAAATGTATTTTTATCCTTCAATGAATGTAATATGATTGCTAAACTTTCATTTATCTATCCTTTTCTTAATGCCCTCCTTTTATAAGGGTACTGACTCCCCAGTGTTTTCCTCTTAATTTTGACTGTGTGTACTTTTAGTATTTGTTTTTATGGACTGAGCAAACCCACAAGACATGGCATAATCGCTAAGAATATTTACTATTCCCCGAGTTTGTTTTAGAAATTGTTCTTTATCTTGTAGCTGGCAGACTGACGTTTATTCTTTTCTTTTTCAACGTTTCAGATTTTATTTTGAGAAATGCAAACAGTGATGGTTGGCAGGATGACAAAGCATCAACTTGCTTCGATAGCTTGCTAACCAGAAAATTCTAGCTCATAGATAACATAGAGAAGGGTCAGGAGATTTGAGGGGTTGAGCTTGTCTACCCATGTTTCCTGAGCTGCTTCCAACTTAATATCCTGCCTTCAACTAACACTCTGCCTAAAAGGCTTTGCCCACTCATTGGGAAGGGTCAATATGCCAATTTCAGCTTCACTTGATTTCTCATTTTTTCACTCTTAGGTTCGGTTCTCCACATTTCCACATGTGTTTGCATTTTTTAAAAAACACAAAAAATTCATGAAAATTAGCATTTTAAAATGAATTACCTTTGTATGCAATTTTGTTTGTATGCCATTTTGCCTAATACTGTATACACATTTTTTCAAAGCAATTTCCCCTAAAATACACATTGACAATATGTATTTTTATGGACACTTTCCCCTCAGTATATGTATTTTTGTATACATTAACTCACTGGAGAAGCGTGTTGCAAATTCCAGAGAAGTGTGGATTTTGAAGGATGGTTGTATTCCAGTTCTCATATTGTCTCAGAAAGTGCAGATCAGGTAGATTTGTCTTTAATTGGATTTTTAATGGTAGTATTGGGATTTCAATGCATTTTGCTGTTGCCTTTTGGAATGTTGCTGTGTTTGAATGAAGAGTGGTCTATCAATGAGACAAATAAATAACACAGGGGAAAATGCCCTGAATATTTTCCAGTATGATCATTAACTGAATGGCAGCGCGATCCAGCTTTTCCTCCCGCAAGCTAGGCTGTGACGGGTTTGGATTGAATGGAAGTGACCGTATACTTGGCTCTCCCTGCGAGCAGGAAGTGAAGGTGTAGAAATATTTAAATTGTTTTATTTCATGTTAAATCATTCCAGTGATGTTCATTTGTATGTATTAATAAGGGGTGGAGAGACAGAGATTTTAATGGTTTAGGCAACAGTCTTGAATATATTTCAGAGGAAGTAAATCTCATTGAACTCAATGGGACATATTTCTGAGTAAATATGTTTAGGATTACACTGAATGTCAGAAGAACATATTTCACTAATTTGCTTTTGACTACTTTTAAACTTGCTTCTACTCTCTCGGGTAAGTAATGAGAAAGCTTTAGATATATTAATTGGTCATTTACATTCCTTTGTACCCTGAAGACTATGACCTTTTGCTGAAGCCAATTAAGATGCTTCAGAAACAGTCACACAGAAACACCCTGTCTTGGTGATCTTTCTCAAGGCTGCCCTAAGGTTTGTGTTGGACTTTGTGATGAAGTGTAACTTTAAAAAAAAGAAAAAAATCAGTGAGGAGTCACTGCATAAAATTCAAAAACCCTGGTGAAAGAATGTTTAAAATAAATATTACCTATCCTATTAGAAGGATCAGTGTTAAAGGTGTTATTTCCAGTAGATGACATCTACTTTTGACGAGGGTAGCACCCTCGGTAGGGCCATGAAACACATTTCTCCCAGTGGAGTGGTCAGGTTCCTACCGAAGAAGCCATTTTCTCAGCTTTTAAGTGTAAGTTCATGGAGACATGGGCATCCCACAATAACTGGAGAGTCAAATGATACAACCAAAGAGCTGAAACACCACAGACAGTATATTCCTATCACAAATTTCAGCTCAGACACAATACTTTTCTGTGGAGTCAGTTGACGTGTGTGTGCATGTCATCAAATGATGAGATCTTGAGGGCTAAACAGGCAACTCACTCCTGTCTTGTCCAAGGCAGCAAGACTGTTATTTCAGGACAGATGGAATGTTTATAACTTACCTGTAAGAACTGGTTAAGGGTCTGTGTTGTGTTGCGCAACCAGGGAGAACTCCGTCTCCGAGTTACGATGCCCCCAGCTCTCACCGAGAAAGCGACGAACCTCTAAAAGCTTAAAACGGAATCCCCATCATGGAGGCTCTTAAAACAATGACAAAAAGACAAAGAAGTTCAGATGGGTGAGTCCGGGTTGCAACAGTTCTTTTTTGTACGGTCTCCACCCGAATGAGGGCTAAAATGGCGCAGACTTTGAAATCGTCGGCAGGTGGGAAGGAAGCTAACTCATAACAGCCGAACTGTATGCGCACAAAACGAGGAGAGATATTTCTGGACAAACGAAGTGAACCTTTTATATATAGATGGGATTAAAAACTATTATTATATACAGAACGGGTTAGAACGATTGAGAACTGTTTGTTTGAGTTGCCTGAGTTGGATACTCCCCCCATTTTGACTCTGGGGAGGACACTAATCTGGCTGCCCGTCTGGTTTATTTTTGAGACAATTATTTGGCTTTTTACTTGAGACAACTATCCACTTTTTTTGTGTGGGCCTCCAGCAGTACTTTATTAAATATACGCAGCAATAACGCTGCTGAAGAAACATTCTGGGGAGACAAGGAGAAGAGGGGAATATAGAGGAGGTCCAGATAAGAAACTATTACAGCTGTCTTTGTGGATACCTATCTCTGAGGCTGGATATATTAAGGACTTAGCAGTTCTTAGTTCTTCATGTGGTGAAGTATTATTTCTGTGTGAACTAGGCGGTTTTATACTGAGGACTGTGCGCTGTTTATTTTGTATTGAATACCCCCCTCTCTCCCTGCTTCCCCCATATCACCTGATTTATGTTTTTTCTTTACTGTTTTTTTTTTATAGACAGTGTTTCACCCTCCACCCCGCCTCTCTTACCCAGCCTGTAATTTTTATATTGCCAAGTACCCCGCCTCCCCTTCCCCCCTTTATTAGTAAGAACTCACTGACCGTCGGAATAGCCCAATAATCATATTATCTATTCTACGATATTTGGACATTTGGTCGCTGTTATTTGTTACTTTGCTATATGCTTTGCTATCTTGTTATTGGACACTTTATTAAGCTACCTTCATTAAGCTACCAACTACAGAGAGAGAAAAGGATAGGATTGCGAATCACGATAGAGACTCCCCTGTTGGACTGAGAGACATTGGAGAGACTGGAAAGCTCAAGCGTAGCTGGAGAGAGATTTTCAACGTAGCTGGAATCACCAATTAGGACAATCACCTCAAACTGTGGACCTGAATTGCTTCCTTTATTTAGATAAGATTTTGGAACAGTACACCTACTGCGACCTCCCCTTAGGGTTACTTCAATCAAGAGTACCTGTGGTTTAATTACAAAGGTGGATATATTTGACATCTTAGACAGGCAAGAAGGGGAGGAGGACTGAGGGAGAGTGGCACCCCAAGACTACGTTTTTGGCGTAGCCAGTGAGATTGCCCAGAAAGGCTGAACGGGCCCACAGAGCGGAAATAAGCAGATTGTGCGCCCCCAAGGGGAGAGAACTAGCCCTAAAAGATTACAGCAGACAGCTAAAATTAAAATGCAGGGGAAGAATGGAAAAAGGGGAGGGGGCACCCCAGGTGAAAGGAAAATATCCAGACAGGAAGAAATCAAAGATTTAGACTTTTTGTGGCTAAAAATTAAGGAGGAACTTAAGCAAAATGAAAACCACATAGAAAACAAACTAGAGGAACTACAGGAGAGGATAGATAGGAGAATAGAGGGAGCAATAGGGGAGCTCTCAAACAAGGTTCAAGAGCTAGCGGTCAAAACCAAGACATTCGAGGAAACTAACAAAAAAATTCAAAAAGAGGTGAGAGAACAAAAAAGGGAGACAGAAAAAGTGAAAGAGGAGATGCGAGAACTGAACAAAACACAGGAACAGATATGGGATAGCATTGCAATGACAGAAATGCGACAAAGACAAATGCACCTAAAATTCAGAGGTATAGAAGAGGAGATGAATGAGAATGTTAGAGAGAAAATAACAAAGGAACTAGCGAAGTGGCTAGAGGTGAAGGAGGAGGAGGTTGCATACACGATAGATAACGCATTCAGAATTAAAATAAGAACGTACCAGAACAGGACTAAGAAACCCCTTGGGGACTGCTTAGTAGTGTTCAATTCAATAGGAATGAGGAATTTGATACTTAAAACGAGTTATCGCAAAAAATTAATAATAGGTGGCAGACCAATAATTGTACTTAAAGAGATCCCAGTTAGACTGTTACGTAAAAGGGAGGGATATAGATACATAACAGGTGTCCTCAGAAGGAATAATATTTCATTCAGATGGGAATTCCCCGAAGGAATTGCTTTTTTTTTTAAGGACAAAAGATTTAAATTGACTAATCCTTTAGAGATAGAAAAGTTTCTGAGGAGATACGAAAGGGAGCTGGGCAAAAAGGAGGACAGAGCAATAGATAGAAAGGAAGTAGGAGACGGGAAAGCCGAAGAGGAGGAAAGGACAAGGTTGAGAAGGGGGGAGGGAGAGGTAGATGAGGGGAGGGAAGAGGAGGAAGGTGAGGTGGAAGAGGAGAATACAGAAGAAGAGGAGGAAGTTAGGAATTGAAAGATCGTAATAGACTCGATATTTAATTTTAGCAATGTCTTTAACTTTTCTAACATGGAATGTTAACGGTTTAAATGAAAAATTAAAAAGAAATAAAATAGAGAAAGTCTTGAGAAATAAAAAATGCTATGTGGTTTGCTGCCAGGAGACACACATAGCTAAAAAACACAAGCACATATTGGTTAACAAAAAATTAGGAGTGGAATTTATAAACTCGGAGGTGAATAAAAAGAGAGGCTTGGTAATTTACGTGAAAGAGAAATTGGAACCCAAATTAATCTGTAAAGACGAAGAAGGGAGGATTCTGGGAGTCCAAATTACTTACCAAGGGGAAAGAATCAATGTAGTATCAGTCTATGCTCCTAACACAAATCAAACTGAATTCTTTAGAAAATTGGAACAAGTACTACTAGAATTGGAAAATCATAAGTTAATTTTACTTGGTGATATGAATGGAGTCCCGGAACCTGAGATAGATAGAAGTGAAAAAAAGAGGAAAAGGAACCAGGGGAAACTCCCCAAAACCTTTGATGACCTCCAAGAAAATCTAGATCTAATTGACATCTGGAGGCTCAAAAACCCTACAGAAAAACAGTTTACACATTTCTCAGGAGTCCATCAAAGCTGGGGCAGAATAGACCAGATCTGGGTTTCTAGAGAGCTCTCTACAAGATCGGTGAAATGCGAAATAGACCCCAGAACACTCTCGGACCACAATCCTATATTTCTGGAAATAAAATGTAAGTTATCAGGACCTTATAGATGGAGAATGAACGATTATTTATTGGAACAGGATGACGTCATCGATAAGGCTAAGAACACCGTGAAAGAATATTTTGATCAAAATCTGAACAAAGGAACAAAAATTGATGTGGTCTGGGATGCAAGTAAAGCAGTACTTAGAGGCTTCTTGATCCAACAGAATAAATATAGAAAGAACTTGAGAGAGGCCAAAAAGGACGAAATAGTTAAACAACTAAAAGAAGTAGAGAGAAAATTAACAAAAAACCCTGGAGATGAGAAGGCTAAACAACTTGGCAAATTATTACAAACCCAATACTCAACACTGATAAATCAAGAAATAGAATGGGGAATAAAAATGATGAAACAGAAATATTTCGAATCGGCAAATAAAACAGGTAAATTACTAGCGTGGCAATTGAGGAAAAGGAAAAAACAGAGAGTGATCAATAAAATTAAATTGGAAACTCAAACAATAGATGACCCTAATGAGATAAAGGAAAAGTTCCTCCAGTATTATGAAACCCTGTATAAAAAGAAGGAAGATGAAGATCTAAATGAGATAGGAAGGTATTTGGAAAGTACTAGAGGCGAACAACTATTAGAAGAAGAAAAGGCACTTTTAAACGAACCAATAACGGTGGAAGAGGTCAGGATTACAATTAAGAAAATGAAACCGGGGAAGGCTCCAGGCCCGGATGGCCTGTCTCAAAAATATTATAAAATTCTAGAGGAACATCTGGCCCCGGTCCTGTGTAATGTAATGAACAATATTCTACAGGGGGGGGGAAATACCTGATTCATGGAGAGAGGCATATATTACGGTAATTCCGAAAACAGACTCGGATACGCTCGATATAAAGAACTATAGACCAATATCACTGCTTAATGTTGACTATAAGATCTTTGCAGGAATAATGGCGAGCAGATTAAAAAAATACTTGAATAGAGCGATCCACAGAGATCAAGCCGGATTTCTGCCCGGCAGGCAGATTAAAGATAATGTAAGGCATATAATTAATATAATTGAATACTTGGATATCAGAATCGATATCCCCGCAGCCTTAGTCTTTATAGATGCCGAGAAGGCCTTCGATAATGTATCCTGGCACTTCATCATAAAGTGTATGGAGAAGGTAGGAATAAGAGGGCCATTCCTAAGAGGTATAAAATCGATTTACTCAGACCAGAGAGCGAAACTAATTATTAATAGTAACCTGACTAACTCATTTAAGATTACCAAAGGTACAAGACAGGGGTGCCCTTTATCACCCCTGCTATTTATCTTGGTTTTGGAAGTTATACTAAACAAGATAAGAGAAACATCGGAAATAAGAGGGATTAGAATAGGCACAAAAGAGTACAAAGTTAAGGCTTATGCCGACGACTTAGTAGTTTCATTAGAAGACCCCGCAAAAGGGATTAACACAGTGATTGAGTTAATGGAAGCGTTTGGTAGACTATCTGGTTTTAGATTGAACAGAACTAAAACGAAGATGTTGGTAAAAAACGTAGATGAACAAGTAAAAAATAAAATCGAGTTGGAATCCGGGATAATGGTATCAAAAAAGGTTAAATACCTGGGTATCTGGATCACCCCAAAAAATATAAATCTGGTGGAAGATAACTACAATAGAACTTGGAGAGAGTGTAAAAGAGACTTGGAAAGCTGGAGCAGATTAAAACTCTCTTGGGAGGGGAGAATGGCTGCCATTAAAATGAGTATCCTTCCAAAAATGATATTCCTATTCCAAAATATCCCAGTAGTCAGGGGCACAACAATGTTCAAAGACTGGCAGAGGACCCTTTCCAGATTTATCTGGCAGGGTAAAAGGGCCAGAATTAAGTATAAGTTGCTCTCCGACAGGAGGGACAGAGGAGGGTTTGCGGTCCCTAACCTGCAACTATATTACGAGGCTTCGTGCCTTTGCTGGACCAAGGAATGGATAGTTTTGGACAATACCGACCTATTGGATTTGGAGGGTTTTGATGTTAGACATGGGTGGCATGCGTACCTGTGGCAGGAGAAGGGGAAAACACACAAAGGATTTTCTAACCATATTATAAGAGGAGCGCTGCTGGAGGCGTGGAATAGGTGTAAAAGACTAGTAGAAAAAGATACCCCATGGTGGCTGTCACCCGTTGATATTTTAGTAACTAAGAAACTAAATATGGAAGGTAAAAGGTGGACATATGCTGACCTCCTAAGAAGATCGGATAAAGGATGGGAAATTAGACCCTACGAAGAATTAAAAGACAAATTAACGGGATGGATACAATACCACCAAATCAATGCTGTTTGGAGGGAACATAAAAAAGCCGGAATGAGCAAGAACAAATCTAAATTCCAACTAGAAATAATAGAAGGAAAGTCTAAACTCCTATCTAAAATGTACGACCAGCTATTAGAGTGGGATACAATGGATGAGGAAATCAAAGACGTTATGATTAAATGGGCCATAGATTTAGGACACCCCATAGAATATGAAAGACGGACAAAACTCTGGACTAAAGACATGAAATTTTCAGCTTGCGTCAGAATCCGAGAAAATATGGGGAAGATGATGTACAGGTGGTACATCACCCCAGTAAAATTAGCCAAAATGTATAAAACCGGGGAAAAGACGTGCTGGAAGTGTAGGAAGAAAGAGGGAGACTTCTTTCATATGTGGTGGTCCTGTGAAGAAGTAAAAAGGTTTTGGGGGCTGGTTTACGATGAGTTAAAAAAGGTCCTAAAATACACATTCCCTAAAAAGGCCGAGGCATTCCTTTTAGGAATGGTGGGAGAAGAAATTAAAAAAGACGACCAAACCCTCTTCCAATATGCAACAGTATCCGCAAGGATACTGTTAGCTCAGAGTTGGAAAACACCTAACATTCCAACGATTAGTGATTGGCAGAATAAATTAATTGAATACATGGACATAGCAATGATGACTCAGAAGATCAGGCAACAAAGAAACAATAAATTTATTAATGATTGGAATAAATTTCTCTCATACATGGAATCGATTTTAGGAAATGTTAAAGTCTCAGTCGGTATGATATAAAAACCGCGAGGTAGCAATAACGATTGGATGAAGACACTGCTGAATATACTGTTGAGTTATGGCTCTCAACGTGGTGGTGGGAAGTCAAATAATGTAATGGATTTGTATAAGGTTTGTGTATTTAAGCAGCAAGGAACTTAAATTTGGTTTGTATATTCTTATTTTCGCTTTTTGTTTTTGTTTTTTATGGAAGATGTATATATGTTTTTTAACTGTTGGAATATAATAAAGGTTTTTTAAAGTAAAAAAAAAAATTAAAAAAAACAAAAGGGTCTGTGTTGTGGAAATATCCAGCCAATGAATCGCTTTCGGAATGCTGCCCGCAGAAACTAGGATGGAGACTATAATTCTGCAAAATATTATGATGGATCTTAATAACTTCAGGCACTCTACCACAATAGTGCCTTTAACATGGGAGGAGGAATGTTTGAGGGTGGTTATAGAAAGGAGTCTTCAGTTTTCCAACCATTATCCAAAAATTTTAGATAACCCATTCAAATTATGATTGGCTATAATTATTTTGCATTCCATGTGTGTGGAGAGCACAAGGGCCTTTGTAGGATGGAGGCAACCTGTTTAGAAGCATGTCCTGACAACGCCTTGGAAAATAGCCCAGAAACAATGTCCTTTTTCTTCCCACATGCCATTCTTGATATCTCCAAAAGCCAAAGCTCTGTAAAGTTTTAATGTGAATTATATATTTTAAAAAACTGACTTGCTACTTGGGAGCATTTCAGAGCAGAGAGAGCACTTTTCCTTGCTGGTTGCCATACCGTCAAAATAATCCACTTATATGGCTTTTCTCAAGTAGTGTATAAGCTCACATTCTATTCCTTACAATCACTTCCTTGAAGAGTAAGCTGTCCTCATTGTTAATCACATCACTGGGAATGTTACTCATCGACATGTGCCACATGTTTTTTTATTCTGCTATCTGCAGAATTCAAGGTGTCAAAAGATGGGATTCTCCATTTGCATACTAGGGTGGATTATCATATTACATATCCTGACACAAAGATTAACCCCTTTCTTGTGCAGTGGGGTGGCTCTACACAATCACAGGACAGCATATCCACATATTAACTGTGGATATCTGCAAGAGGGAAGCCTCTGCATCAGGGGTGCCATCTAGGGAGCCTGGGGGGGCTGAGGGCCCCAAAAATATTTTTAAGAAGGGGGCCAAGCTCCCTCAAAATGCCACAGCAGCTATGCATCAGCACACCCCTGGTGCCTAAAAATATGTAATAAAGGTACCAGGCAAGCCTCCCTGGGGAGATCATTCCACAAATGGGGAGCCACCACAGAAAAGCCCCTTTCTCATTTTGCCACTGCCTGCGCCTCTCAGGGGGGAGGCACACAAAGAAAGCCCTCAGGCAATGATTGTAAGGTCCAGATCAGTTCATATGGGGAGAGGCAATCTTTGAGGTATTGTGGTCCTGAGCCATTTAAGGCTTTATAGGTCTAAACCAGCACTTTGAATTGGGCCCAGAAACTAATTGGCAGCCGGTGCATTCAGGCCAGGATTGGCATTATATGCTCAAACCGTCTTGCCTCAGTGGGCAACCTGGCTGCTAAATTCAGCACCAGCTGAAGTTTCTGAACCATCTTCAGAGGCAGCTCCACATATAACACATTGACGTAATGTAGCCTAGTGGTTACCGGAACATAGACAATAGAAGTTAGGCTATCCTAACCCAGCCAGATGGGCGGGGTATTATTATTATTATTATTATTATTATTATTATTATTATTATATCCCTGTCCAGATAGGGGCACAACTGGGCCACCAGCCAAAGCTGATGGAAGGCACTCTGAGTCATTGAGTCCACCTGAGCCTCAAGCAACAACAATGGATCCAGTGTGGTGTAGTGGTTAAGAGGGGTGGACTCATAATCTGGTGAACTGGGTTTGTGTCTCCACTCCTCCACATGCAGCTGTTGGGTGACCTTGGGCTAGTCACACTTCTTTGAAGTCTCTCAGCCCCACTCACCTCATAGAGTGTTTGTTGTGGGGGAGGAAGGGAAAGGAGATTGTTAGATATCAAATTCAAACTCCTCCTCCTCCTCCTCCTACTCTTCTTCTTCTTCTTCTTCTTCTTCTTCTTCTTCTTCTTCTTCCCACAAGCTACGTACCTGCTCCTTCAGAGGGAGTGTAACCCATCAAGAGCAAGCAACTTCCCATACATCTGCACTAGGAAACCACCCACTAACAGTGCCTCGGTTTATTTGGATTGAGCTTCAGTTTGTTGGCTCTCATCCAGTCCATTACCAAGGCAAGACACTGGTCCATCACATCCACTGCCACACCTGCAGATATAAAGGACAAGCAGAGCTATGTGTCATCCGCATATTGCTGACAACGTACTCCAAAACTCCGGATAACCCCACTCAAGTCTGATCATGTCTGCAAAAGAGTGCTAAACCTTCTGTTTATTTTATCCCAGTTGCAATAATGCGTACAGCACAGTTAATGCTCCTTGTGTCCTTACTAACTGTATTGTTTATATGTTTTTATTTTTGAAAACACATCTTTAAAATCTTTTTAAAAAGCAGCCATATATGCTGAAGAAGTGATTTCATTCTTGTCAAGGAATTGGTCTAGCTGACCCAACATGTTCTTACAGTAAGATCCACACCTGGTCATGATATTAATTTACTTTTTGCTGCCAAAATATTATGTGCTATTACTGGAATGTACCAAAAATACCAGCTGTTGATAAATGGCTAAAAAGGTTGTGGAAAATAGTCAGAGAGGGAGGGAAAGGAAGAATGCATTTGATGTGCAGATCAGAAGGCCTTAGAAATAGTAGACACATTGGATGCAATTCTGCTCCTACTGACATCAATAACAAATCTCCTATTGATTTTAGCAGAGCAAGGTCACTACTTTTGTGCCTTGACTTTTTGTCATAATGGAATCAAGTCTGTAAAATCTTCCCACTTCTTTTGTGTTGTACAAATCACTTGAACTATTGGGGCAATAACATTGAAGTATGCCCATTAGATCTTGCTAAGAAGTTATGAGCGCAAGGTGAATTACATGAGTATTGTGCTCAAAGAAGATGCTGATTTAACAATTTCAAGGGTTTCCTCTATTTAAATTTTGCCAAATGTGGGTATAGCATCTCCTGTGTTACTGTTTGTACAAAACAGATATCCAGCATTGCACAAAAATCTTTGTCATGCTTAGAATGATCAAAGGTCTGGTTAGCACATAATGCTAAGCCATGATCAACATTAACCATAAAGTTAACCATATTTAATAAAGTATAGTTAAAGCTGAAGCACCCAGTAGATGATTCCCCTTACTTACTTCCTTCATTAAAGAAGGCAGAAATCATGAGGAGCCACTCTTCATTCATTCCTCTGTAACTTTGGGCAGTGACGTGTGCCCAGTGGCAGAAGTAGTCCAGGTTCACACAGGACACTAAGCTATGTTAATGTTAACTAAGCTTTGCAAATGAGCTACAAACCTTGGTTACTAAGCGACCTTTAACCATAGTTAATAAACCATAGTCAAGCTGTTGGACTTGCAATCAAAAGACATGGTTTAATAAACCATGGTTTAGTGTTAAGTGTGAACCAGGCCTGAAGTGTTAAGCAATGGGAGGTACTGGTGTTCCAGTCTTCTGCATTGATTCATGGCAGCATGCTATCTGGCTGTTCAGTGCGCTCTCTCTCTCTCTCTCTCTCTCTCTCTCTCGTCCAGAAAAAGATATCAAAAGGGTGAAGCAAAAGGGCTGATAGAAAAGCAGGTTCAGGCAATCCAGAGGTGTTATACAAGTGCAGAAAGGAAAGCTAATAGGATGGTGGAGGAGGAGAAGGAGTTTGGATTTGATATCCCGCTTTATCACTACCTGAAGGAGTCTCAAAGTGGCTAACATTCTCCTTTCCCTTCCTCCCCCACAACAGACACTCTGTGGGGTGAGGCTTGTTGATATAGCAGAGTCCATTTGCACAACGGAATGATGAATAGTACGTGCCACATGCTTTAAGTTGCTTTATTTTCAGTTCAGTATTGAGAAATTACTAACATGCATCTTGCCTCTGCTGGAGCAGAGAAGCAACCGTCCTTCTCCTCGGACTAACGAACACCAAGAGATACAGTGAAAAACAGGAAACTAGTGTACGTCACATCCAGCTTCCCATTCCCGTGGGAAAACCCAACAGTGCTCTGACTGTGGAATGTAAACATTGTCTTGTGACAAGCACTTAGCTGCACAGTGAAGAGAGCTGAAACTAACATCCTCCCCCTTTCTGTGAACATCACTGGGCAGCGTGTTCGTACAATATCAGTACAAACCCAACTTCTGTACATAGGTACAGTGTTGATCCCTTGACACAATCTTGGACAATACATCAGCAGGAATTTCATTACCTGGCATATAGGACACCGTTACGAGTCCCTTCTGAATATGTTCCCTAGCATGTTGCAACTTCAATTGCAAGTGCTTCGTGCTTTGCTTACAACCTTCCGAATTCAGCAAAGCCAAACATGCTTTGTTGTCCTGGTAAACCTGGATTGGACATTTGACAGGAATTTTCATGTCTTTGCACAATTGTAACAACCATTCACAATCCTTAAGTGAATAAGACAGTGCATTCAGTTCAGCTTCACAAGTACTTAAGCTAATTGTTGTTTGCTTCTTGCATGACCAATCAAATAGACCCTGATTGTACATGTAGCAAACTCCAGACGTACTTTTCCTGTCTGTAGTGTCACTTCCAAAACTTGCATCTGCAAAAATTTCAAGACCACCAGACTTCTGATTGTTAAATCTCAGTCTGTAATGCATAGTGCCTTTCAAATAGCGTGCTATGCGTTTCAGAGCTTTCCAATCCTTAACAGTAGGATTGTTGACTTGTCTGCTTAGCAAATTACAGCTAACAGCAATGTCAGGTCTTGAACATCTGGCAATGAAGTTTAGCTTGCCTAGCACACTTCTGTACAGTGTAGTGTCAGAAAATGCTTCTTCAGTGTCTTCTACCTGATAACCTGTTGTCATCGGTGTGTCTACAGGGTTAGCATCCATCAGGTTTAGTTTGCTTAACACATCAGCAATTTTCCGTGACTGGTGTACTAGAATGTTACCACTTTGATCTTTCTCTATTTCCAGAGATAGGTAGTTGTTTACCTCACCAAGATCTTTCATGTCAAAGTGCTCTTTCAGTTGAGCTAGGGCGTTATTGTACATTGAGACATCTTTCCAAAAGAATAAAATATCATCAACATAAAACGAACAATACAGCTTCTTTTGCCCCTCCTCTTTGACAAATACACATGGATCAGCTTTCCCTTGTTGAAAACCTAGAGAAAACAATGCTTCAGTGAGTTTTGTGTGCCAACACCGTGCACTTTGTTTGAGACCATAAAGGGACTTTTTCAGAGCACAAACAAATCCCTGTTTTACCTGTACGCCATCAGGTGGATGCATATAAAGTGATTCACCTAGAGATCCGTACAAAAACGCTGTATTTACATCATGGTGACTAATGTGTAGATTTTCCTCTGCAGCTAGTTTGAGCATAAGCCTAATGCTCTCATACCTCACCGTGGGTGAGTAGGTCTCGTGATAGTCTTCACCTGGTACCTGTGCAAAACCTCTGGCTACCAATCTGGCTTTGTGTCTGACTATCTTGCCATTTTGGTCAGTCTTCGCTTTGAAGACCCATTTGCTTCCAAGCAGTTTCATTCCTGGAACTACTGGAACTAGCTCCCAAGTTTTGTTCCTTTCTAAGGAATCAAGCTCAGCCTTCATTGCATTTAACCATGGCTCAGCTTCCTTAGAATCCAAATCCTGGATTTCTTGGAAACTTGAAGGTTCAAATACCTTCTTGGAGCTTTTAACAACTGCCACTGCTGTCTTAGCATACTCATCAGCAAATCTCTTTGGAGGTCTGCCTTTTGTGGCTCTTTGTGACCTTCGAATCAGTCTTTGGTCTTCAACACTCTCCTCTTCCTTCTTAGGAGAAAAGTGACCTATTGTGAACAATGGTTCTTCCAATTCCTGATCAGAGCTTTCAGAGGGTCGCATAGAGGCTTTCGCACTCTTGAAATCCTCTGAATTATCCGATTCAGTTTCAGACTCAGAATCAGAACCTTCATCAGTGGGTGTGGGTTGCTGTTGCTTATCCTCAGTCTCATCACTGTCATCAGGATAACATTGGAAAATTCCCACATTCTCCCCCCACTTGGCATTGTACTCAACACTTCTTGTGAGCTTAATTGTCTTAGAGTCAGTCATCATTATTCTGTAAGAACCTTTCTGATAACCTAGAAAGATACCATGCAATCCACGCTTGCCTAACTTGGAGCTTTGTGGTGAATGAATCCACATGTCAGAACCAAATATTTTCATGTGTTTGATGTACGGTTTCTTACCAAACATCTTCTCATACGGGGTACAACCAATCGCTGAAGATAACCTGCGATTGTAACTGTAAACAAAACACGAGAGAGCTTCGGCCCAATAACTCTCTGGAAGATTGGCATCATGCAGCAAGGTTTTTAACCCTTGAAGCAATGTTTGATTTGCCCTTTCGCAAAGTCCATTCTGCCATGGCGAGCGAGGACTGGACAAATCGTGTTGAATTCCTTTCTCAGTCAGAAAAGCTTCAAACTGCTGAGAAGTGAATTCTCCCCCGCGATCTGTGAAAAGAATTTTTATCTTCTTACCATGCACATTTTCCAACCAAGCACAGAATTCCTTAAACCTTGGAAAAGCTTCTGATTTCTGCTTGAGATTGTACACATAAATATACCTGGAAAATGCATCAATGAGAACCATGAAGAACCTATTGCCACCCAAAGAGGGCGATAGTGGACCAACTAAATCAGCATGAACAATTTGGTATGGTTCTGTAGCTTGCCTACTAGACACCTTACCTTTCACAGCCATTTTCACCTTGTTTGCTGCGCATGCTTTGCACTTCATGTGGTACCTGCAGGGTTTAATAGTCATACCTTCAACCAAGGTAGGCATTTTAGATACTGCCTCAAAATGCAAATGACCAAATTTCCTGTGAAAATCATGAATACATCCTGCATGCAAACTTTTGTTAGAACCTGCAATGCAACAAGTCTCATTCTGCACAACATCATCATAATACAAAACAAACAAACGATCAACACATTCAGCATGCAATACATAATCGTCTTTCTTTGTGATGGTGCATCTCTTGTTCTTGAAGGAAACGTCAATGTTCCGTTCATTCAGCTGCATCACACTTAGAAGATTGTGTGTGGCATCTGGAACATAAAGTACATCCTGTATCGATAAGTCCAAACTGTGAAGAACAACAGTTCCGTAGCCTTGACTGGGGATCGTGTGGTCATCCGCCTGGTGAATCGCACCTTCCTGCGGTGTAAAAGACACGAACAGTCTCTTATCGTTGCACATGTGGTGGGTAGCTGCTGAATCAACAACGAAGAAAGATCTAGACGTCTTCTGGACCTTTGCAACCTTTGGAGCGAAACGTGAGACCATCGCCTTGTGCTGCGTTGTCCTGGACACTGGACCTTTGCCTTTGCTTTGGCCTTTTCCACGCGATGAGCTTTCGCTGCGCTGCTCTGTCTTGGCCCTGGGATATCTGCATTCCCTCTTCATATGGCCTAGACGTCCACACGAGTAGCATTTCACTGCCTTCAAAGCTATGGCGCCCTCTGGTGGTTCCACTGCACTCTGGGATGACGTCTGTGAAGACTCCCCCATACCCATGCAGCTAGCACCCCGGCGATCTGCTTCATTCTGGATCACGGCAGTAACATAGGCTACTGTGAGCTGAGCAGTTGGTTGAACAGCAATCTGAGTGGCAACGGACTCCCAACTTGGACCCAAAGAATGTAGTATCATGAAGGAATACATAGCCTCTGGAAAGTTGAGTCCTCTCTGTTGCAGCTCGTGTCTCAGATTCTGCATCTCCATCAGGTGTCTACGCACATCTCCACCTTCAGCAAGAGCCATACCATGCAGCTTGGCATAGTAATACATTGAGGAACCAGCTTCTGTCCTCAAGTGAGCCTGTCTTAAAGTGTTCCAAATTTCTTTGGCCGTGGTCTTTCCACGCAACAGACAGAGCTCTTCTGGGGATACTATCAACGTAAGCGTTCCCCTTGCTTTGGAATCCTTAGCTGCCCATTCAGCTGTAATTGGAGCTGGGGGGTTGTCTGTAATAACATTAAACAGACCTTCTTTCCGCAGAATTGCCTCTGCATACTGCACCCACTCCGTGTAATTTTTCTTATTGAGCTTAGGAATCCCAAAAGCCTCAACCAGCTTTGCATCAGGCATCATTGCTGCTTTAATCGAGCTGCATCACAGTACAGCTTCCAAAAGCACTTGTAAAAAGTACTTTCGCTTTCCCAGTCATCCAAGCCTGTGAGCTTGTGCCTTTATCTATATCGCGGCAAAACGGCTTTAAAAGTACAAAGTCCAGCCATAAAACCATAAATTAGAAACTGGCAGGCTGCTCGGAGCATGAGCACATACCTTCATCAATCAAACTTGACGCGCAGAGCAGATAACGCGATCCGTTCCTCTGTACCTCTGCCGGCATTCCGACTCAGCTTGATTTACGTCTTTCTGGGCCCGATAACCAAAATGTTGATATAGCAGAGTCCATTTGCACAACGGAATGATGAATAGTACGTGCCACATGCTTTAAGTTGCTTTATTTTCAGTTCAGTATTGAGAAATTACTAACATGCATCTTGCCTCTGCTGGAGCAGAGAAGCAACCGTCCTTCTCCTCGGACTAACGAACACCAAGAGATACAGTGAAAAACAGGAAACTAGTGTACGTCACATCCAGCTTCCCATTCCCGTGGGAAAACCCAACAGTGCTCTGACTGTGGAATGTAAACATTGTCTTGTGACAAGCACTTAGCTGCACAGTGAAGAGAGCTGAAACTAACAGTTTCAGCTGAGAGACTTCACAGAAGTGTGACTAGCCCAAGGTCACCCAGCAGCTGCATGTGGAGCTGCTGGGTGACCTTGCGGAGGAGCAGGGAAGCGAACCCGGTTCACCAGATTACAAGTCCACCGCTCTTAACCACTTTACCACACTGGCAGCTAAGAAGACATTTTTCACTGCTTCCATTGTGTCCTCAGGTATCCTTGTTCTCCCAAGCAGTTCTCACAGCAGATGGTTGGCAAGCAGAATAATTAGAACTAGGTGAGAGTTATTGGGACATGTGGGAGCAGATGTAGGTGTTATTGTTTCTCCCCCAGATTCCCATGTTCCCAATGAAAATATGTTGTGGAAGGGGGGCATTATTGGTTTTGTTTCATTGTGCATTTTGTGTTTTTTATATTGTATTTTTATGTTGTGAACAGCTATTAAGATTTATGGATGAAGGGCTGTATACATTTTTAACAAATAATTAGAAATAATAAAAATGGAAAGATTCCAAATGTGAACCTAGAGAATCCAACATTAATTCCCCTCACTCTTGTTTACTTCACCCATCATTAGCACTTGTGTCAATCATGGAAACATTAGCTGAATGCAAAGTCCAACCAAAACATATTCATGGTTCTATCTATTATCCTAAAACCAATTGGGCTGGTGAACTGATGTCCTAGCAAAGAAGTTGATTTCTCTCATTAGCTGTCCCATGGACTCAGTCTCTAGTTCCGTGGAAACCTTTGATCTCTTTAGTTTCTTGTTAAACTTAACAAGTCAAACACTGCCATAAGTGGTACCTTAAGGCCTCACTGACTTCAATGGAACTGTAATTGGTTCTTAGGGTCAACTGAATAATAGAAACTTTCTTTACTGACTTCAAGCAATTTTAATACTGTTAGTGCTGCAAATCCAGCAATGGCCTAGAGAGCTATATCATCATCAACTACAGGAGCTGTAAAATATAGAAGGCAGTCAGGAATAGTGCTAATTGTAAAGGATTAAATCTCCATCGGCTAAAACTACTAAACCCCCCTTGGAAGCAGAAGAAGAGGGGGAAAATCTTAAATTGTTTAAGCCTGCAGGAGAGAGAGTAAAGAAAGATAAATTTTCACCGTCTTGAACCTGGGGACGGGGTGCCAGGAAGATAGACATTTTGAGAAAGTTCATTGATTGTGAATAAAACGTTTTTTGACAGATAGTTAAAAAAGAGAAACATATTGATTCCAATGTTTCCTTTTGCACTTAAAAGGAACAAAATATTTGAAAAACGAAAGTAACTTTGTTGCTGGATCTGCTTTCAAAAGGATGGATACAAATAGAAAATGTTTTCCTCTAGAGGGAGCTTTTGAAACTGTTGTTCGAGTCGATCTGGGGAATTCTCCAGCTGCAGAGATTAAAGATCGTGAGAACCAGACATTGATCTTGAACAAGAATGTGTGCAGGAGAAGCCTTAGTGATTGCTTTTTGCAAGACAAGCGCTTTACTGGAACAGCTACATGAGAAGATGGATTTGATGACTGTTGCAGTTAATAATTTTGGACAAACAGTGAATACCTATATAGAAATCACTCAGGAGCCGACCCAGGAATCTCCTTTGACAGGGCAATTTGTGCAGAAGACAAAGGAGGAGGTTGTTGTTGAACCTCAGGTAATACAAGTGGAATCCGGCCTTGCAGGATTATAAGCAGGAATATAAGCTGTTGTCCTTGACGACTGAATCTGGAAAAAGTCAGATTTGGAGAGATGGAGTCTCGTTTGGTTTGGAGATGGGAAGTTGGATAGACCCCCCCTATGCAGGGATGTTCTGGCTTCTGGGATCTGGTTTTGGGCCAGGGGGAGTCTGGAGTTGTGGGGGCCTTTAACTCTGGAGGGACTTTGAAACATGCCTTCAAACACCTTTTGGATTTTAGTGCTGACTATGGAGAAACGCTGGCCACGTGACCCGGAAGTGTCTGCGGACAGCGCTGGCCCCCGGCCAATAGATGTGAGATGGGCGCACAAACCCCAGAGTCTGTCAAGACTGGCCCGTTCGGGCAGGGGTACCTTTACCTTTACCTTTATGGAGAATGGGCTGACCTGTCGAGAAGGGATAAAGACATTGTTAGGTTGGAGTTTCCCCGAGATCTACTCCTCAGCGATAAGGGAAGGAAATTAAGAACAAGACCAGCAGAAGACAAAGTAAAGTGCAGGTATAAATATGAAGAAGACCTGCAGAAGGGACATGGAAAAGAGTTAAGAGCCTCGGATAGAAGTTAATGGACTAGATGGAATGGATAGAAAGGACTGACAGAACCCGAGACCAGGAAGAAGAGACGGGGGATGAAGATTGGAAGAAAGTTTAAAAATTCATTTAGAGAATTATTGTAAAATTAATGAGTATTAGAAAAAATGTTGGAATGAAAATATTTGGCTTTAGTAGAAATGCTATAAGGAGTTATGTACAAATAAGTTTTATGTTTTAGGGCTTTTTATGGTAAGATAAGGTTAAAATAAATCAAGGCAATTTAATGACAGAATATAGTGAAAGATGGAAAGGATTTGCTGAGATAATTAATAACTAGAATACAAAAAGGGAGGTGTGAGGAGGTCGATGAAACAAGTTAACGAAAGATAAAGATTTGGGAATATTGGATTTGTTTTTAATTTTTTGTTCGCTTTTGTTTTTGGTTTTGATGTATTGTGTGTTTTGTTCTCTTTTTTTCTTTTTATTGACTTGTATTTTTTAACTTCTTTTTTGTTTTTGTTTTTTCCTTTTTCTTTTCTTTGTAATTTTAAACTCTCAATAAATATCTTTTTTTTAAAAAAAGGAATAGTGCTAATTCATTTGCACGTACCAACTTGAAGGTGCATTTCTTTGTGAGCACAGATTGTAGGCCGTGACCTACCCACCCTCCCTCCCTTCAAACACACACAACAAATGTCTGTTCAGAAGCTTGGCTATTTAGATATCAAAACTATACGCAATTGTAAGGAACAACGTCAAGATGAAAATTTCCTTACCCCGCAAAAAGCAACTCAAACATTGACTCATAAAATGGCCGCTCACCCCCTTTCCTGGGTGGGTGGTGGCTGCGGCCTCCCCTTCCTCCTAGCTGCCATCACCACGTGGTTAGAGATCACATCACCAGCCAGATATCTGTGAATTCTCCTGGCCAGCCGGTCTGCTGGAATAATTGCCCTCCAAAACCTTAAGTTCAAGTGGGTCAGTCAGAGCCCCTTATTCCTGGTCAGTGCCTCACTGGTTGGCCGGGCATTGTCTGCTTTCATGCCCAGATGGCCAGCGATGAATTTAAGCTGGCTACACTTAGCAGCCTTCACATGGTCAGTAAAAGAAGAGGAAGAACGCAGAAGAAGCAGAAGAAGAAGAGGGAAAACACATAGATTGGCACAGGCCTCAGTCAGGAACTATAGCCTGGTCCAGTCCTTGTAAGGCTGTCCTGCAGCGAGTAGCTCAGGGGCTCACTGTTGCTTTTGCCTGCTCACGTTCATCTCGCTTTTTCTATAAATGTTGGTTCCCGCACATTCCCCCACTTTCTGACTTGGCTCAGGACTGAAGCCTACAACAGGTTGTGAATCTGGGGCCTGGTGAATATCAAGTATGGAGTGAGCCAGTGCTTCTCAACCTTCTCTGCTCAGAGGAGGAAACTGAAAAGAGAGCAGCCATCATAGGAAGGCAACTTATTAAATTAGAAGTGAGTGAATCAGATGATTGACCCTCTAGAAATGGCTCGGAGCAATGATCAAGTCTAATGCAAACTCACAGTGCAATACTATCAAACTCTGCCTGAGAAATAAGCCCCACTGAGTTCAAGAGGGCTTATTCCAAGGTAGGGATGGAAAGATCTGTCAATTTCAGTTCTCTCAGTTTCTCAAATATCCAATTTTAAATTCAGCTCTCCAAAATCTGTATGAAAATTCACCGGCAACTTGGTACAAATTTCTCCTAATACAATTCAGTTGTGTACATTTTCACGAATGTAGGCAATTTTAGTGACACATTATATCCTAGTAAATGCATTTCTGTACACATTACTTGGCCAGAGAACTGAACTGCAATATTACAGAAATGCACATTCAAACCGATGCCTATGTTTCAGTTCGTGCATTGTTTTAGAAAGTGTGGATGTGCTAGGTCTGTATTTAAATGTAAATGTGATTTAATTTCTCCCCAATCCCTGTTCCCAGGTAAATGAACACAGAATTGCAGCACTTATTTGAACAGATTGGAGATTTGCTAATTGCAATAGCAAAGCTTCCACTGCATCAGCTATCCTATCAGATATTGTCTTTCTCGACAGCCAAAGATATATGTTTTTGGATATGATGCTGCATGTTTTGGAGTTTTCAGTTCAGATTCTTGCAAAGCATTTCTGTAGCTAACTAAATTTTTCCTCGTTAGCCTCAGGGTGCTCTGCTGTTCTCCTAACATGATACACATAATCTGCTGGTTGACAACACACCAGTAGGAAACTATTTAGAGGATGAATGAAGAAATTATATTTTACTCCTAAACTCATCTGCATAGCCATTTATAATAGCATGAATATCCATGACATTCGATATGCTAAATATAGTATGAAATGTCTGGGTTGTTTTCTTTTAATTTCAGCTTTTCCAAAGCAGGAGGGGGACAGAGGAATGCCATACGTCAAACAGTGTTCTTGAGGGGATTAGGAGCAAATGTCTTCACTTAGGTTTGTTGCCTGTCATCTGGAACTTTGAGACTTGCTCTGCATTTGTTCCACCTGTGAAACAAATACAGATTGTACTACACACGTGCCAGTTCTTAGAGGAGCCAGTTTCCTATGGGAAACTGCTCATTCCTACCATGCTAGTCTGTCATGCAACCAGAACAAAGAGTTACAGTCATTATTATTTGTTCCAGACAGAAATATTTTACTAGAACGTGGTGAAGTGATACACAACTAGGTTCTAGGAACAGAAGGTGGATGAACAAATGATATATCCATTCAAACAGCATGTGGGACTTTGTCCTTATACACAGACTTGAGCATGTGGACACATATTGAAAATGTGCATTTGAATGTGCAAGTGAAGGAGTGGGAGAACTTGCCACTTCTGCACCCGCCATCTGCACATTCATGCATATGTGAGCAAAAATCCTAATGAAGAGCTTTCCCAACTGTGTCGTGACACATTATTGCAGTGTTGGTCAAACATGGCCCTCCAGCTGTTTTGAGATTACAGTTCTCATCATCCCTGACCACTGGCCCTGTTAGCTAGGGATGATGGGAGTTGTAGTCCAAAAACAGCTGGAGGGCCAAGTTGGCCAACACTGTGTTAGTGTGTCAGCTGCAGTGTGTAGGTGTGTCACACAAATCCTCTGCACTTTCCTCCCGGCGCTGGAAAGGGGTTAGTTTAACCTCCCGTTTGCTAGTAAAACTGAATTCCTTGTGTCGTGAAATGATGCAAAACAGAATTCCTGTGTCACGAAATGACGCATGTCTATAAAGTGTGTCACTAACATGAAAAGTTTCAAAAGCTCTGCCGTTATGTATCACTTTTATATCTAGATGCAGCAATGCTATGTAACAAGCTAATGAATGAATATTATCTTTAAAAAAAGAAGAAGAAATGTTCCATTGCTCGTGGTCCAAGTAGTACAGAGTGAAAATGATGGCTTTGGGAAATTGTAATACTTTGCGGTAGCTGGTTTCTATCTGTGGCAATATATTTATGATACAGAATGAGGCCCCATATAATTTCAGAGAGCAACATAATGGGACAACTCCTGCTGTGAAGCTGGAGCATTCCCACATCAGTCCCCTAGGCATCCACATGCATTTCTGCAGTGCAGCTGATCTCTTTGCTTCCTGCCCTACTTCACAGAAGACCCAAAGCCATGAACAGTACCAGCGAGGTGTAAAGCTAAGGCTAAATTATGGGCTTTTAAAAAGCATCAAGGGAGGCCATAAGAACCTCCCTGGTGTTATTCATTCTGTGTGGACTGAGAGGGGAAGCAAACGAGCATTGTGCAGAAATCTCTCTTCTGTTCCTCCAAAGGTTTCCTTCCCCTGTGAAAGAAGCTTCCATTTTCTACCTCATTCTCAGGGCAGTTTAAGAATTTCTCCAGAATTTACTAAATTCTAAACTAAATGAGTTTGTTTTATCATTGCCGAGGGTGGTGTGTGTGTGTGTCCAGTGAACTTTTCTCCAGCTCTCCACAGCCTCCCCAGCTGCTCACATTTCCTGATCTGGGGGGGGGGGACACCTTTGGGTGGATGCGTCTCCCTCAGGACTTTAACTGAAGCATGGACACCTGAGAAGGCTGCAGAGTACAGACCACCAGAAGGATGCTTTCTAGATTGAAGGAAATGCGACACAGAGGAAGAAGAAGAGGAGGAGGAGGAGGAGGAGGAGTTTGGATTTGATATCCCGCTTTATCACTACTCGAAGGAGTCTCAAAGCGGCTAACATTCTCCTTTCCCTTCCTCCCCCACAACAAACACTCTGTGAGGTGAGTGGGGCTGAGAGACTTCAGAGAAGTGTGACTGGCCCAAGGTCACCCAGCAACAGCATGTGGAGGAGTGGAGATGCAAACCCAGTCCCCCAGATTACGAGTCTACCGCTCTTAACCACTACACCACACTGGCTCTCACATAAACACTTCACAGCCACTGGCAGAGGAAGAGGAGTGGGGGGGGAGTGCAGTGCCCCCAGCAGCACGGTCCCAATGGGGTGCCATCACGGCTGCCCACACACACACACTGGGCACCACACCCCTACAAGCGGCACGCCATGCCCCCAGGACATGCACCAGCCTCGCCCCCACCTGCTCTCTGCCCCCCGGTGCCGGAGCATGAAGCTCCATCACTGTTCACAGCCACCTCAAAAGTCAGGTGAGTGTGAAAAACTGCAGAAGCCCCTCACCACAATTTATTGATGAAGAAATTGTGAAAAAGCATGGGAGAAATTTTCCGTATGCAAATACAAACAGATCAAACTGTTTAACAGAGGCCGAACCTTGGTAATTCCTAGTTACCTTTCTGTAACTACCAAAAGAAAGGGCCATATGCTTTTTTGTTATTATTTGATCCCTTTGTAAGCAAGGAAGTGAGAAAGTGATTGTGATCATCAGCTGCCTGCAACTTGAAGGAGCAGACTTGAAGGCTACAGCTTCGGTCCTGGCCGCCTGCAATCAGGAAGTGGGGAGGGGAGGGGAGGTAGACACCGGAGCCAGGAATATCACATTGATCCCTCGTGGATTTGCCAGAAAATCGATGGAGACAGATGCAGACCATCCTGCCCATCAGACAACTTTGCTATAATTACAACCCACGAATGGCTTTTGCAAATGGAAATCCATTTTGGAATAGAATAACATATTTTAAGGCACAGTGCCTAGCGATTCAGGAGTCTCCTTATAATGTGATATTCTTAGGCGGTTAGTAGTTTTGCAGGACTGAATAGACGTAATCACTGGAACTTTTCTGCCTCCTTTGGTGTTGCTGATTCTCATCTTATCCTCTCCCTGCTCCCCTTTTAAATATGGAAAGAGTCCCATAGGAGGCGCCTCCTCCTATGGCTCACCCTTTATATTCACTAGATGAGCTCCTGAGCAGATGCATAACCGTGTGCATGTTTATGAGTCTGTTCTGGAGACGGCTAGTACATTACTCACTTGCAAGAAATGTTTGGCATGAGTGTACAGGCAGGTACAGGAAGGAATCCTGAATCTACAAATGTAGCATAAGAACTGACCCTCATCCCATTAATTTCGGGCTGTGTTTTGGAAGATGAAAGTTAAACGGTTATAATTTTGAAAATTCCACGTGTTTTCCTTTTGTGCCATCTGCCACTGATTTCCTGCCCTTCTGCTTTATCCATAATTTCTCCTCTGCCTAAAGCTTGCAACTTCAGTATAAAGATTTCTTTTCTTTTCATAGCAGTTCCAACATAATTGCGGCCCATCACTTGGATTGTAAATACACTGGGCACAATCTTCATGCACACACCCGAGTTGTTGTTGGGGGTTTTTTTTTGGGGGGGGGTCTACTTTAGAATTCAGAAACACTTCCCCCCCCCCCGCACCTTAGACATTTAAACTTGCAGCTGCTCTGACCTGCAAATGACACAGATCTCATGTGCACACAGTTGCACAATCTCTTGTTCAGAGGGAGGGGCTGTTCTGGATTACAGCCCCCAGTCACTCCTTAGGGAAAATCAAGAGCAGCTAAGATAGACCCCTGCACCTCTTTTCTATTGGAGAGCAGAGCCGTGTAAGGAGCAGGGGAGGGATCTCTCAGCTGTGAAGGGAGGCTTCACGCTGCCTATCAGAGCTTGCCTGCAAGCAGGAGGGGGCAGGGATCTTTCAGTTAGGCAACGGGAAGCTTCCCTTCCCAGCTGAGGGATCCCCAACCCCTTCTGCTTGCACACAAGTAGGAATGGGATTGGGGCTGCTCCGATGGGAAGGGAGGCACCGCGCTGCCCGAGCCTCGCTGCCGCCACCACTCTTGGCCTTCCTTCTCCACCTTCCATGCCTGACCCACCACGCACCACTTCACCACCACCACTGAAGAACCAACAACTCAGGGGCTGCGCAGGCTCATGGAGAAAGGAGATAGAGCCTCGGAGGAAGGGGAAATATGGCGGTTGAAGTCAAGGCGGCAGCCACCCCTCTGCCACTGCCATAGCTGCAGCATCAACGTCCCGAACGTGAAAGAAAGAAAGAAAGAAAGAAAGAAAGAAAGAAAGAAAGAAAGAAAGAAAGAGTCCCTGGAGTCATTGAAAAAAATCTGGTAACCTGAGTGTAAGGTGGACAATTCTGAATGGGCAAATGGGTGGGAGGCAATGGGTTTACACCTCATCCTCATGGAAGATAAGACTGTCAATGGATAACAGTCATGATGGGCTGTGTATTAGCCTTTGGCCTGATCCAGCAGGGCTCTTATGTTCCTCCCCACTCCTTCCCACTCAGGCTGAAGCAACTCACAGCTGCTTTACCCAATAAAATCCAGGGGTGGGTATGAAATGACTTGTGATCTGTCTTTCCCTCCATATACTTTCATTTCAACGGGATCTAGCATGTTGCCATCGGGTCTGAAATGAGGGAAAGTTCCCACATGCATTTTTGGTACATCAGGAATGAGAAGAAAATGAGGTCATGTCGCCTCAATAGCAGATGCCGTCCACATGTTCAGCTCAGTGTTCAGCTATAGAGTGGGATGGAGGCCATTGCAGTGTTAAGATGTGGAACTTCTAATTCAGGACATGTCTCTACAATGGCCAGTTTTGAAAGGAGTGACAAGAGAATGGTACAGACAGCAGTTTGAAGACACATATTGCAACTATACTATTGAAGCTAAGCAAGCATGGCTCTGAAAAGTGCCTGGAAGAGAGGCGGCTTGGCAGCCAGCTGTAAGTCATTCTAAGCTCTGTGAAACCAAAGCAAGCTGCAAGTCTAATTAATAAATAAACGAATGTGTAACTGACTCTTTAAAACTTACAAGCAAGCACCAGGAATCTCGGTTTACACTAATTGTCTCACTGCCATGCACAGTCACGCACAATTGTGGGGTCACCACAGACTGTGGAGTATGCATTTTATGGGGAAGGGGAGCATCTGAAGAAGTGCTGTGAGCCCAAAATTATTTTGAGGGTTTTTGTTGTTGTTGCTTTGAGAAAAGAAACAGCATTCAAAAATTATTCAAAAGGGTAGAGAAACTATTGAGGAAAGCCTCATGGGTAGAAAGTTGGGGTTTTGTTATGCTTGCCTTACTTTTGAGGTGGCTGAGGGGTTTGTGAGTGTCCTTTCCTTTATTCTACAAATCTGGAGTTCAGCATTCCTGGAATCCTGCACTTCCTGAAAACCCCAGGCAGTTCTTGGCTGGACTTTCCTGTAAATACTGGAAGAGTGGGAAGTTGCCTCTCATGCTGTTGACCACCATTCCATGCTTTTTTTAAAAAAAGTCAAGCCTTCATACTAAACCAGTGTGGGATATTAAAAGCAGTCAAACCAACAATTTAAATTTTGCCAGATAAGCGCATGAAGGGGCTGAGGCTCACAGAGCTTTCCTGTAAACTTGCTAGAGAGAAGTCCATGAGATCACTCCCCTCTGTGCCCTGACAGGAAGAAGGCATAGCTATACAGTGGTATCTCGGGTTACAGATGCTCCAGGTTACAGACGCTTCAGGTTACAGACTCCGCTAACCCAGAAATAATACCTCGGGTTAAGAACTTTGCTTCAGGATGAGAACAGAAATCATGCAGCAGCAGCGTGGCGGCAGCAGGAGGTCCCATTAGCTAAAGTGGTACCTCAGGTTAAGAACAGTTTCAGGTTAAGAACGGACCTCCAGAATGAATTAAATTCTTAACCTGAGGTACCACTGTACCAGTATATGCTCCTCCCTGCCTGGGCACACTCTCTTTCCACCCTTCTCCACCATGCCTACAGTGTGAGAACATTTGCAAAGCTCCAGCTCAGACTCCTCCCTTAAGCTAGACTTAAGTATGCCTAATTACCATTTTAAGCCTGCCTAAACAAAGCTGCTGTATCTGTTACTCTTCAAGACGTTTTCTGCATAAGTTTTATTCACTAGACTGTTTGTATGGGATTGTTATTTTAAGAGGGGAGCCAAGGGATGATACCAGGAAAATCCAGCCAGCCTTAAAGTATCCTGGTTTACTAAAAGTAAAAGGCTAACACTAGCCTAGTTAAGCTTCAAAGGGATGGCATTCTGCTGAACTCGCAAGTGTGAGGAAGGAAGGATAATAAATAAATCCTCTCCCAGCATCTAATCACATCCCAACAACCAGTGCAGACCTTTTTGAAAAAAGGTAAAAGAGAGGATTTCACTTTAAAAATAGAAAACGCAAGCACACTGACCTCAGGCACCTGGTAGACAGCTTCCCCAACCTCCCACACTTCTGTTAAAGCACAGGGGAACTCCTTCCATGTGTTTTTTTAGATCAGAAAGTGTGGGCAGCTGTGGAAGTTACAGAGTGCTAGGGAAAGGGTTAACAGAAAGAAGAATGTGCACACTGTCCTCGGTTAGCTAAAGGCAAAGGGACCCCTGACCATTAGGTCCAGTCATGGCCGACTCTGGGGTTGTGGCGCTCATCTCGCTTTATTGGCCAAGGGAGCTGGTGTACAGCTTCCGGGTCAGGTGGCCAGCATGACTAAGCTGCTTCTGGCGAACCAGAGCAGTGCATGGAAACGCCGTTTACCTTCCCGCCAGAGCAGTCAGTACCTATTTATCTACTTGCACTTTGACGTGCTTTCGAACTGTTAATTGGGTAGAAGCAGGGACCGAGCAACGGGAGCTTACCTCGTTGTGGGGATTCGAACCGCCGACCTTCTGATCGACAAGTTCTAGGCTCTGTGGTTTAACCCACAGCGCCACCCTCGGTTACTTCATACTTAAACAGCTCAGGACCACAATATCTCAAGGACCACCTCTTTCCATAGGCACCTACCTGGATCTTGAGATCATCTTCTGTGCCTCTTCCTCGAGAGGTCTGGAGCAGTGGTGGAGGATATGCCCATGCTGCCCAGGGAGGGCACACTCCCGAGGGGATCTTGGTGTGGAGGGTGCTGTCTCAGGTGTGGGACAGCTGCTTGGGTGCCCGGAGCGGCGTGCATGCCCTGCAGCCATGGGCAGAGCAAGCCACTGACAGGGGCGGAGCAAGCCACCCATGGCGGACATTTGGCACACTGCCCACTCGGGACTTCCAAGCCTCCCCCAAGCTGTCAAAACGAAGGGGGAAGGGGGGAATGCCGCCGGCAAAATGGTGAAGCTCCTCCCCCCTTACCCCGATGGCTGGGGGTAGGCTTGGGAGTCGCGGGAAGGCAGCATGCTGAATGTCACCCCCTCAGTGAGGGCACCCGGGGAGGTCCACCTCTACTGCCTCCCCTTCCTACGCCCCTGGTCTGGAGGGTGGCAACATGAGAACAGCCCTTCTCTGCAGTGGTTCCCTGTCTGTGGAATGCTCTCCCCAGGAAAGTTCGCCTGGTGCCTTCATTGTACACCTTTAGGCACCAGGCAAAAACGTTCCTTTTTAACCAGGCCTTTGGTTGACCTGATAGACATCCTATAACCTTTTAAAATGTTGTTCTTTTTTGGGGGGGTTATTGGGTTACTGTTCTTATTTTGATTTTATAGATTGTGATTTTATTCTGTGAACCGCCCTGAGACCTCCGGGTGTATATAAATTCAATAAATAAATAAAAATAAATTAAAAATACTGACAGCATCAACAACAATAAAACCCATACTCAGCAAAATTCTAAGAGCTTCTAAAGAGATGGCAAAGTACCCTGCAGATGAGCAAGAAAAGCCTCTTTTGTGGGGGAAAGAAAATATTCTGAGATATTGGAGAGCATGTTTTCTCACAGCAATAATTTGAAGTGGCCACTTCTCACAGTGCTAATGAGCTGCATGTATCGTTTCCAATGTGCCAACACACCCTGCCGAAGGCCTCCAAGGAGGGCTGGAGAAGCAGCGTCATGATGTACAAGGCCATTTGTATGAAAGCAAAGCACCCTTGCCCTCAGAGCCAGTTTTCCTATGTTTTCCTTAGACCCCCAAAGATCCAGAAGAAATTATATTAACGTTTGCAATCTACATAATCAGATGATTCAAAGGGTATAAATAATTAGTGGCACACTGAGCTTTCTACTTACGTTTCACTAAGTCGGCATATGTAAGACAATTAATTTTACTGGGGAAATGACAACCAGCAGAGGAACCATAATAATTACTTTCCGGGGAGAGTGCTATAATTGCCATTGCATTTTATTCTCTGGATACAAAAGTTATGAGACTGTAACTGCAAGATGAAAACAATATTTATTGCATGCTTTTCGCATTTGATTCTGACTAGCTGGGGTTAAAAGCACAGTCGGTGTAATAATAATACTGGAGGCTCAAACCTATGAAAGTTACCGGGAGCTAAATAGGCTATGCATGGTGCATTTTTTATATATATATATATATATATATATATATATATATATATATATATATATATATATAACTTCTATAAATTGTAATTTCAGTGTTTGAAACATTTTGAGCACTAAACGCCACAGGCAGTAATGTCTAGCTTAAACGTCTTCATGCTACAGCTGTTTGCAACAATACCGCCATTCATAAGTCTCGAGCAATAAAATGACAGCTACAAATGCCTCAAAGGAGAGTGCACTGCTCTTCGTGCAGGTTGCTCTAAATCTCCAGTACAGTAACTTCTGTTTCAATGAGAGCATTATGCTAAGGGAGAGGCAGGTGACCTAGAATACTGCTTCAATCGATGCCCACAATGTCCCCCCCTCCCGAAGCTCAACCTTGCATGCGGGCTTTGGAGTGGCTCATCACAATGTTAATCTTCAGTAAGTGCTCTTACTAACCATGGGCAGTCTTGGAATTATAGAGCTGGAAGGACCCTTTGAGTTCATTTAGTCCAACCTCTCTGTTCAACACAGTATTTCCAATCCAGGATGCAATTACAGGATCCCTGATTGTTTAGCTGAAACCTGTCTCCCAGAAGTTACAAGCTATTAGTTCTTTTTCTTTTCACATAATCTTTATTAGTTTTTCAATTAGATACTCTACATACACATATTGCATTACATTTTACATTTATACTTGCTCTTCAGAACTGGCTTCCCTCTTTCCTTCTTCTGGTTTTTTTATATCACATATAATTTTATTGCATTATTTTCTTCCATTTTGTATATTGTTATTCATTTTCCATATTTGTCCATAGTGAATCCATAAACAAATAAGTCCTCGTGTTTATACAATTCTTGTTGTCTGTCTGTATTCATTTACAAATACTGTTAGTTATATTCGTTTCCTTATACATTTTACTTATTTTCCTTATCCATCACCTGTCTCCTAGCAGTTACAAGTTATTAGTTCTAGTTACGCCTTCTGGAACAACAGAGAGCATAGTCTGAGCAACAGCCCTTTGGATATTTGAAGACAGCTATCATGTCTCCCCTGAAACTTTTCCACATCAAATATACACAGCTCTTTCAACCATTCATCATAAGCTTTAGTTTCCAAACCTCTCGCCATCCTGGTCTCCCTCCTTCTGGACGTGTTCCAGTCTGACAATGCCTTTCTTCAAATGTATCACCCAGAACTGGATCACCTTCTAACTTTGTGGATCCTTTTGCAAAAGAAGGGTCTCCAATCTCTCTTGTGACTTATTGATTTACTTGCAGATGGCTGTAAATTCTCATGGTTTGGGGGCGTGAAGAGCTCTAACTCCTTGCCTCTTTTGTCTCAGATTTCCTATCACTCTTGCTCTGCACATATTCCCCTTGATCTCACCCCTCTCATACTCACATCTCTTTCCCTCTCTACAAAACCCTTCCGGTGCTCTGGCCCAGGCATGGGGGACATATGACATTGCAGATGTTGCCGGACTCCAAATCCCATCAGCCCCATCCAGCACGGGACAATAGTCAGGGATCAGAAGAGTGGAGAGTGCAACAACAGCTGAAAGGCAAAAGACTCCCCATCCCGATCTAGTCCCTTGGGTGTGTGGGAGAGACAGTGGGGGGAACTATGTGTCTGCATGTGTTTGCGTGAATGTGAGGGTTACATTTGTGCTCTGTGTGATATGTGCACTGACGGTGGTGTCTTAATTTCCCTCACTCCAGAAAGGGCATTTCTCTTCCCCTCACATTTCCATTGATTGCATACACTGAGGTTTTTCTTTGAGGGGGATAATAACTGTTAAACATAAATTTTAGCCTGGGCATAATTTCTACACCCCCGTTTGTGGATTCTGAGCTTTCAGCATTTGAGCTCACACTGTGTGCATCAGAACTCAGAGACTGGTTATTTTGGTCTTGTGGTCAGTTGTAGGAGAGTTCTTCTCACCCAATCACAGTCTAAACACTCCCTAGAGTTTTTCAAATTATTTTAAAATTCTGCAGCGGAAAAGGCTAGGAGAACTCAGCATGTATTCATCATATCAAGGATTGATCAGAAGACCATGAAGTTAGCAATTTGCGGTCAGAGAAATCAAGGAAGAGGCAGTATGATTGGATCCTTGATTAGCTGTGATTTTTGAAGGGCTTTAGCTGAGCAGGGGCAAATCCATGGAGAGCTACTTTAGCCTGAATCTTGACACATCTTTGTTGGCAGAAAGTGAACCACAAAATCACAGGAAAGAGATGTGATCCAAAATTCTCAACTAAAGTACAATATCTAGGAGCACTACCGGAATTCCTTTGCCTGAAAGTAACATAGAACAGTCTGAAAGATTTCATCGCAACTTGCTGAAATGCACAGAACTTTTAGTGAAACCATTGGAGACATACAATACAGTATTTACTGGCATTAACCTGAGTTCTCTCAGTTAGTGATAAAATTCATTTTACGCCTGTGAAATGCCTCTTTTACCCGGTGGAGTGTCCCCACTCATGAGTCTGTCAGCACTTACTAAATTATTCCATCATCTCTGTCTAGTCTGCGTGTGGGAGACACCACAGGGAATATCCTCTCGACTGTCTTGCCTTCTGGGATATCACTGGGGTCCAAGGACTGCATCCACATGAAAGTCAGACAGGGAAGTGAAGATCTTCAGGGCAAGAGACTGGGAGAGGAGAGGAAAGCTCCCAGGTGAGAACTTGGAAGGTTTGCCATTTTCTGGGAGGGCTGGGGTTAAGAGCTACCTTTGGATAGAGTGAAGATTTTGTATTTGTTCACAGTTGTTGTTTTTTATTTAGATACCCTGCTGCTGATTTTCTCCTCCCTTATTTTTGTGCTGTTGCTGCTATGAGAATCTGTTTTAATTATTATTTATCTCTTATTCTTACAATTGTATTTGTGTAACTGTTTGATAGGGAACACGGGTGGCATTGTGGGTTAAACCACAGAGCCTAGGACTTGCTGATCAGAAGGTCGGTGGTTCAAAAACCCGCCACGGGGTGAGCTCCCGTTGCTCGGTCCCTGCTCCCGCCAACCTAGCAGTTCAAAAGCACGTCAAAGTGCAAGTAGATAAATAGGTACCGCTTCAGCGGGAAGATAAACGGTGTTTCCGTGCGCTGCTCCAGTTCGCCACAAGTGGCTTAGTCATGCTGGCCACATGACCTGGAAGCTGTACACCGGCTCCCTCGGCCAATAAAGCAAGATGAGCACCGCAACCCCAGAATCGGCCACGACTGGACCCTTTACCTTTAACTGTTTGATATGCATATGATATAGCTATTATGCTTTATGTTGACATTTTGTGTTCTATGTTGTAAATCGCCCTGTGTCTTTTTGACAAAGGGCAGTATATGCATTTAATTAATTAGTTATGACAATTGATAATGATAATAACAGTAACTTCTTTTTTACTTCTGGGGGAGAGAGAGTTTTTTTTTTAAGGTGGCTGGCAATAATCTGCCTTGAAAATCTGCATGAGTGTGGTTTTTGTGGAACTGATGCTACTGTTAAGAATTATCCACATGCGTGCTTGTCAGTAGTCCATCCTTTGCTCAGCTTGTATATTATTTTTTTAAAAAAGAAAACCACCACACACACCAAAAAACAGATATTACAAAAAAAAAAAACCACAAGACTTGAAAAAAAAAATCCTTAAATCCACCTTGCGACTTCCTACGGCCTGGGGAAATGCAAAACCATATGAAGAGCAGGGGAGAAGTAGGTGGAAGCTGCAAGCGAAGTAGCGAGACAATTACACCTCTATATGCAGTATCTCAAAGGAGTCCTGGGGATATAACTCACAAAACCTGGGATCTGGGAGGTGAAGCATGCAATGCAGAGATTGGTGTTGCTAATAAAAAGAGTTTATTCTCATCCCTCAGTTGTGCAATTTCTAAAATATTTTCACTGAAACTATGCATAGAAAGCCATTTTTAATACCTGTCGGTCGTAGCATCGTCTATTCTGGACAATATACTTCCCCACCATGTTGTTTTGAAGTCGCCGTTTGGGCTTATCAGCAAGTCTTCTGTTTCTTCTGAAATTTCCTTCACTCATTGAGTTGTTGTTTTTTATTTTTCTTCCTACATTTCCATCCTATTGTTCTTCTAATCTATTATTTGTCAAGAACACAGTGTACTAATTAATTTCTTTTCAACAAAATCAATCACAGGCTCTTTGCAGACAATTTTTTTAATTGAAAATTTGCTAGAGGTGTTTTTTGTTTTTTTAATTGAACGCTAAGTTCTTGTGTCTGTGCCTCACCCTTTATAAATCAGCTTGCAGATGAAAAATAAAAATTCAGAACTCCCCTCCCCCAATACACCTCTAATGAAATCCTAAAACAAATTAGCATATGTGGAAAAACAGTTTTTGCTTCCAGAAGCTAAGTGCAAATGGCATCACAAGGTGGTTGAGGTCTAGCTCTGACAGCTTTCTGGTGTTTTCCTCACTGCAAGATGTGAAGCTACAGGGAACCAAGCAGAGGGCCTTCTCAGTAGTGGCCCTCCCTGAAGATGTCAAACATATAAACAACTATTTGACTTTTAGAAGATATCTGAAGGCAGCCCTGTTCAAGAAAGTTTTTAATGGCTGATGTTCTATTGTGTTTTAAATACTTTGTTGGAAACCACTCAGAGAGGCTGGGGCAACCTAGTCAAGTGAACAGAATATAAATAAAATCATCATTATCATCATCATTTAGTGAGGAGAATTCCTCACTAAAATGCTGGTTAATTTCCATGTAGATTCTTTTTTTAAAAAGGAAAATCACGAATTGTTGCAAAATGTTGAGAAATGAATACTGGGAAAATGAAAAATTAAGGGATCCAAAGTTCACAGACCCTGCCATCCATAGCCATATAGCTTAGAATGATGACTGTCAGACTTTAATGGTCTAGCAAGACCTTGGGAAGATGATAGCTGCAATCCAGAAATAATCCCATGGTTTTTCCTTTGAAGTCTCATGGTAACCTGTTTCAGAATTATTCCACAGTAATGATTAAATTCGAAGGCCAGGTTAAGCTTAAGGATAAACCTGCAGCTGTCACTAGAAATGCCAACCATGAATTTACTGACCTAAACCCTCCCACATCTAGTAGAACATCCTTCTCTACCCTGGAGCTCTCCAGAGGTTTTGGACTACAACTCTAACTGGCTCCAGCCTGCATGGGCTTTTAGTCTAACACATCTGGAGTGCCCCAAATTGGTGAAATATGTAGTAGAACTTACAGCAAGGGTTTGCTGTGGTTGCCAGTAAAAAACATACTTCTGCATAGCATGGACTCCATGCCACAGTTGTAAGGGCTGCGGTCACCTTCCTACACTGATAAGGCAGGTTAAGTGATCATGAAAGCCATGCCAGCCCCTGGGAAGGTGCATTGATGGCATCAGCACTCACCAAGTGATCCATGTGATCTTAATGCTTAGCCAATTGCAGGCATTTTAGCTGAAGCATGGAGCCTTCACCCAGCAGCAGCTGTTTTTCACCAGCAACCATATTGCACATGAAATACAGTGGTACCTCGGGTTAAGTACTTAATTCATTCCGGAGGTCTGTTCTTAACCTGAAGCACCACTTTAGCTAATGGGGCCTCCCGCTGCCGCCATACGATTTCTGTTCTCATCCTGAAGCAAAGTTCTTAACCCGAGGTACTATTTCTGTTTTAGCGGAGTCTGTAACCTGAAGCGTCTGTAACCCGAGGTACCACTGCATTTGAATCTGGTATGAATGACATAAGGCAGTGTATGAAATAAAATTATTTATAGGCATTTATAGGTTATGGGTTGAGTCCCTCTCCCCTTGGGCACTGCCTCCAAAAGCTTTCCCAAACCTGATGCTCTCCTGATGTTTTGGACAGCAACTGTCATCAGCCCAAAGTAGCATGTCCAATAATCGGGGATGGTGGATGCTGTAGTCCAAAGTATCTGGATGACACCAAGTTAAGGAAGTCTAGTCTAAAACTCTGGAAGCAGAGCCAGGCAGCTTCACAGCCTATAATAGCACACTTGGGAATTATGCAGATGCCTTCAAGCCCTCAGATGATGCAAGATTCTTGTATTATTGAATATCCACCCATCAGCCTGTTTATTTTAAAGCGAAGAAAAACCTCTACTTTTTCATTTAATCATTAGTAGAGGTAGGCATCATTAAAATAGCTCATTTGAATTCTTCATGGGCTGTTTGTTCCTGTATTCCATTCATTACCTGTGCATTTCTAATTAGAATGGCTGAAGTGCAACAATTCTTTTACTTTCTCTGATTAACAATTATTCCCAGACAGGGTTTTGGAACATTTTTGGAGATTTGATTTACAACAGAAATGTGAACTTGGGATTTGTTTGTTTGTTTGTTTGTTTGTTGTTTCTTTTCTTGCTTGTTCATTCATCTATCTATCATCTATCTATCTATCTATCATCATCATCTATCTATTTATCAAAGCAAATCAATAGTCATACTTTCCCATCTGAGAGAAAATGGCATTTCCCCTTCCCTAATGAAATCTCTGAGCATCTAGGATTATGAATTTTGTATCTAGTTTTCCAGTCTAGGTATGTCAGGCCTCAGCCGAGGTCCAAGACAGGCTGCAGCTTGCTTGTAGTTCTGACAGATGAGAAAATGGGGGTCAAAAGGGCCAGAGGGAGATGATGTGGTCAAAGACAGGCTGTCAGAGATCCAAACTACATGTGATGGGAACTGTGCAAAGATTGCCAAAGACATCCCATAAGAAGAGCCTACTGGATCAGACCAAAGGCCTATCTAGTTCGGCATTGCGTTCTTGAAATATTCTCAGAGTCCTGTAGTGATTTCATGCTATTTATTGCAGCTTGTAAAACAGTGATTTGATTGCCCCACAAACCTCAGGCTTTTATATACATTATTTACACAATGAGTCCTGCCTGATTGGCTGATTCTGCTTCGCTCCTAGAGCCTGATTGGTCTTTTCCTGCCAAACAGTTGTTGCATTCTATGATCCCACCAGCCTAATACGCTGATTAACTTCCTCCTGGAGCCTGATTGGTCTTTACCTGCAAGCAAATCAGTTGTTGCATTTTAGGATCCTACTTGCCTATTGTTCTAGGATCCAAGCTTAGTGCATAACAGTTCTCTCATTGGCTAAACAGATACCAATGTGCAGCTCAATATCAGGATCTGACTGCAAGAGCACTCTCCACTCCTGCAGTTTCCAGCAACAGGTATTCAGAATAATAATGGCCATAACAGTGGAAGTAGAACATAGCCTTATCCTCTAAGAAGTTGTCTATCCTCTTTTAAAGCCATCCAAGCTGGTGACCATCCCAGACTTCTGTAGGAGCAAATTCCATAGTGAAGAAGTAATTCCTTTTTCCTGAATCTTCCCACATTCAGCTTCATTGGACATCCATGAGTCCCATCATAATGAAAGAGAGAGAGAAAATTCTTAATAATTTCATATTGCCTCTTGCATCTCTCAATCTACCATGACTAGCTTATGTCCCCTCTGCAAATCCGTAATATTTAATTTGGATCATAACAGAGCATCCTAATGATCTCAATTTCCTCATCACCAGTCTGTTGCCTGCAGATGAAGATGATGAAGAGCAATTAGTTGTGGAATGCCAGGACACAAAGTGAGTTCTCCTAGATGGTGTGTGTGTGTGTATAGGAGTGGACATTTGCTAATTTTCAAAGCAGCTGTCTTAGCTGAGATATCCTGCTAAAACTAGGGGTGGAGAACCTGTGGCCTGCCAGGTCTTACCAGGCTGCGACATCCATCACTTCAGCCAGCATAGCCAATGGTCAGGGATCATGAGCTCTGGAGCAAAATGACATCCGGAGGGCTGCAGGGTCCATATCTGTAGTTTAAATATATACACAGAATGGATACATTTAATCATTCACCAAGTGTGAGGCTTCAGGGAATCCTATCCCTCCCACAGTGGCAGCCAAGAAGCAGATAAACAAAAAGAGTTCTTACCAACTACTTTATTTAATATTCACACAGAAGGAATGCAGTCTCTCTTAGATAATGGCATTGCTCCAAGTAAAGTCCCACCCCCTACGCCTCTCCTATTCTACGTCATCTGAGAGGGGGGCTCAGGAATGCTTTCCCAAGATACTGAGTCTGTTAGCTGTCTCTTCCCTGGTGCTTCCTCTTCCTCCTGCCCCTCTCTCAATATTTCCCAGCTTCTCCCCTCTGCAGCCCCTGAACTATGACCTTCTGCAAACCACTGTTTTAAATCTATACTGTCCTCCTCTTCTCAGAAAGGTTAAGGAAGAGGGGAGGGCAGTCCCCACCATTCCTCCTCAGTCCCATCCCTGACATCAAGTGATAACTTACCATGGTAAGCATGTAAATCTCCTAGCAAAACAGTAATCTGGATCTTCCTGCCAACTCACATGTGCTCTTGCCCTCATGATAGATAGGAGATGCCAGGTAAAAACTCACCCTTTTGTCAGGCTTTTTGATCGGTAATCATTTAGAAGTTATGAGGTGGTAATTTTCTTGTTTATGTACTTCTTGATATATATATATATTTTTATGTTCCTGCTTAATATGTATTGTGTTCTGTAGTGGCTTGTTTTGTTGCAAACTGCCCTGTGCCCGTTTCTGGCAAAGGGCAGTACAGAAATATCTCAGGGGGTTTCTTATACATAAATAAACTGGTGAGACGTTCATCGCCCTTCCATAAGTTATTCGTAATCTGGGAAAGGAAGCAGCAATACTCTCCCCACTTGGCCTGTTGCTACAGAAACCAAAGGGAGACCACAAATGCCCAGTAGTGGGCAGCACAGTGGAGTCGTGGCATTCACTTGATTACCACTTGATGGATCTCCACTGATTACCAGGAAGGAGAGGCAGAAGAGCAAGGCAGCAGGGAGTTGGCACAGTGCAAATGCATTGGCAGGAGTCCCAGATTGGATCTGTCAGTGCACTTGCACAGCACTGACCTCCCTGCCGCCTCGCCCATCCCTCCCAGTAACCACCAGCGACTCAGCTGTTTGGAGGTCAGGTGAGCGCTATCACCCTACCGTGCCATCTGCTGCTGTGAATGCCGCAGTGCTGCCACTTGATGAATGGTGGTCTGCATTCATTCACAGGCAGAAGTCTGCATGAACCGCTGCTTCCTTGAAGAAAAATGATAACTGTTCCCATTCCACAAGGTAACAATGACTATTTGGAAGCATTTCCTCAGGCAAGGAGCTCTGCCGCATTAGAAGGGAGGAAGGAAATACAGTGATTAATAACCTGCTTTTGTGGGTTTAATTTTAAATGGTCTGATCCTAAGCTAATTTATTTGGAGGCAAAGACAAATTGTTGCAATCAAGTGGCTACATGGTGGCTACTGTAAATTCCACTCTTTGAGGCGATATGTTTCTGTACAGCTGCTCAGCATGCAGGACCATTCCTTTATGCTATTGTATACTCACATTTAGAAGAGTTTCTGTTGGAATAGAGGTGGCGTACAAGGAGGCCTATGAACAAGGAACTAACCACATGAATCCAAGGGCATCAACAAATGGAACCCAATGAGTCTTGAGTATTATTGGCTTGTGACACTGTGGATGCAAGCTTTTTCATTGATAATGGTGGTGTTATGGAACACATTCCCTACCGAAATTTGAGAAAGCCCATCTATATTGACATTTCATGGGCTTTTGAAGACACACCTGTTTACTCAGCCATTCCCGTGATTTCTCAGCTGATTCTCTTGTTTTAATAGCTACGTTGTCCTCTTGTATATTTTAAGAATGGATTTTCACATTTTCCTATCATTAATTAATCATTTAATTAATATCCCGCATAAATAGCTTCTAAGTCATTTACAAGTAAAATACACAATAAAACCAATTTAATCAAAATGTTAAACTAAACATTCACAATAAAAACAGACAGTAAAACATGCCTGTTTTAAAACTGGAACAGACAGGAAAATATTTAAAACAGTTAAAACAGGAGGTTCAAGTAAGGAGATCAGGGGTACGTTTGTCTCTAAACAGTTGTGTGGCAGAAGGCCCATGCTAATGGAGGCTCTCATATTTTGTCAGGGAGAGTGTTCCACAATACTGGTGTCCCGATTGAAAAATCCTGCTTCTGTAGTACCACAGGCTAATAATCATCAGGCCACAGCAGAACTAACCAAGTTTCTATAACTGGATTTTATACTTTGTGAGCGTCTTAGCTCACAAACTTATATATATATATATATATATATATATATATATATATGCTTTCGTAGATTTTCACGGGTATAGGAATGCAGGTTTTGGTGTCTTCGGGTGTCTTCCCGTGTAAGAGTCGGGGTGTCTGTGCGACGTTTCGACGAGGTCTCACTCGTCATCTTCAGGCTGGTGCTTTCGGCTTCTTGTTACTGGAACTTTGTTCCAGTAACAAGAAGCCGAAAGCACCAGCCTGAAGATGACGAGTGAGACCTCGTCGAAACGTCGCACAGACACCCCGACTCTTACACGGGAAGACACCCGAAGACACCAAAACCTGCATATATATATATATATATATATATATATATATATATATATATATGCAGGTTTTGGTGTCTTCGGGTGTCTTCCCGTGTAAGAGTCGGGGTGTCTGTGCGACGTTTCGACGAGGTCTCACTTGTCATCTTCAGGCTGGTGCTTTCGGCTTCTTGTTACTGGCTCTGTTCCAGTAACAAGAAGCCGAAAGCACCAGCCTGAAGATGACGAGTGAGACCTCGTCGAAACGTCGCACAGACACCCCGACTCTTACACGGGAAGACACCCGAAGACACCAAAACCTGCATTCCTGTACCCGTGAAAATCTACGAAAGCATATATATATATATATATATATGAATAAGAAGAAGCCATCATCTTGGTCTGATTCCATGGAAATGTGCCTTGAGCCACCAGTATAGCCACAATATAGAAGCCACTGTGAATCCATGTATATGATGTGTGTCATCACACAGAGAACCATTCATATTGAGTGAATTGGGGAGTTTTCACCATCCCAGTTTTTGTTTCAGAAAGTTGACAAAGTTCAGAGTGCTCTTCCACATGAACAGTTCATCACAGGATGAGAGCTGTCGTGCTGTGGGGCTTACAGTGGCTTCTTCATGGTGGCTGAAGTCTGTAGACCAGCTCTCTCTAAAACTTACTTTATTCAGATAAGGTTTTGCTTTTTCCTCTTGGTGTATAACAAGTCTGTGTACTTATGTGGCCACAATTTGGGGATGTGGCATGGCAGAATGTGGTCAATTTTTTAAAAGTGGGTGCATGAGAACCTTTGGATTGATGCAATTTAGTCCTCTGTATTAATTTCAGTAATTAAAGCATCATTAGATACTTAATTGGAAATCTGGCTTATAGAATTATAAATCACATCAGTGATGTGATCTGGCATTGTCTGTTATTACACTTGCAAATGATTTGCAATACATGCTCAATAAACAACGGGATCTCAGTTTGGGGCTCATTTTCTAAAATCCATAAAGGAAAATGACTAGCAGCAAGATATCATCAGACAGCTTAATTGATTGCACATATTGCATTTATTTTGGAGCGTCAGTATGAGTGATCATCTTTTAGATGTTCCAGGGATATTAGTATAACTATCATATTGATCAGCCTGAACCTTTAGGCTATCATTTTCCTTGAGAACCCAAGACAGTATCCCCCCTGCTTGCAGCATTGGCAGAAGGCACATAGTCATGTGCCAGCCCATTATGCTCAGCTGGGTGGCAAAACATCCTGCGGTTACATGAGACCAAAGTGGCAAGAGAGAGAGCAAGTGGCAAGGCTAGAACATGTTTCTCCCTAACAAAGGCTTCATCAGGACGTCTTTCAATTCCTCTGTAATCCCAAAAAAGGGACACATACTTCAGGGTTTGACGTGGTTGTAATCCAAAACGGTTGCAATCCAAAACGGTTGCAAACCAAGGTACCACTGTAAAAGGGCACATTCTACTCATGTAAAAACACGCTGATTCCCGGACCGTCCGCGGACTGGATTTGTAAAGCAATTGGGCTGGATTCAGCCCCCGGGCCTTAGTTTGCCTACCCATGATTTAGACTATCCCCTGACCAGTGCACAACTTGGCAAGCACAGCATCTCTGACAGACGGCTATCCAGCCCCTGCTGCTTAAATATCTCTGTTGAAGGAGAGCCAGCCACTTCTGGAGGCAGCCTTTTCCCAGCGCCAAACAGCTCAGATGAAAATTAGCATCTTAGCAGCACTGTGGATTTGCTGCCTGCTGGGAATCATGTTCCATTACGCCAATGGAGCTGCAAGCACAATGGATTGGATCCAATGATTCTGTTCCATGAGTGGAAAGGGTCCTTCTCTGAGCAAAGCTCAGTCAATGAGTCAAGAGGAAGGTCTGGATCCAAGCCATTTTTAACCAAGGACAAACTTTCATTGCATATGCTGCTCCTTACGTTAGGGCTTCATTGCTTTGCTTCTTTAACTGTCAGGGATAAAATATATGCTTATGTTTGTTTGTTTGATTGATTGATTGATTGATTGATTGACTGACTGACTGACTGATTGATTGATTGATTGATTGATTGAACACTTGCTATATCACATTATGGAATTCCCCCATCTTAGCAATGTTATGCAATCCCCAGCTGACTCGTATTTTGCCCAGAGCTGTTATTCATTTTGCTAATATCCTGGCATTTATTGCTGAATGCATCCAGTTTTTCCAACAATCTTTGTTCTCCTTTGGCATAAAAAGAGCAGAAAGTTTGTGTGGGTGACGGAAGAGATCGTGCCAAGTTCCTAATTTGACTGAGCTCTTTTTTCCCTTTCATTTTTTGCATCTCGCTCCCTCCTTCCAAGCCTATCTTTTCCGTTGTGCAAAAGTCACACATCTTGGTTTCATGGCTTTCTCTCATGCCTGCCTTTTCTATTTGTTATGTTTTCCCCAGCTCTATTGCTAATGCAGACATCTTTGTTAGCTGCTACCATGATGGTGTGGAGCCTTGCTTCATTAGAATATACTGCTTGTTAAATTCAAAAATGTATTTTTTTCCTCTAGGCTTTTTAAAAATAAAATAAAATTCTTGGCTGTGGAGTAGTCGCTTGTGTGTGGGCCTGGATGGATTTCCTTCTTCAATGTTGCCATCAAGAAATGGAAACAAGAGATGCCACCAAGGTGGGTGGAATCAGGCACAGCTAAAATAGATTTTCAGGCACATTATTGCCTAATGTGGATCAATAGCCTATGAGTACGAATACTCCAAGTTCCAAATGAGTTCTGGACAGGGAAGTGATTTCATGAACTGCGAAAAGCAGTTTAACAACCTATGAATCATTTCACCCACTGTATTTCAACAAACAGCACATCTGTTTTTCCCATTTTTAAAATATTTGCTCATTATAATGTTATACCGAAAACAACTAGTGTGGTCCAATTCAGTAGTATGCTGCATCTGTGGCACCACCCAGAAACCTCCAACGCACATGCCTTCAGGTTTGTCCATAGGGACATGTGAAGTTGCCTTCTACTGAATCAGTCCATTGGTGCATCTAGCCCAGTACTGTCTTCACTGACACACAGTAGCTCTCTGGGCTTTAATGTGGGTGTTTCTTCCAGCCCAGAGATGCCAGGGATTGGACCTTCAGCATCCAAAGCAAATGTTCTACCACCAAGTGGGTCTTCTCCCCTAAGATCCCATGCGACATAACTGAGCTTGATACTTCTGAATGGGCCACCATTCAAGCAATTTCTTTGGCCTGTGGAACTCTTGTAGAGATGAGATGTTCCAAGTTCCCATTCACATCTCTCTGAGTCAGAGATCTGGGGGACACCTCTCTATTCTTACCTTTTCTTATCCATCCATACAATGGAAATAATGAGATGACCAGCTTCATTTAGTCAGTGTGACTCTGTTTTCAGGTAAACATGCCTAGGTTAGGGCTGCACTTATTTTTTATTTTTTAAAAAAATCTGACTGTGTGGTCTCCATTCTGAGCAGCTTCTGTGATTATGAGATACAAGCCGAATAAACAAGAAGTATTCCAAAATGGTGAATAATCTCCAGATCAGAAAATAATATATGAAATAGACCTGTCTTCCCAAAGAATATGACAAGGAAGAAATAAATTCACACTCAGTTTTTTGTTTTTAAATCTACAATTATGACCTTCAAAAATGTCATTTTATACTTTGGAATTGGAGAAAACATCTTCAGGTGCCATAAACTGCTGTAAAGGGTTGTCATGTATTGCTAGACAAATGAGAACAAATTTGGTAGAAACAGATCCAATTAGACTGAAGGCATTGCAATTTTGCCAACTTACATAAGGTGCAGGGAAAGAGCTAAATGCCTTTCATTACGCCACACAGCGCTACATTTCAGTTTTGAAGATGGGAAGGAAACATACAAGTGTTAATGAGTCACAATGGGAAAATCCTGCAATCAGCTCTTACTCCAGTAAGCCATTACTTTAATGACTAGAAATGGGAAATCCATGAATAATTTTGTCTTTCCAGTTTTAAAAAAACAAAAATACATTTTAATACTCACTCCTATTTCCTTTTACTTTAATCAAAACATCAGGCCGGAATATTTTGGCTGTCTGGCTGTCTTTTATGTGAGAGTCTACAGGCCAACCATTTTGTACTAATAATTTTACTCTTTGGTTTTATTGAATGGTGGGGGTGGGGGACACAATAGCAGAGAGTCCATGAACGGGTGTTGAAAGCTGGAAAGCACTCATATACTTTAAATATCCAGATGCAGCAGGATGCAAGACCAGATTCTCCTGACTATTTTGGGCCTGCCTCAGTTATCCAACAACTTCCATTCTATTATTGATGGCTGCCTGGTCTCCTGCTGCATTAGGTAATGGACAAGTATATTCATGTTTTTCATTGTTCAGTCCTATTGCAGACCCTCCAAGTGTCCCTATTTTCTAGGGAGTTTGGAGTTTGGATTTGATATTCCGCTTTATCACTACCCGAAGGAGTCTCAAAGTGGCTAACAATCTCCTTTCCCATCCTCCCCCACAACAAACACTCTGTGAGGTGAGTGGGGCTGAGAGACTTCAGGGAAGTGTGACTAGCCCAAGGTCAGCCAGCAGCTGCATGGGGAAGCGAACCCGGTTCACCAGATTACGAGTCTTAACCACTACACCACGCTGGCTCTCAGGGACGTCCCTGATTTAGAGAAGCCATCCCGGTTTCTGATTTGACCCCGGATGTCCCTATTTTCATCAGAGAAATGTTGGAGGGTATGCTATTGGCTAGTGAACATTTTTATTCAAAACCTTTCTACATACTGAACTCCCAGAAACTGCTGGTGTCACAAGCTAGCACAGGATCACTAAGCAGCTGCTCTTCAATCCAAACACTTAGCATCATCCACCCAAAGCTGAGTGCTGTCAAGTTATTGTTTCAACTGGAGACCATTAAACACATAGTTCACTTTCCCACTGAAATCATTGGAATAGGCAACACTGTTAATGCATGTTTACTCAGAGGTAAGGCCCACTGAGCTCATCGAGTCTTACTCCTTAGTAACTGTGCTTCGGTTTGCAACCTTAAAGTTCTTAATCTTTGTTGGATTGCGCCCGTTGTTATTATGCAATCCTTAAAGACACCAACAGGAAGATATACCTTCCTGTTGGTAACAGATGCTACCCACCGGATGGTAGAAATATTATTCCAACAAATGTTGGCTTTTGGAGACAAATGGCTTTATTGTACTGCTAATCCCATCCGGTTGGAGTTAAACATTCCATGGAGATTTGGAGTCACAAATATAAAAGATATAAGGAGCTGCTGATCTGCAGTTGCTATAGGTTGACAGAACACTGTCAAATTTGAAAATGGAGAACTGGAAGGGTTATTGTCATGTACTTTTAGTTGTGTGGGGTTTTTTTTGGGGGGGGTGCTAAGATACATTTTCCCCCTCCAAAACTGGAGTTAGAAAAAAATGTGTATTTCAAATTCCAGTCCAGATTCTCGAGTTACTTATGCATTCCCTGTTTCCTTCCATCCATTGTCCCTCATTTGGGTAAAATAGTTTGCACTGAAATGAGGGATAATGTGTTACTTCCATGCCGGATATAGACTCTCTTTATGGAGTTCATAGTGCTGTTCTGTGGGTGACAGAAATGTGAAAGACATTAGCTGTGCTAGTTCTTCAACCATGAGGTGGTAGTGGCAGTTTTGTCCTTCCAGGCTCAACAGGCTGCAGGTATGATAGACCCTTCTAATGTCATGAATCTCGTCAAATTTCAGAAGGATAGATGTCCAGTGGTACCTCGGGTTACATACGCTTCAGGTTACATATACTTCAGGTTACAGACTCCACTAACCCAGAAATAGTACCTCGGGTTAAGAACTTTGCTTCAGGATGAGAACAGAAATCGTGCAGTGGCAGCAGGAGGCCCCATTAGCTAAAGTGGTCCTTCAGGTTATGAACAGTTTCAGGTTAAGAACAGACCTCCAGAATGAATTACCGGTAAGCTCTCGACCTGAGGTACCACTGTAGTGGGTTTCTTGTAAGGACAGCTTTTACAGTTTCGGAGTTGGTAAAAAATAAAAAAAAGTGGTTGGCTTCCCTCTTTAGGTGTTACACTGAAAGTTGAAAAGATGAATATGCAAATTGAAAACTAATGGGTAAAACAGTTAAGTGTTTACAGTCTGTGTTTGAGTGCAGTGTCTCTTTATGTCTGAAGCCACTCTTAACAGATCAACAAAGGGAACATTAACACATAGGGAGAAAATCATTGAGCAAGTAGACTTTTAGCTCTTTTCCTGACCTAAATTTATACTGCCACATGACTTCTACAAATGCTATGCACTACATCAAGTAACTGATACATTACCAGAGCTTAGGGTTACCAGTTAGAGTTCCCAAAGACTAGATCCAGAAACCAACTCTATTGTCTTGATTAACTCTGAAATATGTGCAGAAATAATGAAAAAATAGTGCCTCTAAGGATGTGCAAAGTGCCTCTGTTTTAAGAAAGTAACCAATGAGTATTACTTACATTACTTATATATCACAAGCCTTCATTCAGCTCAGTTATGTACAATTAGAATACAAAAACAGAACACATATAGTTTAATTCAATGCCACAATACCAAGTATATTTTACAGGAAGTTTGACTTTTTTATTTTTTGGAATGAACAATTTTGACCTAACTTTTCCAGCATTTGATGTGTTTTTATATTTATGCCTTGTGTTTGGGCCCTATTACATACATGCCATAAAGCAGTTTGATAAATCAGGAGAAGTGTGGATTTATATGGAGAAGTTACATTTTGCCATCTGCGTGTGCGACTCTGGGGAGGGTAGGAATGTTATCAGAAAATTAATATTTTTTTCATTAGGAGACTCCTAAATATTGCCTGGCTATTTCTCTCTTATCAACACACTATATTTTTCCTGAGCCAAATGAAGCAGTTTCCTATCAACAGTACAAAATTAATCATGGGGGTTTAATTTCAGGGTGCATTTATCTTTGGAAATGCATTTTTTTAATTTTCTTTCCCCCCCAAAAAAAATATTACACCTGCTTGTTTTATAAATAAGATTGGATTTCCCATTCGCAAGAGCATAACTCAGAGCATACCATGAAAGGCAAAGGATAGGGGAAGGAGATAGCTGTGCTGCAGTGAGACACATCTGTTCTTTATGATGGTGGTGTACAAGTTCATTAAGTTACAGCAGGGATGGATAACTGGTTCCTTGTCTCCCATGCTACCACCAACCATGGGCCAAGTTTGACAGGAGGCTGGGACTCCCACCTGTCAATCACCTGATATCACAATAATGCCCAGTGATCTGATCATGTGCCCCCTATGCTGTGCACAGCACTATTCAAGCCCCAAATGCTAAGCTGATTGGGGAAGTAATCGTAGGTCAAACTGAGGCATTAGTGTCCCAAAGGCTGATCTGAATAGATTTCCAAGTTCCTGGCACATACAGAAGCGGAGCTAGCTGCTCCGGCACCCGGAGGGGCAGGGCTAGCCACCCACAGGGCAGGGCTAGCATCCTGGGGGCGGAGCGAACGTCCCAGGGGGCAGGGCAAGTGTCCCGGGGGCTGCGCTGCCCATGATAAGCATCCTAGGGGGCGTGCCACCCACGGCATCCCAGGGAGGTGCTGCCCGCAGCAAGTGTTCTGGGGGAGCGGCGGGGTGATGTCACCCCCCCTCAGGGATGACAGCCGGGGGGACCACACCCACCGCACCCACCTTGCTCTGCCTCTGGGCACATATTATCATTTGTAGAAGCACTGATGTCTTAAACATGTTTGAGGCTCTACGTGGAACTATCGCTGAAGGTGACTAGGAAAGTACAACTAATCCAGAATGTGGCAGCTAGACTGGTGACTGGGAGCAGCCACTGGGACCATATAACACCAGTCCTAAAGGACATACACTGGCTCCCAGTACATTTCTGAGCACAATTCAAAGCATTGACCTTTAATGCCCTAAATGACCTCGGCCCAGTATACCTGAAGGAGTGTTTCCACCTCCATCATCCAGCCTGGACACTGAGGTCCAGCTTCGAGGGTCTTCTGGTGGTTCCCTCACTGTGAGACATGAAGCTACAGGGAACCAGTCTTCTCAGCGGTGGTGTTCTGCCTGTGGAATGCCCTCCCAGCAGATGTCAAACAAATAAATAACTATTTGACTTTTAGAAGACATGTGAAGGCAGTCGGGTTCAGGGAAGTTTTTAATTATTGATGCTTTATTGGTTTTTTTATATATTTTGTTGGCTGGGGCAACCCAGTGAGATGGGTGGCATATAAATAAAACCATCGTTATTGTTATTGTTGACGTTGTTGTTGTTAGACAAATACATACAAGTTGCCCTTTCTCTTCACATGCTCATTTTGAATATCCGAAACGGAGTCAATACATTACTCAGACATGTAGGAATGCCCTTATAATTACATGCTGCTATTTTCTGAAGATATCAGGGCAGCTTATCTATGGTTCCCTACAGATCTCTCGTCTAAGCAGCTTACATTGGCAACTCCCACGTAGCTTCAGATGTTGAGATGTGTCTTGTGCCATCTGACCATGAAGTAGGAGGCAGAGTGTTGAATCAGATTATCTGGCAGCAAGAACCAGGCACTTCTCCTCTGAGATACCAAAGCAATTTGCCAGAAGAGAGAATTGCTGGTCACTGTGTTGGCCAGAGGGTGCTATTATTTATTATTAAATCCTCTTGAAGGAGCCCAGGGCAGCAGACACTGTAATGATAACATGTTTATGAAAAACCAAAAAAAAAAAATAAATGAAAGCATTCTAACTAAAAAACATTCTGAAAACAATTTAGAATATTCTGAACCAGTGACCTCAGGCAGTATCGCCAGGAACAGTGTTTCTCATCCATGATATTGCAGCTACCAGTAGGATATACAGTAATCTGGATCTGTCATGATGTCAACTCCAGCTTGGCTTCTTGGCCTGAGCAACTCCTCAATCTGGCACTCAGTACACTTCCCTCAGACAGTCCATCTCTACTTAGGAACATAGGAAGGTGCCTTTGACCAAATCGAATCACACTGGCTGGCAACAGCTCTCCAGATTTTTCAGACATGGAATCTTTCCCAGTCCTAACTGCAGAAGCTGGAGATCAACCTTGGGACCACCTACATGCAAAACAGGTCTTCCACCATGAGCTACAACCCTTCCTTCCTTACTTGCTTGACTGATGAGCCACCAATGTGCTGGTTCAAGGACCAGCTTGTTCTTTCCCAGAAAGATGGTGGTTCCACATCTGGAAAACAAACATCTTCCCAAGGTGGGGAGATACTTGAACTCATCTTTGTAGGTTCTAAATAAGCAACAGATGGGAGACATAACTCATGCTTCCTCTCACCCTTTCTAGTATGAAAGTTCAAAGTCACTTGACAAATAGATTTGTCACATAGGACATTAGCCATGGGAGAAAAATAACTTGTGAACCAGTAGCTCCTACATCTCAGCTAATATATCTAAGGTGCATTTGGAGTGCTCCTAAAGAACAGGAGCAGTGTGGTGCAGAAGATGCCACACTATATTGTTTCTCTAATCAAACAAATTGCATCTGCCGCATGGGCCCTGTAATAGTCCTTTCAGCACTGAACCACCAGGAACCTCTATGGACTCAACAGGAGCCAGGATGGATGCTTCTGTTTTTAAGTGGAGGGTGAATTCACACTGCCTTGTTTAAATTTGTTTGCTGTGTATGAAACTGCTGTTTGCCGCAATAAACACCACAACTGGTGAGGTGAAGAGGAATTTAACTTCCCCCTAATTTAATCTGTCCTCACTTGCCCTCGGTGATGTCATCCCACAAGCAAATCAGATTTCCTGTATTTGCAATTATACGTTCACACTTACTACTTGGGAGTGAGTAAGCCCTTTTTAACAAAACAGGACTCACTTCTGAGTAAACAGGCATAAAGTTCTTGTGATGTCATATTTTTTCACTGCGCAATCTCTGATTGGGCAAGATCACCCATGTGAGCAACCCAGGAAGGAGGAGAAGGAGAAGTTTTGGCCACTCCAAAATTACTAATTTCTACCTCATAATAAAAGGGGGAAGATGTGAGGATATTTAGTGCCATTCTAATTTAGATATGCTATTTAAATTTATCATTTCTAATTCTCTGCATCAGACATTTTGTTTGCATTTTGTTTTCAGTACATGACTAGAAGTCGTCATGATCCTTCAGCTGGAGGAATACAGCTTGGCATGTAATTATTTTTCTTTGCACCTGTTCAATCACAAGTATTTTTTTTCCCTCATCAGTGGGGATTATATTACAGAACTTGGCTTAGAAGTGTGGATCTTGTCAATTAGCAGTTGAAGCGTTGTGTTACTTCATTTACTTTGCAACACCAGTGTTGCATTTGTTTCGCATGCCTCTGCTTCTTCCATTTTTTCAGCTCTACGGCTTATCATATCAATTTTTCTTTAAAAAGCAGAGTCCGATGTGGGGAAAATGTGTATTTCTTTTTTTAAAGGAATTTGAAAATGTTAAAAGCATAGTAGTGTGTTTTAAAATTTTCCATTTTTAGTGAAATACTGATGAAGGTTTTATATAGGCATGGTCATAACGATTCTATATTATGAATGGTAAAATACTAGACTGCATCTTCCAAACCTAACCCCCCTTCTTTAAAAAATTGGTTTCTCATATGAACACCCTTATTATCTGATTTAGTATAAGGCCACAATTCAGCACAGTTAAGCACACTTAAGCCCTGTAAGGAGCAATAGGAAAAGGGCTATAGCCCAGTGGTGGTGGTGGTGGTATTATTATTGTTGTTGTTGTTATTGTTATTGTTATTGTTATTGTTATCATCATCATCATCATCATCATTATTAAGGCACATGAAGACAGGCCTTGGGTGATGATCTCAAAGTCTGGGTCGGTTCATATGAAGAGAGGCAGTCCTTGAGTGGTGTAAGGCTTTACAGGAGTTATGTACTGAGTTGAATAGGATCCAAAATGCAGCAGTCTGATTGGTCCTAGAACAATAGCATTCAGAATGCAGCAGTCTGATTGGTCCACAGGAGCCACCCAATCTAGCTCCAGGTGGAAGTGAATCCGCAACCTGATTGGCGTACAGGAGAATCCTGGAATTAGCCAATCACGTGGGGCCCATTGTGTAAATAATATATATAAAGCAGACATTCTGGGGGAACTTCGATTCCTCCTCACCACTGTGAGCTGAATAAAGAGCATGAAATCCACTCTCAACTCTGAGTATATTTCAACAGGTCAAAAGCAGCACTTTGAGTTGGGCCCAGAAACTAACTGGCAGCCAGTGGAGTCGAGCTAGAATCGGTGTATTGTGCTCAATCCATCTTGTCCCGGTGAGCAACGTGGCCACCAAATTCTGCACTAGCTAAAGTTTCCAAACTGTCTTCAGAGGCAGCCGTACATATAACACGTTGCAGAAATCTAACCTAGAGGTTACGAGAGCATAGACAACTGAAGTTAAGCTATTTCTGCCCAGATAGGGGTGCAGCTGGGCCACTAGCCAAAGCTGATAGAAGGCATTCCACACCACTGAGGCCATCTGATCCTCAATGATAGCAAAGGATTCAGGCTGTGTACCCGCTCCTTCCTTGATAGGGAGTGTAACCCCATCAAGGGCAGGCAACCTCTGAGCCATCTGGTCTAGGGAACTATCCAGTAACAGCGCCTCAGTCTAATCTGGATTGATTTTCAATTTGTTGGCTCTCAGAGCATCTGATTAACATGCAGAAGTTTCCAAGTTCAACCCCCAGCCTCTCCACCACCATTCAGTGTAGATAATACCAATCTAGATGGACCAGTGGTCTGACTCATTATAAGGCAGTTTCCTACGTTCCAATGGTCCAAATTGTTTGGGTGTTGTTGTTGTTTAGTCGTTTAGTCATGTCCGACTCTTCGTGACCCCATGGACCAGAGCACGCCAGGCACTCCTGTCTTCCACTGCCTCCCGCAGTTTATTCAAACTCATGCTGGTAGCTTTGAGAACACTATCCAACCATCTCATCCTCTGTTGTCTCCTTCTCCTTGTGCCCTCCATCTTTCCCAACTTCAGGGTCTTTTCCAGGGAGTCTTCTCTTCTCATGAGGTGGCCAAAGTATTGGAGTCTCAGCTTCAGGATCTGTCCTTCCAGTGAGCACTCAGGGCTGATTTCCTTAAGAATGGAGAGGTTTGATTCTTTGAGTAGTGCACAACTAATCAACTTTCCCTGTATCTTCCTGCCTCCTTCCCTTGTAGTGCTTTCTCTCTCCTTCCGGTCTGTTTGGTCTAGCTGTGCTGGGCAGGGCAGGGGCAAGCAAGGGGCAGTCATACAGCTCTGCTTGCTCCAGGGGCAGGTTTCATGCACCAGCACCAAATGGAAATGTCTCCTTGCATCTGCGCTGCATTTTGTGTGCTTACTGCCTCAAAGCCATTTGTTTGTTCAGCTCCTCGTGCCTCTCAGTTATAGGCACACAACTAGCACAGTCTTCACAGTGGTCAAAATTGAGCAGCATGGTATGCGTGTGGGAGGAGAAACCACACATACAGCCAGAGATTCCTTATTTTCTCTGCAGCAACTTCCACTGTCAACAAGATGAGCCACTGTTCAGCTCTTAAGAGCAACTTGTCTTTGACATCAGGCCCTGACAGTGAAAACAAGAAATGGCTAGTGAACTGCCTTCAGCTCAATTCAGAAATGGGGTAGAATTCATGATCTTTCTCAGCAAGCATTTATGGGAGGGCTGTGTGCCTGTTTTTCAGAAATTCCCTGCTCAGAAGCTGAGTACTCACCATACATTTAAAGCGCATGAACTCCCACTGAGAATCCTGGGAACCATAGTTTCTTAAGGGTGCTGGGCATTTTAGCTCACAGTCCCCATGATTCTTTAGGAGAAAATGATGTTGGGAAAGATGCTTTAACCTTGATGGCAGAAAGTGAGGAGGAATTAAATAACCTTTTATTGAGGGTGAAAGAGGAGACCGCAAAATATGGTCTGAAGCTCAACATCAAAAAAATGAAGATCGTGGCCACTGGTCCCATCACCTCCTGGCAAATAGAAGGGGAAGAAATGGAGGCAGTGAGAGATTTTACTTTCTTGGGCTCCATGATCACTGCAGATGGTGACAGCAGTCACGAAATTAAAAGACGCCTGCTCCTTGGGAGAAAGGCGATGGCAAACCTAGACAGCATCTTAAAAAGCAGAGACATCACCTTGCCAACAAAGGTCTGTATAGTTAAAGCCATGGTTTTCCCAGTAGTGATGTATGGAAGTGAGAGCTGGACCATAAAGAAGGCTCACCAAAGAATTGATGCTTTTGAATTATGGTGCCGGAGGAGACTCTTGAGAGTCCCATGGACTGCCAGAAGAACAAACCTATCCATTCTGAAGGAAATCAGCCCTGAGTGCTCACTGGAAGGACAGATCCTGAAGCTGAGGCTCCAATACTTTGGCCACCTCATGGGAAGAGAAGACTCCCTGGAAAAGACCCTGATGTTGGGAAAGATCAAGGAGAAGGAGACAACAGAGGATGAGATGGTTGGATAGTGTTCTCGAAGCTACCAGCATGAGTTTGAATAAACTGCGGGAGGCAGTGGAAGACAGGAGTGCCTGGCGTGCTCTGGTCCATGGGGTCACGAAGAGTCGGACATGACAAAACGACTAAACAACAACATGTGCTTTAAATGTATGGTGCTTTTAACATAGGTGCATGCTTGCTGATGAAGCTGTGCTTTGTACATGCCCTGGAAATGACCACTTGGTTTCCTCTGCCCTGTACATATTATGCAGCACCCCAACAATTGTGGAGAGCCACTTTGGGGGGTGAACTTCCCACCCCCAAATACAGGAACAAGAGAAGTGGGACTGGGGGAAAACAGCTACATAGAACATTTGCAAGGAGCTATCAAGCGAATTGATTCAAAGAGAGAAGATGCTCACCCAACAAAAGCTTGTTTGAGCAGGTAGTCTAGTGGCATAGAGTCAATCACCAGTCAATGATATTTTTCATTGACTGGCTTTGTAGTCTGCATGGTTTCACTGCAATCAATGAGTTTTTCATCAGGGGCAAGGTATTACCAGGAATGAACTTCAGTGTATAAGTGTACAAAGCTTTGGGCACCTGATTTGCTGAAGATTGACAGCACACGCACAGAATCTCATTTAGCATTTGAAGCTGAAGAATGTCTAGGGGAAATGGGGCTGAATTCATAATACAACAAGCTGGACAAGTAAATATTCTGAAGCCAGTCTTTACAAATTTTAGCAACAATGATGCTCTGGTTGTTTACATAGTTTCCCCACATTTGCACATCGTGTCTTGGCATCCTTTTCTGTTTTTGTTTTTAAAGATGTTGATATCCCTCTGCAGGTTTAATGTGTTTGCTGCTCCGTTTGGGTTTCTCCTTCTTCATTTAACCTCCGCTTTTCTCATAGGCTTCCTTGTCATCTAATTTCGAGGATACCAAATCTTCTTTACAGTAGCACCCCCCATTTTAAAAAAAAACCTTTCATATTCCAGAAGATCATTCAATCTACGGTATGGAACCTTATTCTGAAGTTCGCCTTGCTTTACAATCCAAGAAGATCCAAGCAGAATTTGAATTGAATAATCAACACAGTATACTGATATTATTATCGTTAACATTAACATTATCATTATTTCTTGTGGACGGATGTCAGCACCATGATAACATGATCGTTCCATGCAAGCATTTCCACTTGCCAGATAGAACATAGGGGAGAAAGATCCATTGCACTATGCTGGCTTCCACCAGGTTAGCTGAATCCAGACTTACATTTTTAACCCACCCTTCATCGCATAGGATCAGAAGGTGGCATCCAACAAACAAACAAAACACATAACAAATATATTAATAAGCAAAGGAATAACAACAAATATAGCAAATCAGCAGCAGCACTTTATCAAAGCATTTCACTGCTGTTACACTCCTCCCACAAATGCCTGCCTGAAGAGTTGTCACTGATATCAATATAGAGAACAGCTGTATTTCCACACAGAGAGAGCTCCCTATAGAATTATACATTCTAGTAAACTCAATCATAAGTCACATATGACAGAGGATAACTGATATACTGGTTTCGTACCAGGGGACACAAAAGATTATAGTGAGAAAATGCCAGTTGAGCTCTGCTAGTATGGCCTGCCAAACATTATTGACATGTTCATGTCAAGATAATACCTTTCACTATAAGCAAGGATGAATGTGTGAAACTGGACATGTTTATTCTCTCCTGACCATGTTGGGTTTATCTCCTTATTGTGGTTGCTGGTTTTATCACATCTGGCTTGCATTCTGGTGGTTTTATTATCCATTGACATTTTTTGCTCCTATTGCTTGCTGCACATTTTCTTTTTCATGTTTAAGATTTGATGTTTTGTGGTTGCTGTGATGACTGTTTAGCCTGATTGGGATCTCCTGAATAATAAAGGTAGATACAAATTATTCAAACTAGCAGACATGCTGCGTTTCTAGAGGGTAAGAATTTGACTTGGTCCTAATTAACCATTATTATTTTCTAATTATCGATAGATGCATTGGGATGGATTCACCTAACGAATTTCATCGGTGGAAGCCCTACAGAATGTCCAGCAATATCTGGAAGGCCACACATTACCTAATCCTGTTTTAAACAAAGTTTATTGAACTGAACTGAACTTGAATAATGTGTAGGCTGTAATTTGCACATCCATGTCTCAAAGGTACAGGTCAGTGAATGTGGAAATAAATGTAGCAGATGATCGGGGAGGGGGGATTCCACTTTGAAGGCAAATCTGATCTAATGCAGACTAGTGGAGATCATTTAGCCTTGACCTGATCCTATTTCTATTTAAACCAATGGAAATATTTCCCATAAACTTTGCTAGGATCCAAGCACAGCTCCACCGATATTAGAAGCCTAAGCTTGATGTAAAATACATTTCATAATCTGTCTTCCATTAAAGAGCTTATAGGAACATTAGGTGGAAGAATGCTTCCTGGCGTCTCACCTCCCCATCCCGTGCTAGATGGGAGGAAAATATTTGCTAACTATCCAGCTCTGGATCACATTAATTTAAAAAGGTTACGGGCTTTCTGCATACCTAAGTGCCCAAATTGAAGCATGGTGGTTTGTGCAATTGTTGCACAAGCAGTGCATGAAGCTATTTCCTAAACAACTTCCTCTAAATATGTGTAAACACACAAGCTTTCTGTTGTTTAGCTCCAATAAGAAAGCTCAGTTTTCTGGTAAAAGCATCTCAGATCTAAACACTGCTGAATGCGCTCCCCGTTTAAACAGAAGGACTCTGCTTCAAAAGTAGCAACAGTATCAAACCTAAAGTTGTGCTATCTATCTATCTATCTATCTATCTATCTATCTATCTATCTATCATCTATCTATCTATCTATCTATCTATCATCTATTTATTTATTTATTTATTTCAACAACCCCAAAGTGGTTTACAAAATGGTAAAACTATAAAATAAAAAATAAAAGTTTACTCTGCATCCAGTGCATTCCTACTACTGTTTTGAAAGCATGCAACATTAGCCACAATCCATATCTATTCTGTTAGCTATCCTGTTGCTTCTTATGAAATACTGTGCTTTGATGTGTTTTGCCCCCAAACAAGCTTCAATCCAAACTGAGGAAAAGAATGATCTGGCTGCATTTTTAGCCAGTACTGTTTACACAGCCTAAGAGTCAGTTCACTAATAGCTGATACTCATATAAGCTTCATGTAAAATATACTCAGAAATCTATGCTCCATTTGCAGGGTCATTAACAGATTTTAGAAAGCAAGCATATGTTCTAAGCATATTTACCAAAGTCTGTCCATGGTATCGTCACTGAAACGAATTATCTGTGACATCAGCCACATGCTTTTTAAAGTCTGCAAATACATCTTATTCAAAGGCAGGGGGGGTGTCATAGTCCGTCCCTCCCCATTCATTTTGAAGTGGTCTGTTTAATTTTGGTTTTTTCCTGCCTCTCCCATTTCAGTCCCTTTAGCTGGAGTGAAAATGTTTGCGGTCTACAAAATCGCTTTCACTTACTTCACACTTTGCGCAATGGGGTGAGAATGTAAGCCTGCATCGCTAAGTTAGCATTCTGAACTTGTTGGTCTGGGGGTTGCATACATTTGTTTGCATTAGATGCTGGCTCTTTGAAGTAGAATGTGATTTATACCGAACTGGCTTCAAGACGATTTTCTTTGTGAAGTGATTCCAAATGAACAAGCACGCAAGTCAGAATCACATCCCTTCCTCTCGTGCTTCAAAGGGCTTTATGGTTTGTTTGTTTGTTTTTTTCATTTTTAAATGTTAGCATATAGAAGAGTTCATATGGAATGACTTATCCTGCCCCCACCTCCTCCCCATTTCCCCAAAGCATGCTATCAAACACTGTTGATATCCCATTGCTTGCTTGCTATCTAAGGCCAGAACTACACATTAAAGCTGGCGTGCAATTGTTGCAAAAAGTCCCATGTCCCTCCCTTTCTCTCCCCATAATATTTACTGTTTTGTTCTACTAAACATTATCAGGGGAAAGAGTAAAAGTATTAGGTGTGGCTGGGAGATAGAGAGCAGAGCCTTTTCCTGTGCCCTGAAGTGGTACAATTCAGAGAAAGACTTTATTCAATCAGCCTTTGCCAATTGGATGACTGTCAGGAACTTGCCACGGGGAGGAGGAAGAGGAGGAAGAGGATGTAGCTGATACTGGGGCAAGCTGGTGATGGCGAAGGAGAAGGAGAGGTTGGTGTAGGAAGCACTCATGGAGTCGCGAGGGGATGGATGTCAATGCACAAGAACCAGAGCAGCAGGACCCATCACCAGAGCCAGAGGGGGCCCTGTCTGTGGGATGTGACATAAGCAGTCAAACACAACATTTCCTGTATGCCCAGAGTGGACACACAGGGGAATGTTGCTCCAGCCAGGAGGACTTCCTGTCACAGCTGATCTGCAGCATCCCCCCCCCCCCCCGCCGTGTGTGACCAGGTAGATAGATGTGACCCTGGAATACCCTATAAAGGGGCTAGTCACACAGCCATCTTCCTCTTCACTCTCTTGATGCCTTTTGCTGTGTGCTGGCTCTCAGCCAGCAACACATGGGGTCACCTACTCACAGAGGATGAACCCACACTTTTCTCTGTAACTGTAACTACAGTGGTACTCGGGTTACAGACACTTCAGATTACAGACACTTCAGGTTACAGACTCCACTAACCCAGAAATAGCACCTCATGTTAAGAACTTTGCCTCAGGATGAGAAGAGAAATTGTGTGGCAGCGGTGTGGCAGCAGCGGGAGGCCAAATGAGCTAAAGTGGTACCTCAGGTTAAGAACAGTTTCAGGTTAAGAACGGACCTCCAGAATGAATTAAGTTCTTAACCCAAAGTACCACTGTACAAGCTAAAGTCTGCCTTCAGGATCATACTGTAAACCTCATCATCATTTTTTAAAGAAGACTGTTGTGTGATTCCAACTCACTGGATCAACACCTTGTCATGGTGAGTGGGCTTGCATGTTCCTATGACCCTTGTGAGCAAAGCTGTCGGGAATCTCATACTCCCAGCAGGGTCACCTAAGGCGGTGCGGTCAAAGGGAAGGAGCTAGACAAAGAATGATCCAAGAAGTCCTCAAAGGCAGAACAGGCAGATGATAACAAGTGGGTGATTATTGCTTTTAAGAGGGAACTAAAGGGGATTTACCAGGAACAATCCAATCTGGACAAGCCAGACTGGATTGCTTAACTCAAATGGTTCTAACAAATCTATCAGCTAGCTTCCTGCTCTGTACAAGGGAATGTGCTCTGCTACAAGCTCACTAGCGTGAGTGAGGAAGGATAATATTTAATCAATAAATCCTCTCCTACTACCCACAACATTTTCACACTGTCTCCATGAACACAGCGGGCTCTGAGGCATAGGGAGCAGTGGGCAGGGTGCTTCAGGAGACTGAGGCAGGCAAGGTCCCACAGCCCAGCTCCCTAGCTGACCAGGTGGAGCTCAGCTCCAGCATCTCTGCTCAGTTCCAGGAACTCTGTGGGACTGTGCTTTGTTTGGACTTTGGACACATGGATTGACCTTGGACTGGGGACTTGACATACTGACTTGCTGCCAGGTAGACCAGGGGTTCAGGACAATGTCTATGCTATCTGGGGCCAACGGGAGTTGTAGTCCAAAACATCTGAAACGCAGCAGGGTGGCAAAGGCTGGTATAAATGAATCCATATATTATATTCCTGAATATTCATCTAACAGCTGTGCAAGTCCCATTCAGAAATATCCCACTTTTCCACTTTTTGTGCCAATATTATCCCTTGAGATGGGATGAGATGCTAACCTTAGTGCCATCAGCGGTTGGGACGCCGAACTGCTACAGAGTTGTGTAATGTGGATACGGGTAAGGAACTGACCCCAGATGCCTCTTCACAGAATTTTTGGCTCACAGCTCTTCTTTTGAGTTGTTGTTGTTTTATTCCCTTCTATCGATACCCTTCAGCCTATTGTGGCAAAATGGAGTCTAAGCATTTCTCGAGGAAACCACATGTACAGACTGATACTATACATTTTTGAGTGCTGATTTCAGTGAGGCTTATCTCAAGGAAAGTGTGCATAGGGCCTGGCCCTACAATTGGGCAGGTTCAGGTGAGAGACGTTGTGGGGCAGGTGGCTCTCCTGCTCTTGTTGATGCTTTGGTTGCATCATGACAAAACTAGAATCTGGCAGTTCCATAGAAATGTGATCCCATTATGAATAGTATAAATCACCAAGAAGGAACAATTAAGACCATGAAAGGGAAAAGCTACACCTTCGGAATTTTTAAGAATATGGAATAGAGTATTTCCCCCTCCCCTGGAATTCCCCACTTGTGTCAGTAATAAGAGAGCTGCATTTAATCTACATTATAATGTAAGGGATTTGATTTTATGGGAAGAGACAGGATTAGCCTGCTTCAAAGTTTTCATAAGTGGTGAAGTGATTTTCCATATACCCAGATCAGGAGAAACCAACTTTTCCCTTCTATAAGTATCTTCAAATGTGCCACATTTTAATACAGACCTTAGGAGCAGCCAGAGGACAGGTTCCATTACTTACAATCTACATGCAAGGGGGACAGCAGAGGATGCAGAAGAGGGAAAGGAGGGACAAGCAGGGGAATAATAATTGATTATAATAACTACATGTGCTTGGGCTTAGTTACAGTAATAGCAGGACTCTTCTGTGTTTCTATGTCTGATGTTGAATATGAGGTTTGCCATTCGAAGGAGGGAGAAATCCACCAGGTGTAACCAAGGCCTTGTAGATGCATTCTTTGGGTGCTTCCAGACTGTCACTGTTTTCAGTGGGATTCAATCACATCCTAGCAGATTCAGGTTGTGCATTTATAGTGGATTGGAAGGTCTTGCACTACAAACTCGCTTCCCCAAAAGATCGGACTTTTTACAATTAGGGGATACCGCAGAGAAATGCATTAGAAAATGTGAGATAGCACCTGCCATAGGCACCAGGTTCCACCCAACTTGGAGGGGGCCCATTGCTGAGGTGTCCTCAGGCCCATAGAGTTGGCGCCTCTGACACATGCATTGAGACCACAACCTCTAAGCTTCCCCACAAGCATATGAGAGTGAATGCTCATTAAATAGCCAACGTTGCCTAATCCCCCCCACAAACAAATCAGGATGAATGCTTAATAAACAGGTCACTTTGACTCCTGACCCTCATTTTTGAATTAAACAATGATAAGTGAAACCTGCCACAAAGTTTTCCACAATGGTGTTCTCCTGTTTGCCAGCCAGCCAGCCACATCTTCTTCTAGGCAGCATACTCCTCTTTCCTTCCTTTCTTTCTTGCTTCCTCCTTCCCAGTCAGCATGCATTGGATTTTAGCTTCGGGGAAAGTAGGCTTTGGATTGAGTAAATGGTTTAGGAACTGGAGCCGTATATCTGTGTTATTGCATCCGTTAATATTTTACCAAACAGTGTCATAATCAAACTTCTGATGCAGAGAAAATATGACGCTTCATCAATATTGAATTGCGCTGCTTACTGAAAGCCAAATATTTTTTTGAGGCTGTAAATCACAGAGTAGCTATTTGGGCTACTGGCATACATGAAGAGAAGTGAGTTTGGCCTACATGTTGAATTCGGGAATTAAACGTTGTGATGGTAATGGCATTGGTTGCAATTCACAATCAAAACAACAGTGACAGACCTTAGAAATCTACACATTATAAGAAAGGCAATGAAAAGTACCAGATTGTTCCTGGATCCGTTTTTCCTAAGGAAAAGAAACTACTTCTTACTATCTTATTTGAAGCAGTCGTGAAAGCAGAAAATGTCAACAACACAGGAAATGGTTGCTATGAGGCTGTTGCTCATGCAATTCTCAGGCTCTTTTCCAAGGAATGTTTCCAAGCTTGTTTGAGAGATCCCTAACAGGAGTTCCCCAACATAATAGTAACAAGTGAAATTTGCAACCAAGTGGTGCAATGTGGAGTGGTCCTTTTCATGGCTAGTTTGCTATTAAAAAAAACCACCTGCCGTCCACCAGCATATTCCATTATATTCCTCTGCAGTGCTTCCTGATTTTCTGCCCCCCAACACCAACAATCAGCATTCCTTGGCCACTAGATATGCTCAGTTCTCACTATCTTACATGGAGCAGTTCTTCCTGGGGGAGCGTGTCCCTAAAGATTTGTTGTACTTCTACAAAACTTTGGGGTTCCCTAGAGCTTGCTGATTCCTCCCACGTGGGTGGATAGTACCATTTTAATCACTATTTACATATTGTTATGTTTCTGTGGGTGTCATGGACTGGATGGATGCAGATAAGTGGTGGGAGGCAACAGCCGAGGAACTCACAAGGGTACACTCAAGGGAAGAAGGCTCAGAGTCAGGAGATTGGTGGTGGGATGATGATGTGTGGTGAGAGGGAGAAAAGGAAGCAAACTGAGAGGAGGCGGAATCAGAGGCAGAAGAGGTAACAGGGTTTCATGAGCAGGAAGAGTCTGACATGCAGCGTAAATTAATAACACCGAGTCTTCTTCAGTAAAAAAAAATAAAAGCTTTTCTGAGTTAAACTTGTTTGCAAATAACAGCATAGTGAACAGAAGATTAAACTAGCTTCAGAGCATACACAGAGTCACTGAGTCACACAGTCTCCACTGAGCACAGGGAAGAAGAACCAAAGATCTGGTTCACTGAGCTAGAAGGACCAAAGATCTGGTTCAGTGTGCAATAGATTCCTATGCTCTTTCCATGAAGCTCCTCTTGGGCTGATGAGTCCAATGCAAGCTTCCTCAAACTTGGCCCTCCAGATGTTTTTGGCCTACAACTCCCATGATCCCTAGCTCGCAGGACCAGTGGTCAGGGATGATGGGAATTGTAGTCTCAAAACATCTGGAGGGCCGAGTTTGAGGAAGCCTGGTCTAATGAAACTAGACTCTCTGCATTTCTCTCCTTTCATCTGTGGGACATAAGCTGAAACCTTCTCTGGTTTCCCCGAGTCCACTGCTCCAAGACCCACCCTGGGCTACAAACCTGATGCTTTAAGCTTTCTTCTTCATGTTTTACAGTGGTACCTTTGGTTAAGAACTTAATTCGTTCCGGAGGTCCGTTCTTAACCTGAAACCGTTCTTAACCTGAGGTACCACTTTAGCTAATGGGGCCTCCCGCTGCCGCTGCACGATTTCTGTTCTCATCCTGAGGTAAAGTTCTTAACCCGAGGTACTACTTCTGGGTTAGTGGAGTCTGTAACCTGAAGCGTTTGTAACCCAAAGCATTTGTAACCCGAGGTACCACTGTATGAGGAATCCCGCTTCGAGGATGGCATCTTCCCTAAGACTCTTCACAAATACAGGCTAGCTCAAAATCCAATTTCTCTGTGTGAAAAGCAGTGGAAATGAAAGTGTGTTTGAATTAATCTTTGTCTGCGAGTCTAATAGAAGTTGTCTGATACATTCTGAAAGAAGGTGGCAGGGCGGTGCAGGAGTTGAAAGTGGCATATTTCCACAACTGCAATCCCACTTTAAAGGATAGTATACCCCTGAACAGGTCCCGTCATAACACATAAGGCTTAAGGACACTGTGGCTCTTCAGGATTGGCAGGTGTGCAGGAGCCCTGAAGATGAGCCGTGTACAACTCTGTGAGCCAGTCTATAGTCAGTATTTTAGCATTTTCTGTTTGCCTTCTACCCAAACAAAAGACAAGCCTAAGAAAGAAAGAAAAATAAAAAATAAAAATGTATTACTTGGAATCAATTTTAGGCTGTAAACATTTCAGAGAACAATCTAGCACTACATTTTGAAATGTCAGCAACCGATATATAAAGGCTTTAGGAAGCAGAGATGGTGGGAGATTTGTTTTACTATGTTGCTTAATAGGGGTTATGCAAACCTACTGATATACATTTTCTTATTAAAATGAGATTTTTGACAAGCTTTGTTATGGATGGTTATGAGCGAGGGTAGGAAGCATATTTCACATATGAAATAATTGCAGGGATGACTCTATTTTTGTAGCTTTCTGCATAATTTAAATGTTGTTGATTTTATGTCGCATTCATATGTAATAACCCACAAGCCAAGTTGTCTGTGATTCCTGAATAAGTCACTTGTAGTTATACTTGATGTGGCATATTCATGCTTCTGGGTGAATTACTCCTTCATGACTTGTATTTCATTTAAACACAGATAGGTGGGGTGCTGGTGGGGGAGAAATATTACCTTTTCCCAAGTAAATTGCATAGATCCTATTTAAATAACAGCTTAATCACATCTGAAAAATGGTATTATTTAAAAAGACAGCCATTCTTTGTACTTCTGCAAAAGAACTTAGATATTAAAATATTTCCTGGCTTATTTTATTATTCCCTTCATACAGAAAAATAAATAAGCATCTAAATGTTACCTGCGTTCATTAAGGTAATACTACACAGATGGATTCCTGGTCAATAAGCACATCAAACCAGGTGATGGATTTTTCCCCTTTTGATGAAGGCAGCTGCCAGGGAGATGAAAAAGTAAACTATTAAATGTGTTCTTGTTTTTTTCTCTTTCACATTCCTAACAGGTTAGGTAAACGAAGATCAGTTAGGGAAGAATGAATGTTCCACCTTGACTTTCTCCACCCATAAACCCAACAGGCAAAATTGCATCTGACATTCCCGAGCTTTCGTTGAACAACAGCCTTTCAGCTATTCTCGATTCCATCAATCTGCATAATGCTGAAAGCAAGTAGATGGGAAAAACAAATTAATGAATTCCATTGAGATGGTGGCAGTTGGACAGCTGTTGTTTTAGGTTGAGGGTATTCCATTTTACATGGAGGCTCCAGGAAAGAATGGAATGTTTATGTGTGCATTCTTTGCTGATGAGATACACTTGGGAAAGGCATGCTGGGAAACGCATGTAAATACGAACATTAAAGTTTCTGGCAGTAAAGACAAGATTATATTATCACAATCCCCAGGAAACGTTTATTTTAAAAGCATAAGATGTAGACTCAAGAAGAAAGGAGGAGGGGGGAAAGGAAAGGAAACTGATATTCTGATCTTGATCTCATTGAAGTCAGTATGAATTTTGTCACAGCCATTCCTGGGAGCTCCAAAATTGTGCATTTAAAAGACAGGCAGATTTTATTCCCCTAGCACTGCATCAAAATGAGAGCCTGGATAGATGTGAGTGGCAAGAACACCATTAAAAAGTGATTTCTGGGGGAAATTGAAATTCCGTCCTTTTAAAAGAATGTGTATTGCACACGTGAAAAAGATGTTCTCGTTAATACAACGGTTTTAACAATGCCTTTATCCAGCTAGTATGATCTTGAGAATAGTAAATAAATCCTTCTTTCTTTTCCCCAAACTGTTTTCAATAGAGGGGAAAACCAATATAAAAACTTGTGGCTCCTTGGAAAATATTACTACAACTGCATCATTACTTACTACTACTACTATTGAAACCTGCCCTTTAACTTTTTTTAAAAGTTCCTGTCTTCTTCTCCTTCCTCCACCTGTCTCCCTGAGCATCTGGGAAATTCACTCCCTGGGGACCAGTCTCTGGAAATAAACTCTAAAGAGACAAACTTCCAAAGGCAAGCAGGAGAATGAATTACAGCTATTCAGATACAGCATGGGTGATTTGTCTTAGGTGCTTAAGCCAAAAGAATTTCACTCGCAGGTGGCATAAATGAATGAGAGTTCTACTCAGTACTACAGAATGAGAAATGGTGGTGCCACGAAATCTAGAAAGAGTGCAGAGCCATGTGAAGCCAAAGGGAAGGAGGTGTCTGAAGAGGTTACCAACCCAAAAAACCAAGTGGTTTCGCTTGGCATTTCTCTGAATTCACAGTATATGCATGGGAAAGGTTTGCTGCGTCTCTGCTGCACTATGTTCCATAGTCTTCATCTTCCCTGGGAAATAGGCCCCTGCAGTCATGTTATTGGTTGTATTTGCAGGACAATACTATTATTATTATTATACTATAAATGGGTTTGATGAAGCCTTCACCGTTTCTCTCTCTCCCCCACTCCCCCTTTAATGAATGAGAGTTTACATCAGGGGTCAGCAACCTTTTTCAGCTATGGACCGATCCACCATCCCTCAGACCATGTGGTGGGCCGGACTATATTTTGGGGGGAGGAAATGAATGAATTCCTATGCCCCACAAATAACCCAGAGATGCATTTTAAATAAAAGGACACATTCTACTCATGTAAAAACACGCTGATTCCCGAACCGCCTGCAGGCCAGACTGAGAAGGCGATCTGGCCGGATCCAGCCCCCGCGCCTTAAGTTGTCAACCCCTGGTTTACATTGTGCTTCCTGAAATTCCCCCCCCCCCACACACACACACACTTTTGTGTAAGATTAACAACTTCATTCATTAAATCTCTCCCTCGGCTTCCTGGCCTAACCTGCATTCTGGCATCTCAAAGTTCTGTAGTCTAGGATAAAGTCTCCCTTCTGCAGTAGAAAGGGTTAATGATGAAGGCAAAGAGAGGAAACAGATGGGTGGAAGAGAAATCCCCATTCCAACTGATACCATTCAGAATGTGAGGACGGAATTGATACGGGGTATCAAGCTACCATCACAGTGAAACAGTGATAAGATCAATTAAGCTCTATGGGATTTGCAATAGAAAGTATGAGATGGTTTGCAAAACAAGTGAAGCTATCAAATAAATTCATGATATGGATTCCTGCCATAGATGGCCATATAAATAGCTTCACTCTGAATCCAAGAACATGCAGAGTTTGAGTCAAAACCGTTCACGAGCATGAACAGTACACATATTGCTCGAAGGTTAGGTTTTTTAAACTGCTCCTAGTTAGTCAGCCTGGAAGCACTTGAACATGAAAGCATCATTCACGAGTGAAATAGTATATACATTCACCGCTAAAGAAACTTATTTTGAAAGCTGAAAGGGAAAGAGAAAGAAGTCTGTCTGGAGGTTTAAGCGGAGATTTGGTTTGATCCTTAAGGAGACAGAAACCTGATTCAATCCAGGCACACTGGAGCATGACTACTAAACACATGTTACCCCCCCCCCCAATTAAGCAGTTTAGGGTGTGGAGTGAATAGAATGGAATCTCTTTTCATGGCTGGCACTGGCAAGGTGTTTATTGGTTAAT